>NC_060067.1:164542500-165167500 GCF_922984935.1 Meles meles | reverse complement strand
AGATTAGTGAGAAGCTGCCAGGAGACTCAACCGAAGTTCCTGGGACCCCAAGGGGACTAGATACAGTAACTGGGGTCCTGAGTATTCATTTCCATTTCGCATGGTCGGGCACACACCCTGGTATGGACAAGATGTAAATGTAAAGCCTCCCTGCTCCAAAGGGATCCCAAGAAACAGGGAGCAAGACTGAGATGTGGCAGAGCCTTGCTCCTTTAATCCTCTATCTGCTGGTGCAGAGGCCGGCACCTGGAACAAGGCACTCTACAGGGGACTCCTCCGGGGGTGTCTTCGTTGGCAGGCAGGCTCCCATCTCTCCTGGGCTCAGAAGCGTTCACAGCACCTCTAATTCCACCACCTGGACTTTTCAGTTTTTCCATGGCAAGGCCTTTCCTTGGCTCATTCTTGGCTTTCCCACATTTCACCAAAGACCAAATTCTTGGTCATCTTGCCCTGTGAAATTTGCTCACTTGCTGATGTGAAAAGGGCCTAAGCTATTTTCTTTTTTTTTTTTTTTAAGATTTTATGTATTTATTTGACAGACAGAGATCACAAGTAGGCAGAGAGGCAGGCAGAGAGAGAGAGGGAGCAGGGTAGAAGCAGGCTCCCCGCTGAGCAGAGAGCCCGATGCGGGACTCGATCCCAGGACTCTGGGATCATGGCCTGAGCTGAAGGCAGCGGCTTAACCCACTGAGCCACCCAGGCGCCCCCTAAGCTATTTTCTTGATGACACAACCAAAGGGCTAAGCCTGTGTCTGTTAGCTTAGGCATGAATATAAGCACAGGTGCATTCCTTTTAAAATTAAAAGCCAAGTAAGGAATGAGCTTCTCCCAGTTTACTGCACGGTCAGATCGAATCTGCAGGATGAAGGTAAGTTCTACGTTTCATCTTTAAAAGAAATGCTGGCTGTTTTACAACATGGCCAGAGGAGAGGCAAAGATGTTGAGAGATCTAGAACCATGTCCTAAAAGCACTAGTTTGAGGAATCAGGAACGACCAGAGCAGGAAAGAGAAAGCAGAAAGAGACACGAGAATCGCCTTCAAAGAAGCAAGGTCTCTGTTGCCTCGAAAAGGCAGAACCAGGGGCTAAGGGGGAAGGAATACTGGAAGGCAGGCTTTGACTTCATAGCAGCAAGAACCTTCTAATAATAGGTTTTTTAAACATGGAAGGAGCTCATGGAGGCAGTGAGTCAGGGCCTAGTCAGGCGGTAGCCAAGTGGAGGCTGGACGGCCATTCCTGGCAGGCGCTGGAGGGGAATGCTGGCGTTGGGCAGGACTTTCACGCAAAGATGCTGCTATTCCTTAGCTGTTTGAAATGCAAGTTCTATACTTCATAAATTCAATGAGGGGATATAGGAAACATTTTCTGTAGCTTCCTAGAAACATCTAGACTTTTATTTTATTTTATTTTTTTCTTTTCCCAAAGCGGAAAATGAACGAAGGGGAACGAATGGAAGCCACGCATCATTTCTTTAAGGTTACTTTCAGCATTTTGGTTTCATGGGCCTTTGTGTTCATCTTAATTTCAGATCTTGTTTCCTTTCTTTTACTTCTACCCCTATGTCATCATAGTTTCTCTTTGGCTCCCTTTTACACAGAAGGTTTTCATTTATGCCATGAGTGGTAGGGCTCTGGGACATGCTGGAGGAGTTTAAGGTCTGGTTCTTTGTGAAATGATCAGAGCAAAAAAAGTCTTTCATGTCTCACGTAGATTTGTAAGTGTCTCTTTAAATGTTCCTTCTCTTTTCCAACTACATCTAGTTGTGACCTTGACTGAGTTTAAGAAAAATCATTAACACTCTTCGTATTACAAGTAAAGGGGAAAAAAGCAGAATTGCCAGAATGATTCTAGAAGAATATACATGCAAGTATAAAGAAACTAATGTTGAAACAAAGAAAGAAATGAGGAGTTTCCATAATACTAGAAATGACATATACCATAATTACGATAATTAAAATATGCTGGCAAAAGCATACACATCAATTGAAACAGAAGAAAGTCCAGAAACAGACTCAATTCACTATATAATTAAAATTTCATTTAAAATCAGGAAGAGAAAGATGACTTATTAATGAAATGATTAACTCTTTGGGGTAAAAAGGGAGTTCCATCCCAGCCTAGAAAAAAAATTCCAAAAATAAAGCCAGGGAAGGATTGGGGGAAATATAGGTGAATATTTACATAACTAGGGGGGAATGTATTTACAAAAAAAAACAAAGAATCAGAAGTAAAACATTAATATATTTAACAAATATCTGTCAAAAGACACAAAAAATAAAACGTAAAGGCAAGTGAGAGAACAAAAAGGAAAGGGTTAATGACATACATGAAAAGGAGTTAATATCATAATAAATAAGAAGTTCTGAGTCATCAGTAAGGAAAAGGGGGACGTCTTAACAGAGGACAGAACAAAGCACATGAATAGTAAATCGACCCAGAAGAAACAGTGATAGCCATAAGGCAGCTGAGCCTTGTGACTGATGGCAAATTAAAGCTATGAGATTTCATTTTTTGTCAGTCCAATGAACAATGATTTTTTTAAAAAGATTATTTATTTATTTATTTGATAGAGAGAAACCACAAATAGGCAGAGAGGCAAGCAGAGAGAGAGGGGGAAGCAGACTCCCTAGTGAGCAGAGAGCCTGATGCGGGGCTCGATCCCAGAACCCTGAGACCATGATCTGAGCTGAAGGCAGAGGCTTAACCCACTGAGCCACCCAGGCGCCCCTGAACAATGATTTTTTAACGTAGATATTTAGTGTTGGTTTCAGTTGCCAATGGGAATCTATCCTATACTGATGCGTGGGTGAATCAATACAAGCTTTTTGGAGGTCTGTTTGGCAATCCATCTCAAAAACCTTGAAAATAATCAGATCTTTGGCCCAGGTACTTGACTTCTGGGAATTTTTTTCTAAAGACATAATTACATAATAAGGCCGTAGGCCAGGGGTGAGCAGTAAGAATGTTTGTTCTGGCATGGAGCAGAACCTGGAAGCAATCTAAACATCTAACAATAGGTGATTGGTTAAGTCAATTTTGACATTTCCTCCTCAGCCACGAAAGATGTTACAGAAGAATATTTCACCACATGGAAAGATGTTCATAGGGTGGATTTCTGTTGGTGCAAGAACTGCCATTTATTCTGTTCCAGTTGGTTTGTTTTCTAAAATGGTATATAGACTTTGAGTGAAAGAAGCAAGATTTAGTCTTGCTTAAAGAAGCTTAAAGAATTAGAGCAAAATTGCCACTCTAGGGGGCTTTGGTGCCTCAAACCGTCCTCCTGGACACAACCCCAAGGCACTCAGCCACTTGCCCGGAGAACTTGTCCCTGGAAAAATGAACTGATCCCCGCTGTGAGCTGTGGGCAGTGCTCCCAGGAACTCCTCACTGTCTCACCTTCTGCGAGGTCTCCTCCCTGCCTGGAGCCCTGCAAGGGGTTGAACAGATCAAGTCCTATCCAGGTGCTGCCTAGCCAGGCCTGAGTGCCCCAAAGTCAGCCCAATGGTGGCAGGGCAGGCCCTGAGGGGCCAGCAGTCTTTTGGGAGAGACCCTTGGTTTCCTCTTCCCTCCCCTCCCCTTCTCTCCCCCTCTCTCTTCCCTACCCTACTCCATGGATAAGCTTACAGTTAATACAATCTGGGAAAAAACAGCCTCTTTAAGGAAAAAAAAAGTACAAAATTAGGAAATAAAATTTCAGTATAGGACCTCATAAGGGGGTCATGTGAGTGAGAAGCGTAAGTCCCATAAAGTTCCATAAGCTTCATGGTAGATCCACCTTTAATCTTCATTTCGGTTGCCATTATCCTCATGAATTTCCTTTTTCTTTTTTTACATATGCATTCCTAAATGATATTAAGTCTTGTTTTATGTATTTTTAAGCCTCCTGTAAATGAGATTCTCTGTGATATTTGTATGGAAACTTTTTTTTAAAGATTTTTTTTTTTTTTAGATTTTATTTATTTGACTGACAGAGATCCCAAGTAGGCAGAGAGGCAGGAAGAGAGAGAGAGGAAGGGAAGCAGGTTCCCGGCTGAGCAGAGAGCCCGATGCGGGGCTGATCCCAGAACCCTGGGATCATGACCTGAGCCAAAATCAAGTAGGATGCTTAACAAACTAAGCCACCCAGGCACCTGGAGAGAATCAGTATTTATATGCAGACAAAATAAATGAAAGCAAGTCCCTACCTTACACGATACACAAAATTATACTCTAGATGAATTAAAAACCTAAACCCTCAAAACAAAAATTTCAAAGTATTAGGGGAAAAAAGTATGGGGAAATATCAGTATGATCAAAAGGAAAAGAAGACCGTGAGTAAGTCATGGAATACAAAACTCAAACAATAAAAGTCCAATTAAATTAAATTAAATTTAAATTAAGTTAATGAATGAATGTTATCTAAATTGTAAATAAGAAAAAGAGCTGTACAGTTGGTCCTGTGAACTGCATGGGTCCGCTTATATGTGGATGCCTTACGGTACAGTTGTAAGTGTGTTTTCTTTTTCTTGTGATTTTCTTAAACTTTTCTTTTCTCTAGTTTATTTTAAGAATATAGTATGTAACAATATAACATATAAAATGTGTGTTGATCTACCGTTTATGTTATCGGTAAGACTTCTGGTCAACCACAGGCTATTAGTAGTTAGGTTTTGGGGAATTCAGATTATATGCAGATTTCTCACTGAGGATGGGGGAAGGTCACACTCTTAAGCCCTGAATCATTCAAAGGTCAAATACACAGTGAAAGAAATCCCAAACAATATTAAACGTAAACCAGAGACTGAGCAAATTTTGCAACACATGTAACAAAGAATGAGTGTAACAGATATACAAGGGGAAAAAAAGGTCGCCCTTTACAAAATTGAGCAAAGGATATGAATACGCAATTTACAGAAGGAAAAATAGGAATGGCCACAACCTGTAAGAAAACACTCAGATAGTTTTTATTAGGCAAATACTAATTAAAAGAATGAGGGGATAGCAGCTTATACCTATTACACTGTGAAAGGTCTGGAAGTTAAAGGGTCATGGAGACTGCCAAGAAACAAGAATGTTCAGACCCTGCATAGCAACTTGAGGGAAACCTGGGGCAGAGCCTGGGACCCACACTTTTCTTCTTGGAGGAATTTAAAATAGAGAGACGTGGAAAAATTTATGTAAGCTATTTACTACATTGTTTGAGGTAGAATAATTGTTAACAATCCTAAGTGTCCTCTAAAAGTGGAGAGGACAAAAACAATGTGGTATATTCATACAATGGAATACTATTCAGCAGTTGAAAGAAATTAGTTGGTCTGTATATTAATGTGATTAGATTTCTAAAACATTGCTAATTGCAAAACCACATCTGTAGTATGATACCTCTTATGTAAAACACAAACCATAACATATGTTATATATAATTATAAAACTCTGGAAGGAAACACACCAAACTCCCAAGAGCGGTTGGTCACTTGGGTAGAGGGAAAGGCAGGGGATTATGGGAAGTGGTCAATGGATAGTTTGGTTTTATATATGATGTTCTGATTTTCTTTAAAAGGTGCATGGATTTATGTATCTCTTGTTTAATTAAAAACAAAAGATACAGGATTGGAAGGATATATGTTTGCAGTCCTAACTCTTAGAATACAATTATAAGTGATTTTTACTTTGGTTTTTTTTTTCTACTTATCTACATTTCCTAAAATTTCCACAATGTTGGTCCATCACATTTGTGATAAGAAGACAGTCATTTTAGTCCTTTTTTCTTTTTATAATTAAAGAAAAAAAGTTTTCTTTTTATTAACATATAATATATTATTTGTTTCAGGGGTACAGGTCTGTAAATCATCAGTATTACACAATTCACAGCACTCACCATAGCACACACCCTCCCCAATGTCCATCACCCAGCCAGCAACCTCTCCAGCACCTCTCTAGCAACCCTCAGTTTGTTTCTTGAGATTAACCTTCTTATGGTTTGTCCCACTGTCTTATTTTATCTCGTTTCATTTTTCCTTCCCATCCCCTATGATCCTCTGTCTTGTTTCTCAAATTCCTCATATCAGTGAGATCATATGATAATTGTCTTTTTCTGATTGACTTATTTTGCTTAGTATAGTACCCTCTAGTTCTGTCCACATCATTGGAAATGGCTACATAGTATTCCATTGTACACGACAGCTTTTTTGTCCATTCATCTGTTGATGGACATTTGGGCTCCTTCCATAGTTTGGCTATTGTGGACATTGCTGCTATAAACACTGGGGTGCTGGTGCCCCTTCAGATCACTACATTTGTATCTTTAGGGTAAATACCCAGTAGTGCAATTGCTGGGGCATAGGATAGCTCTATTTTCAACTTTTTAAGGAACCTCCATACTGTTTTCCAGAGTGGCTGCACCAACTTGCATTCCCACCAACAGTGTAGGAGCGTTTCCCTAAGAAAAAAGTTTTTAAAAGTAATCTCTACACCCAACATGGGGTTCGAGCCCATGACCCTGATATCAAGAGTCTCACACTTCCCCAACTGAGTCAGCCAGGTACTCCCAACACAGTTTTTTCAAGGACTGATGAAAGTTTTAAAAATTCTGAAAAAGTTAGTTTTAAGTTACTTTTAAATATAAACTCCTTCCCCCCAACTTAGATACACACACAGCACTGGGTTTGGGAAGGATGGCAGGTTTTTTGGAAAATTAGGTAATTCTCCAAAGTTTGGAAGTATTGAAGAACGTTCTAGGATTTATTTAGCCAAGACTGGGTCAAGAGGTTCTAAGAAAATGGCTCTTGCCGTCTACTCATCAACGTTCTATTACCCAGCACACCCCAAGGACTCACTGACTTACTGTAAGTAACTTACTGACAATAAATATTTAACTAGACTTAAACGTAGCTACTTTCCAGGAATGAGTCTTCTCTGAGGGCTGAGGGCTTGCTTATTCTTTTAATGTCTTTTACATTTCTGTTCATTATAATGATTTGGAGGAGAACTATTTCTATAATTTTTTATTTATTTCTCTGCCTTTTTAAACAGAACACAGAACACCTAGTTACACCTTTCCCTGCTTTACCATTTGGAAGGCTGCCCGAAGTTACACTGTCCATTATTCGTCTAGAACACCCTCTTTCCTCCTGCTCCACCAGGGATTTCGAAGTTAACTTCTGGGAGGGGTTTGTAAAGTCTTCAGCGTAAGAGGTTCACCTTGGGAGGCTTCCCTAAAAGAAAAGAACACACAAACTTCATGATTTTATTTTTTACTTCCTTCTGGTTGCCGGTGGTGTTCTGAAGTCCCAGCTTCAAGTCCGGAAGGTAGAACAGGGAGAGGAGGAAAGAAGGGCATCATTTATTGCCAGTGCCATCTCCATCAAGGTCAAAGGTTTGGCTTCCAATGCAGGGTTCTTGCCGCAGAAATGAGATGCCAACAGATGTCTGAATAACCCTAAATTGAGCCAGAAACTGGAGGCATACAGTACTTGCTACAAGATTTCGTGGTTTATACGAGAATCTCCGAGATACAGCAAGAGATCACTAATGATGTCTTGGTCAGACACCACCCGTCCCGCTGAGAAAACTGGGAGGGTGGGGGCTTTGCAGAGCCAGGCCTAGAATCCCAGACCTTCTCTTGGCAACATCAGAGGTGGGAAGGCAAGGGAGTATAAACAGGGCTGCCATGCTCAAGTGTCACAGATAAGGACTTTTCTTATTCGTATGTCACTGTTTGCTTTTCTTCATGCTGCTGGGACCCAAAGGCCAGGTGACACACAGCTAGATCCCAAGCCTCTGACTGCAGGAAGTTATGGCTCGTTAGACGTTAACTGCGGTGGTGGTGAGCTGATCTAGTAAAAACAGGTAGAAGAAAGTGCCCCATGCCTTCCAGAAAGAGTATTTACTTTGATGGCCGGTTTGGAAGTCTCATCCAGGGGCCATGACCCTCCTCTCGGGCCCATGCAGAGGGTCCACGCTGTTGCACCAAGGGCATGATGAGGATGGAGACCCCAGGACAAAGCATGCACGTCTGGGTTAGATAGGCTGCCTGTGTCTCTTGGCTTCTTCCTGTCCCTCTGTCTCCATCTTCCTTCCATCATTGGGGAGCTTTGCCCATTGCCCCGCCTAAAGTCTAGCTCAATCTGAGGATAGGGTCCCAATCCAGGAAATTTGGAACACCCACAGCCTTGGAAGCCCATTGCGAGTTGCCCAAAACTTCTGGAATATCAGTTCTGGAAAGGGCCTGAAAGAGCAGTGCTCTCATTCTATAGCCAGAAATGGAAGCACAGAGAGGTGAAGGGACTTCTCCAAGGTCACACAGCTACTGCCAAGCCCAGGCCTTCAATTAATAGGCCCAGTGTCCTTTTCACAGACCTTCTTCAAGTGAGGTCCTCTGGTATTTCTTTTCCAAATTACCCAGTGTGTAAATGGGGGCACAGGAGAGGATGGTTGCTACAACACAGATTCCTGAGTCTTACCCCAGACCTCCTGAATGGTATCTCTGGGAGTGGGACCTGGGAAACTGTATTTCAGCATCAAGCAATTCTTAGGCAGCCCAGCTTTGTTCCAACAAAACCTTGACGTGTTGCTTCTAAATGATCTCTGTAGAGTAGCTACCATTTATAAACTGCCTCCTAGAGAACATAAAAAGGACATATGCTACTAGATGTCACCAGACATTGCTGTGTCCTCAGTTAGCTACAATGTATGACAGTTAGCTATGTGTTCTGTAGCCATAATCATACAGTTGAATGTTCTGGACAATCAAAGCAGCTTGGGAAACACATATCCCTCATGTGGCATCTTTAAGAGCCTTTCTTCTCCCTGGTTCTGGGATGGGTTTGCTTGCTTGGTCGGTCACTCCCAGCTTATCTTAGCTTACCTACCACTGCTGGGAGACATCTCCCTTCATACATGTGTCTCTGGCCTGAGAGCAGATGGTTTCTGATACAGGACCCAACCCACTCGTCTCCTAATCAACTGAAAAGGACCTGGCAAGTTCATGGGTGATAAATACAGCTGAGATCTCCCCTCTTGGAGCCCCTTGTAGGCTAAATATGGAATGGGAACAAGTGATAGACAGGCCAGCAACTTCCACTTAGTGCCCTTTAAAGGTCCTTTGTACAACTTCGTAGCTGAGCCAACACTCCAAACACAATTAAATGGAAAAACAGCAGGACCCAGTTGGATCCCTGGGTACTCTGTAATGGCTTATGGAGGATTTGTCTCTTGGGTGTCCACACACCTGATTGCCCTCCCTCCCTGCCTCCCATCAGTCCTCCCCTGACTCCAGATGACCTTGGCTTCTCTTCCCTGCTCGCCTGTCCAAGTAGCACACAGGACCATGGAGCCAGGTTTCAAGAAGGAGCCCGTAATGGGAAACCACTCATTAAAAGACAAACTTCATGTCAGCAAAACTCGAGGGCATGATAGGACAGGTCTAGAGAAGTTTCCTTCAGTCTACATTAATTTTATCTTTTTTTCCAAGTTAGTTTCTTGGCCTGAGAACCATAGGAAAAGGCTGTCATTTTCATTTCTCTGAAAGTCACAGTAGAAGCCATACCGGAGGTTCCAAGAGGGCAGGGTCTTGTTGTTCCCAACACCCAACTTGTGTCTAGCATTAAGAAGGGGCTCAAAGATGATGTGTCAAATAAATAAGCCACAGCCACTTCTTGGGTGCTGTTCATTAACGTGGTTGCGACTGACCTCACATTCTGGGATAAGGGGCACAGGCTTCCACACTCAGAAACCCGCATTTGTTGGTACCCTAAGGGTACTCTGATTCCTCAAGTGGCTGTTTGTATCTATCAAATGCACAAGATTAATAATATGTGGGACTAGGATGCCAGTTTACCCAGACATTTATCGTGGAACATAAATGAGTGGGGGCCTTGGTGCATTCCCTCTCAGTGGGCAAGGTTCATGGAAACCAAAGGGTGACCCAAATGGTGACAGGGTGAGCATAGAGCCAGAACCAGGGCATTTGGATAAATTAGACATTTCTTTTTTTTTTTTAATTTTTTAAAAAATTTTTAATTTTTTAAATTTCTTTTCAGTGTACCAGAATTCATTATTTATGCACCACACCCAGTACTCCCTGCAATACATGCTCTCCATAATACCCACCACCAGGCTGACCCAACATCCCACCCCCTGCCCCTTCAAAACCTTTAGATTGTTTTTCAGAGTCCATAGTCTCTCATGGTTCACCTTCCCCTTCTAATTTCCCTCAACCCTCTTCTCCTCTCCATCTCCCCATGTCCTTCATGTTATTTCTTACTCTCCACAAATAAGTGAAACCATATGATAATTGACTCTCTCTGCTTGACTTATTTCACTCAGCATAATCTCTTCCAGTCCTGTCCATGTTGAAACAAAAGTTGGGTATTCATCCTTTGTGATGGAGGCATAATACTCCATAGTGTATATGGATCACATCTTCCTTATCCATTTGTCCGTTGAAGGGCATCTTGGTTCTTTCCACGGTTTGGCGACCGTGGCCATTGCTGCTATGCACATTGGGGTACAGATGGCCTAAATTAGACGTTTCTTGATGTCCTAAGTATCAGGCCTTTCTGTAATCATCAAGCCAAAGGACAGAATCCCAGCATGCCGTCAGCACTCATGTCCCCATGTGTCCTGGTACCAGAGAGGCTGTCAAAGAATGGGACATGAAAGTTTGCCTCTTTCCTCATCTCTGCCCAGACAGGTGCTGCTGAGGTTTCTATCTGTGACTCTCCTCTGACTTCTAGACTTTAAAACCCTTTCTGTTAACCTGTTCTTTATTTTTCCCCAGCTTTATTGAGTTATAATTGTAAAAGTTTAGTGTATACAGCGTGATGACTTGGTATACATATATTATGAAATGTGTATCACTATAAGGTAACGTTGATCACTTCATACAGTTACGAAAAGTTTTTATTTTCCTTTCCATGAGAACTTTCAGGATTTACTCTACCAATATCTTTCAAACATACCATTCAGTGGTGTTCCTGTGGTCATCACGTCATACGTTCCATCCCGGGTATTTATTTCTCTTAGAACCCAAAGTCTATACCATCAGACCATCTTGCTTCAATCCCTCCTTCCCCCACTCCAGCCTCTGGTAAACCACAAATCTGATCTCTTTTTCTATGAATTCTGCCATAAGTGAGATCACACAGGATTTGTCTTTCTCCGCCTGACTGACTTCACTTAGCTTAATGGCCTCAACTTCAAGGTCCATTCTTTTTTTTTTTTTCCTTTAACTGAAATATTGCAATTTTCAACCAATTATCAGTCAGAGTTTAGGGACCTGGGCATTTTCTTCTTTCTTGCAGGAGGCTGCCTACCTCCAGTGTATTGTGTGTAGATTTTCAAGTTTAGCCCTCGGAAGAAAGCCAAGTGTTTTTCAATGCCAAAGCTGTGAGAAGCACCATCCCCTAGTCCCCACAGTCAATGTGTAATTACGCATTCTGTACTAAGTAAAACTCTCACTAGACCTGGCTCCCCTTTAAACATGCCTTATTTCTCTTTCCTCTTCGCCATCAAACTCCTTGAAAAGCAGAGACTGGACCTGCCCCGTTCTTTGGTCGTCACCAGTTCCACCAGCCTGTAAGCATTTGAAAGGTGAGTGGTCTGAATCGAGACATGCTCTGAGTATAATACAAGCACCGATTTCAAAGACAATATGGAAAAGAATGTAAAATACCTCACCAAGAATTACTTTGGACCAACTAAGAGGAATAAAACATATCACTAACATTAATTTCACCTCTTTCCTTTTATAGTCTTTTTAAAAAAGATTTATTTATTTAAGAGACAGAGAGCCAGCAACCACGCAAGCAGGGGGAGGGGCAGAGGGAGAGAGAGAATCCCAAGCAGACTCCAGGCTGAGCACGGAGCCTGATGTGGGGCTCGATCCCATGACCCTGAGATCATGACCTGAGCCGAAACCAAGAGTCAGACGCTCTGCCAGCTGAGCTGCCCTGGTGCTCCTCTTTTTACATTCCTAATGTGGCTACCAGAAAACTTAAAATTACATATGCAGCATGCGTTGTATTTTTATTGGGCCGTGCTGGTCTAGACTCTGCTTCAAAGCATTTAAAGACCGTGGCAAATATAAAGCACAATGCTCATAAAATTAAAATGGGCTTTCAGTCTATGCAAGAGCTTTTATTTGCAAGCCATCATTTCCAGTCAGCTTTTACGTAAGGGAATGCAGAAGTTGTGACATGAGAAATGGTGAGGGAAATAACAAGAAAACTTGCTTATTGCCCAGGAATCTTGACCCTGAAACAGCAGTAATGGTCAAGCCAGTGCTGGGCCATGCTTTCTGTGTGTCATAGGACATCCTGGCCATGGCAGCCCTCCTCAGAAGCTGTGTGAGGGTGTGCCTTCCAGTGGGCAGCTTAGCACCCTCAGTGACTGACCAGAAACTCCCGTGTCAGGCATTTGATGCCCAGAGCAGACCAGGAAAGAGCAAGAGGCAGCATGGAGTTACTGGAGGAGGGCAACAGAGCGTGGGAAGACGTGAGTCCTATTGCTGGCTTGGCGTGACCTTGCGTAAGTCCCAGAACTCTCTAGGTGTCCTCCCTAACGCAGTGCAGTCAACACACACAAGCAGAGCGCCCACTCGGGAGTTCCCACTCTTCTTCCTCACACTTAGCACCCACGAGGCCTTGGGCAAGTTCCTGGATGTCTCCAGGCCTCAGTTGTCTCACTTGAGAAATGTGGGCTATGGTAGTCATGCCTTATGGGGTGGGCTGGGAGGGCCACACCATCCAGCTCCCACCCAAACTCAAGAATGCCGTGGGATTGTCCCCAGTATAGAGCCACAGCTTGTTCACTGCCCATGCTGGTGGCTTATTGCCTCACAGTCTCCTTGTTTGTTAATTTATTTTCTGTTGTTGTAGAACATAAACATTTCCATTAAGTATATTTTAAATGCAGTAAACATATTCACACTCTTGTGCAAACTTCCCACTGTCCATCTCCAGAATTTTTCATCGTCCCAGATACTCTATACTCTTTCAACAATACCTCCCCATTCTCGTCCCCTCAGGCCCTGGTAACCCCTGTTCTTTCTCTCTGTGTGATTTTTCCTACCTTAGGTATCTCAAAGAAGTGGAATCCTACAGTATTTGAGCTTTTGTGACTGGCTTATTTCACTCAGCATGTCTTCTAGATTCATCCATGCTATGGCCTGTATCAGAACGTCCTTCCTTTTTAAGGCTGATAATATTCCGCTGTAAGTACACACCACACTTCGTTTATCCATTCATGTTTTGATGGGCCCTCAGGTTTCGGATGTTATTATCAATTCCTCCACACAGTGATCTGGAACCTGCCTTTCTGTGACTCACACCTGTCTGCCCAGCTCTTCCTTTGGGGCCCACAGCCTCAGACTGGCTCCCTTCCCACAGGAATCCCTGGATTTGAAGAGCGGTCCTGAGCCTTCACTGCCAACTCCTCAAAGGCTAAGTAGTTTCTGACTATTTCATAATTTCCCAATGCTTTGCCATTGTGGGGTAGGTTGTTAAACCCACTTCAATTTTCTGATCTCCTTCTCAATAGGAATTATCCTAGAGGTGCCTGGGTGGCTCAGTCTGTTAAGCATCTACTTTCACATCAGGTCATGATCCCAGGGTCCTAGGATCGAGTCCCGTGCCATGCTCCTTGCCTAGCCGGGAGCCTGCTTCTCCTTCTCCCTGCTCTGCCTGCTTGTGCTCACTCTCTCTGTGTCATATAAATAAATAAATCTTAAAAAAAAAAACCCGCCAGGAATTATCCTAAACTGAGTTGACCTATACTCTCTTCTGGGACTACAGCTTCTCTTATCTCAACCCTTTACTAACACAGCCCTTTTTGGCAGTCATATTTCCTTGATTCATTTATTGAACGAGTTTTACTGGGCACCTTGTAAAGGTGAGGCAATTCAGGGCAGTCATTTGGAGCTTGAGCTTCAGAGCCAGACTTTGTAGGTCAGATTCTGAGATGAATCCCTTACTAGATGCCATTGGGCATGTTTCTTAACTCTTCAGAGCCCCTGTTTCCTTATCTATAAAATAGGAGTAACAACAGAATGCACCTCATGGGATTGTTGTGTGGATGAATGAATTAGTGCATGTAAAATATTAGATGTGTGCCCGACACTCAATAAATGAGCTATTTCTCTGCTGGGGCACCGTGCCCGGTGCTGGGGGCACAGTAGTGGCCCAGGCAGACTAGCTCTGGGCTTTTTGTGGTTTGCAGTCTAGTGAAATGGCCAGACAAGTAAACCATTACATGACAACTAGGATTTATTCATGGGGCAATGTATAATTAAAAGGTATATTTTTTTAAGTAGAAATAAACCCCAATTGCCCCACAGTGTATTAAGTCTTCTAATGAGAAAATTACAGGGTGATATGGGAGCCCAAAAGTGGGGTCTCTAACTTACCTCCATTCACACTCACTCATTTCTTTTTTCCTTCCTTCCTTCCTTCCTTCTTCCTTCTTCTCTCCCTTCCTTGCTTCCTTCCTCTCTCCCTCCCTTTCTCTTTCTCCCTTCCTTACTTCTTCCTTCCTCTTTCTTTCTTTCTTTTTTTTCTTTCTGAGAGAGAGAGAGAGTGTGTGAGCTAGCAATAGGGGAGGGGCAGAGGGAGAGGGACACAGAGAATCCCAAGCAGACTCTCCAATGAACACAGAGCCCAACATAGGGCTCAATCCCATGACCCTGAGATCATGACCTAAGCTGAAATCAAGAGTTGGATACCCAACCAACTGAGCCACCCAGGTACCCTGACTCTCACACATTTCTTAAAAGTAAATACTTACTAGGTTCCTATCATGTGTAATGTACAGTTGTAGACTCTGAGAAATATCAGTGGACCAAAACAAAGACCTCTCTCTTGAGAAGCCTAGGTGGTATTGGAGGGAGATAGACAAAAGCATAATGAATAAAACTATAAATAGTAAAAGTCAGGTTATGCATTAATAAATGACAGATACAACTTTATCTTGTCTATTGGCAGGCAGGGCTGGCATGATTCTTGATAGGCAGGGTGTTCTATGTAAATAACAATGAGGACTTTGGAATGACTCTAGGGTTTTTGGCCGGAGCAACTAGCTGTCAGGGTGTGGGATCAGGATGGATTCCCAGAGGAGGGGATATGTAAATGGCTCCTCCCAAGTGAGGAGATCCAGGAAAAATACCCTAAAAGCTGGAGCTTATGCTAACCTTACAGGCAACTACAGTCGTATGAAGACTCAGTAGTCCTCGAGCACTCTGGCCTTGTAGCATGTCCATGCTGGGTAGGGTTCAAGTGTACAATTTTCTGTTTTTAGAGATTTTAAAAACAACCTTGACTTTCAACATTCCAGGAAGCTACTCCTCCTGGTATTATGTCTTCCAAGAGGTTGATAAGTCTGTATTCCATGACTTTTCCTGGTAGTAGATTAAAAAAAAAAAAGTTGACTCAAACCTGGTCAAGGTCAGAGTCATGAGTCACGCCTGCCTCCGCGCTGATACAGGTCCCATTAACCAACCCTCGGGGGACAATAACAGATGGACCCGACCATACGATAATATTACACAGCCTGCCCTTCTCCATCTTATTCCCTAATAACAGCCCTCAGAATCGAATTAGATGAGACATGTAAGTGGCTGGAAAGTTCTCCAGAGGGACACCAGTGGTCATTGTTTACTACGACTCAGCTGCCAGCTTCTGGGAATGGAGATGCACAGGGGCTGAGTGAGCATGAAGCTGTCACACAGCCAACGAGGGAAGGATTCCTACCTGTGCAAATGTGTACAGTAAGGCATCCCTTACTTGCACCAAGGTGATCAGTTTCAAGAGATGGCTATGGCTCTGAAGTCACTTTTGTGGGTGTGAAATCAATGGTGAGAATTGAATGGGTTCCATTTATTAGAACACTGATATGAAGCCTATTAAATCAAGCAAGTTGTGTTCATGCCCTGATTTTATACACTTGCATTTATCAAGAACACTCTGATCAACATTTTATATACTTGCCTTTTGGTGGGGGCGGAGGGGAGGAGAACACTTAAGAAACCGAATTAGGGGCGCCTAGGTGGCTCAGTCTGCCTTCGGCTCAGGTCATGATCCCAGGGTCCTGAATTGAGCTCTGTTTCGGGTTCCCTGCTTGGTGAGAAACTTCCTTCTCCCTCTCCCTCTCCCCCTGCTTGTGTTCCTTCTCTTGCTGTGTCTCTATCAAATAAATAAAATCTTTAAAAAAAAAAACCCACAGAATTAACTGCTGCCTAAGAGGAAATCTTTGGTGAACATAAGCATGCTATGAAATATGTCCATGGTTACAGTCAGAGATGACAAACTTTTGTCAAACATTAAAGGGAAATTGACATTTTTAAACACACACACATACACATTGCTTAATGTAACTTCTTTTAAAGTCCTATGCTGTAGGAATCCCTGTGCCCATTTTATAACCAAGGATCCAGACCCAGAGATGCTGGGTAAATTTTCCAAGGACATGCAGCTAGGTAATAAGTGGTAAGTAGAACTTCAGACTACAAAGTCCACCTTTTCTACTAGGCTCTGCTTCCTCCTCAATGGACTGAGCACATGTTTATTGCTTTCCTGTTATGAGCAGGAGGTTTGGAACCTGCTATGAGCCAGGTTTGGGGGATAGAAAGAAGTTGAGACCAGGAATTCTGCCTTCCAGGGGCTTGCAAGGGGGACCAAGGCAAGTACTGAAATGAGCCACATTACAAAGTAGTGAATGATGAATGTCATGTGGGTGATGTAGCAAACAAATCCTAGAAAAGTCCAGTGGAGAGGGTTGTGTGTGGGCTGTTGGGTCAGGGAAGGCTTCCTAGAGGAAGTGACCTTGCATTTATTCATTCACATATAGTCATTCTGTATGTGACATAGACTGTCATCCGATATGACATACAGTCATTCTATATATTTATTCATTCACTATAGTCATTCACAGATAGTCAGCTGTATGTAGTGATAGCTGGCTCTGTGCCAGTCATAGTTTCAGGCACTGGGGACACAGTTATGAAGATGTGACACCCACTGTCTGTTTTCTTGAAGCTTCTGGTGTGTGTGTGTGTGCGTGTGAATGAGAGAGAGGGAGAGGGAGCGATACAGGGGAGGGAGAGGGAGAATAAATAAATAAGATCATTTGAGAGAGCAACAGGAATTATACATTTTTCGGGGGGCAGGGTGCCTGTCTGGCTCAGTCAGAAGAGCGTGTAAATTTTGATCTCGGGGTCTTGAGTTCAAGCCCCATGTTGGATGGAGAGATAACTTAAAAAAATAAACTTAAAAAAAAAGTGACTGGGGACTGGGTTAGATGGTTTTCTCTGAGGATGAGACACTAATACTGAAAGATGAGAAGCCGCCTGTGGGAAGATTTGGTGGGGGAACAGCAAGTACAGAGCTCTGAGGACGGAGCCAGACAAGATACGTGGCTGGAACCTGGTGTGCCAGAGACTCAGAGAGTGGGGAAGACTCCTGGAGAAGCAGCTTTGCAGCGTCTGGCTTCAGTCCTAGGGCAGTGGGGAACTTCCAGGGGGTGGCATGCTCCCTGAGGAACCAATAGCTTGCAAAAACAAAAAGAAGTACTGAGGCATGTTGGAAAGTCGAGGGTTTCTGTTCCTAACTGGGCAGTAACAATGGATGGACAAGAACGGTGCTCACCCTAGATTCAGTTCTAAAGGGTTGTGGGAGGAGGAGCCCTTCACTGAGTTTTCTACACTCCTGGTTCTCCGTTTACATCACACTGCTCTGCATGGAGGGCTGGAAAGAGGATTAGTAGGATATTTCCATTCTGGATCTATCATCTACAAGTTTTGTCAATGCAAAAGGAGAGGTTATATTTTTCCTCCAAAATATAGAAATATTTCCGTATTTATAATTACGTATGGACTTACGCACGTGGAAGAGTACAGAAGTCACAAGAGCCTGGCTCAACGAATTTCCAGCGTGAACACACCTGTGAACCAGCCCCCAGTCAGAGAAACAGAACACGAGAATCTCAGAAGGGTTAACACTGTGCTGATTTTTCTTTCTTCCTTTTTAAAAAAGGTTTTATTTGTTTATTTGACATGGAGAGAGATGGGGAGAAGGGAGAGAGCAAACACAAGCAGGGGGAGCAGCAGAGGGAAAGGGAGAAGACTCTCCACTGAGCAGGGAGCCCAATGTGGGGCTCGATCCCAGGACCCTGGGATCATGACCTGAACAGAAAGCTAACAGACTGAGCCACGCAGGCGCCCCACTGTGCTGATTGCTAACATTCACAATTGGTTTTGACTGCTTTGAGCTTTATCTAAAAAGATTTCTACTTTGTCTATATTTTGTGTCTGGCTTCTTTTGTTCAGTATTACCTGTCTGAGGTTCATCCATGTTGTCTCCTCGAGCTGGGCATCATCCATTCTTACCGCTGCTCACAGTCCCTTGTGCGAACATACTACAGTTGATTTACCCATTCAGCTACTGATGGACATCTGGGTTTTTTCCATTTGGGGACTGTTGTGAATTGTGCTGCCATGAGCATTTTTGTAAATGTACAAAATATACATGGTACCTGTAACCAAGTGTTTGTTGGTATTTTGGGAACCAAGTGTAGGTTTTTGCTGGGTATATATTATGAGAAGAATTGTTGGGTCAAAAGTTATGTATATGTATGTTCAGGTTTAGTACATACTGTCAGACAGTTTTACAGGTTGGTTGTATCAGTTTAGCTATTTTTCAAAACCAGACTAAAAATGCTCCTTCCGATTATGTTGACCAAATACCTTGGCTTTTGATAACCCGTCCTGGTTAGGCAGATTTCTTGGGAAAAACTACCGAGAAAAATTTTGTGGATTACTACATTTGGGCTAACTTGAGAAGGATGTTAGCAAGGGAGACGTCATTAACAAACAGAATTAAGGAATTTTTAAAAATAGATTTTATTTATTTGAGAGAGAGAGAATGATCAAGAGAGCACAGGAGCAGAGGGAGAGGGAGAAACCAACTCCCCTGCTGAGCAGGGAGTCCGACGTGGGGCTCGATCCCAGGATCTGGGGGTCAGGACTTGAGCAAAGGACAGATGCTTAACTGACTGAGCCGCCCCGGCACCCCTGGAATTACGGACTTCACAGTTTGTGTGTGATGGAATTTTCCCATAGTCTGGAGCTGTATTTTAGGGAAAGGTGCCTTCCAGCCCATTCTAGGAAAGCCAAGTTTAGGAGCCTTGGATATTGGTGTTCACCTATCAACATAGTAGCTGAGGGGTTTGGACTGGCTATTCTCTGAGGGTACTCATGGGGCGCTTCCTTCTCTCCATTTCTGAAGGGGACTATGGAGTTGTGTAATCCAGTGGTGATCCTTGGTTAATACTTCTCCTTGATGGGAGAGACTGGCAAGCGCTAACCCAACCCCTGCTTTGTTCACTAGTGACCAAGGCATCTTTGGGTGTCTTTCACCTGTTAATTCACAATTGCTCTGCTATCATTCCTCAACAGCAGCTGAAGCTGAGCCCGCACCAGAAAGACACGTGACCGGAGGTCTGGAGAGACACGCCATGCATAACAGGGACTATGGACAGAGAAAACAAATATGAAACCCAAGTGAAAAATCACAATGTTGGTGCCCCAATGTGCAAAAGAGCTGCTCTGCTCAAGCCCAATTCTTGGAAGCAGCAGGTATTTGCTTAATTAATCCTGGTCTGTCTCCAAAGAACACGATTTCTTACTTTCTTTTTTTTTTTTTTAAGATTTTTAAAATTCATTTTTGAGAGAAAGAGAGAGAGAGAAAAGCGTGAGTAGGGGGGAGCAGCAGAGGGAGAGGGAAAAGCAGACTCCCCACTGAGCAGGGAGCTGGATGTGGGACTCAGTCCCAGGACCCTGGGATCATGACCTGAGCTGAAGGCAGAAGCCTAACCGACTGAACCACCCAGGCACCCCACAAAGCACATGCTTTCTATTTCTCCTATATTCCCTTAAGGAGCACTTCTTTTATGCTCAGTAGTCTATCTGAGATGTTTGAAAATGCTCACTATATCACCTGAAAGATCACCATCCCTCATTCATGAGAACTAGAGCCCATTGTAAAGCTCCCATGTGGAGGGGTACCTGGGTGGTTCAGTCCTTAAGCATTTGCTTTCGGCTCAGGTCATGATCCCAGGGTCCTGAGATCGAGCCCCGCATTGGACTTCCTGTTCAGTGGAGTGCCTGTTTCTCCCTTTCCCTCTGCCTGATGCTCTGCCTACTTGTGCTCTCTCTCTCTCTCTCAAATAAATAAATGAATAAATATTAAAGAAACCCAAAAAACTCCCATGTGGAATTTGGTAAGTGTGGCCATGTGCTAATATGCTGTGTCAGGCAAACCTAGCCAGAATGGAGGATTGATGACTATTGATTTTTATACAGCAGCCATCTGAGATACGACTAATGGCAGCAATAAAGGAGTCTTATCAGCCTTCACGTTTATTTCAAAGGTGTGGAGTGAAAGAGTATTGAATGAAACACCTGGGGTTTGAACTCAGTTCTGCCATTAACCACTTTGTGTCTTTGGACAAGTTGCTTTAACTTTTGGATCTCTTTTGTGACATGTGAGATGAGACTTACAGACTATAGCACTTTCTAGGTCTCTTCAGTTCCTGGGTGTAGCAACTCCGAGCTCCTAAGAAAAGTAGCAACCTAAGTTAGCATTTGTGACTTGTCCTTCGGAAGAAAAGAAAGTGCCACTTTTTTCTCTTTTTGACAAACTATATTCAGAGCCTTGGGATCTAAAGAGCGACATGCTTTAATTTCCTGGAGACCATGAGTCTGCAGTGTTTTAATGTTGTGTAAGAATATGGGGCTCTTTTGAAAGAAACTCTGACTCCTTTAACAAATATGGATTGCTTACTCAGCTTACGTCCTCAAGGAACTTAGATTGTAGTGGGAGAGCTGAGACATGGCTACTAGAACTGTAGTGCAAAATGAGAGGTAGCAAAAGCCATGGAGGAAGCATGAAAGTGTGACAGGGTTCAGCTCCCTTCTTCCGGGTCAGATAAGACTTCATGAAAGCAAAGCTATCTGAGCAAGAAATGAGTACCATTTCAGCAAGTGGAGACACGGAGAGCCCTCCCTTACAAGAGGATATAAGGAAGGGATAGGGCTATAGGTCAATGAAGGTTTGGGGATGGAAAGCAAGGGCTGACTATATGTAGGGTGACCATATGTCCGATTTTTCCTAGGACAGTCTCACTTTATATTTTCTGTCCTGGTGTAATTGTTAACAGCACCTCCTTTTTACTCTAAAAAATCAACCCAATTTGGGATCACCTGGGTGGCTTAGTCTGTTAAGCGTCTGCCTTAGGCTCAGGTCATGATCCAAAGGTCCTGGGATTGAGTCCCACATGAGGCTCCCTGCTCATCAAGGAGTTTGCTTCTCCCTGCTTGGGCGGGCTCTCTCTCTCTATCATATAAATAAATAAAATCTTTTTAAAAATTGTCCCAATTTGGATGAAAAACTATCTAGTCACCATAGCTATAAGAGATGCTCTCTAAGAGTCCAAAACTCCACAGGGTTAACAGGATCTTTGAGGGAGAAAAGGAGAGGAGTGTTACTAAACAACCAGTGGGTCAGTGAAGAAAGCAAAGAAGAAAGCAGAAAATACCTTGAGATGAATGAAAATGGAAACACAACTTTCCAACATCTTTGGGATGCAGCAAAACCAGTTGTAAGAGGGCAATTCATAGTTATACAGACCTACCTCAAGAAAGAACAATTTCAAATAAAGAACCTAATTTTACACGTAAAGGGTAGAAAAAGAAGAAAAACAGAACCCAAAATTAAAAGGAAGGAAATAATAAAGATTAGAGAGGAAATAAATGAAATATGGACTGAAAAAATCAAAAAGAGCAATGAAACTAAAACCTGGTTCTTTGAAAAGATAAAAAGAAATTGATAAACATTTAGCCAGATTCATCAAGAAACAGAGAGGGTCCAAAGAAATCCACAAAAATACAAAAAATAATAGCCTGCTATGAACCATGATATGCTGACTAATTAGAAAACCTAAAAAAAGGATAAATTCCTGGAAACATATAACTTTCTTATACTGCATCACAAAGAAATGGAAAATCTTAATAGACTGATTACAAGTAATAAACTTGAATCAGGAATTTTAAAACTCCGCCAAAACAAAAATCCAAAACCATATGGCTTCCCAGGTGAATTCTACCAAACATTTACAGAAGAGTTGGCACATATCCTTCTCAAATTATCCCAAGAAATTAAAGAGGAGGGTATGCTCCCAAACTCATTTTTCAAGACAAGTATTACTCTGATACTAAAACCAAAGATAACACACAAAAAAGAAAATTACAGGCCAATATTCTTGGTGAACACAGATGTAAAAATCCTCAAGAAAATATTAGCAAACTGAATTCAACAATACATCAAAAGAGCATAACCATGATCAAGTGGAATTTATTCCAGGGATGGTTCAACACCCACAAATCTGTCTAGGGGATGCACCACGTTAGCAAAACAAAGGATAAACATCATACGATCATCTCAATAGATGCCGAAAAAGCATTTGACAAAATTCAACATCATTTTATGATGATTATAAACTCAAAAAAGTGGGTAGAGAAGGAATGTACCTCAACACAATAAAGGCCACTTATATGTGGAATATAAAAAGCAAAATAAACAAACAACATAGAAACAGAAACAGACACAGACTCAAAGATATAAGAAACAAACTGCTGGCTACCATAGTGGGAAGGGGGTGGGGAGAAGGCAAAATTAGTGAAGGGGATTAGAGGTACAAACTTGCAGTTATAAAATAATTAAGTAATGGGGGTATAATGTACAGCGTTTGGAATATACTCAGTAATATTGTAATAACTTTATATGGTGATCGATGATAGCTAGACATTGCAGAGATTATTTCATAAAGTACAAAGTTATCAAATCACTATAACATACACATGAAACTAATAGGAAACTAATAGGATATTTCATAAACTATAAAATTATCAAATCACTATAACATATACCTGAAATTAGCTAATATGTTAATTTGACTTCAACTAAAACAAGGAGAAAAAGAGAGGAATCAGGAAAGACTCCAGGCTTGCCATTTGGTTGGCAAAATACAGGTAAAATGGCATTAGAAGGAGTTGTCATTTAGAAGAAAAGATTATGAATTCAACTTTTTTTAACTGAAAAAAAATTTTTTTTAAATTTATTTGAGAGTGAGGAGCAAGAACTGGGGAAGGAGCAGAGGGAGGGGGAGAAGCAGACTCCCCGCTGAACAGGGAGCCCAATGTGGGGCTCTATCCCAGGACTCGGGGATTATGACCTGAGCCAAAGACAGGTGCTGAAGTGACTGAGCCACTCAGGTGCCCTATGAATTCAGTTTTTGATCAGAAAGATAGAGCTGGAGGGAGCCCTGCCCACCACTGATCCCAACCCCTCCTTTCACAGGTAAAGGAAATGGCATCAAGGACATTATAAAGGACAGAAACCCAGGTCACCTGCCCCCCTCCCCTTGTACCTCCTGCCTCTCTACCTCACTGTATTGAGTTGAATAAAGTCCCTCCTAAATTCACGTCTGCTGAAAACCTGAAAATTTGACTTTATTTGGAAATAGGGTCTTTGCCAGATATAATCAAGTTAAGATGACGGCATGCTGATGTGGTGTGGGCCCCTAATCCAACATGACATGTCTCTTTATAAGAAGAGGAAAATCTGGGGGCGCCTGGGTGGTTCAGTTGGTTAGGCAACTGCCTGTGGCTCAGGTCATGATCCTGGAGTCCAAGTCTCGCATGAGGATCCCCACTCAGTATGGAGTCTGCTTCTCCCTCTTACCCCTCCCGCTCTCCTGCTCTCTCTCTCAAATAAATAAATAAAATCTTTAAAAAAAAAAAAGGAAAGGAAAATCTGGACGGTAGACATGGAGACACACAGGGAGAAGCTAAGATGAGAAGTGGAGGCAGAGATTGGCGTGATACAGCTACAAGCCAAAGACCATCAAGCATAACCCAGAGCGGCCAGAAGCTAGGAAGAGATGAGGAGGGTCCTCCCTTAGCGGCCCTGGGGGGAGCCTGGCTTTGCCAACATCTTGATCTTGGACTTGTCGCCTCCAGAACCATGAGAGAGCATCGTTCTGCTATTTTAGGCCACCCCGTGTGCGGTATTCACTTATGGCAATCCTGGGACACGGATGCGTCTTCTGAGTTTCGGTTCGGGTGGAGAGGTGAGATGGCCGGTCTGTGAGGCACAGGAAAATGTGGGGCTCGAGTGCGGGGGAACGGTCGGGATTAAGACAGAGCCAGGGCTGGTGACGGGAATGTGGGGACGGAAGAAAGAACCAAAGGGAGGGAAAGAAAGCTCCGAGGACAGGGTGCGGAGAGACAAGGTGGAGGAGGCAGAGGGCACGGCCGGAAGTGCAAGAAGAGACCGGAAGTGAGGGAGGAATTCCAGAGGCGGCGGCGGTCAAGAGGTCAGGACTGGACCATGCTGATCTGGCACTGAGGCCCTCGGTGACCTTTCCCAGAGCTCCTTTAGAAGAGCGCAGGGCTTAGAAAGTGGCGTGCAGAAGCTTCAGGAGTGACTCTGCATTGTGAGTATGGAAAGATAGGGGAGATACTCTTTCAAAGGACTTCAGGATGGAGGGAGAAACAGGGCAACAGCTTAAGGTGTTGAGCAGGGAAGGGGGATTTTGGAGAAGAGAATTGAGTATATTTGTGGAAAAAGGGGAGGAGAGGGAAGAACTATGGGTGTGAGCAGTTGGACGGGCCCAGGTCCACCCATGCAAACACACAGACATGGCGCCTCTCACCCAGAATTTAGCCAATGCTTTGCCTCCACTGGGACCTTGGCATTCCTCTGCCACACCCCCGACCAATTCTGGAGCCTTGAGCCATTCACTAGGGGATGGGCTCTTGAGTGCAGTAGGCATGGCAGCAGCGCAGGGACAGTGTGGCCCCTGATGTGGGGAGAGGGCAGCTGACATCATTGTGTCTCATCAGTGAAAGTGCATGGGGCAGCTGCTAAGGCTGTTGGGACAGGCATCCACAGAACAGGAGTCAGGGGACTGTCCCCGAGCAGTGGGTCCCAACCATGTCACATGGATGATTACCAGGGGACTCAAGCAGTAGAGTCTACAGAGTGTGAACAGAGTCAGGTTCTCAGGAGGCACAGTAAGTCGACACTCGACCCCCAACCTGCTGATCAAACCCCCAGCTCTGACCCTTGCCCATCAGCATCCTTTGAAAAGATGGTAAAGTGAATCAGCTCTGTGTTCCCCGGGCCTGATGGCTCTCACCCATGACTTCCTTATTTGACATGGGGCTCTGGAGTAAGACTAGCTTTTTGCCTCCATTTCTTCTTCTGCCTGTCTTGTGGAGAAACTCATTCCAAAGTATGAATCACAGAGCTTTTAGGAAATACAGTGCTGTCCTTGGGAGAGTGAGAGATTCTGGGACTACACGGTCAGATATATAAATGGGAGGGATCCAGCATATCGAGAGGACCTTGCAGCCCTCCCAATAGATAAATCTCGCTTAAAATTAATGGATATGTGGATGAGAGCACATTGAGAAAAACAAAGACAAAATGCACCCCTTCCCACTCCCCCCATACCCTGGGGTAAACACACCACATCGTATTTGATCTAGGAGACATCATACCAGCTGCCCTCCCTCCAAGGCACAGAGCCTCCTCTCTGGCAGACACGTGTGTCCCCGTGGGAGCCACAACATTGGCTGAGATCTGGGCAGGGTGTTACTATTCTGTGTGTTGCAGAGGTGGGCAGGTGGGTGCCAGGGTTAGAGCAATGACTGTGGGAAAAAAAAGTAAGATTTTGGAGACCTCTTACCTCTCACCTCTGTACTGTTAACTCCTTCCCGTTGTCTTTCCATTCAGTACTCCCAAATCATATAACCTTCACCACAAGATTTTTATTTTCTCATTTTCTGTGCTTCCTTCACCAACAAATGAGGAAGTATGCCAACCAATGGGCAGGAACCACATAGCGAGTAAATGGCAGAACCAGGGTTCGAACAGGTCCATAACTCCAAGTCAAGTGCTCTTCACCCTCTACCCTCTTCAGCTCCCCACTCCCCTTTCAAAATGAAGGCTGGCTCCCAGATGGGCTAGGGCAGTATGATGACATCTTCAGAACGTCAACATTTAGGAACTTTACATAGAGACCCCAGTGGAACCGAGCCAAGTCATCCTGAGTCTCCAGGTTCACCCTATAGGAAAGGATCATTGCTCTGCTCCTGAGTCCCTATGCCCGCTTTATTGACAGTGTGGCCAAAGCACTGGGTGATGGTAGCTGGTAGCCTTGCACAGAAGTCTAGGACCGGGGTTAGCAGTTGTATTCTGA
This sequence comes from Meles meles, assembly GCF_922984935.1. NCBI lineage: Eukaryota > Metazoa > Chordata > Mammalia > Carnivora > Mustelidae > Meles > Meles meles. The sequence continues at coordinate 165,141,209 of NC_060067.1, read as the reverse complement.
TGTCCAGGAATGGCTCCTTCTTTATTATGCCCTCCTGCTATCATATACAGTATTGTTAGAGCTGAAACCTAGGCTGGGCCTCCAGGAAAAACTCTCAGATCCACATCGCCAAACTGGCATCCCAAGGGGTCCTCTGGCATGTCCTGGAAGGCGAGGAAGGCCATCTGCTGAAGCTAGGCTGCAGGGATCAGGAGGTTGCTACTGTTCCTGCTATCTTTCCTGCTGCCATATTGCTTCTTGACATCCATGAATCTGGTGACCAAACACTGCAGGACTATTGCAAGAGGAAAGCCATTGCCCACCCTTATCCAACTGTCTATGTCTTTGCTAGGCAGCAGAAAACATCAAAGCAGCAGGAAGGTGAACTCCTTCTCTTTTCTGCCTCCCAGATCTCTCCAGTTCATCCAACTGGCACAATATAATTCACGTCTGGATTATGAGCTGCAAGGATCCGATTAATGAGGTTTACAAATTTCTGGCCACTGCAGTACAAGAAGGAGTTTAGGATAGATGCTGAGTGCCAACCCACCATAACTACCTTATAGGATGAGAAAAAAATATTGAATGCTTATAATAAATATTCCAAAGATTTTCTAAACTGCTCTGGCTTAATATTTACTTAATGAAGTTTTTAAAAAGTCTGATGTCTCTGAAGTTTATGGGCCTGTTCACATTTGCCAGGAGTCCCCTTAATCATCCAGAGGGTGGCTTCTCTCCACCAATATCACCACTGCAAAGTCCAGAAGACTCCTCATCCACTAGGAGATTACATCCTAGAAAAGAATTAAGTTATAGAAATGACCCATGTATTATTTAGGTCTGAAAAATATAGTAAAAATACCTTTAATCACTATCACAATGACCACTTCCGTCTTCCTGTATGCCTAATGTTTACGTCTTTGTAAATGTCATAGAGTTTTGTGTTGTTTCTTCACCCAACATTGTATCATCATCATTTCTCATCTTATTGCATAACACAACCACAATTTTTGATGACCCCAATGTACATGTCATCATTTATTCAGCCATCCCTTTCTAGTTGAACATTCAGTTGTTTCCAATTATGTAGTACTATAAATAGTGCTTTGAAGAGGGGCTTATGCATATTTACACTTTCGGCATATTTCCAGAAGTGGGACAACTGTTTTAAGAATATGTACTGGTTAAAAGGTATCCATTTTCAAGTGGGTATCAGCGGCTTTTGATGAATGTTTCTTAAAAATCACCTATGGTAAAAGCAGGGAAAATTTTCTCTGCCAACCACTAAACAAAGAGCTTGCTTCTACCTGTAACAACGTCAGCACTTCCTCCAGGAGCTGCTTACTATTGGCTGCTACTAAAAATGGGGAATTGGTGCCCTTGGCCTTGAAGGACAATGCTCACATCACTGTATCTTGAATCCCTGGAAGGTGCCTGGGTTGCTGTGACCTGAAGCTTGGGAGCAGGGTGAGGGTAGAGTGGGTGCAGCATCTTGGGGATCTCCCCCACCCTTTCCTATCTCAAGGCCCAGCTCTCCGGACCAGAAGGCTTCTCTGGATAAGGTGTCTGGTATCTCAGAAGTGCCAAGTCTTAAGCCCCAGAACACGAACATTTAGACGTGCAGGTGCCCTACTTTCCCAGAGAAGACTTCCATAGGCAGGTCATTCCCCTGCTTTCTGATTTCTCCTCCCTGCCCGAGATACAGCAAGACAATATTGTTTGGGTTGAAATAAAGCAACCTGGGTTACACTTTAAGAAGTCAGCTCGGGATGAGTTTAACAACCAGGAGACCAGAGTCTTAGAAGGCAGGGAGATGCAATGCTCTAAGATTTTTACTGGGAGTCACTTAGCACCTGTGAGAGACCGGCCTCTAAAAGACCTCCCAGGCTTATTAGTCCTGAGAAGAATGTGCTGAAGGTGCTGAAAGGCTCCATTCTGATGACTAGTCATGTCTTGCTCAGTCCAGGACAGGGTGGCTTTAAGCTTCTTTGTGAGAATAAGAGGAGGAACGCATTTAGCTCTGCGTGTTTCCAGCGAGGGAAAAAATTTTCAGCTAAACGAGTGTACTCCCCAGCAAAGGAGCCTAGCACAGGACCTTGACTCTGTCTCCTCCACGGTACATGCCCTTGTGCTGCACAAAAGGAGGTATGAACCACTGATACCACGCAGTGAGTCTCCAATTCTAGAACTCCACTCCACCCGCACGCGTGCCCTCACCCCCTACCCGGCTATCATAACTGCTCCATAAATGGCATTCGCAGTAACTGCCCCCTCTCCAGGCCTTAGGAATACCAGCGCTTGCTGAGCAACACTGTTTGCAAAACCTCGGGCTCTGGGAAAGGATTATGCGTGGTTCCTGATCTCCCTCCACCCCCGGGCATGGGCATGTCCCCACCGGGGGCCTGGAAGACCCTCTCCAGGTACCAGCAGACCCCCTCCTCCGCCCAGCCAGCCCCAAGCGCTGCAGCAGCACCCTGTAGGTTGTACAACTTCCCGGGACACCCCAACGTCTCCTCTCGCCCCCGTCCGGTTGCTTGGAAATTTGCACTGGACAGTGACGTCACACAGGAAGGCGGGTCCCCAGTGTCCCGCACACCAATGGTGGGGCCGCGGCCGGCCTCTTCTTTTCCAGCGATTGGTTTGTCGGGCCCCTTCGCTCCACCCCAGCCCGCCATGGCGTCAGGCGCCGCAAAACCGGGGAGGTGGTTCCCACTTTAAGAAGTGAAGTTTTTCGCCCCCTCCCCCTCCCTGCCCACCTCCTGCAGCCTCCCGCGCCCCGCGGAGCTGGCGGATGGAGCTGCGCTGCGGCGGCGTAGGGAGCCAGGCTGTGGGGCGCAGGATGGATGGGGACAGCCGAGATGGCGGCGGCGGCGGCTGCAAGGACGCCGGGTCGGAGGACTATGAGAACCTGCCGACCAGCGCCTCCTTATCCACCCACATGACAGCCGGAGCGATGGCCGGGATCCTGGAGCACTCGGTCATGTACCCGGTAGACTCGGTGAAGGTGAGGCGCGAGGAGACTTGCGGGACAGAGCGAGTGGATCGGGGAGCGCGCGCGCGCGCGCGCGTGCGTTTGCATCCCGCGCCAGAGCAGCCTGCGGGAGCGCCCCCAAAGCGCCTCTCCTCCCGGCTGCGGCGGGCGTGGGGCGCGGCACCCCGGCTCTTGCCGCGAGCGCGCCGCGCCGCTCCGCTCCTTCCGCCGCGCGCCTGGGCCCCGGGGGGCGCCCCTAAGCCCACGAGGGTGCTCCGGCCGGCGCCACGCACCGCCGCTCCCACCGCCTTCCCGACCCGGGCTGCTGGCGGCGCTGCGGCGGGGGAGAAGAATTGGCGAGCGTCCCCGGTCTCGGTGGTGGCGGCAGGGTGCCCGAGGGAGGCGATCGGTGCAGCTCCGCACAGTCTTACCACGCCTGCCCACGCGATCCGAGAGCTTTGGGCTTCCAGCTCTTCGCGGCTCCCGCTGGCGCGCCCGGTATCCGAGCCGCTGCGAGAGGCGTCCTCCGGTGTGTGCGGGGTGGCCACCGCTGCCCACATGTGCGCAGTTTCCAAGGGAGCGTGCGGCCGGGAAGCGCTAACCGCGCTAGCTGGCGCGGAGAAACGTGGCCCCGGCTCGGCCGCGCGCCCTCCGGCCCGGCTGTGTGTGGCTTCTGCTTCCCGGGTCTCTGGGCAGGCGGAGGAGTGGCAGGGGTTCTGCTGGTTCTTGACAGCTCTCGGGAATACCGGTTCAGCGACGCCCGACGTGATCCCCTTTTCTCAGGGTTTCTGCACCGATTCCCCCAGAAGTTCGGGCGGCCGAGCACCTAGAGGCAGGGAGTCCTGCAATGACATTTGCCTTCTCTTTTTGTTGCAGGGAGGAGGGCAGGCGAGAAGAGCGTGGGCTATACAACTCTTACTGTGGGTTGTGTAATGGGCACTCAGTTTGCCTGTCACCTCCCCAGGTAGTTTTACGAGCATTTGTGCAAGGAGGCAGCGTTAGCTGGGCGGATTTTCCCTGTTAGACTGAGAGCTGCCTTCTGTCGGACTGTTCAGGAGGTAATGCTGGTATTGACATTTTGCCCTTCTGTACGCATAACTCATGGAATTCATCCAGCAAACCCAGGGATTAACAGATGAAGAAACGGAGGCAAAGGACTAAGAACTGATTCACCTGCCCAAGCTCATACTCCACCTGTCTCCTCTGACTCCAGCCCTAGAGTGCTTTCTGAGACTTGGGGACAGCTCTGGGTGGCAGATATCTTGAAAGGCAGGGCCCACAGAGCTCCCCCATGGGCAGCTGTCTCTTGTTGATGATCGCCCTGTGATGGGAGATGTGAAGACCAGAATGTCAAAGTCAGGGTTTTTCTCTGCCCTGGGCAGCTCTCTGGGAGCTGGCAGTCAGTGGACAGACACGAATCCAGTGAGAGAAAGCATGGGCTTTTGCAGTAAGGTGAGGCCCAAGCCTTTGACGATGCTACCCTGCCGGAGGCATCCCCAGGGGGATTAAGGGAAGGAATGGTCTTTGCTGCCAGGGTTATGGAGGGCATGGGAGATTCCTGCCTCATAGGTTTTCACAGCTTCTCCAGGAAAGACCCTGGACAGATACCTGGTGGCATTTGTATAGGAAAGAATCCGTCACATGTAATAAAATTTCCCATATTCAAAGATGTTGTGTCCAATGCCCTGGGCAGACTGTGGGGAAAGGTAGGGGCAGGAAGGTGTTATTCCAGCAGGCACCCGACTCACAGGGTGGCAGAGACGATCATTCCATTGGGGAATGATGCCATATGTGAGGTTTTGCTGAGCGTGGCTTAGAGCATCACTATCAGTTATCTTTAGGATTAGATGTAATTAGTCATGCCTTTTCAACTCCCTGTGTCAGCCTAAGAGGTATTTGTCTCATATGTTTAAATTGTGTGTTTGGTGTTTAGTTTCTTTTCTGCCCTGTAGACATCACAGGTTTTAATCCAGATGTCACTGTGTACTTAACACATAGCAGTGAAGTAATCACCTGTGGATAGGTAACAGGGCCATCCCAGACGAGTCACCCACCTTATAGGGCTTGACTATAAAATGAAGGCCCTGGTTAGGTGATTCGTAAGGGCTTCTGTTTCTAAGCATGCAGCTTTGGTTTTAAAGCACCTCGTTTCTCACTACAGGTCTCGGGAGGGGGTAGCAAGGAATCTTCTTTTCATTTTTCAGCTGAGACAAAAGGCACAGAGAGAGGGTTAAGTGGTGTGAGCCCCGTTGCATGATCCCAGGGAGGCTGCAGCCAAGTGCCAAGGCCTGCCAAGATCGGCATGGTTGTCTGTGCCCAGCATGACACATCAGGGACACATCTATGCATCACTTGGGGAAACCTCGACTGCATTTTTCTTAAATATTTTAGGTGATGGAGACCGTGAGTAATGGAATCAGGAGCCCTGAATCGGGTTTTCAGTCCTGCCTGTAACTTGCTTCATGCCTTAGGCACTGTTCTGTGCCTTAGTTTTGTGGCTGTAAAATGGGGCCTACGGGCCAGTTCAGTATTTCTCCCCATTCTTAACCTGTCCCCCTTTCTACATACACAGAACACCCACTGTCCTCTTTTATGATATGTAAAATCCCAAAGAATTATTACAGTCGAAGCCATGGCAGTGGGAATTGCGCATTGGAAAAAAAATTCATCTCTGATTTTATAAGGCACACATTTTGAACCTCGAGTACGTGAGGTTAAGTGAGAGTAGGAAGTGGGCCCGCTTGTCCCAGTTTTTCTGTCCTGGGTGGTGTGGCCCATGGAACTCAGTGCTGCTCACTTTGACCACAGAGCCAGACGAGCTGCTTCCTTTTGTGGTACTAGGGGCAGAAAGCCAACCTTAGCAGTGCTTAAAATTATTATGTTAAATATGCTTTCCCATGAAGTCCTATCCTAACCAATACCCCTCAATGTCACTTTAATTACCTGTGTTTTTTCAAACTGTGGGTTGTGACCCGTTAACGGCATCAGCATTTTAAGAAAGATTAGTTTCTCTAGGGGCACCTGGGTGGCTCAGTGGGTTAAGCATCTACCTTCCGCTCCCGTCAGGACCCCAGGGTCCTGGGATGGAGCCCTGCTTCGGGCTCTCTGCTCAGTGGGAGGCCTGCTTCTCCCTCTCCCACTCCCCCTGCTTGTGTTCCCTCTCTCGCTCTCTCTTTCTCTCTGTGAAGTAAATAAATAAAATCTTTTTTAAAAAGATTAGTCTCTCTAATGGTGAAAGTACAAAATACAAGTGTGTGTGGTGTGGCCTACAGTAAGGCATGTTGCTTGGTGAAATTGTTTGGGGGGTGTGTGTGTGTGTGTGTGTGTGTGTGTCCGTCCCCTGGATGGCTTTGTACAAACCACCCCATTCTGACCGGCGGTTATGGCCAAAAAAGTATGAGGAACACTGAACCTGATGATGGGTAATGTCTCTGAAGCTGCAGCAGTCTGTGATTATTAAAGGGTTATTTGGAAGACCTTTGGCAACATTTCTGCTCCTTCCTGTGCCTCCTTCTCTCACTTAGTCCCCGGGGGTGGAGTGTGAGTACTTAATGAGTCCCTAAAGGGCCAGGCCACCAGGATCGCCTGTCAGTTCCCAGTAACTGTACGGTCTGCCTGGTACCAAGGGCCAGAGCATGGGGACTCCACAGCCCTTTCGCCAACCGGTAGTGATTACTAGTTCCTTCCCAAATGGGGCTTTGCAGTGGTTTTCCGTGATTCTGTAGCCGGTGCCCCAGTGTGTGCAAGTGGCATGGTCCCCGAGGCCAGCACGTGGGGTGGCTGTAGGAAGCCCCGGTCGGGAGAGTGCTCAAGACCGTGGGGAGAATGCCAGGTGGGTGGAGGAGGAAATTCCAACCAGATTAGGCACACCACTCTAGACCATGCTGAATCCCACGGTGGTGAAAGCGGGGGGCAAAAGGAAACAGGAAAGATTTGAAGCGAGGGAACTTCCGCTGACCCTCTCTCGGCCCTTCCCTTGGCTTCTCAAGGAAGCACTGTCTGTAACTGTGCGGGGAGAAGCCCTCCTTCCCGGGGCCGGGTGCAGTCCACGGGGAGGAGCGGGCAGCCAGGGGGTGAGGCTCAGCCTTCTCTCGAGGAGCTGGTGGGTGCTGAGCCAGTTGGAAACGTCGGTTGGCCTCCGGGGTTTCTGCAGTTGGCCTTGCTGAGCTCTGAGCCACAGCGAGCCAGGCAGGTGCCAGGACAGCTCAGCATTCCTCCACTTCTGAGTTTGCTCCTCTGGGTCCCAGCGGTGCAGGCTGGCTGGTAGGAAGGGGGCTCAGCCGGAAGGGGAAGGCTGCAGCCGGAGCCCCCTCCCGAGCCCACTGCAGTGTTTTCAAAGCCAAGTACAGTTCAGTAGATGCCGCTCGGCTTCAAAAGGGCGTGAAATCCCAAATTGCTCGAGTTCTTGCAAGAAAATTATAGTGATTTCTGTGTCTCTCTTCTCCTGTCTTGTCTTCCTCAGGTTCCGCCCCTCCCTTTTTTTCTGTCCTTAAGTGGGTGATGCTTTTTTAAAAGGTGCGTTTGGAAGGGGCATGGAGTCAAGAAAGGCGTGTTCTTGAATTTGTGTCCTTTTCTTTGCCTCCTGAGGGCCCCTGTGGATGCCCACAGCCCGGATCTGCACCTTGCAGGCCTGCTGCTGGAGGAGAGGGCGGACCTTACCCAGCCCCCCTCCTCCTGGAAGTAGGGGAGGGGCAGGCTGGGTCAGGGCTTGAGGGGGCGCTCCTAGGAGTCTAGTGGGCAAGGAAGGCACCCTCACTTCCTCAGTAGGGAGAGGCAGTTGTGCCCGCATGGGGGATTTACCTGACTGGGTCTTTAAAGCACACAGGGGCGTGTGCCTGGCACACGGGAGAGGGCATTGCTCATGGAGCGTGTGTGTCCCTTATCCCTTCCTGGTTTTCCTTTGGGCATGTCTTAGCTACCTTTGGCCGTCTCATTCACGAGAACTTTCGTCCCATCTGCTCTTAGGTGCAGTGACTGACTGCAGTCCACATTCCCTTTTCAATGGGCGTCCGTTCTTGACCCCCTTCCAGCTTCAGGAGGGCTGCCTTGCCCCAGCCCACTGGATGAACTAGCTTCTGTGTTGAATGTAGCCTCTCTCAAGCCCCAGAACATTCTGGCTGTCTTCACATTTCTCCTAGGACCCAACATTTCCTTCTCAGAGAATTTTCCTTTTCTTTTTCTAATCCTCAGTGAGCCCTGCGGCCTCTTCAGTGCCGGCTGCGCATGCATCTGTACGGGCTGGCTGTTTGCACCAGCTCTTGGGCAGGCGTCCTTAGCCCCGAGCCTGCCCTTCCCCTCCCCACCTCCACCTAGAATGTCCTGACTGACATTTTCCATAGAGGGGACGTATCTCCTCACTTTGTCTTTAACTCTAAACGTCCCCCCAAGCTCTTTCTGAGCCACGTGTCTCACCCTCCGAGAACCATCTTGGGGGAGATTTGGATCCCTAGTCATTGACTTACTGGTTGGGGCAGAGCCGGCTTAGCTTTTCTGAAGTCGTAATTGATTTGTCCGTAAAACGCAGATACTAATTTTCTTGCTGGTTTCTCTCTCCCGACTGAGCTTTCCACTGCTTTCTTCCTTTATTTTTCATCATACCCCGCGGAAGTTGCTTGGAACAAGCTCGCTTGTGTCTGCACGGAATGTTCCTTCCGTCTCCCTGTCCTGATAGGGAGACAGCTCTTCCCCTGAGGTCACTCCTTCCTGGAAGACTCTCAAGTGTTAAGGTTCCCGCTAGCTCAAGCCCAGGCACCTCTGGGGCTCCTGGCCTCTCACCGTGACCCACCAGCCTCTTAGTCTCGCTCTTCCTTTGAGGCTCCTGTCCTTCCTCTTTTCTCTCTCTCTCTCTCTCATCTGCTCACCTCGGGGCAGGAGGAGGAGTGGTGAGAATCACCAGAGCGTGGAGTGCATCCAGGCTCTGCTTAGCGTGACTTTGGACCTCTTCTCCCGGTGCCCTGTCTCCTGTTGGTGAAAAGGGGAGAGTGGCAGTGAGGGTGAGTCCTTCAAGCAGTGAATGACGGAGCCTGCTGTGCCCTGAGTGCTCTCTGGGGCTCAGTGCTCATCTTCATCTCTGTCATGGTCAACAATATAGTTGTGCCCCTACTTTCCCCGATCTCTCTGGACATTGGTGTCTGGCTCCCAGACTGCTTCCACCCCGAAGGAATCCTGCCATCACTCTTGAGAACATCCCCTCCTGGTCTCCACCCAATTAACATCCAAACCCCTGTGTTCTTTATGCCCCTTAGGTTGATAGCCTGTAACTCCATGGGGCCTCGTCCTAACCCGGAACTTTTCCACCTCTGAGATGCCGAATTTAGCTGTGTTAGCCTAGCCCCACCAGGCTGGTCCTCCGCCTGGCCCTGTTTTCCTCCTCCAGCCTAGAGCCTGTGGCCGGCCATGGCAGCCATTCCCAGGACCTCCCTTTCCCTACCTCACCGGTCTGCCCGAACCCCAGTCCTGGATGACCCGTTGCCCCATAGGGCGGTCGAGCCCTTCTGGAAAAAAATGGCACGTTTGCCTCCACTGGTGCCCTGTGTGCACGTGCCTCTGGGGCCCTCAGCCTGTCCTTTTGTGTGTTCTGGTCAGCCTGTTCCCATCCTTCTCAGCAGCTCCTCACACTCCCATCCCTCTGCTTTCTCAGCCCCTTGTGTGGCCTCTTGCTCCGTAGCTCATAGGGAAACCAGGACCCCAGTGAAGCTCACCTTCCTCTCACCGCCCTTCCAACCAGCCTGCTGTTCCCTGCCTTCCTTCTGTCATAACGTAGGAGGGTCCTCCCTCAGTCAGAGGGGAATCAGCAGGCCTGGGGAAAGGCAGTGCATGGGAACCGCTTGCATACACCTGCGTTTCAGTCTTGCCTCTACCCTGCGCTGCGGGAGTGACCTCTGTCACCTTAGTGTCCTTGTCTGCAGAGTGGGGATGTTCATACCGAGCCCTCCCTTATAGGACTGTTGGAAGAACCGAACAAGGCATCTCTCGGAAAGCTGTTGCTGTAGCGTCTGCTGCTCGTGTGCTATAAATGCTCGTGGTGGTAGTTATTTTGGTCATCTCTCTCATGAGCAACTCGGTTTCAGTATCTTTAGCCTTCCCCCGACCTGTGATTCCTTCTTATAAGCATTTATAAAGTCCAAGCTTGTCCCATCTTAAATAACAAACACCGGACATCTCACCTTGACCCTGTGCGCCCCAGGGGTTCTTCTCCTCAAAATAACCAGTGGTAGGAAAGGATCCTTGACACTTGGTCTCTGCTTCCTCACCTCATCCTCCCCCTGCTCCCCCCCGACCCCTCACTGGCCAGGCCTTTGGCTTTGTGCCCACCGCTCTGCTGGAAACCTCACGGAGGCTGCTAGTGATCTCCTGGCTAATAAAATCAGTCGTCGTTTTCCTGGCCTCTCTGATGAGGGGGCGGCTGCCTGGTCTTCCTTAGAGGTCAGCCTGCTACCCTCTCTGCTTCCCGCAGTTTCTACCTGCGTCCTGCTCACTCACAGTTGGAAGACTGGTGTCTCTGGTCCAGCCTTTCTGGAAGCTGGGCATCTGTGGCCTCACAGACCTGTCTTAGATGTGGCTGCCTCGGTGTCCAGGATGTGCCATGTAGACATCCCCGCTTCCCCTCCAGTCTGGGCCCCCTCCCTCAGAAACTTTCTCTTCTTAAATAGGGAAGAGTCGCAATGCCCACTCTGCCCGCCTTTCAGGTCTTGTTACTACATCTAGGAAGAAAATGCAGCCGGGTTTGCAATGAACTCTGAACAGTGAATGCAGTCTAAGAAGTATAAAATAGCTCTCTGCAGGTGCCAGGTCATGGTTTTATCAAACTGGGAACTTGCTAAAAGGTAGGCTTAGCTGATTGGAATGGAAAAATCCAGCCTGTTCTGCGCGTGCGGCAGAACCCATGCCAGGAGCTGAGGACCAGCCCCATCTTCTGCATCTTGTATCAGATGGTCCCTCTCTCTGCTTCATAGGCCCCTAACTGTCCCCGTTGCCTGCAGTATGCAGACACCTAGACCTTCTCCCCTCTGACTTGTCTGCCAGAGCAAGACAGATAAAGGTATTCTGTGAATAGCGGTTGAATGAACGTAGGAACTGTTGCTGTTTTAAAGAGGTGTGGGAGGAAGAGGGGGCAGCTGGATGGCTCATTTGGTTGGGCGTCTGACTCTTGACTTTGGCTTGGGTGGTGACCTCAGGGTTGTGGGATCAAGCCATCTATCAGGCTCTGTGCTCAGCAGGGAGTCTGCTTGAGTTTCTCTCCCCCTGCCCCCATATGCCCTCTTAGTGCGTTCTTGCTTTCTAAAATACATAAATCTCTAAAACAAAAGAAGAGATGGGGGGGATTTCTTTGAAACATGCTCAGCCCTTTTGTTTGTCCTTTGTTTTGCAGTAGAATTCGCAAGCCACCGTTCTCTCCCGATGAGGCTATTAATTCTTCTGGCCACCCACTTCATTCCACACTTCCCAAGCGCCTTCCCTGCTGGTCTCTGTGCTATAGACACCAGACAGCAAAAATAAGTGCTGGCCCCTGGCCCCAGAGCATCGCTCACTATAATTAGATCCTGAGCTAACGTGGCAGGACGGGCTCCCTTTGAGGGGAAGAAGGGCCCAACTTGGTGTTTGCTTTCAAAGGGGCAGAAGGTCTGGGGTGTCCAGGCTGTGCCATCTTGCAGGTCCCGAGGCTGCCCAGGGAGCATCATTCCGGACTTCTTTGCCGTGTAATCTTGAGTTGGCTCCTTGCCCTGGAGAAAACAGTGGCCCTTAGTTGTCCTATGTGCCCCCACCCCGTAATCCTCTCCCTCACCCCTGAGATTGTTAGTCATTCTGGAAGCTGAACTTGGCTCCCAGAAGGTGCCTCTGAAAACATTCTCCACCCTACCAGTAACCCCAGACAGTTGGGAAGGGCCGTTGTCTGGTCACTAAGAGGTGTTACGGTTTCACATTCATGCTTTCTCTCTGAAGAGAAAACAAAACGTGTTGAAATGGAAATCCCAGCAGCAGCTTGGCTGAAGCAAGAGTTGCATAACAGCTTTAAGAAACGTCTGGCCATTGTTGGGTCAAGTGGGGGGCTGCAGCTTCATGTCGCTGAGAGGACTTCCTCTGTGGCCTCTGGATCCATCAGACGTGTCCAGCAAGAGACCCAGAAAGCGGCAGCACGCCGAGGTCTGATTGGCAAACGCCCTTGCCGCGGTCACTCATTGGGGTGACAGCTTTGGTTCCCTGGCATGGCCATAAAGGCTCCATCTGAGATCCTTCCGTGGGCAGGGGCTGGAGAGAGCTGTATGTGCTGGTGTGGAAGACCCTAGAAGGCCCCAGTAGGCTCTGTGACGTAAACTTCTGGGCCTGCCATGGACCAGCTTTGAAACCTTGACCATGGTACTTCTCTAGGCGTAGAGAAGTCTCTGGTGTCTCCTGGTCTCACGGGCTAATCCTAGTCTCCTACAGTAACATCATCTGCTTCCCCACTTGACGGGGCCTTTGAGAAGCTCAGGCAGGATTACATTTGTGGGCAGCTTTTGAAAACCCGAACATTCCCAGATAATCCTAGATATTATCAGAGGCAATATGCTTCATGATGAAGAGGAGAGTGGTTCAGGTTCACAGAGCAGGCTCTGGGGCCAGACTGCCTTGGGACGGTGCCTACACAAGCTACTGACCTCTCCGTGCCCCATTTTCCTCATCCGTGAGACGGGGTAATCACACTGCCCACCTCAGAGTGTTGCTATGAGAATTAATTACGATATACCGCAAGTGTTGAGAATAGCATCAGGTACTTGGTAAGCGTGCAGTTAATTTTAGTTCCTGTGTCAGTTCTAAAGGTGTTATTGCTTGAACGCCTGTTGATGCTTGTATGTTGCTTTTGCACTTGTGTGTGGCACTGGTTCTGTATTGTTCTCACCTGCATTCTGTCACTGGATTCTCTTAGCTCTCCTGTGACGGTGGGAAAAGACATGTGCTGTTTCTCATCTTGAGAAAACCGAACTTCAGAAAAATAAGGCGCTCTGGAAGTCGGGCATTTTCTGCTACTCAAGAGCAGGGCGGGGACAAAGAGGAAGGGAAAAGGCAGGAGAAAGCTAAGGAGGTACTGGGGAGTAGACTCCCATGTTAATGGCAGCAGGGGTCCCTGAGCTGGGTTCTGAGACAAGATGACACGGCCCCAGCTGCATTCTTGGGAGGGAGGAACTGGAGGGAAGGGAGCACCAGCAGCGACTCCAAAGTCCAGCATGGAACGCAGGGCTCTAACGTATAAGTAGGAGTTCTTCGGTCAGCTACTCCAGCACAGAGGGCAAGGGGATGATGACATATGGTTATGGCTGTAGGTAATCTCTGGCTCTGTCTGGCTTCTCTCTCTGGATCGACGTGCAGCCGCTGTGGCCCCTTCTCATGTCAGCAGAGAGTTGAAACGTGGAGCTCAATATGGTGATTTGACTTTGGACTGGCCTGGGAATCCTTTTCTAAATCCCAGGATCAAGATGGCCTGTTGTTGGGAAGAGCACTGTGTCATCGTTCCTCGGTCGGCTAGGGTAGCTCTTTCCTTCCCTTCCACAGGGAAGAGTAGCAATGACTGTCATGCCTCCCTTTCCCATCTGCTCACTGCCTCTAGGAAGAAAATAGAGCCGGGCTTGCAGCAAACAAACCTTTCTACTGTTTAAAAAGTCTAAAGCTCTCGCAGGTGCCAGGTCGTGGTATTTATTATCCAACGGGGATCCTGTTAAAGGGGTAAGGTTAGCTCATTGGAATGGAAAATCCAGGCTCTGTTTCCAGCCACTGTGGGATTCGCAGCATGGCCTCGGGCGCTTCACCTCTCTCCTTACACAGTGTCTCCCATCTGTTGAGTAAAGACCGGGGTGGCCCCCCTGCTCCCGCCGCCTTTGCTAGGTTGTACTCAGGGCATGCTCTGAAACACATTGAAAATTGATCACGGAGGGCTGATGTTGAGAGGAGCTGTGTGTGGCCACTGAAAGGAAGGCTTGTGAATGACGGGGCTGCATGCAGGGAGGACAGTGGGGTGCCTGGAGCAGTGAGGGGTGCCTGGGGCAATGGGGGTCCTGTTCTTCTCTGTGGGTCAGCCTTTTACAGCCTCACTTTTACTTTTTAAGTGAGCCTGCCCCTCGAATGCCAGGCAGCTGGGGCTGGGATTTTCCCACCGTGGTCCCTCCTGGGTCTGTTTTCCCTGTTTTCTCAATGACTGCTATCATGGAGAAGTAAGAGGGAAAGGAGGTAGGACACAGACGCCTTTGTCTTGATGTCCTCTGGTCATTCTTTCCGCATGCTGCCCGCTTTGAGGGTTTTGCTGGCTGGTGCCTGGCTTGCCCTCGGCCTGGCAGTAGGTGCGGAAGGTGGTGGGTGGACACGGGCAGCCCTCAGGAAGCTTGCCAGCCAGGCCTGCTCGGGACAGGAACACGCCAGGCACTGCCTCTGACTCGCAGTGCCCCCCTCTCCCCTGGAAGACGGGATGTCCCAAGGATGTCCTGGGGCTGTCACGGGGGCGGGGAGGGGGGTTAGCTGATGAGCTACTCAGAGAAGTCAGACTGGAGCGGGGAAGCCTTTCCAAAGGAGAGATGTTGGTGTGTGTGTATACATGTGTGTGAGGCTGGAAGGGGCGGACCCAGGGCGTGTCAGTCTCTTTCCTTAGTCACTGTCTCCATGGCTTATTTGCTAAACATGGGCTTGTGTTAGCCTGATTCATAGAACCGTGGAAGAGTTGAAAGGCCTTTGCAACAATGCAACTTCATCTGCTGGATTTCACTGAATGACTAAATTAAGTGAGGAGCGAGGACGTATGGAGAGTAAGGATGTGTGCCGGGCCCCGGGGGAGCTGGAAGGCTCAACAACACCTGGGAGGTCTCTCCTGACAGAAGTCCCTCTCTGGCGGGGAGGACAGATCGATTGATGACTCCTACGTGTAGTGGGTGTTGAGCCTGTCCTCAGGGAACCTGCACCTCATCCAGGCGGTCAGGAAAAGGCACCTCCAGGAATTAGCTCAGTATCTATATGTAGACCAAAGGGGATACAGATGTTAGAACAAAGCCATGCCATTCTCCCTGTCCTCTGGGCTGTCCCGTCCTGTTCCCCAAGGTGCCTGGCCATAAGCAGGACACCCACACCCATCTGACACTCTGGTTTTGGGGTTCTGCTCTGAGCCTTCTGATTGCAGAATCTGCAGAGACCGTTTTCATGGTTTGAGGTCACCACACCGGGTCTTCCACGTGGGACCTGCCCCTTGTCCTGAAATTTTCTGCCCCCGTCCCCTGCCCTTTTCTGAAATTTCTTCTTTTTCTCCCTCATGTTCTGGGATTTCAATTCCCTTTCCGGCTACCAAACAACGGCCTGATGGCTTTCCCTCCGAGTGGGACTTTTTACCGCAGTGCCAAAGACCAGAGGAAGGCGGGAACAAGGAGGGAGGGATGAAGGCTGTCATCTCAAAGGCATTTCTGCTCCTAATTGGCTCATAATTAATGGGTGGCATTAGTGGCAAATGCAGCTGCAGCAGCGGCCAGAGAAGTGGCTAAAAATTAAATACCATCACATGACTTACGGAGGTTTAGGGTTTGTTTGCCTGAGTGACCTTTACTAGCACAGTCACAGTTTGTAGGGTTATGAGGAGAGACCTGACCAACAATGTAGGTGACCAGTGTGCTGGTCCACCTCCAGGGTGGAGACCGATCTAGAGTCCATAGCGCCTGGACTCCTTCCTGACACTCAGATGCGAATGTCATTCCTTTTCGCTTTTTATTTTTATTTTTTTTATTTTATTTTTTTAAATTTTTATTTATTTATTTGTCAGAGAGAGAGATTGAGAGCGAGCGAGAGAGCAAGCACAGGCAGACAGAGTGGCAGGCAGAGGCAGAGGGAGAAGCAGGGTCCCTGCCAAGCAAGGAGCCCGATGTGGGACTCGATCCCAGGACGCTGGGATCATGACCTGAGCCGAAGGCAGCCGCTTAACCAACTGAGCCACCCAGGCGTCCCTCCTTTTCACTTTATATTTTATTTTATTTTTTTTTTTTTTTTTTTTTTTTTTTTTTTTTTTAAAGATTTTATTTATTTATTTGACAGAGAGAGATCACAAGTAGGCAGAGAGGCAGGCAGAGAAAGAGAGAGGAGGAAGCAGGCTCCCTGCCAAGCAGAGAGCCTGATGCGGGACTCGATCCCAGGACCCTGAGATCATGACCTGAGCCGAAGGCAGAGGCTTAAACCACTGAGCCACCCAGGCGCCCATCCTTTTCGCTTTTTAAAGGCCACTGTGGAGCCGAACATGTTTCCCTGTCCCCTCTTCCCTTTTAGCCTATCTGGCTCCAGTGGAGCCTTCTAGAAAATGCAGAGAGCACAGTTCCCCGGGCTTGTCCCATCCGCCTGTTGCAGTTTTGATAAAGAGCCTGAACCCGGGCTCTTGAGGAATGTTCCCCCTGGTGTCTGTGTTCGTCCAGGGTTTAGACAGAAGTTCCTGGAACTCCCCACTTTTGGAAGCCGAGTCCTGTTTCTCTAAAAGGCCAGTCCGGTGACATGGGCAAGAATCGGCTGACCCCAAGGCCAGCCCTCTCTTTCTGTGTCTGCGGATTCCCCTGGCACAGGAGGTCTTTGTTACCAAGTCTGTTTGCTGAGTGTTTTGAAGGAGGACATGTGTGGGCCTTTTCAGTGTCATTAGACAATGCTGAGCTGTTACCCAGAAGAAACGGTCAGGGGAGAAGCCAAGATTTGATCTGGTTGAAGTTCTACCACAGAAAGTGCCCAGACAAGAAGCGGTCAGTAAAATGGTTAAAATCCTATTCTAGTATGTGATACTCGAGAGCTTGCTTTTAATGTGATTGTGTTTCAGTGTTTTTTCCCCCCTTGAATCTTGGCTTCTCAGATAATAAACTGAATTAACGTACATGTACTACACAGTCCAGGAAGGATGGCGTCCAGTGAACTTTCTTCACAAATTACTGCGTATTTATAGTTCGCACCTAGGGCTTTAAGAATGTCCGCTTCAGAAGTGACTTTTCCTCATAAAAGCAAGGTAATAGCAATAAGGAATATATTGACAAGTTGGTAGGATGCCCAGCGCCTTCTGTGCTTCCAAAAGAATCTTTCGAGTGTTGGAAGGAAGCAGAGAAGTTGCTGGTGCTGGCGTCTGTCCTCTTGGGCGTGCACGTCGGGACAGTTTCAGGTGGAAGTGAGCTCCCGTTCTCCCTGGACTCAGCCCTGTTCCTCCACAGGCTTGAGGCCGGTGGCTGGTGCTCTGCCTGACCTTGGCTAAGAAGTCTCATTTTGAACTTCCCTCAAGTGTCTCTCTCAAGGGTCTTTTGTATTTTTTGATAATACAGGCACAAGAAGTTTTCTGAAATTTTCTTTCGGACCCTAAAAACCGAAAGTCACTGCAAAGCTGGACTTTTACCAGAAACTGCTTTAAATTGGAAACAGATTTCTGATCCCTGAGCAGCCAGTTTAAGGGACAGGGAGAACCTTCGTCAACCCAGAACTTGAGCATGGCGGTCAGGGAACAAACTAAAGAAAAGCAAGGCGAAAGCAGATTCTTTCTGTACATGTGCGCACATAACATTCGCATTCACCTTTTACTTTATTTTATTTTATTGTTTTTTAGCAGGCGCCCTCTAGAGTGAATTGTAATTAGCTAAAGACCAGAGGCCCACCAACCGAGTGACTCTGAGAGAAGCACTTCGCTTGTGCAAGTTTCAGTTTCTTCATCTGTAAAATGGCAAGAGTGAACCCAAACTACATGATCTCTTTGGAAGTTTCCAGTTTTAAAATTTCCACCCTTTATTTCCATGGGGCATTGTAACTTTGGGACATCCTCTTCTGACTTTGAATATATAGACTTGGAGGCACTTATGTTTGGAGTGGGACGCTGGAAGACCCCGGTCCTGGAATTTCTACCAGGGGGATAAGGAGCAGGGAGAGGAGTGGCTGCCCAAGTACCATTTGGGATCCCTGCATCCCAGAGTGCCTGCTAGTCCTAACTAGACTACTGGAGATTAGAGTCTGTTTAAATTCCTTCAGACCTCCAACTCAATGCTTTACGATGGCAGACCATTCATTCAGGCAATTCCAGAAATGCTGAATGGCCACAGCCCCACCCTGGAATCAAGGGGAGCCATGTAGCAGATGCTTCTGGAAGGCCCTGTTTATAACTCTGACTCCTTCCTGCCGGGGACCTTTTACAAGTTCACTACCAGGAAGCTGAGTCATCGAGAGGTCAGCTGGCACGGCCAGGGTCAGGCAGCATTGCCAGCAGCACAGATGGGTTAGCCCAGACGACCCGAGGGTTTGGGGGGAGCGTTGTTGGGAATGGCAGGGTGAGTGGGGCTCCTTCCTTGAGAGGCTTTCGGGGGTGTCCCCTCACGGTAACAGGAGCACCAACCACCTCTCCTCATGGCTTGCATTCCTGTCTAGATTTCACAGTGAGAAATGTGTCTTCTCCTGGGTCCTTTGCCTCCTTTCTTACCCCCTTCCTCCTCCTCTGTCCCCACGTCCCAGGCCGGAGGTCAGAACCGCACCGAATGAAGGGTGAACTGGTCCTTGCTCCTGCCGTGGATTTCAGGGCTCACCATGGGCTCAGCTCCCAGTGATACCCTTCTCGGGACGGCTGGCTCCTTCCCACCTGCCACTACCTGTGCCCCAGGTAGCCCCTGCATCCTGAGGTCCACTTGCCTGACTCCCCGAGGCTTCAGAGTCCCTTCCGGGACCACCCCCCACCACCACCACATGGAGGTGAGGCTTCCTGCCTTTGCTCTCCTTGCACTGTCCCCTTTCGCTTTGCTCCCGGGCCCTTAGACTCTGCCGTTTTATTACTTGTGTGGTTTTTGGTTTACTCTTGCTGTCCTTACTAAGACGACAGACCCCTCGAAGGCAAGGACTCGGCCGCAGCACCCCTGTGGGCACACTGATGATGTTTGCACAGTGGGGAGAAAAACCCCTCTTGTTTGACCATGCAGGTCTCCTGCTCTCACTTCTGGAAACCCTTCAAATCCTTTAAAGCTCTTGTTTCCACCACAAGGGTTTTTAGTCAGCATCAAAGCTCACCCATGATTGTAGGTCCCCGCCATACCCTTGGGCATCCAGTAAAACTTAGACATGACTCCCCCAAAAGCTTATGAGACAATTTATACATGTAGACGTTTGCACGTGTGAGTAGATTCCAGAGCGTGAGAGGGGGATCTCTGGGACGTTTCCTTTGGTCTCCCCCCCCCCCCCGCCCCGAGAGAGACCCTGAGAACATCAAGCGTGCTGTTCCTGGTATTTTTGGTTTCTTTCTCTGTTACTGGCTGGTGTGCGAGGTGTGTGAAGAAAGCAGGGGAACATCCCTTCCAGTTGTGACCTGCCCCCACTGGTACATAAATCAGCCAGCATTATGGAGATAATGGGATCTGAACATTTTTGGAGAAATCTGGCTTCAGTAACAACCTGGGAAATTTACCCCACACCCCTCCTCAGACCTCTAGCACGCACTGAGCCCCGGAGCCCAGCTCTGATTGGGGCTTCCATCCCTGGCTTCTCTGCTGTGTAGGAGGCCCCAGAAGACAGTGAGGCGCATGGTGCTGGGGGACACAGCTAGTGGGTAGCCTTTTGGGGGAGCAGGCAGCAAGGAGACAGCTGTTCGGCAAGGGGCGTGCATGTGGGGTTTTAAGGGCCTCCTTTGTGTATGCCCGTGGGTGGAATTTTGTGTACCTCCGAGACCTTGACCGCCGGTTATCGTGTCCGCCTTATAAAGCACGATGCTGGGGCACTGAGATCACCAATGCATGAGGCCATCTCCTCCTTCGTGTCCTCAGACTTTATTGGAAGACAGGCATGCAGACACGTCATCTGCTAATAATTGCAAGTAGAGAGAGAAGCAAGAGCAGGCTGGCAACAGGGCTGCTCTGAAAGGCCTTTTCTTCCTGTGGATAATGGGCTCACGGTGGGGCGTGCGTTAGACGGCCTGGCCTCCGAGAAGGGTGTGGAAGCCGGTGCTGCAGAGGCTGACAGGACCACACTTGACTCGAGAAACGTACACAGGGCTTCGGAGGTGCCCGGCTCGCTGGGCCTGTCTGGGACGGATTCCAGCAGGGCCGTTCCTCACGGCTCTCCCTGGCACTGACGGCCTGACACCCATGTCATCACCCAGTCTGTCACATACAAACACTCGGCTGGCTTTTGACAGCTCCCTCCGTGCCTGAGCAACTGGTGTACTGATCCCTGGGATGATGTCTTTTTGGGGTGGTCCAGGCCAGTGTGCACTGGACAGGGAAGCACAGACTCATCGAGGCTGGGGACAGCCTGTGGGAAAGGGCAGAGATTCAAACTGCATCTTCGCCATTTCTGCCTCCTGGGGAACGTTTGCCTGCTGTCCGAGGACCCCTGAGCTGACCTTCCAGGGGCTTCCTTCCAAGGGTGGCCCTGGAGCCAAAAATACTGCTGTGTCTAGGGGATCCTGCTGTGTTTGAGACCCCTGGTAACCTTCACCAGAAACAAATAAAAAAACTACTCTCTCTGGTGTTAGAGGAAGTCTAGGGAATTATCTGATTGTTACAGGATTTCAGATGATGAAAAGCCTGTGGAACGAGCTATGGATTAAATTTAGGATTTTAAAAGCGTGTGGTAAAATACACATAAAATTTACCATCATGACTATTTTGTTTTTCTTTTTTCTCATTTTCCTTGAGTTTTTAATTTTAATTCCAGGATAGTTAACATACAGTGTGTGTTCGTTTCAGGTGAACAGGACCACATTAACACTTTTTAAAAAGATGTTACTTGGAGAGAGAGGGAGGGAGAACACAGAGGAAGAGTGAGAGAGAAAAACAGGCTCCCTGCTGAGCAGGGAGCCCCGGACCCTGGGATCATGACCTGAGCTGAATGGATCTGCTTAACTGAGCCACCCAGCATCTTAACATTTTAGAGCACGTATTTCAATAGTGCTGAGTACATTCACGTTGTGAAGCCACCTTCTAGAACTTCTTCATCTTCTCAGAGTGAAACTGTCCCCATTAAACAACCACTCCCCCTTCCCCCACCTCCTGCAACCCCATGGCTACACCCATTCTGCTTTCTGCCCCTGAATTTGGCTATTCTAGGTGCCTCATGGCACACACATTTGTTTTTCAAAGGATTTTTTGCCAGTTTCGTAGGTCTAGACTGTACGAGGCCAAAAGGGACCTCCTTAGAGACGTAGTATTAACTCCATTGATCCACTGGACAGATATTTGCAATTGTAATAGATCGTGAACAAAACAGTAGAAATCTTTCCCCGTATTTACCTCCCAGTGGAAAGCCACGTTGGTGCCTAGCTAGGCTGGCTTGCTTCGAGGTCCTCAGGGATTTGAGGGCAGAGCTGGCTTGGAGTCTGGGTCTTCTTACTCTCGGAACAGGGCTCTGTCTGTTCGATCATACTCAGGTTTAAGCGCACATTTTGGGGGGATTGCTGCAGTTTGGGGAAGTGAGACATACCTGGTGGAAACATCCTGCAGCACTGTGTGGATTGATCCCCCAGAGTCCGAGGGACCTGCGAGCCTGCCCACGCCCACGCCCACGGTGAGAGCCCAGGTGCTGCAGGGTGACCGTGGAACACAGAACCCACAGAGGACTCCCCGTGCCCTGTGCTGTAGCTCCTCTTGGTCCCATCTGGCTATTTCTCTACAGTGCAGAGAGGAACCAGTTCTTGAGCATTGGGAGGGCCCTCTCCGTGGTAGTGACCTCGAGGGAATGGGCTGCAGTCAGCAGTGTCAGGGAACCTTGGGACTTTAGCACTGGTGAAAGGTTTCTAGAACCGCCCTTGCCGCCGAGCAGCCAGGCCTGGCCAGCCAGCTTCCTGAGTGAGGCACTGTCATCTTGGCCCCTCTGCGCCTGTGTAAACTGACGCTGGTGATTTTCCCTCCACCTTTCAGCCTACCCAAGTTCCCTTTGTTACATAATCAGGATTAACATAAGTAGCCAGGTCCGTTCGTTTAGAAATTGAGAGCCAGGAGAGGTGAATGCCGGAGTGGGGCCGGTGAGAGGGACAGGGGCCCTTGTGGGTGATCTGGTTAAGTCCTCTGGCTTTCCTGGGCCTTAGTTTCTCTTCTGTGAGGAGATAGCAGAACTACAAGCTGCTCAGTTTGTGGTGAGGGTGACTCAGGTAGTCTGGTCTCAGAGTGTGGTAATGGTTGGGGGCGGGGTGTTTGCTCCCCACTGGGGCTGATCTCCTGAGGGAATGAGTTTTATGAAGGAATTAGAGTAAAAGTTACATCTTCCTAGGAATTTGCAGTTTATCCAAAAAACAAACAGACCCCCCCCCCCCCCCACACACACACAGACACATGCCAGACCCCAGGCAGAGGGCTTGTCATTCATTATTTCCTTTAATCCTCACAGAGTCGGGAGGAGGTAGGTGCTGTTATGATCCCCCATTCACAGATAAAAGAACAGGCTCAGAGAGATTGAATAACCTGCCAAAGGTGCAGAGGTCTGAGGCAGAAGCAGGGAGTGGTGGTGTTTCCAGGGCCCTCAGGCCAGCGGTGCTAGCCCTTGTGGTTCTGGAATCCAGTGGCAACGAGGGGGCCACCTCGCTTTTCCAGCCTCTTTCTGACCAGAGGGGGTGGGGGCTGGGCTTCACGCCTCTCCCTACCTTGCGAGGTTACAGGAATTGGGCCCCATGGCTGGCCACTTCCTTCTGGGATCTGGGGGTCTATTGCGTGTGTGGTTTATGGCCTGTCCTACTCTGTAGTCTGATGTTCAGCTCAGACACGCAGTGAGATCCTTTGTGCTGAACAGCCAGTCGTCAGCAAGCAGGAGGGAAAGCCCCACACCTTCCGGCAAGATGAAGCTAGTTTTTTGCTGGTGGTTCTTACTAAGATTTCAAAGCCATTTTATTAACATCGGCGGTGGTTTAGGGAACATGCTGGAGCCTTTAAGAAAATAATGACACAGACGATAAGCATGTGTTGAGCACCTCGAGTACTGTGCCAGGTGACCCTGTGCTGAAAAGGTCTTGTGTCTTCGTGGCAAGGACACACGTGAGGGAGGGGTTTTCGCAGATGAGGGAACTGCCATTCAGAGAAGTTGAATAACTTCCCTCAAGTGCATACAGCTGCAAAATAGAACAGGCCATCAGCTGCGAGGTGGTTGAGGACAGGGGATGTCTTGGCGTCCTTGGGTCCTGATCACAGAGTCAGGCCTAGAGCCGAAGCACAACATGTAATTTTTCGTTGAACACACACACTTCAAACCCCGGGGACCGTCTGAGCGTCAGGCAGGTGGTGGTTGCACAAGGTGTGTCTGAGATTCCACAGCTGGGATTTTCAACAAAAGGTTGAAGGATGGCCAGCGGGGCGGGGTCTGGGAGCTGGAGTGCTGACCAGCGCTGGCAGCGTGGTGACCAGCCCTGGGAGCATGGGCAGGTCACACACTGGTTCCTCATTAGAGAAGACACAGTGGAGGTTGGGGGGCTCCATGGGTGGCAGAACTCGGAAGTCAAACAGAAGCCCACCGGGAGCCCCACCGTGCCAGGCAGTGATGGCAGGGCTGAAGGTGGGGACGGGGCCCGGAAGGGTCGTATGGAGACTCGGTGCTTGCACTCTGTTCTTCTGCACTCAGGTCGTCCTGGTGCCTTTGGAGTGGCGTCGTGTGCTTTTAGGGTATTTCCGTGTGGATTCTTGCATTAAATTTGTTCTTTGATGTGGCGTGCCGATGCCTCAGCGAGTTTGCCAACGTGCAGGGAGAAGAAAGCACTTTGGAGAGCAAGTATCTCTTCACTTCTGCCCCTGACATCTTGTCCTTACTCGTAGGTGGGGCATCTTATAAGCCAATGACATAGACAAGTCTGCTGAGTCAGGGAAGGCCCTGGGCAGGCCAGGATCTCGCAATGAATTAAATTCTTCCCCGAAAGCGAAAGCGGCCTGAACTTCGGAATATTCAGTCTTCGCCTTTAAATACGGTAGGAGTGCCGGGCTTTCAGCCATCAGCATGCCCCTCCTGCCCATGACCTGAGGGAGCAAATGGCTCTAGCTCCGTTGGAGGGGAGAGAATGGGTTTTTACTGAATGAGGCGCTGTTACCCAGTTCCGCTTGGGGCCTGTTGGCCAGGCTAATGGCCAGCAGTGCGAAACGGTGAAGCTCTATGACCTCTATGGGACAGGGCTCATGACTCTGCAAGTACCCAGCTTGCAGCCCAATGTAGATCCCTCAGGAGCTTTGTGGTCTCAACCAGCTGTGATTTTGGTAACTTGAACATAGTCGGGGCTACTCCCTCTTCAAAAAGGTCGGACACACACAGGGTGATCGCTTAGCTTGGTAGGAGAAGCAGAGGACCTCAGAGACAGGAAGGAAGTTGGAGATCACCTGTGATCCCTAACTGTCCACCCCCAGCGAGAGTTTGGGGGGGCCTCCTGGTTCAGAGCATGACTCTGGAGCTAATCTGCCTGGCTTCCATTCTGCTTGTACTCTGTGACCTGGGGAGCTAGTTCCTTAGCCGTTCTGTGTCTCAGTTTCCCTGTTTGTAAGATGGGGATCATTGGTTGCCCAATTATATATATTTATAATTATTATTTATTTATAATTTTGTTGCCCAATTATAATTATTATTATAATTATTTTGTGAAAAGCGGCCTGGGGGCTCAGAGAAGCAAGCTGACTTGCTTTAGGGCACACAGTCCTTAATACCAGATGTGGGACTAGAAAGCAGGACCCTTGATAAAGCCAGACAAGGTGGGCAGGAGTGGCTGGTCGTTCAGGCTTCCCCTCCAGCCCAGTGTTGTTCTTCCGCTCTGCCATCTCCTGGTGGGGTCACCAATCCCATCCGTGCACTCCGAGCCTGGTTACCTGGCATCTTGGGAATTTTCCCACCTGTAGAGCAGCAATAATTTAATCCTTTGGGCCGACCACAAGCTGGATGTTCTGGGTACATTGGGTCTGAGCCAGGCCCGGATTTTTTCATCCCTGCCTCAGTCGGCTGGCGAATCTTCCAGAGAAGGGGAGGAGGAGTGACCAGGCTTAGCTCCTAGGATAAAGGTAAGTGGGAATGTGCTTTGAGCCAAAGCAGGGCGGTAAGCTGCTACCTGTGGGTATGGGTTGGTGGCACAGTGGCCTTAGTCGTGGCCACGGCTTTGGAGAGAGCAGAGTGTGGCCAGCCTGTAACCAGACCTGGCAGGGGGGACTTCTGTTGCCTGGGCCCGATCCCTTCTCCAAGATGCTGGAGGTCCCCTCCGTGCTGCTTACGTGTGGCTTCATAGCTCCTGTCATGTGCGGTACGTAACCATGGAAGACACTGGACTGTAAAGGAAATTCCAAATGCCTGAACGAGCTGGTCAGGGCCTCCCATCGTCCAGCCCCAACTTGCCTTTCTCTCAGCAAACACTTATTGATTATCTAATGCTCAGGCACTCTCCCGAGCCCAGAACTCCCTCTCTATCGTACCTTACCTCCGCATTTCCCCTGGAGCATACCCTTCAGCCATACCTTCCTCTGATTCCCAGACCCACCGGCACATTCACACTCCCCCTTGGCAGAGTTGTTCACTTCCTCTCCCTGCCCTGTTGGCCTTTTTTTTTTTTTTTTTTTTTCAATCAAGGTAAGCCATGCACATGTCAAGAAATCACATCGGGTGAAGGGATCGTAAAGAGAGCTCCCTTTCTCAGCAATTGCAGTACTGTTCCTTTTTCGACCTGGGGCCTGTCTGACTCCCCACACTGTGACCTGTTCCCAGGACAAGTCGTGTCTGGGGCCATGGCTTCTTCCCTGCGAGGCTGAGACACTTGGTTTTGGCTGTCTTGGTGGGATTCGTATTTTCTACTGAATACTTGGGCATTTTATCCTTAGAAACAGCAGTGCGCTGAAGGACACCCCTAATGGGTCTTGGAGGTTTTGGGACACCGTCTGGAGAGTAAGAGTGAGAGATGGTGCGGACACTTTGCAGGCCCGGCCCCACACTTCAGAGGCAGCGGAGAACCGGGAGTGTTGGAGCATGGCTGGTCTGTTCACCTGAAAATCAGGCCTCCTGTGGGACGTGAGTGGAAAGACAGAGCAGCCTTGCTGGTTTGCTCTCACCCGTGTGAGCGCATTGCCTCCCATCCTCCCTTGAGCACCCGGGTGACCGGGGACGGAGGGAAGTCCCGTCCTTCTGATAGGTGAGGCAGAGAAATGGGCACAGACATGATTTAGCCGGAGGCGTGTTCCCACCAACTCTCATCTCTCTGTTTTGCTTTGGCGCAGCTCCTCTCACTGATAGTGCAGTGAACCGGCCCTCCTGCCCTGCTCTGAAACAGTGGTTCTCACCAGGGCCTTTCAGAATGTGTGTGCCCGGAACTCTCCACCCACCACTCCACCACATGCTTCATTCCCCTACCTCGTGCCCCCCTTGATTGGGGGGGGGGTGCAGGGAGGCCAGGACTTCTTTTAAGGTGTCCTTTTTCTCTTGCTGGTTCCTAAACTTTAAGAGGATCAAGTTTTCCTTTTGATTAAAAAGAAAGACAAAGACATAAAGATATGTCTATACTTTTGCCAATTTGGGAGATTTAAGAAAACGCGATCGGGAATTTTGAACTTGGGAATAAACTTCGATGTGCCTCTGCTTGCCGTGAACAGTGTGGTTCTCCTTAAAGTATTTCGTGCAGTGCTCTGTTCTTGGCTAATATTGGGGGGCGGGGGTGGTTTGCTGCCGGGCTCTGTCCTCATGCCTTGGTTTTGGTGATTTCAGCAAATGTTTTCAGTGGCCAGGGGGTGACCGCCCATCTTCCGTATCATACATAGTAAGGACGAGGTTGCAGGCTGGGACGCATATTCTGAGTTGGAATGCTGGCAGTCCTTGACTCGGGAGAGCTGAAGGCTTTACTGTGTGTGCGTCGTTCTCCTTGATGTGGTCTGGGTTCTTCTCTGCTGTGCCGTGTGCCTCCTAAGGATTCTGGAAGGCGAGGATAGTACTTTCTAAGCCCTTGGTGAGGTCTGCAGCTTCATTCCGGAAGACAGTTCTTTCCTCACAAAGCCCTGTGCCAAAATGCCTCTCTCCTCCGGCTGCCTACAGGGGTCTGTGAGCCCGTGTCTCCGCCAGCAAGCCCTGTGTGGGAACAGGCTCCTTGGCCTGATGCTGTCTGTGCTGTGTGGTGATGGGTGAGAGCTGGAGTGTAACCAGCAGACCCCAGCACTGGGGACACACAGGGCCGTGGATGGGCTGTGAACGCAAGTGGAAGAGCTTCGGGCCACAGGCTGAAGGGTGAGGCTGTGTGCCCGTGGGCAGCTGGCCATGGCCTTAGAAAATAGGGAGGGGGCTGGGGTTGGGACCTACAGTCTGGTTTAGGCTGTGGTTCCATTAACTGACTGTCAGCGTCTCTTGGGAACAGTTGGCAGATGGAATAGAATTAAACATACGGATTTGATTGCTAATTCTGCAGCGGACACTGGGCAGCAGACACTGATAGGATACGATATTTTCCCAGCACTCTGTGGGTGCCTGAACTGAATTTCCTTGCTCTGGGAGAGACTCCTGTGAAGCCTTTTGGGGTCCCCTTGGTGAGTTGACGTTGTGCCCACCTGTTGTGCAGGGATGTTTGTCCACACCACGACCCAGTGCCCCACACACACCCATTCCTGCCCTGTCCCTGCATTGCACCTGCCTCAAAGGAGAGCTTGGCAAAATGCTTTTGAGTGGACGAATCAGTAGATTTCACTTTATCTTCTCCTGGTCTGTAAAGTGCATGTATTTTTGACATGGGAAGAATTTGTTTTTTTCTTTACTTGTTTATTTTTTAAAGTAAGCTCTGCACCCAACGTGGGGCTTGAACTCTCAACCCTGAGATCAGGAGTCATGTACTCTACCGGTGGAGCCAGCCACTTGTTCTTTGTTGATGAGAAATACCGAGAAAGGAGGACTTGGGATCCAGGTTGGGTGGGAGGCCGGCGGCCCCATGATGCTGCAGGTCCTTGGGCTGGGCAGGACACCCAGGGAGGTCAGAGGTCTCCCCGCCAGGCTCCGCTGGCTCCCTTTGCTTTTCTCGCGGGGCGCCCCAGTTTCCTGTCTGAAGAGAGAGGCTCCGAGCTCCGAGCCCTGTGTGCCCTCCCCGCAGGGCCCCTGCCGCTCCTGTCATTCGATCCCACGGCGGGGGGGGGGGGGGGGTGGTGGGGGGGGGTGGGGAGCAGTGCAGGCATTTTCCACTTTCCACTCTCGGGCCACCCTCCTCCCCTCGAGAGAAGAGCCACACAATGAGGCGGGCTCATCCTGATTTGTCTCCTTGGACGTTTGCGCCAAGGGGCTTGCCCCTCACTCCCATCCAGCCTTGCTGAGAGCTCAGGGAGCCCGCTTAGCGCAAATAAAGCATTTGTATCGTGGGCCTGGAGCCCTCCTGTAGAACTGCCATTCTGGAGCTGGAGATTTGCTCAGGCACACAGGGAGTGGCAGAACCAAGGTCCAAGACCCAGGTCTCTCGATTTCTGCACCAGCGTGCTTGGGTGACCCGCCCAGAGGCTCGTGCTGGTCCATGGCCTTGCTGCTTCTCGGGCCTGTCTTCCAGGCTCCTCCTGCCTGCCGCTCTGGGCCTGCGCTGCTCCGGGTTGGGGGGCCAGGGTCGTCCTGACGCCCGGAGCTTCCTGCTTTCTCAAAGCGTGTCCTGCGAGGTGGATCCGTGAGACCAGGTTTTCGTTGCCCAAAACAAACAGGTAACAAGTGCCTTGTTAACCAGAATTCGAGGACCTGCTCTCCTGAAGGACTTCCCAGAGCCTTTAATATGCTAATGGACATTCCAGATTTGCAAGAGTGGAGCATTAAAAGGCGAAGAATGGGAATTTATTATAAAGAAAAGGCGGGCAGGCCTTTTCTAGGCCTGAGCAGGAACTGAAACCCAGGACAGGAAAGGCGGTTTGTGAAATTCTTCATCTCCGTCTTCTTGGTTTGTTTTGGTTGTGCTTTTTAATCTCTGCCCTTTCTCTGTGTCTTTTTCCTTCTGCCTACCCTCACACCCGGGCTTTTTTAAAAAAAAACATCGTGGTAAAATATACGAATGTCGAACTTGCCATCCTAACGTTGTTTAGGCTCTGTGGTCCAAGCACATGTATAGCATTGTTCATCTTGCAAAAGCGAAACTCCCTGTGCAGGGAGGGAGAGCAACCCCGTTCCCCTCCCCCAGCCCCTGGCAACCACCATTCTGCTTTCTGTTTCTATGGGTTTTTTGGTGACTCCAGTACCTCATGTTACGTGGAATCAAACAGTGTGTGTGTGTATGAGAAAGAGAGAGAGAGCCTAGCTTATTTCACTCCGCGTCATGGCCTCCAGGTTCCCCCGAGCTGTAGCCTGTGCCAGAGTGTCATTCCTTTCTCAGGCCAAAGAATATTCTGTAGTCTGTATGGATCCCTTTTTGTTTATTCATTCATCCAGCCAGGGACAGGCCCCTTGGGTGGTTTCCACTCAACCCCAGCTTCTTCTCTGGTCCACAGGTCGCTAAGAAATGTCTGGCCCTGAGTTGTACCTTTTACAAGTAGAGTCACTGAAAAAGAAAAGAGAGGCTAAACTCGGGGCGGGGGGGGGGGGGCGGTCTCTCCGCTGTGGCCACTCTGTGACCCCCTCAGCTTCTCTCAGCCTGTCCCACGACCATGCTCGCAGATTGGCCTCTCCTGTCTTCCCTCCGAGCTCCTCTGAGGCACGTGGACAGTCTGTGTCCTTCTCCCCTTATCTCCCATGTTCCTTGTTACTTACTTCCCCAGTGACTCTCCCTTCTGCATCCTAGTGCCCGATCGAGGATGGAAGCTCTCTGTGGGCAGGTTGGGAAATGAAGGTCTCACCAGAGAGGCTCTGGCCCCGAACTTGGCCACGGTGGGCCCAAAGGGGCCTTGACTGAGTCCTCCTTGGTGCTCAGGGGCTGGTGGCCTCTGTCCCAAGCCTGTGTCATTAAATGTAGCCTCCCTTGAGTAGACCCCGGGACAGAGAGATACCCAGTTGTCCTTTTCTTGGCCACAGGGGTGGCGCATTTTTGTTCAGTAAAATTTGCTCCAGCTGTCTCACCCCTAATTTAAAAAGAAAGCAGCGCGGGGCTCCTGGGTGGCTCAGTCGTTAAGACCATGATCTTGGGGTCCTGGGATCGAGCCCTACATTGGGCTCCCTGCTCCTCGGGAGGCATGCTTATCCCTCTCCCACTCCCTCTGCTCGTGTTCCCTCTTTCACTGTGTCTCTCCCTGTCAAATAAATTTTTAAAATCTTTAAAAATAAAAAAAATTAAAAATAAAAAGAAAGAGGTGAGAATCAATCCCAGCTTTCCCTTGTAAGTCTGAGAGCTGGCCAGTGTGAACAGCTTTGTCAGGAAAAGGGTGGGTGGGTAAGAGAAGAGACGGTCATCAGCCATCATTGCCTCCCAGCTCGAGTTAGGCCTTTCTCACGGTGACCTCAATCCCGAATGCTGCCAGCTCTCTGGGAGCTCGCTGGGGCAATTATTCCACAACCCAACATTGAGGAATCTGCTCCAGGTCCCAGCGCTGGAATTCAGACCAACAGGGTCAGAATGGCTGGCTCTAAAGCTTCCTGCCTCTGGCCCCCTTCTGTATTCACTGCCTCCCCAACCACCCATTGTCACTTAACCCAGGTGCCCCCCCTTCTGCCAAGGCTGGATGCAGAATGTTACTTGAAAGTGCTAGGTCGGGGCGCCTGGGTGGCTCAATGGGTTAAAGCCTCTGCCTTCGGCTCAGATCAGGATCCCAGGGTCCTGGGATCAAACCCCACATCAGGCTCTCTGCTCAGCGGGGAGCCTGCTTCCTCCACTCTCTCTGCCTGCCTCTCCGCTTACTTGTGATCTCTGTCTGTCAAATAAAATCTTTAAAAAAAAAAAAAAGAAAGAAATTGCTAGGGCTAGAGGGCCCCCTTTTTTAGGGGTTCTCCAAAGGGAATGATGATCAGAATCATCCTGGGGAATTAAAAAAAAAAAGAATTTAGAATCAACATGTGTTGGAGTGGTGCCCGGAGGGACATTTTTAAGCATTTCCCCGTGATTCTGTTAATCAGCCACTGTTACAGCCCTCTCCTTCGTTTTCCTATTGAGGACCAGAGAGATGAGATGCCACGGCCAAGGCCACTGGCCCTGTAGGTGCCGGGGTCAGATCCAGAAACCAGCCTCTTAGCTCCTCATTTCACGTCCCAAGTGTCTTCTCACACTGCTTGTAAGGGGCTCCTTTGTTTCCCCCCCAGGACCCAAGGGAGGCCTTCACCACAGGCCGGTCTTGCTGTCAGAGGCCAGAAACTGGGGCCGTGGGGGTGGAGAAAGCAGCCAGCTAGCTTCTGCGTCCATCCCCAGGGGCCTCTCCCCTGGGCACAGGACTGGCAGAAGCCCATCCCAGGGACAGGCTGCCTCAGCTCTGTGTGTGGCTCAGCGGATCACTGCTGGGCTTGCACTGCAGCAAAATGGGGACTTTTTTTTAATCAATAGGGAACGGGTGGTGGGAGGAACGGGTAACTCTAGGAAAGCTACTCCTATTTTAGGGAGGAGTGAAATAAGAGATCTAGTACCCCCTCACCCCTGTTGGTACCCTAAGTTGCGCACATTTGTTTGTCCATCCATTCGTTGGGCAGACATTTATTGCCCCCCTGGTGTGAGTTAGACGCTGTAATAGGTGTGGTAGATACATTGTAAATAAGACAGTCCCTGCCCCACCCCAGCCCCCCAAGATGCTTAGACCTCTGCGGGGCTAGATAACTAGAACCACATCCTTTATTGTCATTAACGTGTAATGTGTGACGATGGTCACAGACATTTAATTTTCTCAACCATTCTGTCACAGGAGGAGACGAAGTGGGGAGGGGGTCACTGTCGAGCCCAGGGGCACAGTGGAAGTGATGGGATCTGGATTCCATCCCTGGTCCCTCTGCCGCCTCCTGCCTGGTGCTCCTGCTTTTCATCAGCGGCAATTAAGGGGAAAAGCCCTGTGGGGCTGGGGGATGGGGGACTATGGAGCTTTCTTTGCTGTAAAATGGGAGCGATTTCAAGTGTCTCTGAGGATTTAGTGCCCTGGGTAGTCTCAGCCGTCCTGAGGCTGCGCTTGTGGACACTTTGTGCTCCTGTTCTTGGTTCGCCGCCACCAGGAGCACCCACAGAGCAAAGTCAGGCCCCTCTAGGCTGACAGATTCCCAGCTTCTCCTTCCCTTGCTCTGGTTTGCTTATAATGTGTCCCCCGTTATGAAGCCATCTCGAATACTTTTGGAATCATGTTGAGTAGAAAACAGTTCAACAGAAAGGCACAGGGACACTGACCCCATCCATTCCCACGCTGCACTCCCCACAAGTGGACCCAGGTATGGGGCAGCTGCCAAGGGCTGGGCAGGGGGCATTTTCACCAGAAAACAAGGGGTAAAGTGGTGAGTTGTTTTGTTGTTGGGTTTTTTTGAGAGAGAGAGGTGGGGGAGGGGCAAAGGGAGAGGGAGGAGCCGGCTCCACTCCCAGCCTGGAACCAATGCGGGGCTCTATCTCAGGACCCTGAGATCATGACCTGAGCCGAAACCAAGAGTCAGACACTTAACCAACTGAGCCACCCAGGCGCTGCAAGTGATGAGTTCTTTAATAAAGCTAAATTTAATTTAAAGAACAGTTTTTATGCCCTTTCTTGGCAAAATGACAAGTTGCCAGTGATGTGCCCATTTTCTCTGTGGTTTTTACTAGCCGGTGACTTCTGAAATTGACCATTAATTTTAAAAATTTATTTTTATTTTAGAACTCAAGAGTAGTTAACATGGAGTGTTTTATTAGTTTCGAGAGTACAATATAGTGACTCAGCACTTCCATACATCACCCAGTGCCCATCACAATAAGTGGGCTCTTAATCCCTGTCATGGAGTTCTTCCATCCCCCACCCCCTCCCCTCTGGCAAACACCAGTTCGCTCTCTATAGTTAAG
Organism: Meles meles; assembly: GCF_922984935.1. Classification (NCBI taxonomy): domain Eukaryota; kingdom Metazoa; phylum Chordata; class Mammalia; order Carnivora; family Mustelidae; genus Meles; species Meles meles. The sequence goes on along the minus strand of NC_060067.1, from coordinate 165,108,465 downwards.
AGGCTCTCCTTTTGTTTGTCTCTTTTTTCCTTTGTTTTTTTCCCCTTTGTTTCTGAAATTCCACATGTGAGTGTTAATTTTAGATCATTGGTTTTCACGCTGTTCCTCGGAGCCCCCAGAGTTGCTGGGTTGCGGGGGGGCGGGACACGGGAAGTGAAGAGAGCCCAGCCCCGCCCCGCCCCCTTCTCAATTAGAGAAATTATTCTTCCATTTTACGTACTAGTTTTGAGTACGATTTTGTTTGGTGGTAAAAAGATATCCCTGCTCACAGCCGGAGACCCTCTCCTCTAGACTGTGCTGAGGGGAGTAGACGAAGGCATGATGTTGCAGGACTGGGCCTGGGTGGTCTTTCATGGGCAGATATTATCTCCTGGACCGATCAGGGTTCTCCAGAGACACCAAACCAGGAGACGGAGAGAGACAGAAAGAGATCATCTGTTTCACTCAAAGTCTAATTTAATGATTTAAGTGTTAATCTCCTCTACGAAAATACCTCCATAGCAACATTTAGACTAGTGCTTGGCCGTAGTTGGAGCCATTGTGGGTACCATGGTCTTGCTACGTTGACACGCAGATTAACTATATACCCACTTAAGAGCCTTGGTCATCGGATAGGAGTAACAGAAATGGGGAAAGCCGGGCTTCTGCCTCAAGGAGACAAGGCTGCATACAGGAAGAGATTAAGAACAGGACTTTTTATTTGTAAGTGTTAACTTCTAAAGACAAAATGTAAAATGCCTTTAGAGGAGCTGTGGGATGAGGTCTGGAGGACCCCTGGGAGATTCCTGGTGGCGGCTGAACAGGCATGGAGGTCTTTGATGAGTGAGGACATAGACTTTAGGACCAGAGGAGCAACCACAGGATAAGAACACTCCCCATTGACTGGGCCTCTGAATTCATGAAGGGTTCCACATACCGTGTTCATGCGACGCTTGTGACCATCCTGTTTTTTTAATGGGTGGGGGGTGGTCCCATGGCCAGAGAGGTTAAGGGATTCCTCAGGGGTCACACAGCTTGACAGTGGCAGGGTCCATATTCCTGTTTCATATCCTGCCCCCAACCTTCTTCCGTCCTGCTGTCCATAATGGAATCCTTGCGAACGTGCTTACTTGGTGGGGGGTGGGGGGGAGGGCGATGGGTGGCAGGGAGAGTACTTCAGGAAGGAGGGAATCAATGTTTTCCTCACCGAGGAATCCCGTGAAAATGAAAATAGACAGTTGGCTCTCACTGTCTCCCTGGGTTGTGTGTGTGTGTTTGTGTGTGTGTGTGTTTATCCTCTTTACCATCCTTGTTAACTTCCACTTTTTTTGTTTCCTTGCCTTCCTCCAGACACGAATGCAGAGTTTGAATCCAGATCCCAAAGCGCAATACACGAGTGTCTACGGAGCCCTCAAGAAAATCATTCGGACTGAAGGCTTCTGGAGGCCCCTGCGAGGCCTCAACGTGATGATGCTGGGCGCAGGGCCGGCCCACGCCTTGTATTTTGCCTGCTATGAAAACATGAAAAGGACTTTAAATGCCGTTTTCCACCACCAAGGAAACAGCCATCTAGCCAACGGTATTTTGAAAGCATTTGTCTGGAGTTAGAGAGCTCTCTCCTTCAACAGACCCTTCCCCAGGGTTCTCCTCCCTGTGACCCAGCAGCCTGACGCCTCATCTCTGCTGCGCTTGCTTACGAATAAAGAACTCTCGAGTCGTGTGTGCACACACACCCAAACACACGCGCACGCGCTCACACACGTGCACACATACACGCGCTTTTTCTCTTCCCCTCCTTCGCTTTCTAAAGCCTGGGGGAAGTCGGTGACAGAGGTGTTTCAGTTTACATTGTTGCGTGGGTTTTTTCATTTTTTTTTAAGACATTGAAAAGCAATTAATGATCAGATCTAGGAAAAAAAAACAAAACAAAACCCTGAATAGAAACAAAACTTTACAATGCTGGATTCAAAAAAAATTATCTGGACAGCTTCTCTGAGACTATTTAAAAACTGGTTCAACAGGTCTCTGCAACGTCAAGATCTAACTAAGCTTTAAAAGGTCAAGAAGTTTTATGGCTGACAAAGGATTTGCTGCAGCACAGGCCATCTTTCCCACCTTAAGCCTCTGGGGATCTGGGGATTTCACCCCCATTCTCTTCTGTTGGTCTCGATTGCATCTGTCTTCGAGCAAGGGCTGGAGTAGTTTTCCTTTGTTGTTTTGAGGGGGAGTGGCGGGGAGGGGCCTTGGGTTGGGCGGTGGGCGGGCAACGGGCAGGCTCCTATGCCTGGCTCAGCCTAGCTCAGCGGGCTCAGCGGTGGCTCTTTCCCTTCTCCTGTGGGTTTTGCTTTTGATGGTTTTTGTGTGGGCATGGAATAAGGTGTCCTTATTTTAACAAAACTCATTTTTCAACACCGAAGACATAGAGTGACCGGCGGCAGCTTCCCCCCCCCCCCCCCCGCACCCCCGACCCCTTCCTTTTGTGCTACTAAGAGAGAACGCAAAAGCATCCCTTCCATCGGCAAACCCTGGCTGGTTTGCAGACATATCCTCCACTTTAAAAAAAAAAATGGGCCCCTGGTTGCATTTATCAAGACAGTCCCTAAGGATCGCGCTCTTATGCTGTCCCCCGAGTCCGTGGCCGTGGGGTTTGCCCCTTGCTGAAACTGCCTTGTGTAATGATTTAGTCCCTTGGTCACTGACGCCCTTGGAGGAGGTTGGATGGAACACAGTTCTGCCCAGTGCTGTTCCTGTTTCGCCACGATTTTTATGCTCTGGTTGCATTTTGTTTGACCTTTCTGGTGGTAATCGTGATTGTGTGCAGAAGGGGAGGGGGCTTTATCTGCATTTCCGAAGTATTATCCTGGTGTTGCTCATTCCTCCCACCTTCTGGTGCTAATCTTAATTGCTGGGCATGTCACCTGTCCAGGGAGGGAAACCAAAGCCGAAAGCAAAATTCCAGGTCTGAATTAGCCTTTAGAAGTTCCTGGTTCTTGAGGCCAGGCCAGATGAGAGCCTCAAGATGGGGTCTGCCATCTCTGAGACAGGTCATTGATTTGCAAACCAACCCTGGAAATCTGCCCTACGCAGAGCTTCCTGACGTCTGCTTCTCCTGCCTGTGTTCTTGAAAATGCCTGGGTTTTATTAAGGATATTTCTTCTTAAATTTCTTTTCTTTTTCTCCCCTGAGCTGTATATATAATACCATCCCCTTTGTTTGCCCCAGCTCCAGGGCAGAGTAAGTTGGTTTGTAGACAAAGATGAGGGACAGGAGAGAATGGAAATCTGGACAGTTTTCCACTGGGAAAAGCCACGAAGTGTGGTCTCTGGGTATCCTCGGCCATCGGCAGGTCTAACCTTTCCCAGCATTGACTTCACATCCGCAGGATGAAAATGTGGCCAGTGTGCCATTTCCCCTCCAACAATTCAGTCACCTTAAGTTTTGAAGAGTCCATGCTCACCTGGGAGCAGCTGGGCATAGATTTGGCTTCTCAGAAAGCTCTGTGCAGGGATCCGTCTGATTTTAAGTTCCAGGAACTTCCTCAGAACACCCGGTCGCAGAGGGTAATTTTCTGGAGTTTGTTTTGCAGGGATAGCTGGAAGTATGGCCACTCTGCTCCACGATGCGGTAATGAATCCAGCAGAAGGTAATACTTCATGGTCCCCAGGGAATGGCAGGAGGGATGTGCGAAGGGGCAGGAAAAATGGTGGGGGGCGGGGGGCGGCAGAAGGTCGGGGAAGGGGACTTCCGGCCCCCGGTCAGAATAAGCAGAATTCTTTACCACGTTAGCAAAGGCCTTGAAAAGGGGCTGAGCATTGGAGCTTACGGTGCTCCTGTTCTCATGGACAGAGAGTGGGGCTGTGATCCCTGGGCCAGCAGCAGCGTCAGCGTCTCCTGGGACCATGTTAGGAATGCTAATTCAAGTCCCACCCCAGACCTGCTAAATTGGAGTCTCTAGGGGTAGAGACAGGGAGTCTGTCTTAACAAGCTCCCTTGGCTAGTCCTTGGCACTCCTGTAAAACCTGTGTGTACGTGTACGTGTGCGCACGGGCACGTACACACACACTCACACATGCACAGGCCCTTGTTATCCTTTATCAATCCTAGACAAATTTAGGGGGAAGCCATCAGAGGCCGTTCACGAGGGCTTGGGTTCAGTTGGCTTTTTAAAAAATCTGAAATTAGCATGGACCATCTTGAACATACGCAGATACAGAGAGAAGAGGGTTAGGAGTGCCCATGTGTGCCTCACTCTACTCATGATTTAACCTGGGGCCATCTTGGCTTAGCCAGCTCCTCCCACATTATCTTTTTTTATTATTTGGAATTTGGGGAGCACTGGAAAACAGTTGTCAGCCATGCAGATGTGAGTCCTTAGCCAACCCGGGTCCGCAAAGCAAGGAACTCTGGGGCCTGGTCCTGGGTGTCCTCCCAGCTGGGTTATTCTCGGTGTGAGATGTAGGATGCTCTCAACCTTTCTCCCCATCTGAAAAATGGTCCCTTGCCAGAAGGGAAAATCAGGGTAAAATGTCAGTGTTTCAAGTCTGGTGTTACAAGTTTGTCTGGTTTTGTCTTTCACTGCGAACATTTCTTATTTGTGTTCAGCTGCCTCCCGTTCCCTAGCAGACAGGGGATCTGCTCTGACCTTCAGGGGTCTGATGGGTCAGACTGGGAGAGGTGGGTTTTGTGTTTGTGTGGAAGGCAGTGCATTCAGGAACCTGGTCAGTGACTAGTTAATTACCCCGTCTCAAGCAGGCAAGAGTTTTGCTCCTTTTCAGAGAGAAACAAGTGAGGTTCAGCTCCCTCTCTTCTCTTTGACATATTGATTTAAAGACTTCATTTCTCTAAAAGCAAGCACACTGCATGTGTTCACTTGGCAGTGTGTGGGGGCTATGAGGACTCAAGCCTGAGGCCTTCCCGTTGCCTCCTAGCCTTTGAACCAGCAAGCAGTTCTGCTTTTTAAGCCAGGGTCTTCATTGGAGTTTGTCCCTGAATTTAGGCTCACATAATTCCCGTATGTCTTCTAAGAGTGCTGTGACAGACAGAAGCTAACAGCCCTGTGTATCGTCCACATACAGGGAACAAAATGTGGGACCCACATGCAGCTGGGAGGGCAGAGAGACGGGGTGGGGGGTGGGGAGATTGAGTTTGGCAGCAGGTGTGATGCTGAAAGCCTCCAGGATCGGGGGGATCAGATCTGTGAATCTAGTCTGAAGTGGCTGCCTGGTTTGGGGATCCTCCCACCGCCTTACGTGGGCTGCAGGCAGGAGAAGCCGAGCACAGGTCCTGGGGTCACATCTGTAAACGGGAGAGCCCAGAGCGGGCTCGGGTTCCTTGGGCTGGGGCCACACGCGTGCTCGTTCTCTGGGACCTGTGTTGCCAGTGTGTCTAAACTTGCTTGTTTCTCTTTATGGCTTGGTCGCCCCGTTTCATTCCGACCCGGGGTGGCGCCAAACCCAACCTACCACCCCCCTGCCTGCCGGCGGCCCTGACCACAGTGGTGAAGCAGCGCCTACAGATGTACAACTCGCCGCACCGGTCCGCCCTCCGCTGCATCTGGACAGTTTGGAGGACCGAGGGCTTGGGGGCCTTCTACCGGAGCTACACCACGCAGCTGACCATGAACATTCCCTTCCAGTCCATCCACTTTATCACCTACGAGTTCCTGCAGGAGCAGGTCAACCCCCACCGGGGCTACAACCCGCAGTCCCACATCATCTCGGGCGGGCTGGCCGGGGCCCTGGCCGCCGCCGCCACCACCCCCCTGGACGTCTGTAAGACCCTCCTCAATACTCAGGAGAACATGGCCCTCAACCTGGCCAACATCAGCGGCCGGCTGTCGGGCATGGCCAATGCCTTCAGGATGGTGTACCAGCTCAACGGCCTCCCTGGCTACTTCAAAGGCATGCAGGCCCGCATCATCTACCAGATGCCCTCCACTGCCATTTCCTGGTCCGTCTACGAGTTCTTCAAGTACTTTCTCACCAAGCACAAGCTGGATAGTCGAACTCCGTACTAAAGGAACAGGCGTGGGCAGTGATTCCAGAATCTTTTATTTGTCAAAGGCTTTGCCTGCCTGCTTCCATTCCCTTGTCCTCACACCAAGGTCATTTTGGGTGTTGGCAGGGTGGGCCCTCTGCTCCCTGACGCCTGAGAGAGCAGGGGGAGTGAGGGGGGAGGCGATGGGACAGCCGCTTACCGGAAGGCCGTCCACAGGGACGTCCGAGGTCGTAGGTGGGGAAAGACTTCGGATGGGGAGCAAGGGGTGGCTTTTGCTCTCCCTCCCCTGACAGGAATGTAGCTTTTCCGCCTCCCTGTAGCCGTCGTCTGCCCTAGGATTGCAGCTCACACGGGAGGGGAGAAAAATGTGCAGCAACTGAAAACATTAAAGAAAAAAGAGAATTCTGTATATAAAAGTTCTAGTACACAGTACAAAATAGATGGATAATGTTTATCCTTTATTTTTCTATGTAGAAGTTTTTGGGGTGTGTGTGTGTGTGTGTGTGTGTGTGCGCGCGCGTGTAAATAAGTGGTACAGCTGGGAATATCATGCTGTTTTTTTAAAAAAAAAAAGGGCTGAATTCTTCCGTTGGGTTAAGTGAAAGGCACCAAAGTGATAAATTGCTGAATGTGGCCTGAAATTGTGTGGAGCCCCCAGATGGAAGTTTCACTTGAATGTAAAATAATAAAATTTATATTTTGAATTTCTCTTTTCGTGGGGGGTGGGGAGGTATGTTGCAAACAAAATCAAAATAATATATTACACCCAGTTACTTTTTTTCTCCTTTTATTCAATCAGTCACCTGCGTGTGCCTTTTACCCCTGTCTTTCCTGAAAATTCCAGGGCCAAATATCCGGCCCTGGGGCATTTTCTCTTGCCGTAGGCACAGATGCTGTCACACCTAATGGTGGCAGGATCGGTCACATTGGAGGGCAGTGGCCCCCAGCAGGACTGGGAGGACTAGCCTCACTCCTGCTGACACTTCCGCGCTGTGAGTGATGTGATGTCCGCCTCCCTGCCCAGCACTGTTGGGCAGGCAGTTGGGATAAGGCCTCCCTAGGACTTATTTCTGCTTCGACCTTTAACTCTGGCACCCCAGCTGTTCTTGTGTGTGTGTGTGTGTGTGTGTGTGTGTGGACTAAATCTGTTTCCCTGTGCGGTTTCAGGGATTTTTAAAAAACAGCAAGTGTGCCTCTGGCGTGTGTCCATCCCTCTGTCCGCCATTAGTTCACTGGGCAGGGGGCCTCTCACCTCGCAGGGACAGAGGCCAGGCCCTCCGGCCAAGCCCAGCTGCTAAAGTGAGACCCAGACCCTTGTGCCCAAGCCAGGGCACCTCTCCAGAGCTATCTTCAGCCTCACTTGTCTGCATCAGCTGAGAACTCGAGGCCTAACTGCCTTGTTTTCTGAAAAGGTGCATCTGAGCCAGACGATCACTAAGAAAATGCAAGCTTGTTTTCCCTGGCCATGTTCTTTGATTGGCCGACAGGCATCTCCAAGGGAAGCCTGAACCGCTTCACGGTTTCCTTCTGGAGCCCTTTAAAAAGGAGCAGGAAGAACATGTATATTCAATCTGGTGGGCCTGGCCCTGACCTTTGGCCTTTGCCCTTTGCCCCTGACCTACCCCATGGTCAATGTAGCGCCCCTCACTGAGGCTCAGACCCATGCTCCTTTGGAGGAGCCAAGAACTCCGGGTGGCACTGGGACAGTTTTCCTCTTGGGACCCTGCATGCTACTTCAGGAGTCATTTTGAGGTCAGAGACAGACAGATGCCCAATCAAGCAGCTCCCACGTTTGCCCCACAAGCAGGACTTTGCTCCTGGGCTGGGAGGGCTTCGCTGCTGGTTTGTCCCACTTTGGAGTTAACTACTCCCTGCCCACTGCCAGTTGGAAACCAGACGCAACAAGCCTCTGTCCTGCGTGGGGGTGCAAAAAGCCGGTGGAAACCATGGTGCTCTGGGAAGTATTTAGATCCCCTACTCAAATATTCTGTCCATTACTGTTACATTCTGCAAAAGGAAGAAAATGAGAGAGAATTCTGAAATAGTTACCCAACCACCCTTTCTCGTCCTCTTAAAATGTGCCACTCTGGGGCATCTGGGTGGTTCAGTGGGCTAAAGCCTCTGCCTTCAGCTCAGGTCATGATCCCAGGGTTCTGGGATTGAGCCCCACATCAGGCTCTCTGCTCAGCGGGAAGCCTGCTTCCTCCTCCCTCTCTGCCTACTTGTGATCTCTGTCTGTCAAATGAATAAATAAAATCTTAGAAAAAAAAAAAAGTGCCACTCTGCTGCTAAAAAGTATTCTTTCTTGCAGGATTTTGTTTTCGATGGTTTTCAGAAAGCAAACTGTTAACTTCTCTGGGAAAACGCCTCTGGATAAGGGATGCAAGAAGGAGAGGCAGGAAGGCGGTATGAGAGCTCTGTGGACTGAGCTGGAAGGTCTGCCCATGGCTTTCCTCACTGTGCGGATAGGATTGGTTGGAAAATGGGGTGACACCCCCTGTCCTGCCTTCCCCACTGGACCTTTATGAGGCTGGATGAGCCATGTATCCAACAGGGTTTTGAAAGTTGTGAAGCACTAAACCAATGTTAATGGTCTCAATGTTTTGGGAATTGATTTTCCCCCTTGATCTGTGTTTCTCTGTGCAGACTATAGTCCACTTGTCAATGGTGACTTTGACATTGAGAAGTAACTGAATAAGCAAATGTTCTCACCACCCCCAGTGATGACCAGCTTGACATAATCATGACACGTGCTTGGTCTTCCTTATGTTTGGGGTGACCTCTGCACTCAGGCATGCCTCTCGAGTACAGTGCTCAGTAACAGAGCGTGTGCACACAGGCATGAACTCTTATGCCCAGACCAAGATGGGAGGTGGAGTCCCTTGTGGGTCAGAGTTTTATTTTAGCGTAAAAAATGGATTTTTCTCAGATGTGATACAGCTTCAGTCCACGACTGCTTTTTTCTTTTAGTTTTTTTTTAATTTTAATAAACATATAATGTGTTTTTATCCCCAGTGGTACAGGGTTTGTGACTCGCCAGGTTTACACATTTCACAGCACTAGTCATAGTACATACCCTCCCCCCTCTCCCATACCCACTCCCCCCAGGAACCCTCAGTCTGTTTTTTGAGATTGAATCTATTATGGTTTGTCACGACTGCTTTTTTCTTAACTTTGGGTTGAATCTAGCTGTTGACTGGCCTACGGGTCCTTCCATGTGTGTTTTCTATTTCTGTTTCTTTCTTTTTTTAAATGATGATGTCTTATTCCAAGCACCGTCCTCCAAAGTCCCCCTAAAGCTGCATCTCCAATACATTGTTACGCCCATAAGGTCTTATTTAACTTTATATTTAAAGATGATTGTGGGGGCACCTGGGTGGCTCAGTGGATTAAGCCGCTGCCTTCGGCTCAGGTCATGATCTCAGGGTCCTGGGATCGAGCCCCGCATCGGGCTCTCTGCTCTGCAGGGAGCCTGCTTCCTCCTCTCTCTCTGCCTGCCTCTCTGCCTACTTGTGATCTCTCTCTCTGTCGAATAAATAAATAAAATCTTAAAAAAAAAAATAGACTTAAAGATGATTGTGTCTGTTAAATGCAAATGTGCCGCTGCTTCCTGCCTGTAAGACGCACGGTGTGTCAGGGTGAGCGTGTGTTCGCTAGGTGCCTGGAACAAACCTCATGGTAGCTGCCTCCAGTAGTTGCCGGCTCTTTGGAACAGGGACAACTGTGTGTGGATGTGCGGGGTAGATATGCTGCTCCAGTCATGACATTGGAGCTAGAGAAAATAAAGCCTTGATCCTTGAAGTGTTATGGGCTCTGCGGCGGCAATACTGAAAAAGAGAAGAGTGGATGGAGAGAAGGAGCCTGATCTGGGGGGGGCTGGCGCCTCGTCCAGCCTCACTCACGAAGAACCAGGCCCAGGGCTGTGGTAGAAAGTGCCAGATCAACTCTCTTAGAGATGGGAGCAGATCATCATGTCAGGCAACTGGGACGGTCACATTATCATGCCCCGGGTGAGGGCCGAGGGCCACCTCTGGCTTTGCTCTCCAGAGAAGGAAGGTGGCAGTTTCTCTTCTTAGTGTAAGAGTGTGAGCATGACAGGCTGCGAGTGTATGGTGTAAGCAGCCCTGGTACCTGGCACATGCCTGTTACACACACACACACACACACACACACACACACCCCTCTTTGCAGCGGTTCAAACAGGGTCCTTTGTGGAAGGCCCAAGAGTGACCAAGTTCCCAGATAATTAAGCCTTTTCTGGAGGTAGGAGAGGGGTGGAGGGAGGAAGGTCTCAGACCCCTTTGAAAAACTAGGGACAAGTCTTGACGCTTCACACAGCTTGGAGGTCATTGAACCTACTGGCAGCATCACCACAGAAAGCTTCAGTGAGTGTGGAGAGTCAGACTTGAGGCCCAGTCTGAGAACCAGCCACCAGCAAGGGTGCGGGAAGTGGGTAGAGGGATGAGAGAGCACAGAAGGCTTGAGGTAAACTCACAGCTGCGTCATTTTACCAAAGGCCAACCCCATGCTTTGCAAAGCTAACCTGTGGCTTGAGGCTGCTTCCACTGCTCTGGGGAGGGTGGCAGGTATGGGAGGGCCTGATTGCCATGCCTATATAGCCATTTGGAAGACAATCGTCCTCTCCCTGCTCCGCAGGCTGGAGGGCATCCCGTGAGCGGAGCACCCTGCCTGGTGTGGGGGTTGGGGAGGGGAAGAGAGCCAGGTATAAGCTGCGCTCCTGCCTTGTCTGGCCTTAGTCCACTAGGGGAATACAAGAGAGGACTTGGAGGGGCGGCTGGGTGTCTCAGTCATTAAGCATCTGCCTTTGGCTCAGGTCATGTTCCTTGGGGTCTTGGGATTGGGGAGCCTGCTTCTCCCTCTCCCACTCCCCCTGCTTGTGTTCCCTCTCTCACTGTGTTTCTGTCAAATAAATAAATCTTAAAAAAAAAAAAAAAAAAGGACATGGAAGTAAAACGGTGACCATTATAATGCCATCAGACCAAACTGTGACTATGACTGACTTGGCCCCCTTAGTCCCAGCTCTGTCCCCAGCTGCAGTGCGCTGGAGCCGGCCTGCGCCCCCCCCCCCCCTCCCTGGAGCAGACTGGGTGCATTTCTTTCTGACTCGTGTTTGGGAATGTCCCGTGGCTAGCTGGAAAGCAGCAATGGTCAGAATCTTCACAGTGCAGAAACAGACAAGGGCTGCAAGTCAGGGCTCTGACTTACCAGCTTTTCAGTCCACCCCTGCAGAGACACAGCCCTGTGCTTGGTACGCAGCAGGGGTTTGGAACACGTGTGCTGAGAGAAGGGCTTGAAAGAAGCTTCAACCTGTGCCTCTTCGAGTGAGAGCTGGCCCTCCCAGTTCCTCCTGGGGCAGGGGCTATCTTCATCACAGACGACCCTCTCCAGCATAGCGCGCTCCTCAGATACCAGCTCTAGGAAAGCCATGAAGGGCAGGGGCTCCCTTTCCTGTGGGGCCCAACTCTTCTTTCTGTCTGAATTCCCCAAGACATCAACCCTCCCCACAAGGGTGGCCTTAAGGAACAAACATCTCAGAGAAGAATGTAACAAGCCCAGAGCTGTATAAGAGGAAACCCCAGCACGGGGAGGGACTGCGGGTCGGCTAGTACAGCTCACGGGGGAATAAAAGCATTGTCTTTGGTCTAAGGCAGAACGCAGGGGTGCGCCTAGGTGTAAGGAGTGCAACCAGGGAGAAGAGCTCGGTTTGCAGCCTTCTGAGCATTGTGGGAGGTGCCCTAGTGGTAAGCTGCAAATCAGAGTTTGACCGCCATCAGGAGTGTGACCTTTACTTTAGTCAGTAGGTAGTGGGGAGCCATCAAGGGTCTTGGAGCAGAGGACACTGGGAGCGCGGTTTTAGGAAGAATCATCTGACCGGAGTGGATTGGACGGAGAGATGGAATACCAAGGAGGCAGGAGATGGTTGCTTTGGTGTCCCAGTGAAACTGCCTGGAAGAGGGATAATGAGGGAGATGGAAGGGTGACAGAACAGAAGGCATGCAGCTGATAAGAGTGTAAAAGTGGCATCCACAGGGATTGGGAGGTTCCTAAGTGTAGGACAAGGTGAGAGCAGGGGTGGTGTCAAGGGGGAGACCTGGTTGGGAGGAACAGCAGGTGGTGGCAGAGAAGGAACCTGTCTCTGCATCCTCCCATCCCTTCTAGTCCAGATTCTCCTTGGGCATGCACACCACCAGAACTTTGAGCTCTTGTCTAAGAGCTGCCTCCTTGGCTCCCCTCTCTTGGCTTCTGTTTCCCTGCCCTCCTCCAGGCTGCCTACCTTGACTACCATCCCTGGCTCCCCCCAACAAGCTTCAGTTTCTTTCTGGCTCCCCTAGGGATGGCTGCCCCGGAAGCTTCTGCCTTTGGATTTCCTGTTTCTACACCCGCTTTTGGTGCTGGTCAGCCTTCACAGCTTCAGTTGTCCTCTCCGGAAAGATGGCTCCCAGATGTGGGATAGAGCATCCCGACTTCTCTTCTGAGCTCCAGATCCAAATGTCCAGGTGCCTGCTGGAGATCCCCCCAGATCTTAATAACATTTGTCCCCTAGTCCCAAGAGACTTCTGCCCCCTGCTGTCAGAGGCTTACCTTGCTACTCACTTGCTCAAAACCTTCAAGGCCTCCTTATTGCCCCCATTTAACTTAATAGCCTCTCCTTCATAGGCCAGTGCCTGATTTAGCTTCCTGTGTGAGGGAATAAAGAGAAATAGGATAGCAGTGCTGTCTTCTTTTCAGGTCTTTTAAAATTTTTTAATTTTATTTAAATTAAATTAATTAACATACAATGTATTATTACTTTCAGAGATAGAGTTCAGTGATTCATCAATTGTATATAACCCTCAATGCTCATTACATCAAGTGTCTCGCCCATCACCCAGTTACCCCAGACCCTCACCCTCTCCCCTCCAGAAGCCTCAGTTTGTTCCTTACAGTTTAGAGTCTCTTATGTTTGTCTCCCTCTCTGATTTTGTCTTGTTTTATTTTTCCTTTCCTTCCCCTATGATCCTGTTTTGTTTCTTAAATTTCACATATGAATGAAATCATATAATTGTCTTTCTCTGATCGACTTATTTCATTTAGCATAATACCTCTAGTTCCATCCACATCATTGAAAATGATAAGATTTCATGTTTTTGATGGCTGAGTAATATTCCATTGTATATATACACCACATTTTCTTGATCCAGTCCTCTGTCAATGAACATCTGGGCCCTTTCCATTAGTTTGGTTATCTAGATCTTTGTTCCCACTGGAATGTCCTCCTCCTTCTCCTGCTTTTGCCCCACCTCCCCTCTCTGCCCATCAAAGTCCCATCTTTTTTTTTTTTTTAAGATTTTATTTATTTATTTATTTGAGAGAGAGAGAGAGAGAAAACATATGCACAAGCAGGGGGAGGGGCAGAGAGAGAGAGGGAGAAGCAGGCTCCCCACCAAGCAGGGAGCCCAATGTGGGGCTCCATGCCAGGACCCCGGGATCGTGGCCTGAGCTGAAGGCAGTTGCTTAACTGACTGAACCACCCAGGCGCCCCCAAAGTCCCATCTGCCAGGTGCCCTGAAGATGGCATATACTACTCCATTGCAAAGTTCTTCCTGACTCTCATATCACATGTGATCTCTCTCTCTCCTCATCAGTACCTGGTCTAGAGCCACTGGAGCCTACCTCAATCTGCATTTTGATGCCATCTGTCCAGGATCTGTGCCCCATGAGAACAGAAACTGCTGTTCATTCACTCTTTCTTCGCAGCCCCCCATTCACCCACCTAACAGTTCCCTCCTTCTGCATAAGAGCAACAATCTTTGTTAATTGTGTTTTGCAAACTTCTGAAGTCCTGTTGAGTTTAGAATGCCTGTGGGATACCTGAGGGGGAGAGATCTACCCAGAAGGAATCACAGTTGGTGCTGGAGCAAAGCTGGAACTGGGGCTCAGGATTTGACCGTTATCTGAAGGGGTGTGATGGCAAAGCTGTGCACGCAGATGAGAGCCCCAAGAGACAACAGGAACCTTGTGGACTGCTCATATTTAATAATGAGAGAAATAGGAACTGGGAGAACTGGAGTGGTCGGAAAACCACGAAAGCTGCCAAGAGCTGAGGCTTTTCTGAAGGAGGAGCCATCATTAGTTCAACCTGCTTATGCATAGTGGAAAAACAAATAAGCCATTTCTTAAATTCCCAGATTTTTCTCCTTGCTCTTGTCCTTTTTGTCCCTGGCTTGTTTCCCACCCCACCCCTGATTTTTGTCTTTTCTAGGTCCCTTCTAAATCCCACCTTTGCCACGTTCAGCTGCTTTCCCTCCCAGCGCCATTATTAGTATATTGGAGGTAATATTCCCATAGCCTCCTAAGGTGATAATTAGAAAAGTACTTGGAAATGCGCATCCCAGGATTGTTCGTGAAAGCCAAGAGCTGGAAACGAACTGGAGATCTATCCAGAAGTAAAGGATTTGATGAATATCCTGGCTATCCCAGTAGTTTAGTGGGAAGGGAAGAAACTTCAAGAGGGGTCTTCAGCTGAATACCATATTTAAAATTTAGAATCTCCTTTACATTTATACAGTTTGAGAATACTTCCAAACTTACTTCTCTAGCCTTGCTTCCTGAAAATAATATTATTTGGGGGAACATGCGAGCTTTCTTTGGTGAATGTGTGGCTACGAGAGGACACTTCAGAATTCTGGTTTTGTGTTGATACGGACTCATTAGGAAGCTCTTTGCTTATGTTATTCACCCACGGTAGCCATGATCTTTCATTTTCTACTGTAGCTGGGGCACCTGGGGAGAACCACTGGAGCTCCGGTGGGAGGACAAAGTGCCACCTTAAGAGGGACAGCTCAACCCATGGTCACTGTTACCCGAAACTCCTCTGTGGGAAGAAAACGTACAGCTCCAGATGATACTGGCAATTTTTGTCTTTGACCCATGGCCATTGGAGCTTGTCCTTGCTTTGGAGTCCTTGTGAATTTCTGCAGTTGTGAAGGACTCATGGACGACAGCTCTGACTAAAAAGCAGAACCCAATGGATGCTTCATGCAGCCCAGAGTGACAGAAGGAGGCATGGTGCACGTCTGGCTTCCCCGTTAGTGTCAAGCTGGCCCTGGTGGTGGCCACCTTTAAGGAAGGGGGAGCTTAAAACGAAGAAATGAAGAGTAGTACTGGGAACAATTGCCTTCATCGGGTTGTGGACTTGTGGAAGTAGATTCTGGCTTTCTGCTGAAGATGAGAACATCCTCTTGGTGGATGCCTTGGGCTTGACAGATGACAAATACATATTCCAAGAGTCATATTTTGAGCATAGTGCAACCCCGTGAGTGAAATATTTCAGTAACTTTCTCCCTTTCCCTAATTGTATCTGTGTAAAGTCTGGAGTAAGACAGTGCACAAACTTCAATGAAAAACCCATAAAGCCCTTTTTCTGGAACACTGGGCTTCATGAGGTTAATGGGTAAGTACTTTCAATAATAAGAGCCCTAGGCAAAAAAAAAAAAAAAAAAAGTACTTGAAGATTCAAGGCAATGTCCAAATGTCACCTGCCTTGGGTCCAAGACTGAAAAAAAAAACATTGGTCTAGAAGCTGGTAAGACCTAAGTGTTAACACCTTCCTTTGGTTCTTGCCTGATTCTATAGCTTATTCATGGTTTAGTTTATGTCCACAATAGTGAAACTTCATGGTCAGTTCACAGTCTTCAGGCAGGATCCTGGGTCTGACAGCCAAGAGTAGTATATGACTCCCTTGCTTGCCTCCCCCCAGGCTCATGACATGAATGAAATCTGGGTAAATTATATGGGGTCATGGTAAATGGTCCTGAGAGGGCAACATACTGAGAGGAGCAGCCAGGAAAAAAGAATGTTCTAGGTGGAAAGATGGTACCAGACCCCGAGCCCATTATTCATTATGGTAGGAAAAAACCCCTTCACGTAGAATGGAACCTGAGGTCCTGAGCCTCATGATGCTCTGATGAGCGAGGGCACCAAGAGCACGCACATGCAGGTGTTCTTGGATTCTCACTATCGGGCTTCATCCGAACCAGCTTCTTATTTTCAAGAGATTGTTTTGTTGGTTTGACTCAGATCAAAATCTTTGTTTCTTGATGCTGTCTTGAATGTCCACCTTGGCCTCTACAAGTCTTTTGTTTTTAAGATCAGCAAGTTTCTAAAAACCAGGTTTGAAAAGCATACAATTATCTTATAGTGAGTACTAATGCATGAATACTTTTATTTGTTGCTATAATGAAGTAATTTATTTGCTCTGGTCCATTTGAACCATTGAGTGCATAGCAGATGGGTCAGCATGTCCAAAGACCTGGACACAAGTCCTGGAGCTCATTAACTAGTTGAGAAATTTTGAGTGGTCTTGGGCATATCTTTCAGTCTCTCTGGTCTACAATGTCCTCATGGGCAGAATGAAAGGGGTGGGCCAGATGTCCTATAACAGTTCCTTCAGCTGCAGTAACTTCTCTATACAGTGTGTATCTATGGTATATATTACACATATATTATATGTATATATATATTACATATGTAATATAGGCTCTACCCCCTCTCTATGTCTGTAATTACAGTGTAATTCTTTTTTTTAAATATGAGATTGGAAAGAAAATATTTACAGACCTTTTAGCCCACCTGCCATAAAGAATCATTCACTATCACTTTTCTTTACTACTACTCACTTTTCATTTCCTATACAATAAAACACAAAAATCCAGGAAATTGGAATAGGAAAATGAAGGATATAAGTGTGTTTCATATCCTTCTCTTTAATATGCTTTTAACTGCTACAACTCTGTGCCACTAGAATTCAATAATTGGTTTGCCTACATGACTGTCTAAATTCCGAGTGCAGACTGTTTGTCTGTGTTGAACTCTAGGCTCCCACAACGCCTGAAACAAAACAGGTAATGATGTATCTTGTGCCTGCAGTTTAGGGAATGTGACAGTAGTAATGCCTTTATTTTCACCTCGTATGTGATTATAGGAAGACAAAATGTGGTTTTTCTGTGGCTTTTTTTTTAAATTGTAGAGACTTTTATGTTTGAACTTAAAATTATACATGCATATACATATATACACACATACCCACATCTGTACATACACTTGATTTTTTTAGAATAGTTTTGGGTTTACAGTAAAATTGTGAAGAAGGTAGAAAGTTCCCATATACCTCCTTCCCCCACATATGCATAGCCCCACTTAGTTTTTTAAAAATATTTTCTTTATTTGAGAGAGAGAGAGCGAGTGCACAAGTGGAGGTGGGGAGCAGAGGGAGAAGCAGACTCCCTGTTGAGCAGGGAGCCCCATGTACCGCTTGATCCAAGGACGCTGACAGTTAATGGACTGAGCCACTTAGGTGTCCCAAGCATCCCTCATTATTAACATCCTACCAGAGTGGTAAATTTGTGGCAATTGATGAGCTACACTGACACATCAATTTCTCCCAAAGACCGTAGTTTACATTAGGGTTCATTTTTGGTGTACATTCTATGGGTTTGGCAGATGTATAATGACACGTGTCCATTATTATTAGGATCAGACCAGGTAGTTTTGTTAGCCTAAAAATCCAATGTGCTCTGCCTATTTATCTTCCCTTCCTCCAACCCTGGGCAACTACTGGTCTATTTACTATTTCCATAATTTACCTTTTATAGAACATCTATACTTGGAATCATATATTATGGAATCTTTTCAGAGAGGCTTCTTTTGCTTAGGTAATACACATTACCTAATAAAGTTCCTCTATGTCTTTTCATGTCTTGTTGGCTCATTCTTTTTAGTGCTGCATAATATTCAATCGCCTGGATGTACCACAGTTTATCCATTCACCTACTGAAGGACATCTTGTTTGCTTCCAAATTTTGGTAACTAGAATAAAGCTGTTATAAACACCCATGTGCAGGTTTTTGCACTGAAATTTTTTAAGTCTTTTGGTTTGAAAAGAACATGATTGCTGGGTGGTTTGGTAAGAGTGTGTTTCTTTTTGTAAGAAACTGACAAACTGTCTTCCAAAGTGGCTGTACCATTTTGCATTTCTGCTGACAAAGGAGAATTCCTGCTGCTTTACATCCTTGTGAGTGTTCTGGATTTAGGCCATTTTAGTAGGTGAGTATTTGTATCTCATCATTGTTCTAATTTGCATTTCTCTGATGACATAATATGGAGCATGTCTTCATATGCTTATTTGCCATCTGTATATCTTTTTTGGTGAGGTGTCTGTTAAGGTGTTTGACCCACTTGTTAATTGGGTTGTTTGTTTTCTTTTTGTTGAATTTAAGAGTGTTTTGTATATTTTGAATAACAGTCCTGTATCAGATGTCTTTTGGAATATTTTCTCCCAGTCAATGACTAGTTTTTTCATTCTCATGACAGCATCCTTTGCAGAGCAGACATTTTAAATTTTAATGAAGTCCAGCTTATCAGTTATTTCTTTCATAGATCATGCCTTTGCTATCCTGTCTAAAAAGTCATCATTAAACCCAAGGTCACGTAGGTTTTCTCCTGCATATTACATTTAGACCTATGATCCATTTTGAGTTAATTTTTGTGAAGAGTGTAGAGTCTGTGTCTAGATTAAATTTTTTTAACATAGGGATGTCCAATTGTTCCAGTACTATTGTTGAAAAGACCATCCTTTCTTCACTGTGTTGTCTTTGCTCTTTTGTGGAAGATCAGTTGACTGTATTTATGTGGGTCTATTTCTGGGCTCTCTATTCCATTCCATTGATCTATTTGTCCATTCTTTCATCAATACCACACTGTCTTGTTTACTATAGCTTTATAGTAAATCTTGAGGTCAACTAGTGTCAGTTATTGACTTTGTTCTTTCTTCTCCTTCAATATTGAATTGGCTATTCTGGGTTTTTGCCTCTGCATATAAACTTCAGAATAAGTTTGTTGATATCACAAAATAACTTCTTGGGATTTTTATTGAAATTGTATTGAATCTATAGATCAAGTTTAAGAGCTAGCATCTTGACAGCATTGAATCACCCTATCCATGCACGTAGAATGTCCTTCCATTTATTCAGTTCTTCTCTGATATCTTTCATCAGAGTTTTGCAGTTTTCCTCATATAGATCTTGTACATATTTCATTAGATTTAGACCCAAGTATTTCATTTTTGGAGTTGTTAGTGTAAATGATATTGTTTTTTGAATTTCAAATTCCATTTGTTCATTGCTGGTAATATAAGAAGGAGATTGGCTTTTGTATACTAAGTGTATATCCTGAAAACTTGCTGTCACTTATTAGTTCCAGGAATTTAAAAAAACAAAGTCTTTCAGATTTTTTGCAAAGACAATAATGTCATCTGTGAAGGGAGACAGTTTTATTCCTTCCTTCCCCATCAGTGTAGTTTTTATTTATTTTTCTTGTTTTATTGCATTAGCTAGAACTACCAAGACAATGTTGAAAAAGAGTGGTGGTAGGGATATCTTTGCCTTGATCCTTACCTCACTGGGAAAGCTTCAAATTTCTCACCATTAATTATGATGTTAGCCATAGGTTTTTGTAGATATTCTTTATCAAGTGGAGGAAATTCCCTTCTATTCCTTGTTTACTGAGAGTTTTTATTATGAATAGGTACTAGATTTTGTCAAATGGTTTTTCTGCAACTATTGATATGATCATGTGAGTTTTCATTTTTAGCCTGATGATGTGATGCATTATGTTTGTTGATTTTCAAATGTTGACCAGCTTTGCATACATGGGATAAATCCCAACTTGTTATGGTTTATAATTCTTTTATAAATTGTTGGGTTTTATTTATTAATCTTTTGTTGAGGATTTTGCATCTATGTTCATGAGAGACATTAGTCTGTAGTTTTCCTTTTCTTGTGATATCTTTGTCTGGTTTTAGTATTAGGGTAACACTGGCCTCACAGAATGAATTAGGGACACTTCCCTCAGCTTCTATCTTCTAGGAGAGATTATAGAGAACTGGTATAATTTCTCCCTAAATATTTGATAGAATTCACCAGCAAACCCATCTGGATCTAGTGTCTTCCGTTTTGGAAGGTTATTAATTATTTTTTTAATGTATTTTTTTTAACTTCTTTATTTTCAGCGTAACAGTGTTCATTGTTTTTTGCACCACACCCAGTGCTCCATGCAGTACGTGCCCTCCCTATTACCCACCACCTGGTTCCTCAACCTCCCACCCCCCTTCAAAATCCTCTGGTTGTTTTTCAGAGTCCATAGTCTCTCATGGTCATCTCCCCTTCCAGTTTCCCTCAACTCCCTCTCCTCTCCATCTCCCCATGTCCACTGTGTTCTTTGTTATGCTCCACAAATAAGTGAGACCATATGATACTTGACTCTCTCTGCTTGACTTATTTCGCTCAGCATAATCTCTTCCAGTCCTGTCCATGTTGCTACAAAAGTTGGGTATTCATCCTTTCTGATAGAGGCATAATACTCCATTGTGTATATGGACCACATCTTCCTTATCCATTCATCTGTTGAAGGGCATCTTGGTTCTTTCCACAGTTTGGCGACTGTGGCCATTGCTGCAATAAACATTGGGGTACAGATGGCTCTTGTTTTCATTACATCTGTATTTGGGGGGTAAATACCCAGCAGTGCAATTGCAGGGTCATAAGGAAGCTTTATTCTTAATTTCTTGAGGAATCTCCACACTGTTCTCCAAAGTGGCTGCACCAACTTGCATTCCCACCAACAGTGTAAGAGGGTTCCCCTTTCTCCACATCCTCTCCAACACACGTTGTTTCCTGTCTTGCTAATTTTGACCATTCTAACTGGTGTCAGGTGGTATCTCAATGTAGTTTTAATTTGAATCTCCCTGATGGCTAGTGATGATGAACATTTTTTCATGTGTCTGATAGCCATTTGTACGTCTTCGTTGGAGAAGTGTCTGTTCATATCTTCTGCCCATTTTTTGATATGATTACCTGTTTTGTGTGTGTTGAGTTTGAGGAGTTCTTTATAGATCCTGGATATCAACCTTTTGTCTGTATTGTCATTTGCAAATATCTTCTCCCATTCCGTGCATTGCCTCTTTGTTTTGTTGACTGTTTCCTTTGCTGTGCAGAAGCTTTTGATCTTGATGAAGTCCCAAAAGTTCATTTTCACTTTTGTTTCCTTTGCCTTTGGAGACATATCTTGAAAGAAGTTGCTGTGGCTGATATCGAAGAGGTTACTGCCTATGTTCTCCTCTAGGATTCTGATGGATTCCTGTCTCACGTTGAGGTCCTTTATCCATTTCGAGTTTATCTTTGTGTACGGTGTAAGAGAATGGTCGAGTTTCATTCTTCTACATATCGCTGTCCAGTTTTCCCAGCACCATTTATTGAAGAGACTGTCTTTTTTCCATTGTATATTTTTTCCTGTTTTGTCAAAGATTATTTGACCATAGAGTTGAGGGTCCATATCTGGGCTCTCCACTCTGTTCCGCTGGTCAATGTCTGTTTTTATGCCAGTACCACGCTGTCTTGGTGATCACAGCTTTGTAATAAAGCTTAAGGTTATTAATTATTGATTTAATTTCTTTGATAGATATAGGCCTATTCAAATTGTCTATTTCTTCTTGCGTGAGTTTTGGCAGATTGTGTTTTTCGAGTAAATGGCCTATTTTATCTAGGTTATCAAATTTATGGACATTAGTTTCTCATAGTAATGCTTTATTGTTCTTTTAATATCCATGGGATCTGTAGTGATGTCACATCTTTCATTTATAATATTAGTAATTTATGTCCTCTCTGCTTTTTATTAGCCTGGCTAGAGACTTAACAATTTCCAAAAAACTAGCCTTTAGTTTATCTCTCAATTTGCTCTCAATTTTATCGAATTCTGCTCTAATGTTTATTATTTATATTCTTTTGCTTACTTTGGATTTAATTTCCTTTTACTTTTCTAGTTTCCTAACGTAGAAACTTTGATGATTGATTTCAGATTTTTCTTCATTTCTAATAGATGAATTCAGTGCTATCAATTTCCCTCTAAACACTTCTTTTGCTGGATCCCATTAGGGTTCTCTTTTAACTCCATCTCACAAATTTTGATAAATTATTTTGGTTTTAATTTTCATTTAGTTCAAAATATTTACAAATTTCTCTTGGATTTCTTCCTTGGCCCATATGTTATTTAGAAGTGTGTGTCCAACCTCCAAATCTTTCCCAGCTATCTTTCTGATAGATTTCTAGTGTAATCCCACTGTTGTCTGAAAGCAGACATTGTATGATTTCTATTCTTACAGTTCTATGAAAGTGTACTTTATGGCCCAAAATGTGTTCTACCTTAGGTAAATGTTCTATGTGAACTTGATAAGAATGTGTATTCTATTGTTGTTGGATGAAATAGTCTATAGATGTCCATTATATCCAGTTGATTGATGGTGCTGTTGAGTTCAACTATGTCCTTACTGATTTTCTCCTTACTGGATCTATTTCTTTCTTTCTTTTTTTAAAGATTATATTTATTTATTTGACAGAGAGAGATCACAAGTAGGCAGAGAGAGAGGCAGGCAGAGAGAGAGAGGAGGAAGCAGGCTCCCTGCCAAGCAGAGAGCCCCCTGAGGGACTCAATCCCAGGACCCTGAGATCATGACCCAAGCCAAAGGCAGAGACTTAACCAACGAAGCCACCTAGGCACCCCGCTGGATCTAGGGGCATTGAAGACTTCAACTATAATAGGGGATTCATCTATCTGTCCTTGGCAGTGTATCAGTTTCTGCCTTATGTACTTTGATGTCCTGTTCTTAGGTACATATACATTAGAGATTCTTTTCTCTTCTTGAAAATTGATCCCTTAATCATTATGTAATGTCTCTCTTTATGCCTGAAAACTTTCTTTGTTCTGAAGTCCTGTCTGAGATTAATATAGCTACTTCTTTATTCTTTTGATTAACTTTGCATGGAATATTTTCTCCATCCATTTACTTTTTAAAAAAGATTTTATTTGTTTATTTGACAGAGAGAGAGAAAGCATGCATACACAAGCAGAGGGAGTGGGAGAAGCAAAACAGAGGGAGAGGGAGAAGCAAGCTCCATGCAGGGCTTTATCTCAGAACCCCGGGAACATGACCTAAGCTGAAGGCAGATGCTTAAACAACTGAGCCACCCAGGTGCCCCTCAATAAAATCTATATGTGTCTTTATATGTTAAAGTGGGTTTCTTGTAGACAAAATATCACTGAGGCTTGTTTTTTGATTGACTCTGACAGTCTCTGTCTTATAATTGATGCATTTCTAAACTTAAAAAAAAAATCATCCAAATGGTAATATCTACAATGAGACATGATTATGTTTATCTTGATTTTTTTTTTTCCTGTTGAGTAACTCTTGGTTTGAGGGGAATTCTGAACTTCGCGATGCTGTCAAAATTGGCCACTTAATAACGGCTAAAAAACATCACAAATTATCAATTTTATAAAAGAAAAACAATTTAAAATAGTACCACAAAATAAAAATATTGAATTTATAAAATATGCAAAATATAAGTATTACAAATGATAAAATATCTTAAAAATTACTTCCTTTGTAGACAACTTTTAGCAAAGCATCCATTCCCCTGTAACTGAAATTTTATTTTCTCACAAAAGGAAACTCTTTCACCTAATGTCCTTACAAATACTTCTTTGTTATTTTTACTCTTCAGATACCAAAATTTCCCTGGGAGTTTATCAAGGGTTGATCAACACTGGATTTTGGGTGAGGTGACAGCCAGCCCGATAGATTAGAACAGGGGGGCTTGAGGAGGATTGTAATTGTCGGGTGTGTATGAATTAAGAATTGTGGATGAGGGACCTCATAGATTACAGCAAAGAAGTTTAATGTGAGAAAACACTATCCCTATGGCGATGGAGTAGATTACTTGGGGAAGGCAATTCTATATTTGATTTCCAGAGCAATCAATTCTTTTGCCCAACTGAATTCTTGAGTTTTTATTTCTGGCCACAAGGTGGCATCTAATTTTCATTAATACAAGAATCACACACTTCTCACCCCTCAAACTGGAAACCCACATCTGTCTCAGCTTCTGGAAGCTTATTGTACCAGAATATTTTTCAAAAGGGAACATCTCTAAAAGAAATTGCATTAACTTATGTTTGTCTAGGAGCTTTGAACCAAACTTTTTTTTTTCTAGTCTGGTAGTCATATCTGTATCAAGGTATGTTTGTGCTTTTTTTTTTTTTTTGGTAATTGATCATTGTGTTGAACATGTACCATAGTTTGGGGACTTTCCCCGTGTCTTTCTTTGCCAAGAGAGGATGCACAAAGTATTTTGAGAGATATGCTACACACATACTGTTTTGCTTGAGCGGGAAGGTACCAAAAAAAGCCTGACTCCCATCTAGGTTTCACGCTGAGTGTGTACAAGGTACGTGCATGAAATAACCATAAAGGAAAAACTCACAAGGCAAATTGTCTAAGTTCCAGACCATTATCATGAGTAAGTTCTCTGGATCCACGAAGGAACAGACCAAGTCTGATAGGTTCACCACTGTGCTCCTTATACCTTACACGGTCCTGGCACTTAGTAGGTACTCCAAGCCAGAAAAACAAAACAACAAGAACAAACCTTATGAAATGCACGGATGCGGAAGATTGAGAAGTGTTTCATGGAAGAGTGGACCGAAGCTGACTCTGGACAAGGGTGTGAGTCAGAGGGAGAAAGTCAAGATGGGGAGGCATGGTGCAACCTCAGGAGTCAGGGGCCTGCTGAGGAGCTGAGCTTTCTCCAGGGGGAAGTTGAAAACCCTTTCAGTGGACTGTCAAAGTACAAAGTATACCGGGGGACAGCACGGGACCCCAAGAAAGACACATGGTGCCTATGTAGCTAATAATATCAGGCAGTAGGACACCCAGCCTTCGGTGGTATAAAACCTGAGTTGGCTCTTTCAGAGCAGGAAGTGCTCCCCCTGGCCAAGTACACGAGGGCTTGAGGGCTTGTTACAAGGAGAGGTTACCCTTAGCCAGGCCTGCTACCATCACGCCCGATATTTGAATTACCTTTTCACAGTTTACCAAGCATCTTTTCAAACACCAGCATGTGTAATGCCAACGCTATCCCTGTGATGTCAGCACAGTTACTGTTTCTGCCTTACAGGTGGGGAAGTTGAGGCTCAGCGAAGTGAAGTGACTTGTCCAAGGTCACCTGGCCTTCTGGGCGGACCCTGCTTATTGAAGGATGGGCAGAGTGAGAGTTAGCAAGGATCTGATAGACCGAAGTAAGATTTCCCCACTTCTCTTTCTGTATTATTACAAACACAGCCGTTGCCTCACCGAATAAAAGGAAACAATTGCTTTTCTACTGTTTCTTGATCTGATGTCTTTGCCATATAAAGGGCCAGAGGGTTTTGTATTTTGATGAGAGCATAGGGGAAACGCATTGGTAGAATGCCATCAAGCACAAACAACAAAAAGTAAACAATCTCAAAGTTTTTTAGCCAAGATCGTATTCATTTACGACTGAAACCATTTGCATCATTTTCATTCCCCTTTTAGGATCTTTGCACTCAAGGAGCTTGCAGTCTAGTCGCATGGAGAAAGCACACGCATGCTCAGTGTAGCCGATCTTGTGACCTGTGGAGCATTGTACCGAAAATGTACCTTAGCTACCTCAGGGCTTCCTCTGAAGCTGAAGAAGGTCACTCAGCTAGCTGTGCTAGGCAGGACCTGAAGGACGAAAGTCGAAGCCTCCAAGGAGACAGGACTCCTTGGCCATCGGCCCCAGCCTCCCCTCTCTAGTTAGGATGATGCCCAGCACACACTCCATGGTTCTGCAGGGGATCCTGGTGGGTGTGAGGCCCCGTTGATGAAGGCAGCAGCCGGTTTAGAATGCATCCTTGGCTGGTTTTCATTCTTCCCCTTTCACTTTGTGAATGCTCTTACTTTTTTTTTTTTTATGGTTTTCTTTATTTATATGACTGAGAGACACAGTGAGAGAGGGAACACAAGCAGGGGGAGTGGGAGAGGGAGAAACAGGCTTCCTTCTGAGCAGGGAGCTCATGTGGGGCTCGATCCCAGGATCCCGGAATCATGACCTGAGCCGAAGGCAGACACTTAACAACTGAGCCACCCAGGCGCCCCACTCTCTTACTTCTGTTTTCTGGTATCATCTTCCAAATAAACTAGCTGCACTGAGGTCCTTGACTCAGGCTCTGCTAAACAAAAAACATGCCCAGTGGGTTACACGTGTTTCTAGAAAAGCTCTCTCTACAAGACAGGAAAGCGCAGCCAGGCCAGGCCTGCATCACATCTTCTATGAGCTCAGAGGAGGGGGCACTACAGATGCTGGGGTGGGTGCAGTAGGCTGTGAGTGAGGAGACTGGGCTGGCTGTGTGTGCTGGGCGTATAGCTGGGAGCACACCAGCTTTGAGTGGGGAATGTCAAGGGAAGGCCATTTTAGAAGACTTGGGATTATGGTGAGCAGGAGCTGCAGGTTTGGAAAAGAGCCAGATGAAAAAGACGACTGCTTGGCGAGCGAAGGAGATGGGTTTTAGATTGAGGGGCAGACTGAGGTGTGGCTGTGAGTGGTGGCTCTGCTTTCATTTGGGGTCAGGAGTGGAGGGAATTATTTTTCCATGGCGGACATCTTCCTGGCGAATTGGTAAGCCCAGACGGACTCGAAGAATTTGATTTTTCCCATCCTGCTGGCCAGGAGCCTCCGTCCCAGTCATGCTCTCCTGTCTCAGCTTCCTCCAGTTTTCATTGTGCATTAGCTCGTCCTACCACGACAGAGAGTGTCTTCACTCTGACAACTCAGGGCTTTAAGAAAACGGTTTGACAAAGCGCCCTCCTCACGTACTGGTGTCTGTGCTCGCACCTGTACCTCTGTACCTCTCAGAACATTCCAGGTGCTCAGCAATTAGATGGTACCAATCAGGGGTTGAGTTTCAGTCTCAATTCTGGAGGGGGCCAGGAGGCTCACAAGAGTCTCACAAGAGTGCCATTGCCTGACAATTTTTCCTTGTTCTCCTGGGACTCAGTTGCTGACCTGGCCATCACATTGTAGCTGATCCATTGGCTCACTCACTGGCCCTGGTCTTGGGAAGCCAACACCATAGCAGTAAAACCGTTACTGTCTATGAGCTTTCTCAGTTTGGCAAAAGACTCCAGGAACCTGCTTCTCCTGTCAGTGTCATTCAGCAATGCTGTTGGTTAATCACCCTGCAAATGTGCATAGTACTTTCTAGATTGCAAAGCACTTACATATACATCAGATTTCCTCCTTCCCTTCCTCCCTCCCTCCCCTTTCCTCCCTTCCTTCCTCCCTCCCTCTGTCCCTCTTTCTTTCTTTCTCTCTTTCTTTCTTTCTTTCCATTTTATTTATTTGAGAGAGAAAGAGAATGAGATCACAAGCAGAAGGGAGGGAAAGGTAGAGGGAGAAGCAGACTCCCCTCAAACAAGGACCCCTGACTGTTCCTGTTCATGACCTGAACCAAAGACAGATGCTTAATGGATGGAGCCACACAGAAGCCTTCCTTTTTTTTTTTTTTTTTTGAGAGACAGAGAGAGAGCGCTTACATGGAAGTGAGTGAGCACAAGCTGGCCGGGAGATGGGGGAGGCAGAGATGGGTGGGGAGGGGCAGAGGGAGAGGGAGAGAGAGAGAATCTTAAGCTGGCTCCACACCCAGTACGGAACCAGATGTTGAACTTGATCCCACGACCCTGAGATCATGACCTGAATCAAAATCAAGAGTCAAGAGTCAGATGCTTAACTGACTGAGCCACCAAGGCACCCCTCAGATTTCTTTTTTATCTTTAGCTAAGTGAGGTAACTATAGTTTCCATGTTATAAGTGGAGAGACTTAGAAGTTGGGTGACTTGCCCAAGTTGACATAATTGGGTAGCTTCACAGCAGAACTGGAAACCAGGAATCATTTACCACTCAACTCCACTGCTAACAAAGAGAGCAAAAAGCATAAGATCCCATTTTTCCCTAGAGGATGCCAGAGTATAATTTAAGAGAGACCTGATAAACAGGAATCAACAAATGCCCCTGGGTTCCAAGTGCCAAGTGAGTTTGACAGACTCACTTGTGTGATGTCGGCGTCCAGAGGAAAAATTCCTCGTGAGACGTAAGGCTGAGAGAGAGAGGAGAAGGTGATTGGAATCCAGCCCCTCCAAACAACAAAACAAATACTGATGTCAGGATTACCTTCTACAACTTAACACGGTCACTTTGGACAAAAAGATAAAGAGAAAAAAATGATATAAGCTATCTATGAATTACAGAGTTTCAAGTAATCACTGAAAGTAGCAAAATTCGTTTAATTGTAAATGTCAGGAAGGACAGTTGTGACTTTCTGCTATCCTTGCAGGACACAAGACTCAGTTGAGAACTCTGGATTTGGGGGCCATGAGACCTGGGTTCAAAAGCCTGCTTTTTGGCTGGGGATCTTGGACAAGTCAGTAAGAATCTTGTGCTTTATTTTCCCTCTTTACATGGGGATGATAATTCCAAACACAAAAGAGTGCTGTAAAGATTGAATGGATAATGTAAGTTAAACTGACTGCCATTAGGGGTTAGAAATCTGAGTTCTTCCTCTATTCAAACATATTGGCCCCCGGTTGATGAAAACATTTTGAGGGGTGCCTGAGTGGCTCAGTTGGTTAGGCAGCTGCCTTCGTCTCAGGTCATGATCCTGGGATCCTGGGCTAAAGTCCCACATCCGGCTCCTGGCTCAGTGGGGAGCCTGCTTCTCCTTCTGCCTTCCTCTACCGCTGCGTGTGCGAACACTCTCGCTCTCTCTCTTTCTGACAAGTAAATAAATAAAATCCTTTAAAAAAGAAAGAAAGAAAGAAACATTTTGAGCTGGACGTACCACAGATTTGGTCCAAAGGTGCCATTTCTGGGTTCTTCTATGCAAGGCCATTGTATGCATTCCACACTATAGATATGGTGCCTTAGGAGGGCCAGCTTTACAGGGGACAGCAGGACTATTTGGAACCCAAAAAGAAATGTGTTAACTTCAAAACATGAAAAGAAAACCACAAAATCAAAATTAAATGAACATTTAATTAAATGTCTATAAAACATTATATCAACGAGTCAACTGCTTCTAGCTCTTATGTAGCCATGTGGAAATCCTATTTAATGTGGGATGTGGGTAAATTTCAAATGTTTCATTTGCTGTGGCTTGAGGATGTAGTAAGTCAGGCCTCTAAATTCATTTAAACACTTCTGCTCCTATGGTTGGTCCAGCCATGGAGCTCTTCAGGGTGAACCTGGCTTGGCAGCCGGGCGAAGCAGGGTCTGGAGGGGTTCACCAGTCCTCCTGACTCATTACCCTCCTGCAACAGGTAGATCAGGTAACAGAGGGGGAGCCCGGCGCAGGATGAGGAGTGGATCGGCTGGATTGGACCAGGGGTCTGTGGACTTCCTTCTTAGTGGATACTCTTTGGCTTCTTCATAATAAGGTGACGAGCAATTTAAATTTGACTCACACTGAATTTTATCTTAAACGTTTAGCAATATTCACTTACCTTTCCAGTTGGAGTGAGAGTCCCAGAAAAGGAAATATAAAAAGGAAAATAAACTCCAGGCATATTTTGGTTCAGTGAGAGGTCATTTATAGTACAGTCTTTCCTCTTATTTGCTACCTGTGTGCTTTACGTAAGTATATCTTCCCTAGTTATGCCACTGCCTTCTTTTGTAAAGGTGGGGACTGCTGGATGGGGCCAGGAGGGAAGCAGAAGCAGTTCCGTGCGGCAAACTGCAGAGGAAACACTGCTGTCAGGAGCTTGGCGCTAAAGAAATTGGTGTGTGTGTCTGTGTCTGTGTCTGTGTGTAGAGGAGTGAATCAGCTCCTTTCCAAAAGGAGACTTCGGTTTGCAGAAGGAGCCACACTGGGCTAGTTCTGGAAGCAACTCCCCTCGGCCTTTATTATGCTCCGTGATTGAGAATCATGACATTGTCATCCGTTGTTTTTTCAGGAAGTTGTTCAGCCCAGAGAGGAACACTTTCCTTGTGGGGGCAAAGGCAGAGTCATCTGATTTTTTGAAAGACCGCTGAACCTGAAACACAGCTTGGGAAAGTGAGAGCCGAGGAAACGTGACCAGGATGTGCAAACCGGTGGGGCAGAGCAGCTGAGCTAACTGTGGGGCTCGGAGGCAGCCAGAACGACGTGCACAAAGTTTACCTGCTTTGTTGAACAGGTGTCATCTCTGACATACATCACTAAGCACCAAGCTGAGACAAAGGCAACTTCCTCCTTCTCGCGGCGCTGCTGTTTGCTCTCGACATCAGAGCGTGCTCGGAAGCTGGCACGATGAGAGGAGGGATGTGGCCATGATCCGGCTCAACAGGGCTCAGGCCCCAGAGACCTTCAGCTGGAAGCACCGTCTATAAAGGGTGAGTCCTGGTGCCCTGGGCACCCCAGCCCCGCCTTTTAGTGTCCTCTTCCCGAAGTTAGGCAACATGGCTTTCTCCACTAGCAAGTCCTGGGGGACATGAACTGCCTGGGACTGTTCCAACTCTTTCTTCCAGCTGTGACATTGGGAAAGGCTGTGAGAATAACTCACCCAGCCCACTCTTGGTCAGAGCTATGGAAAAAGAAAGAAGAGCCTGAAAAATCTTGTGTTACACATTCACCTCCCTTTAAGTAGATGATGAAATTCAAATCTCTGGTTCACATAGATCGTAATGCCTATCAGAGGCACCAAGTTTACTTTGCAAAAGAATTCACAGTAAGATTCTCTTTCAAAGCAAGCTTCCTTAGTGAATTTTTAAATATTTAAATGTACAAGAGTCCAGTTTGCATTTAGCTTTTAGGAATATGTGTGTTGACTTAAGGGAGAGACATTAGAAATTGAAGATATTAATAGACCGCTAAATTTTTAAAAATGTGTTTATAAACTTACATATAGAATGATGAAATGGGGACACCTGGGTGGGTCAATTGGTTAAGCATCTGCCTTCAGTTCAGGTCATGATCCCAAGGTCCTGGGATCGAGCCCCGCATCAGGCTCCTTGCTCAGTAGGGAGCCTGCTTCCTCCCTCTGCCTGTTGCTCCCCCTGCTTGTGATCTCTCTCTCTCTCTCTCTCTCTCTCTGACAAATAAATAAATAAAATCTTTAAGGAAAAAAAAAAGAATGGTGAAATGTCTTGGTGTTCAGTTCTGAGTTTTGAGATGTGCAGAGTCATGCAATAACCATCACGATCAAGGTACAGAATCGTTCCCTTGTGCTGCCCTTTTGTCATCAACTTCCTCCTCCACCCCTAACCTTTGACACACTGTTCTTCATCTCTATAGTTTTGCCTGTTCCAGAATGTCATATCAACTGTAAACTAGTGTCTGTGGTGTGGATGTAGCACAGTTCATGTGTCCACTCACCTGCTGAAGGACATTTGGATGCCTTCTAGTGTTTGGTGATTATGAATAAAACCACTCAGAACCTTATTTCTATGTAGTCACAAGTTTTCATTTCCTAGGGTAAATATTTAGGAGCAGGATTTCTGGGTTATATAGTATATGTGTGTTTGACTTTATAAGAAACTGTTGACCAATTCTCCCGAGGAGCTGTGTCATTTCTATCCCCACTAACTCCATTCGCACTGAATGATATAAAATGATTTTTGCTACCAATGATCATACATATTTTTAAGAACTTATGACAAGAAAAATAGTCTATTGTTTTCATCTAGATTTTATCTGCTGCTCTTCATCTTTTTTCATTCCTAAAGTTCTAGATTTCCCTTCTATCCTGCTTCCTTTCAGCTGGAGAACTTCCTTTAACATTTCTTCTAGAGCAGATCCTCTGGTGACAAACTCTTAGTTTTCCTTCCTTTGAGAATGTCTCTGTTTTGCCTTGAGGACTATATTCAATGGATATCAAGCTTGGTTGACAATTCTTTTTGAGCATTTCTCCGTTCCGTTGTTTTCTGCTCTCTTGGATTGGGACCCCCTTCGAACGTTAATCAATTCCTGTTGTGGCAACTCCTCTCCAGTTCCATACTTGCCTGTAAACATGGGACTCTGACTTTGCTCCTTTTAGAAACTTTGCACACCAACTAACACGTCCTTGTCTCACAGCCCTGTGTTGCTTGGTCAGATCCCAGCTGGAGGCTTCCCTGACCACCTCTCTGCTCCAGCGCTCTCATGCCTATAGTGTTTGGAGCTTCATCTCCATGACCCAAACTTCTACCGCATCTCTCACTCCTGAAGATTTCCACAG
Organism: Meles meles; assembly: GCF_922984935.1. Classification (NCBI taxonomy): domain Eukaryota; kingdom Metazoa; phylum Chordata; class Mammalia; order Carnivora; family Mustelidae; genus Meles; species Meles meles. Next base: position 165,076,349 of record NC_060067.1, on the reverse strand, counting down.
TGCCCTTCTAGAACACATGCTTCTACATCCTCTGTCTCTTCTCACAATGTTCCTTTTACCTTCTCATCTTTTTTTTTTTAAGATTTTATTTATTTATTTGACAGACAGAGATCACAGTAGGCAGAGAGGGAGATAGAGAGGAGGAAGCAGACTCCCCGCTGAGCAGAGAGCCCGATGCAGGGCTCGATCCCAGGACGTTAGGATCATGACCTGAGCCCAAGGCAGAGGCTTTAACCCACTGAGCCTTTAACCTTATGCCCCTGCCATCCTCCCCAGAGGAATTTGCTCAATCATTCATTTCCTTCCTCTACCTCTCCATCTACAGTCTCTAAGAAGACAATCTTGTCTCCCACTCCACAGACACATGAACCATCGTAGGAGAAGGCTTTCAACTCTCTGCCTTCTCATTTCCCACTTCTCAGAACCCATTTGTCTTTCCCTATTGCCTGATGGAAAGGGGACTTCTCTCCTTCTAAGGTGAGGCTCCATTTTCTGTGCACTTGATTCCATCTTTTTTCTACCTCCTCATTTCTAGCCAAATGAATAAAACAGGGGGTGAAAGCAAAAACAATAAATATTCTTTTAAAAGAAGACAAAATTAACATATTAACAAAAACAATGCAAACATAATGGCTTCCCTATGAATTCAAGAAAATCAGCTAAAAAACAAAGGAAGAAATGAGTCAATTAAAATATGAAATTGTTCCCAAAGCACCAATTCTTAAAAGCCAGATCAACATAACAGAATAGGAAACCCACAAATAAACCCAAGTCTGAATAAAAATTTCATATATAATAATAGCAGAATGGCACAACAGGACATAAGGGAAGTATTAGCTAATGAGAGATCCTAGGATACTTGGAAATTTTCATAGAAAGGGAAAAAATAAATTCTTAAATTGTAAGGCATCACTCTCCATGTCATATACCAAAATAAAATCAGATGAATTAAATAATTCAATGTAAAAGATGAAACCAAAAAACAACTAAACAAAGAGCATAACAAACACCATGGATTTATTTATTTATTTATTTTTACAAAGGTTGAAATGAAAAGCAAAGGATGGATAGAGTTGATGTTGTTAGGAGTCTGGGAACTCTATGTTATCTTTGCACTTTTCTATAAATCTAAAATGATTCCAAAATAAAAAGTCACACACGGACTCACACAACATCTGTTAGAATTACAAACCCATATATACTTTTCCACCTCTGGGAATTTGTTCTCCAGATACACTTACACATGTGCAAAGTGACCATTCTGACAAGCTTCTTCTGGACCCATTCTTGCCTAGTTATGTGCAATAGCAAGACATTTTATACAACTTACATGACAATTACAAGAAACCATTTAAAAATAATAAGGAAACTTCTGACATGGAAGGGTGTCAGACACCCACTTTTTTTTTTTTTTAAAGATTTTATTTATTTGACAGAGAGAGAGAGAGAGAGAGATCACAAGCAGGCAGAGAGGCCGGCAGAGAGAGGGGGAAGCAGGCTCCCTGCTGAACAGAGAGCCCGATGCGGGGCTCGATCCCAGGACCCTGAGATCATGACCGGAGCCGAAGGCAGAGGCTTAACCCACTGAGCCACCCAGGTGCCCCCAGACACCCATTTTTTAAATAAAAAAATTTTTAATTAAAGAAACGCAGAGGTAAAATAACCAAAAACAGAACAATGATATAACATGTTACTTTTGAATACAGGAGGGAGGTGAGAATATATATATTTCTATTGCTTGTCTATGTAAAAAAAGATGCTAGAAGGATACACAGAATACCAAGGATGAGGCTGGTGTGAATGGGCAACAACTGGGGGCCAGGTGGGAGGTGGTGGGGGGGGACTCTAACGTGTATCAACTAAGAAGTTACCTCTCTAGTATCCCAACCATGTGGATGCAGAATCTATTAGAAACAACCTCCAGCCAGAAAAATACACCAAAATGCCACAAACAGCGTTAAACACCCAAAGAGTATGGCCCTAATGACAGGGTTTCAGGTCTCCTCCAGTGCCTCTGTCAGGGGCATACATGAAAGAAATGTTTTTAAGTCCTGGGACGCTCCCTTAGAACTCAGAACTTTTGATCACATCAACACCCATTTACTCTGCCTTCCAGAAGGTTCTGTTTTCACTTCTGCATCAGGCTGGTTATTCCAGATGCTATCAGGATGAATATCAGTGAAATTTCTCTCCAAAATGTAGCAGATGAGTGCTCCCACGATGAGCAAGCTGTCTACTTCTCTCTCCACTGTCTAAGAAACCACTCGTGATGTAAGCAGCCAGGAGTGGGATTTCCAGCTGTCCAGATGTGAACATATCCTCCTTGTAAACTCAGTAAATCCAGTCATACATACATGCACCAGTGTTTCCCAAGAACTACCAGCTGGTGCTGAGAGTGTCCAGCAGAGTCATGCTATTTGTAACAAATCAGTATGTCTTTGACTTAATCTCTTCAAAGCCACGACTCTCCTAACCCCTCATGCCTGTGTTTAGTCCTTCAGAGTTCCTGGGATCTTATACAGCTGGAGAAAGGCCAATCTGACCTTGCTCGTCTTGTCCTCCTCCTCGGTGACCCTGACCTCATCAAGCAGCTTTCTTTGTCTCTGCAAGAGTACCCCCTCCCCAGAGTCCTATGATGATTCCCGGTCCCCAAACCCTGAGGGGCTCCGGATCGTCTCTGCATTCTTGTGGCCTTGCTGCACTTGCGTTCTGTGCCCCAACAGGTGAATGCTAGTGTGGAAGCTGCCTCGTACCTTTACAACCTCGAACTTGACAGGACTACAAAGCTCTGTGCTCCACGCGGCACTAAGACAGACAACCCTAGGACCCCAGCATCAGCCACCAGAGATGATCAAGAGAACAATCCTAACACATGCCTTGCTGTACGTAACTATGCCCTCCCCTGGTACCAGCCACTTCCCCCGGACAGTGCTCTAATCTTTGCCTCGCCATGCTCCTGCTCTGATGATTTGCCTTCTAGGTGAGTCACAGGGCAGTTCTAGTTATAGGTTTAAGAGTCTTTGTCCTGAGGGCTGGGCTCAGACTTGGGAGTCATTTGCCAGCTGCCCATGGGTGTCTGGAGATCACCGGATTTACAGCGACAGCAGGACATAGACCATCCCTCCATGTGCCCAGTGAGCGTGCACGCGTGCACAGACACAAACACACGCATGAATGTACCAGTTATATACTCACTTACGTATTTACAAAAATGCGCAGTTTCCGATAGCATTTACATGCATTAATGCATGACATATCACGAACATCTAGACTATCTCATTTTTCCTCCTTACTGCTTATCTTTAGATTTAGAGCATCCAAAGCAGGCCAGTGAATTGACATCTCTTTATACCGTTATTCTTTAAATGTTTAACCTGTATTTAAGGCCCTAAATTCATGTTCTGAAGCCTCATGTGTGCTCTTGCTCAGCAGATCAGGAAATCCTCATGTCAAGGCTGGGATGTGCTTGGAATTAAGTATATTTTCTGCAATGGAATATCTCAATATTATCCCTAGTATCACTGTAACATAATAATCTTACAAATGTCTCTACTCTGTGCTTTTTCAAGTCACATTCATCCCTCGGGGCCCAACCAAAGTGTACTTAAAAGAAATAATGCTGAACATCTACTCTGGCACTGGCTGGACCTGGGGAAAGGCAACCTGGAGAGAGGTAGCCATTCCTGACCTCAAACCTAGAGAGAGAGCAGGAGGGACGTAAAGAAGTACATAAAGAATTAGAATATAATGTTTTAGAATACAAGAATGAGATGTATATAGTGGCCATATCATGTATTGTCCTAATCTGGACATATTTGGAGAACAAAAAGAGGAAATTATTAATAAATTGTTTGGGGGGGGCACCTGGGTGGTTCAGTCAGTGAAGCGTCCAACTCTCGGTTTCCGCCCAGATCTCAGGGTCGGGACATCGAGCCCTGTGTTGGCCTCCTTGCTGGGTGTGGAGCATGCTTAATATTCTCTCTCTCCCTGTCCTCTACTCCCCATAAACAAACAAACAAACAGGAACATCAGACATAAACCAGGACTGTCCCAAGCAAACAGGAACACAGGGTCATCCTATTAATTAACAAAGTGACACACGAACTTGGGAAACAGCATAAATTTAGATTAAGAAGATGGCAGGAAAGCCAACTAAAGAACTGTAATATTTATACTGGAATTGGGCTAAAAAATTGGCAGCAAGCTTGGGCCTTTCCGGGGGAGGGGGCACAGCAGGGACATTTGGGGTGAATTCCCGGAACACGTCTAATGATTATCGCAGAGGCCTGAGTGCAGGGTGTAAGGTAGAGCACACAGCAGGTGGCTCAGGAAAACCCAACCAGGTCCTGGGGGCCTAGTCCTGCCTAGTCCTGCAGGATTTAAAATCGTCATTCAGGAAACTGCCAGAGATAATTGAGCACGAGCAGGGGCGCATCAGTAAGGTTGGGTCAAAATCAATTAGAGAAGCTGAAGGCTGGAGTCCGAGAAGCCAGTTGGGACGCCTCTTATAGCGTCAGTTGTGTACGGCCGGGAATGGGAAGAGGATGGAATTCGGGCCCAGACCAGAAGCCTTGGTTCAGCTGACTGTGAGGAAAGAGGGTACAGGTCCCCCCGACTGCCGGATCAGCTTCGTGCTGCCATTGGTTGAGGCAGTGAGCGTGGGAGGAGCCGGGTGTAGAGGCGGAGGGGTGAGCTTGTGCCTTGGGTTAGGTACGCTGAACCCCGGGGCGCAGGTGGAGTATGTGCAGAGACAGATCATCTGCCCCACTGCCATCCTGGGGTGGACAGGGGGCCCTGCTGGGAGCCACCCTCTAGCGGCATGCCGAGAGAAAGCGGTGCAGCCTAGCCCCAGAGCCTTCCTTCCGGTGGTTCCAGAAACCAGCGGTGTGAGGACGAGAGAGAAAGACAACCGCGAGGACAGGTCCCACTGCTGGGAGTTACTGCGGCGGGCCCTGGGCACTGCGGCTGCGCAGAGAGGAGGCGGGGCCACTGTGATGGACAGGCTGCCGCTGACCCGACTCCGTGTGGAGCAGCCACTGGGGGCTGCTGAGGAAACTCACTCTCCATCCACCCACATCTGGGCTGCTTCCGTCACCAAGATAGGGTCACCACGGGCATCAGCATCAAGGGCAGAAATTCTTGGAGTTCCTTCATGCTCTGTGCCAAGAATCAAGTACATCTGGTGGACTGGGGGCCTGGGCAGTATGTAGGCCTGAGCCTGGCGGGATGCCCTCCTCTCCCAGACCCACCTTGTCCCTGAAATGGTGAAAGGTGAGACCTCGGTGTTTCCCAAGATCGAGAGGCGGAGGCCTCAATATTTGCTGTGTAGACTGACTGTCTCTGAGTTGGACCAAGGTCTATTGGGCGGGTGAAGTAACATCACTAGTGGAGTCTAGGGCCAAGGGCACAGCTCAGAGATCAAACAGTGGATGTTTTGTTCTCCGAGATGCACAGTTAAGTGGGTTCCTGTCCTTCCGAGTGAGACGGCACATCTCTAACCTACTGGCTCCAGACGATGATGCCTCCTTCATGTCTACATGAGAGGAGACTGTGGCCTCCTGGAAAACCACCAAGTTAGAACCAAAACCTGGCCTGGAGACCTTGTGTCTTAGCTCAGGCTGTCATAACCAAATACCATAGACAAGTGGCGTAAACAGTTAAAGATTTATTTCCCCACAGTTCTGGAGGCTGAGAAGTCCAAGATCAAGGTGGCAGCCGATCCAGTTTCTGGAGTGGCCCACTTCTTGGCTTGCAGATGACCACCTTCCCTCTGTGTCCTCATGTGGCAGAGGAGAGAGTGGGAGAGAGAGTGCTAGCACAGGATAGTCTGCTGGTCTTCCTTTTCTTACAAGGGCACTAATCCGATCATGGGGTCCACTCTCATGACATCGTTGAACCCTCGTTACATTCCAAAGGTCCCACCTCCAGCTACTATCACACTGGAGGTTAGGGCTTCAGCTTATGAATTTGGGAGCACACAAACACTGAGTCCATAACACCTTGGAACTCTTCTGCTCTGCGAGACAGCAGTGGTGACGGTGCTGGGGAGTGTTAGCATTAACTGTGTAGTTTCTCTTTAAAAAAAAAAAAAAAGAACCCCAAACAGTATAATCAAGATTAATCCCTATCTTAAGTATGTCTCTTAATTGCACCAGAACACACTTTAAAATGGGCAAGTCTTATCCCTGGAATGTACGTTTAGGATTAGGATCAATTTTAGACATGTCATTTCTTTAGCTAAAGTGAAGGGAAAACAAATTTTATTTGATCTTCCATAAGATCTTTCCTCAGCACCTTTTTACTTCTCCTGCCATCAAATTCTTACCGTGATTGGGAAAAGACACTGTTAAATACAAGGCGAATTCTTTACATCTTTGCTCAGAGATTTGCAGTCTCTGGGAGATGGGAGCTTTTGGTGACTCAGTGAGGCCAGTACTAGATGAGAGACCCTAGACCCTAGAAAAGTTGCTTCACTTTCTACTCCTTCATGTCTCCAGCTACGGGTCATCTCTGTTACTGAAAATCATGGCTATAGAGTACACTTGAAATTGAGAACAGATGTTCAAATTAACAAGTGGCAGGAACTAGATCTTTCAGAATCAAACTAAAAATCTTAAAATTAAGTTCATCTTATTTTGCATGTAAAACACATTTATGTAAGTTAAAACTGTGTTGTATTCTGAGCACGAACAAAAAGAATGACCTAAGTATTCATTTTCTCTTGGAGTGTGTGCTTTTTCTGAAAAATATATAGGCTGGCAGAATACAATGGCCTCTAGTTCTTGTTTGAGTTTCATCCTATAAACCAGAACATTTTTGCAAAAATATCCAAGAACTTTATTAGTTTTTTTCTAGGGCTTCTCTTAATTCAAGGATACTCAGACTTTTTTTTTTTTTTTAAGAGAGAGAGAGCTTGCATGCACATGAGTGTGGGGGTGGGGTAGGCGTTGGGGGAAGAGGGAGAGGGAGAATCCTAAGCAGGGTCCACACCCAGCGCCCAGTGTGGAGCCCAAGGCAGAGCTCGATCTCAACACCCATGAGATCTTGTCCTGAGCAGAAATCAAGAGTCTGTGGTTTGATCCACTGAGCCACCCAGGTGCTCCTGGACCATACTTTCCTGGAGTAAATTTTTCGTCACCATTCTTACAATGTTCTCTTCCATTAACCATTATTTCTAGCAGTTCTTTGTTTACCAATGGCCTTGCATGAGGTTGAACAGTTCTTCCAAGTAAACTTGATTTACTTTATGAATTCTTTCGGTTAAGGATTCAATTTTATTTTGCAACCAGTTGGCATTATGTGGATTTTTTTTTTTAAAGATTTTATTTATTTGTTTGACAGAGAGAGTTCACAAGTAGGCAGAAAGGCAGGCAGGGAGAGAGAGGAGGAAGCAGGCTCTCCGCGGAGAAGAGAGCCCGATGTGGGGCTCGATCCCAGGACCCTGGGATCATGACCTGAGCCAAAGGCAGAGGCTTAACCCACTGAGCCACCCAGGTGCCCCTATGTGGATGTTTTTAATGACCAACAAAAATGTTGACCCAAAGGATAAGATAAACACTGTGCTGAGTGAGAAGGGATGTTTGGTCACTAGTTGTTTTTTGTTTTTTGTTTTTTGTTTAAGATATTTATTTATTTATTTATTTGACAGACAGAGATCACAAGTAGGCAGAGAGGCAGGCAGAGAGAGAGGAGGAAGCAGGATCCCCGCGGAGCAGAGAGTCCGATGCGGGGCTCGATCCCAGGACCCTGAGAATCATGACCCGAACTGAAGGCAGAGGCTTTAACCCACTGAGCCACCCAGGCGCCCCTGGTCACTAGATTTTTTTTTTTTAATATTTTATTTATTTGACAGAGAGAAATCACAACTAGGCAGAGAGGCAGGCAGAGAGAGAGGAGGAAGCAGGCTCCCCGTGGAGCAGAGAGCCCGATGTGGGGCTCGATCCCAGGACCCTGAGATCATGACCTGAGCCGAAGGCAGAGGCTTTAACCCACTGAGCCATCCAGGCGCCCCTGGTCACTAGATTTTAAGTGGGAATTCATTTAGTGAATCTTTTCTTATTAAAATAGCTCTCTCTTCCTTACACAGTATCAGAGCTTAGACACCTGGATCATTTATATTAGGATAATGAGGATCCCCTTTAGATTTTAGGATCTGAAGTGCCCTACTGCCATCCTCCTTAAATGGAGATGGTTAAGAAAGATTTTTTTAACCAAAGAAAGTATTAAATTTTAATTATTTAACATTTTTCTAAGATCAAATGATAAGCGATCTTGAATGTAAATTTGAATGTAAACTCCTTGAGAAATGTTTTCATCTCGATAAATCCAGAGGCAAGAACATACAAGTTCTTAACATAGGCAAGACATTCAACAAATGGTTCATTTAATTTTCATGAAGGTGGGAGCACGCATAGGGCTTCTCCAGCTAATTAGCTATGACATTGCCTTACCAAGACTCACGTACAGCTCTGATAGTTCCTGATCCTGTTCTGTCTTATCCTAAATCACTGTTTACCCAATTTTCTGGAATCCCCGGGTTAAGTCATAATGTTTGTAATTTGGAAAGAATCTTCGAAATATTAGCAGGCCAGGGAATTAACAACATTAGAGTGGACATTTATTGCCTTGTTTATTGTTTTTTTTTTAAACTTGATTTGAGAGAAGCAAATGATATTTCAGCTGCATGGAATTTGAATTTCAAAACTAGACACTGCAGTTATAAATCCTAACTAAATTACAGTTTAGTTACAGTTACATCCTAACTAAAGCAAATTCTTGTGCCTCACGTGGAGAGCAGCTCTGACACCACTTCATGGAAAGAGAATGCCACCCACCCAGGATCAAGGAGGCCGTGCTTTTCATCGAGTGGGGAAATTTGGCACATATATGCACATCTAAGTGCACACTTTAAGAACTTTCCAGTACAAACATTCATTACTGCTTGCTTATCTCAGGCAGCCATTTGTTCTGGGAGAATGGCGGACTTAGTATCCTCTAGCTGCGGAGTGTTTTAGTATGTGCCCAAATGTTCAGGCTTAACTTGGAATTTGTTTTGGCCAGGACTCTACAGAGGTGTCAAGCTGTACCAAAGTAGGGGTGTAAATAGGGAGAAAGCTTTGCAAAACCTCTCATAACCCAACCTATTTGAAGGTTGGTTGCATCACAGCCGATGGGCCAAGAATCCTTGTCTCCCACATGTTCAGTGGGAGTTACTGGTGGCAGGAACATTTCCTCGAAGCTTGTTACTCAGCCGTTGGGTCTCTGGAAGAGAGGGTCTTGTGTTTTGGGTAGTTTCTCATACTTGGGGTATAGTACCTTGAAGCACTTTTGGAGGCCAAGATACTAGAGGCTCTATTTTTTCTCCTTTGTAATTACTTTATAAATTCCATTTAGCACTTGGAAACTATACATAGTTTCATCTAGTTTGAAGCTACATCAGCTGTGTAGCTCTTGTCTCCTTCCACTGAGATCTACAACTCCTCCAGGGCAGGAACTGGGTTTTCTACTAGGTACTGTACCCATAGCCTTTCTCAAGTCTATACAAGTAGTCTTGTCAGGGTGGGAACCTGGGGCATTTTTTCTTCTTCTTGAATTTTCCAAGATTAAAATGTGTTTTATTTTTATATTTATACAAAGACAAATGAAATGTATTAAATATTCATTAGAATTATTCCATTAGATTCGATCACTTTGGTATCCTCTCCCTCACATAGCCCTGCATTAGCTGTATAAGAGCTACATAACAGACTTACTGACCTGTCCCAGAGTTTTGCAGAAGTGTCGCTCACAAGTGAATACTCTTCTTTTTCATTCTAAATTATTTTGCTATCAGAAAGCATCCAATGAAGATACTCTTTTGGAAGTGCTTGAATCTTTGACTCCCTCAATCTTATTTCTCCTTTTTTCCCCCAATTGTATTTCTTAAGGTATTTTTTTAAGCACCTAAATGCCTACAGGAAACTGTAAAAAAAAAAAAAATCATCACAAAGGCACGTTTCGCCAAGATGCTAAAAACGTGTAATAAAACCACGTGATGTGAATGAACATAGAAAAGAGAAGTCAAAATACAAATCTTAAGCCCAATCTGTAAACTGTTTGTGTCACATATGAGTAGAGGCCAGAGAAATTTTGGGTTCTTCCCCTGAGCCAGAACATTTTGGGAAGAACATAGGGACAAAGACCATGGGAGTCGGTGGTCTACTCTTCGTGGGATTGAAAAGTAACCATTAGCCCTTCTCAGGAAAATCTTTGTAAATTTGTGGGATTTCAGACATTGTGGAGGGAAGATTAGTAAATTTTGGAGAGAGAGAAAATGGCACTCCAAGCATGTGATCTGCTTTGAAGAGAGCACAAGTATCCCTAAATCAGTAAGTCATTCAAGCACTTCTGGAGGTCCACAACACACTAACGTCATTCATTCTGCCAACATTCATTGAGGAGCAACTATGTGCCAGCGTCTGTCTAGGCACTTGCATCCCTTCCCCAAACTACATCTGTGTGAAGGTGGTGTCAGTTGTCCCACAGTAGAGACAAACATGGTTGTATGGGAGGCACAGAGACGTATATGACCTGGCCTTCCCCTCAGGGAGCTTCAGGACAGTAAAGATCACAACATTTACACATATGAAATAGCTGCTAAATAAGATATACTACAGCCGACATCATCTTTCCAAAACTCAAAGGTTGAGTCATTCTGGAGGATCCATCCAGTTTTCTGGAAATCTGGGAGCTGTCCCTTAGAACACAAGAAAGTAGTATTAATGGGATTAGTAATCGTATTTAGCTCCAAAATACCAGTTCCCTCAGGACCTATTGGAAGTATGTGTACAGACAGTTTATTTTCTACAATAGAATCATTTGTTTTTATTGTACTCATATTCTATGGTTTTTCTAGCTCTTCCCTTGTCATGGGTTTGTCAGGATCTTTAATCTGCTGATGATTACCGAGTATGGCTTTGAGAACCAATTAACTAATCTTTTTGGGCTTGGATGTAAAGTTCCCAGGGAGTTAACCCTAAGAAGTCAATGGGATTCTTCTTTCAGAAAAATTCCCCAATCTTTAACTAGACGACTCAGAGCCCCCTCTTCCTCCCTGTTTCAAAGCTTTTTATTTGATCCTTGATTTGATTCAGGAGAATTAAGAAATCAAGAGAGCTGAGTGCTAGGTTGATGAGGTGTTATTGTATATTAAATCTACTTAACTGAATGTGATTGGGCATTGAAATATTACAGACATGATTTTGGAAGCTATACATAGAAAGCAGATGAACAGGTCGAAGCAATGCTGTGAGAAAAGAGTAGTAATTCTGTAGAAGTCTTTCCTCAGGGAAACGCGGACTCATTTTATTGGAAATACTTTAGGAATTCTCGATCTTCATTTTTCTTGAAGGATGATATTAAAGCCAAGGATGTTAAGCAACTTGTTCACTTCTTCAAGCTCACAAAAGAACCATTTCTAAAATCTGGTCACTTGACTCCTAAGTCCAGTCCTTGACATATTTATGGTCCCCAATAAATGAGTAAATGTTTCTGACTGAATGAAGACAGTTTATCAGGAGGCCCAGCCTTAAACCTTCACTCACTTGACAAAAGCAGGAAAGGAAGGAGGAGCTTGGAAGTCCATGCTTCACCTTTTTTCAGAGACTCTCCACAGATCAAATTCATGACTGACTCCCGTTTCTGGTGGTGGCAGGCCAGGGCATTTGGACCAACCACCCAGAGTTGACATTGTGCTAAGGTGTTACTAGGCTAAACAAAGAAGGGAAAGAGGAGACCTAGAGAAAGGAGAGGATTATAGAATCTGCTTTTGTCATGAGGGTATTTGCAGATTTGGGCTGAAAAAATGTTTAAATCAGTTTCACTGAGGTGTGACTTACATTAAATGAGATCCCTCATTTTAAGTGGACCATTTGATAAATTTTGATAAACATCACACAGCTACTTCCACTATTAAGAAATGTAACATTTGACCAATCACTCTGTGCACCAGAAACTAATATAATACTGTATGTTCATTATACTTCAATTTTTTTAAAAAGTAACATTTCATTAGACCCCAAAGTTTCTTTCTGTCAATTTTCAGTGCATCCCCTCCTTCCAACCCAGCCCCAGACAATCACTGATCGGTTTCTTGCCACCCCAGTTTTGCCTTTTCTAGAATTTCATATACACAGAATCATACAGTACAGAGTCTCATGTCTGACTTCTTTCACTAATGTGTTAATACGGTGACTTACATGCATTGATTTTTCAGATGTTAAACTGACATCCCACTCCTGGGGTAAACAACACTGGCTCATCATTTATGAGTATCTTATTGATGGTTTTGGTCTATTAATATTTTGTTAAGTATTTTAGATCTATGTTCATGAGGAATATTGGTCTGCAGTTTCCTTGTAATGTAATGTAATATCTTGGAATGTTCTTGCCTTGTCTTGATAGCAGGGTGATGTTGGCCTCATAGTATCTTGAATTAGGAAGTGTTTCCTCCTCTTCCATTTTCTAGAAAAGTCTGTATATACTTGGTCTTATTTCTTCTTTAAATGTTTCATAGAATTCAGTGAGATCCTCTGGGCTTGGAGTTTTCTTTGTGAGAAGAATTAAATTTATTTAATGGATGTAAGACTGTTCATATGATTATGAACGTTACAGTGTTAAGAGCTGGATTTTGTTATATTACCTTCAAGAGTGTCTGATCTTAATTGAGGGTAAGTTAAGGTTAAGTTCCTTGTAGATCAGCTTGATCCTTTTGAGGCTTGCTTTTTTAGTTTTTGTTTTTATTTCTTTTCAGGGTAGATTTTGTCCTAGGATGAAACTACTGAACTACTAAAGCATGGTTCTTTCTAAAGACCCTACACCATGCTCAGCGGTGTGCTGCTGCATATTTAACAACTGGTTCTCAACGAAAAAAATAAAACCCAATTTACAGTGTCTGTTTACTTCCTACTCTGTCCAGTTTCAATCTACCAATGTGACATCAAACAATCCCCGAAAGATAACAATCAGCTATGTCAAGTTCGTACAAGCCTGCTCACCATCAGCACACCCCCGCCCATATCCACACATCAGGAGGGCTCTCCACTCTGACTGGTTGAAACAGGAATGATCTTCAGCTTTGCATAAGCTCCAGAAATTGTTTCATCCACGGCTTTCTGGTGATTCTTTTCCTATCCACGTGGAATCTCACTTCACACATGGGCAGCTGGGTGTTCAGCCAACAGCTCCGGTCAACACCTCTGCATATCCCAGAGCTACTTTGCTGTCTTTTAGTTCAGGTCCCTCGGTTACTGGAGATGCAGATACAACTAGTACACGGTTCCTACAATTTAGATTCAGATTTGGACCTACGAACAGATAGTATCAACATGATGTGGCAAGTGATATGTAGAGGAATGTAGAAGCCGTCCTGGGAATTCAGACAATGAACAATGAGGCAGCTACCTGGCTTGGCTCAGGGGTGGACAGGAAGGCTTTCTAGTCTTCAATGATGGTGACAACTGTCGTGTAGCTACTCCCTCCAGCATGGGCTTTAATGTTGGTGCATTGTGTTTTAAGTTTTGTATGATCCTGAGTAGTTTTTTCCTTCTCTTTGGCTCCTTATCTAGAGGAGATCCCTCCTGGATTTTTGTATTAGACTGTTAATCAATTTCCATTTTCATTTTGTGTTTTTCTGAGTGTCCTTGGATGTTTTAATGGGAAATCGAGAGAGCCAGGATGAGACACCGTGTCCAATGGCCAAGTTACACTTGGCCATTATTATTATTATATTATATTATTATTATTATTATATTAATTATTATTATTATTTTCTTTTTAAAGATTTTATTTATTTATTTGACAGAGCGAGATCACAAATAGACAGAGAGGCAGGCAGAGAGAGAGAGAAGGAAGCAGGCTCCCGCTGAGCAAAGAGCCCGACGTGGGACTCGATCTCAGGACCCTGAGATCATGACCTGAGCCGAAGGCAGCGGCTTAACCCACTGAGCCACCCAGGCGCCCATATTAATTATTATTATTATATTAAGATTAAAGTGCTTCTAAGGACTGGGTTCTTTTGAGGAGGTGTTTTCTCTATGGTTCCCCTTCTGGTTTTGGATGCTATGTCAACACAATGTAAATAAAAAAGTCTTAAAAATCCCCCAAACATGGTGATTTCCATTATTTTTTTCACCAAAGACCCCTCTCATTTTTTTTCCTTTGCATAAAACAGGTTTTAAGAGGCATCTTGGAAATACATTATTTAATAATTCATAAAAATAAATTTGAGATATATACCTTTGCCAAGTAGTTTCTGATGAGTGTAAAATACTTGATTGGACTTCATATAATTTAGCTAGAAGCAAAAAGTCATAAGAAGTTCTTACTGAGAACTTACCGTATGTCCAGCCAGTGCCTTAAATGCCTACCTTGCTTCCACTCAGGCAAGCCTTGCAACAATCATACGATTGGAAACTGTTGTCATCCTCATTTTACTGATAGAAGCTGAGATTCCAGGGGTGAAGACATTTGACGAGGTTTCATATTTAGCATGTTAAATTTCAGGCAGTCTGGCTCCAGACTGTAATGTCTTTATAACGCATAGGTGGGGCTTGAACGAGACTGTTGGTGACTTGAGCATAAATGACTGATTTCTGTTAGACTTTATGAAATAAGGAAACTAACATGTAGACATCCGTTGCTAACTCTGGGGGCATGTCAGCAAAATCCCCTGCTCTAACACTTAGAATACTGGTTTGTATCCTGAGATCTGCCGTAAGTCCATCTTGCATACTCCACATCATCCTTTGCGAGCCCAAAGAATGCCAAGACATGATCAGATAAAGCCATGATATGTTAACTGGTAGGACACACAACCGAGGGCAACCTTACCCAGCGTGCTTGTGGCCTAGCCAGAATTTCCTTCAAAAACTGGGCTTATTTAAAAGAGGAACACCTCACCCAATAGCCTATTATCCTGCAAATATGTATTTAGGGACATTTGAAGTTATTCTATTTACCTAATCATTACTAATGGCTACTTTGGATCTATGACAGCTGAACGTGTAAATACGGCTCTTAGATTTTTCTCAAGGTAGGATAATGGTCCAATAGACCATAACAGCTTCTTCAGAGAACAGGATTTCCTGGAAGCAAAATCGGCTGAGGGTCCAACAGTGCTCATAGAGCTTCAGGAGTTTCTTATTACAATGTTCATGCTGCTTTCCTCAGAGCTAAATGTCAGAATTTACCAGGAAATTGAGTACCACTAGTATCTGAATACCAATACATGTGAAAGCCAAACCCTGATTTAAAAAAAAAAAAAAAATGAGAACAGGGTCAGCGTGATTCTTCAGGGACAATAAATAGGTAATGGGCAAGGAGAAGGAGTTTAAAAAGGGTCTGTACAGCCAAATCAAATACACAGGGTAGCAGAGTTAAGATAATACTGATTACTAGATAGTAAAATAGAAATTGCTGATCCTATCCAGAAGGAAGACAGATATTTTTCCAGGGTATTAGAGCATATGGAGAAATGATTAACTTGACTGGGGACCATTCCTCTGTGATCTAATGTTATACAGAGAATCTCCTTCTTCTCTGCTTTGCCTGTGGGGATAGAGCCTTGCTCATGAGACCCTGGGTAGCTCCTGGTTGAACACCGGGCTCAAACAGGGTGCATTGAAGCAACAGAAATTGGTCTCGCAGTTCTGGAGGCCAGAAGTCTGAAGTTAAGGTGTCAGGGGGGCTGTGCCCCCTCTGAAATCTGTAGGGAACAATCCTTCCTCCCCTCTTCCTAGCTTCTGGTGCTGGCCAGCAGCCCTCGGCCTTCCTTGGCTTGTGACTTCATTTCTCCACGCTCTGCCTCTGTTGTCACGTGGAGTCCCTGCTGGTTGTGTGTGTGTGTGTGTGTGTGTGTGTGTGTGTGTGTGTGTGTTTGCATAGTGTTCTCCTTGGGTCTGTGTCTGCCCTTCTTACGGGGACATTGGTCAGGTTGGATTAAGTAACCCATCCTTATCCAGTGTGACCTCATTTTAACCAATACATCGGCAAGGCCTCTCTTTCCAAATAAGATCACATGTGATGTCTGGGGTGTTAGGACTTCAACATATCTTTTTGAGGGACACAATTCAACCCCTACAAGCTCCCACCTCTTCAATAGGAACTTCCCAAATCACTCTTCGGTCTGTGGTGGTTTTTTTGTTGTTGTTTGTTTTTTTTTTTTTACACCTGGTAGGTGTATAGCTACTCATTTGTGCTGTCCCATAGGCTTCTGTTCCTCGTATTATTAGCTGTTATTGACTGCTCTGGGTCTTAACTCCCTGATTTTATTGCAAACGCTTGGATTGGTAAGGAATTCGCACCCAAACTTATATCCACATAACCCTTAAGCAATAACTTGATATTAACAGCTCCTTCTGCTCTTAGAGCAATTTATACTTTCCAAAATTCTTTCACATACGTTACCTAACATGATTCTTTCAAAATTGTGGATTAGGTCACCAGCATGATCCTAATTTGGTGTCCCACAGAATTCAGATTCACAGAGCTGAAGGGACAGACCAAATCAAGGAAATACGTGGCTTGGGCCAGGCCTGTCACCTTTGATGAAAAGATGTCTCCTTCCTCACTACATCCCCTATAACTCAGTCAGTGAACTGAGACTCCCTCTGGAAGAAACGTTCTCTTGCTTTGAAGGCCAAGTGCGTGAGAGGAGAGAGAAGAAAATGGGTATGAGTCCAAGCATGAGCATGAGCAGACTGGAGGAGGTCACAAAGCCACCCAGCCCTCCTGCTGTGTCCTTGATCAGTGGTCACCCAAAAATGTCAAGTCTCCACTTTTCTTAAACTTCGGACCCCAACCCCTGCTTTCTCAAGCTAAGACAAAGGTTCTTCTTCTGGCTTTTGTTTTTGTTTTTGTTTTTTTTAAAGATTTTATTTGTTTATTTATTTGACAGAGAGAGATCACAAGTACGCAGAGAGTCAGGCAGAGAGAGAGAGAGAGGGAGGGAGAAGCAGGCTCCCTGCTGAGCAGAGAGCCCAGTGCGGGACTTGATCCCAGGACCCTGAGATCATGACCAGAGCCAAAGGCAGAGGCTTAACCCACTGAGCCACCCAGGCACCCCTCTGGCTTTTGTTTTGATGGAAAGTATTGGTGGAAACTCCTTCAGCAATTTTTGGCGTGCCTGACAAATGGATGGAAGTGGGGGGGAAGAGAGTGGGGGAGGGTCTGTGAACAGGAACAGAAGTCAGTGGTTTCCTCAGCAAGGAGATACCTCAGCAGGAGACACCTGGTGGCCTCTGTGTGCACCAGCACCTAGGGTCCCCAGGCTCCAGCCCCGGGAGCCATGAGGAATGGAAGGATGGAGGGGGCAGGGGAGGAGCCCCTGTTTGGGAACAGGCTCTCACATGGGGAAAGCCCCCTGCAGACACCTGTTTCTGCTGTCTTACTTTCTTTCCCGGGGACTCACAAGGGTGAGCTTGGGAAATGATAATCAGCTGAGAGGAAATGAAAGAGGTCCCCTCTGGTGGGAGGGCGAGGGGAGAGAAAGAGAGGGAAAGGAGAGAGTGGGCAACGGGAGAGGGGAGAGGAGAAAGAGATGGGAAAGAAAGATAATGAGAACATGCTAAGGAGAAAAACATAACAGCTTTTCTCTGAGAAGTGGCAAGCTGATATTTAACTGGGAATGATGCTCCCTACTCCAAATGGATAATTTGGAAGCAGAATTCAATTTGCATTGAATTTTACAAGGCACCTGAATTTTTTTAAGAACTCTGAAAGGCAATACCTTTGCCTCAAGACTTTTCCCCTATTCCTTTTTTTTTCCTCTTAAGATTTTATTTATTTCACAGTCAGGGAGGGGAGAGCACAAGCAGGGGGAACGGCAAAGGGAGAGGGAGAAGCACGCTCCCTGCTGAGCAAGGAGCCCAATGTAGGGCTCCAATCCAGGACCCCAGGATCATGACCTGAGCCGGAGGCAGACGCTTAACCGACTAAGCCACACAGGCGCCCCTTCCCTATTCCTATAGGCTGGATATCAGCTAGCGGTACTAGTAAGGTGACTGAATTTAACAGAGGGAGAGAGAGAGAGGGAGGGAGTAACTGAAAGAGCAATTATACCAACAATAATGGAACAACTTCGGTTGAAAGACACCCCAAGTGCAGAAATACGATCTGTTTGCACATATGAGAAGCGCAAAGAACACTGAGCGCAGGTTCTTCGGGACTGTATGACCAGCTAAGGGGATGGCTGAGGCCTCAGAAAAGTACGAAAACTCTAAATAAAGAGACAGGTCGAAGAGTAAGATGTGCATGCAGAGTGGTTCTGTCCGCCGTGTTTCCGCACACCCTCTTCACGCCTGCGCGTGAGACACAACGCACCTCAACACGCATGCGTGCGCTGCAGCCCTCTCCCAGGCTCTCAGACCTGGAACCTGGCTGGAATCTGAGGACTGGTGCTCTGAGCAGGAGAGGGCAGGAGCAGCTCCACGGCGCTGGGTTGGGTATAATCTGATGATCCCCATTCCAAAGTGAACAGGGAGACTTGAAAAAAAAAAAAAAAAAAACGAAAACAAACAAACAAAATAAAATACCAACCCAAGTCTTGAGGATTCCGGGAGGCTTACAACCCTAAAAGTCATGAGGGATCCAGGCCATGTGTTTTTGGGCTGTGCTGCTAGGATAAAACAGATGAGAGTTAATAAAAGGTTACTGGAAAAGTCAGTAATGGGCTGGAAGTCAGGAGGCCTAAGTGCAATCCCATCTCTTCTCTAAGGAAATACTTTCCTGTGTGTTTGTTTCCCCTTCTGCAAAGTGAGATATGTTCTCCTGGGCTTTAGGGCAGTGCTTCTCAGACTAATGAGTGTATAAGTCACCTGGGATGTTGTTAAGGGGAAGATTCTGATTGAGCCGTTGGAGTGGGGCGAAGACTTGAGAGTCTGCATTTATCATAAGAGCTCAGGCTGCCAGAAGTCTATGGGACACCTTTGCCTGAATTAGGAAAAAGTGCTCCCCTCCAGGCAGATGCAGCACTGAAGCTATGTTTACAAAAAGACTCCTTTTTCCCATGTAATTTGAGTAGTGATAGGCAGGCTGGACTTCAGTCCAGGCATTCTTTCAAATGGTGCCTTTGAGCAGTGCTCAAGCTGCCCAACTGTACAGGGCAGTCCTGACTGTGTATGCAGTTTTCTCCGGGACTACTGCTAAGACAGTTCTCTGTGTGATCCATCAGAGATAGTCTGTTACTCTCTCCTCCTCATGGTACAACTCAGCCTAACCCATCCTCTCATTCTCACATAGGAGTTCCTTTTTTCCTCAGAGACTACCAAAACAACATGTGGGCATGAACTGATTTCTTCTGTACTCAAAGAAGAGAGCTTGGCCTCTGGTTCCTCACACTCCAAAGTATCCTTCCTCACTCTGCAGCTTTAAGGAGGGGCTATATTGTTCCCAACACACTGCTTATGCCCGGTCCTTTCATTTGGAGTTTTCTACCCCATGTCATTTATTAATCCAGGACCTAAACAATTAAGCTCCTGTATCTACTCTCAGTACGTGATTATTACCTGGTTCGCTCACATCTTTTGTTTCTCATCAAATATTATGTCCTTTTATAAGGGATCAGACATAGAGGCAAAGAGCCAAGGGCCTGAAATTTCACTCAGCTGCATGTTTACCTTGGATGGCGGGATTCAGCACAATGCTGGACTCTCAAGTTTTCCGGGCCGCACCTCTGCCCCGGCCGCCTTGGTCTGTCCTGTCTATCGCTGGAGAGAAACCCAAAATATTTGTTCGTTTACCCAGTGTTGCTGAACACTTCTCTTTATAGAAGCTTAAGGTCAAGGTTGGGAGAGCCAGGGAAGCAGTTAGGAGAAGCACCCCAGCAAAACTGAGCTCAGATGTCCCCGGTTTCTTCAAAGGGTTTGGTGCTGGCTGTTCCCATATCTCTTTGAAAAGAAACTTTGAGTCAAGGACAGAAAATTTTGGTTTCTCTAAATAGCAGATTAAAAGGAGCAACAACATAGAATGCAAAGATCCCCAGGCTAGTAATCTGGGAGGTGTTCTATTCTATTAACTAGTTCTATTAACTAAGGCTGCTTGCCTTGATTTCTCTCAGTTATACCCATACAATGAAGCAATAGCACTAAATAACATGGAGGATTCTTTCTAGTCTTCAGATTATAAGAGTTTGGTGGTTTTAGCCATGTATTTCTTTTCTGTTAAGCTAAATTTGCGAAGTTAAAAAAATGCATGTTAAGATGGTGAAATTGATTTGCCATCTAAATATAATTACTTTTTTTCACTTCAGAAATGTTAAACAAGTTTTAATTCCATTGTTTTTCAGCCCCCAAATTTGGACATTGGTTTCTATTTGTAATAAAAGACTAACAGCCAATGGAAAGAACGGGAAAGAATGTAAACAGGCTGCTTACAGAAAGGAAAATGCAGATGTCCTTAAATACACGAAAAGATGTTCAATTTCCCTCATAATTAGGTATAGACAACTAAAAGTACTCCAAATCATTGTTTATCCCCATCCGATTGACAAAGATCAGAAAGTTTGACAATGCAACCTAAACTATCAAAAATAAATGTTTAATAATAATCTTTAAAATTGTTTTTAAATCATTTTTAAATTGTTTAAATAAGGTTTAACAATTGTTTAAATAATTGTTTTTAAATTGTTTAAATAACGTACATCAGTACTGTGAAGTAATATAGAGCTGTAAACAAACAAAATAAAGAATAAGGAAGCCTCTCTCTGGGCTGACAGGGAGAATTTTCCAGTATATTGTAATTTGTGGTTAAAATATAGGGAGAAACAGCAAGGTTCAGAATGGTTCGTGCAAGCACATTACCATGGTTTGGTTTGCGTAAACAGTTGGCATAGATTTTTTTCTTCGGTCAAATTCTTGTTTCCCTTTGAGTTTTTTGCTGGGGATGGGGGTCAGGGGGCGGGTGCGTGACCGTTGTCAGGTTTTTTCTTCAGGGTATGTGGATGCGGCCCTGGGGTGTGGAAGGCTCTGGGGTGCAGCACAATGTGTTTCCCTCGTTTCCCTCCGAGGCTGCTGCAGGTGATATAGACCGGAGCCTTTTAAACATGTATCCGCTGCTCCCTCAGTCTCTCCCACCCACACTTAGAAGCACCCTAAACCCCTACCCACCACCACCACCCATCCCCCACCACCCCCTGTCCACCCCCCCAACCCCACACCCCCAGATCCCCCCACCCCTACCGCCACCCCACCCCCACCCTCCGTGCAGGCACTTCCCTTGCTGTGTTGGACTGCCGCTCTACCCCAGCGAGAAGGATGCCCAGAGAGGACGTGGGTGTGGGGATGAGAAGGACCTAAATGGTCTCATTAGTCCAGAAAGAGGTCCAGAGCTAGATTATTCCAGAGCTAGATTTGCTAGTTCAAGAGGAGCAGAGGTCTAATGAGAACATAACTTATGGATAGAAATACGGGGAATATAGTTCAAGGAAGCTCTGAGCCAAAATGCTTAACATTGGGGGGTCAGCTGCCATGGAGAAAAGAGTTAATTCCTTTTCGTGATGAACCCTGATAACTGTCCCCTTGGGCCAGTATTTCTCTTCCCACGTACCCCAAGCCTGTAGGTTCTCTGAGATGCTCCTGGACAGGACTGCTTTTGCATCCAGTGCTTTGGTCTGTGACTTCCTTGCTTCACTTTTTCTGATCACGCAATCTCATTTAAAACAAAATTGTTTCCAGCACTGTCATTCGTCTTCCAAAAATAAATTTTCTGACCTTTCCGAGAGCCTTGGGAGGGAAGAGGGTTATTACTGCAGAATTTTTTCTGGAATAATTGCGTACCTCCAGGCTTCACCATACAGGTTGCCAGAGGGACAAGAGGTTCTGGGGCTGCTTTTCCTGGCTCTATCTCAGCACCCCCCCCCCCCCCCCCCCAGCCTCCAGGCAGCATTCCTTTGCTCTCTCGGATGCATCCCTTTCATTGCCCCCTCTGGGGGCCTCTCCTTTCAGCTCTCCCTGCCACCGGCATCTGCTCCCTCCACCTTCCTTTTAGGCCTCTGCCCCCTCCACCTTCCTTTTAGGCCTCTGCCGGGTGAGGGCCCTCCTGCTCCTCCCCCTCAGGGCAGGCTCTGAGTGCATCCTCCCTCCGGCTTTTCCTAAACCTTGCTCACACCCTTGTAAAACAGTTCCTTTACAAAACTCTCAAATTACTGGTTCGGAGAGTGCTTCAGGTTTCCTGCCTGGCCTCTGGCAGATACAAAAATCTGCTTATAAGGCAAAGAACCACTGGTGGCCGCCAATGTTTGTAAGATTTTTGGTACAAACAGTTTTCTTTTTTTCAAGGTTTCTTTCTTTCTTTCTTTTTTTTTTTAAGAGAGAGAGAGAGAGCACAACTGGGGGAGCAGAGGGAGAGAGAATCTCCAGCAGGCTCCATGCTGAGTGCGGAGCCCACTTCGGGGCTCAATCTGTGACCCCGAGATCATGATCTGAGCCAAAACCAAGATTTGGACGCTTAACTGACTGCACCACCCAGGTGCCCCCCGCCCCTGCCGCCTTACTAAATATTTATTTATTCATTTTAGAGGGAAAGAGAAAGAGACAGGTGCAAACAGCTTTGTGAAGCAAAGTCAGTTTTACGACCCAGATGGCACAGAGTTGAAGAAAATATTTTGTTTTCGTCCGGCAATGATGGGGTAGAGATTAGATGGACACAAGGCCATTCGTTCACACATCTGTTCTGCGAAAAGACTTACATGGTCCCTGTT
This sequence comes from Meles meles, assembly GCF_922984935.1. Lineage (NCBI taxonomy): Eukaryota > Metazoa > Chordata > Mammalia > Carnivora > Mustelidae > Meles > Meles meles. Next base: position 165,053,617 of record NC_060067.1, on the reverse strand, counting down.
GTACCATGAGCTTTGATTAGATCTCAGTGGGGATATAAAAAGGGTAACATACAGGATCTCTGTCCACAATGTGTTTTCTTTTCTTTTAAAGATTTTATTTATTTGACAGACAGAAATCACAAGTAGGCAGAGAGGCAGGCACAGAGAGAAGGGGAAGCAGGCTCCCTGCCGAGCAGAGAGGCCAATGTGGGGCTCGATCCCAGGACCCTGGGATCATGACCTGAGCCGAAGGCAGAGGCTTTAACCCACTGAGCCACCCAGGCGCCTCACAATGTGTTTTCAAACTATCGGTGTAATCAGCACACTCACAAAAGAAAGAAAAAAAGGCAGTTCGTGAAATGGTGGTTACAAAGCTGACTTGTTTGTGAAAAATTCTGGCACAGAGAAGTGAGAGGAGTCATCTAGTTTGGTTTTCCTATCTACAGAGGAGTCCAGGTCTCTAATCCTGGGTATTCCAGGCTGGCTCTGCTTATCTACCCTACATGGCTTCCCCTATAACATATCTTCCGTTTACACTGGTGGGGTCCGCATTGTATCCCCGAAGTTTATCTAAGACAGGATTGTGGCTGATTGAAACTGTTAATAAATACACAAGAACTCCTATGCATTTGAATCATAATAGCTTTCTGTGCTGTTCTAACAAAATAGCCGCCAAATTACTTTGTAATCACAGGTGTGATATATGTCCAGTGTAATGGGTGGGTTGGGAACCACAAAGAGGGGGTTGATCATTTGCCACCCTGGAAAATCCCTCTGCAGTAGCTCCTGCATGGGGCAGCCCTTTTTCTGGCTCCAGTGGGACATCCCTGGGGACTGCTGGTGGTTATAGATCCTGCCATGGCCTCAGATCTACAACCACTCTGTGTGGATATGTCATAGAAGGGACCTTCCTGTCCCCCGTGGGGGCTTCAGAAATCTCTGTGTCTCTCAGGACTAGTTAGGAGAGCTAGAGAGCAGAAGTGAGAAGGACAGAGGCCTCCCTGAAGGTCACAGTCAAGGCCGAATGCCCATGTTTCTTTGTGGTGGTCTTTCTAATTAGAATCCCATTTATTCTCTTCTGATGCAGCTCTTCTCAGATCTTCAGAGAGCTCCTGTCATTTCCGCAAAGACTTTCCAAAGACTCTTGGCCTTTCAGATGTAACAACCTCAAAGACAACATCCAGGATGAAAGTGGCATTCAGAGATCCCAAATGACTCCAGATGTGGCCGGTGCCAGTGGAACTGATGACACTCAATTCTTAGAGAACATTCTCTGACTACACCTATGTCCCTGAATCCACGTGTGGACAGCTTTCGCCATTCTCCATTACCTCAACAAGACACCTCATGGCTTCACTCACAGGATCTAATTGTGAGACACGACTCAAAAGATAGTTACTGGGTCCTTCTGAAAGAGGGGCTATCTCTTTCCTTTCTTTCCCTGATATAACTGTACGATTTTAGAGCAATAAGATTATGTAGGGGTTAAAACTTCATTTCACAGGGACACCTGGGTGGCTCAGTTGGTTAAGCCGCTGCCTTTGGCTCGGGTCATGATCCCAGAGTCCTGGGATCAAGGCCCACATTGGGCTCCTTGCTCAGCGGGAAACCTGCTTCTCTCTGCCACTGCCTGCCACTCTGCCTGCTTGTGTTCTCCCTTTCTCTCTCTGACAAATAAATAAGTAAATAAAACCTTTTAAAAAAAAACGTCATTTCACAGAAAATTTAGGCTCAGAGAGGTTAAATCAATGTCAACCAAATTTTAGGGTGCACACAACTCACCTGCAGATTTGTTAGGTTGCAGAATCTGATTCATTAAGTCTGAGTCAGGGTCTGAGAATCTTCATTTCTAACAAGTCCCCAGATAATGCCCAGGCTGCTGGTCAAGACCCACTCTTTGATTAGCAAGAGGCTGTATTTCCCGCATGAAGCAAAGAATTGGCCAGAAATAGGGCCAACACATTTCCTGACTCTCGTTCTATGTGATCTTTCCCTCATGGGGCAAAACTCGGGGTTCCACCCATCCCCCCCAAGTAGGTACATGAGCATTAAAAAGGGGGCAGATGGAGAGAAAGAGAGAGACAGCGAGCAGCTGTCTTTATAGTAGCAGGCATGGCAAATAAAAACTCTCTAGAAGAGAGATTTGAATATTGAGGGAGAAGAGAATATGAAGAGATGAATACGGAATTATTGAGGCTAACATTCTGGATTCAATGCCCCACCCAGCCCAGGTGCCTTACTTTGGTTATGGCCCAGAAAACTATGCCTCCAACTTAACTGGTCATCTTGACATTCTGCAGTACTTACCTCAAACAGGAGGATGAAAATCAATTCCCATTTAATTAAAAAAAAAAAAAAAATGGTTGGATACCTGGGTGGCTCAGATGGCTAAGTGTCTGCCTTTTGCTCAGGTCATGATCCCGGGGTCCTGGGATCAAGTTCTGAATGGGGCTCCCTGCTCCCTTCTCTCATTTAAATAAATAAATAAAATCTTTAAAAAGTAAATAAAAAATAAATGGCTGTTTTAAAATTTAAAAGGAGTTCCAATTGCTTTTTAAAATCGATTGGTGTTTGGAGCAGTGTTAATTTAATTTTAATTTTGGAGCAAAATTTACTGGAAGGTACAGAGTTCCCACACAACTGCCCCCCACGTGCATGGCCTCTCTCACTGCCAACCTCCCCCACCAGAGGAGTACATTGGTTATAACTGATGAACCGACATTGACCCATCATAACCACCAGGATCCATAGTTTACATGAGAGTTCACTCTTGGTGTTGTACATTCTCTGGGTTTTGACCAATGTAAAATGACATGTGCTCATTATTCTAGTATCATACAGGGTAGTTTTACTGCTCTTAAATCCATTTTTCTCTGCCTGTTCATCTCTCCTCCCACCCTCCATGGCTGCACACCCCAATCTCTGACACCCACTGACCATTTTCTTATCTTCATAATTTTGCCTTTTCCAGAATGTCATATAGTTGGAATCATACCATATGTAGCCTTTTGAGATTGACTTGTTTAAATTAGTAGCAGGTATTTAAGTTTCCTCTGTGTCTTTTTATGATGTGATAGCTCATTTCTTTTTAGCACTGAACAATATCCCATTGTCTAGATGTACCATGGTTTATTTACATAGTCACCTCCTGAAGGACATCTTGGTTGCCTCCAAGTTTTGGCAATTATGAGTAAAACTGCTACAAATGGTCACCTGTATGCAGGTTTTTGTGCAGACAGAATAATTGATTAAGTGTAATTAATTAATAATTCGTAATTAATTTGTTAATATTCCCTTAATGTCTCTTTAGATTTTTGTAGTTTCTATAGTTACATCTCCCTTTTTACCTTAATTTTTTTTTTCCTTTTTCTCTCTTTTGGTGATTAATCCTGCCAGTGGTTTGTCAACTTCATTAGTTTTTCCAAGGAAGCAACTTCTGGCATTGTTGATCTTCTCTATGATATGTTTGCACTCATTAATTTTTATGAGGATATATCTTTCTTCTACTTCCTTTGGGTGTATTTTGTTTTACTTTTTCTATATTATAGACTAGAGACAGAGTCTTAGATAATCAATTTCAACCTTTACTCCTTCCTAATATTTACTTTTAAAGCTATACGTATCCCGCAACACAATCCAGCAATTACACTACTAGGTATTTACCCAAAGGATCCAAAAATTCTGATTCGAAGGCATATATGCACCGTGATGTTTATAACAACATTATCAACAATAGCCAAATTATGGGGAGAGCCCAAATGCCCATTGACTAATGAATAGATAAAGGTGTGTGGGGGGGTGCATATAATGGAATATTACTAGGCAATCAAAACAAATGAAATCTTGCCATTTGCAATAACATGGATGTGATGAGAGTGCATTATGCTAAGCAAAATAAGTCCTCAGAGAAAGACAAGTATCATAGGATTTCACTTACATGTGGAAATTAAGAAACCACAAACAGATGAACATAGGGGAAGAGAGGGAAAAGTAAAATAAGGTAAAAACAAGGAGAGAGGCAAACCATAAGAAACTTAACTATAGAGAACAAACTGAGGGTGGCTGGAAGAGAGGTGGGGGATATGGGGCAAATGGGTGATGGGCATTAAGGAGGACACTGTTGGGATGAGCGTTGGGTGTTGCATATAAGTGATGAATCATTACATTCTACTCCTGAAACCAATACTGCCAATACTGTTAACCAACTTGAATTTAAATAAAAATTTAAAAACAATAAAATAAAATAAAACTACACACTTCAATTATCAGTCAATAGTTCACTCATAAGGTCTGATGTTCAGTATTTTTTTTATTGTTCATTTCTTGCTGTAGACTGAATTGTGCACCCCCAAAGAGACCATATTTTGAGACAAGGCTTACATGGAGGTAGTTAAGGTTAAATTAAGTCCTAAGATTGGGGCTCTGATCTGGTAGAATTAGTGTCCTTATAAGGAGAGATACCAGATCAAGCTCCCTTCCTCACCACCCCCCCCACCCCTGGCCATGTGAAGACACAGCAAGAAGGCAGCCATCAGCAAGCCGGGAAGAGAGCTCTCATCAGAATCCCAATACTGCCACACCTTGATCTTAGACTTTCCAGTTTACAGAATTGTAAGACAATACATTTCTGTGGTTCAAGCCATTTGATCTGTGGCATTTCATGATGGCAGTCCACAGCTGATTAATACAATCCCAATATTTTCTAATTTCTCTTCTCATTTCTTCTTAGATACATGAAATATTTAAAAGCATATTTTCTAATTTTCAAGTCTGTCAAATGTTGCTAGTTGTTTTCTTCTCTAAGTTTTTCCACTTAATTACACTATTGTCAAAGATGGAAATCTTTTGAAATTTGTTGAGACTTACTTTTGTACATCTACATCCACATTGAGAGAGAGATTGAGATTTATTATATGGAATGATTCACGCAATTATGAAGGCCGGCAAGTCCCCAGATCTGCGGGGTGGAATGGCTGGAGACCCAGGAGAGCCAATGATTAGTTCTAGTCTGAGTCCGAAGACCTGAGAATCAGTAGAGTTCATGGTCAGTTTCAGTTCAAAGAACAACAAGCTTCAGAACTAGGGAGAGACAATATTTCAGTTCAAATCCAAAGGCAGGAAAAAAAGCCAATGTTTTAGTTCAAAGGTTATCAGGCAGGAAGAACTCTATCTACGTGGGGGAAGATCAGTCTCTTTGTTCTATCCGAGCCTTCAACTGATTGCATGAGGCCCATCCACATTACGGAAGACAATCTGCTTTACTCAGTCTTCCAATTTATTTATTTGTTTGTTTGTTTATTTTTAAAGATTTTATTTATTTATTTGAGAGGAAATGAAAGCTCAAGAGATCACAGAGGGAGAGGGAGAAAAAGAGTTGTCTGAGCAGAGAGCCTGATGTGGGCCTCCATCCCAAGATCCTGAGATCATGACCTGAGCCTAAGGTAGGCGCTTAACCATACAGGCGATCTCTCAGTCTACCAATTTAAATGTTAATCAACCCAAAAATACACTCACAGAAGCATCTGGAGTAATGTTCGGCCAATATCGAGGCATTCTATTGACCAATCAAACTGACATATGAAAATAACCATCACAGTCTGTCTGTGGGCAATTTTCATAAATACTCTCTATGTGATTAAAATCAATATGCCTTCTGCAGTGTTGTTTTTTCATCCAGTAGATTATTCTTTGCTTGATCTCTCTACTGATGTGTGTTGTTTGGAAGTTATGCACTATTTCTATTTGTTTAGTTGGAACTCTATAAAATTAAGATGTGTATAACCTAACTTGTAAAACCAAAGTTAATCAATATTAACCATCTTCCAGATCTATATAAAAACCTTAGAACACTAATTTAGCAAACTTCTCTCTTGACTTACAAGTTATTATCTTTGTTAGCTCACTGGCATGGTTATGATTGTTTCAATCGATGTTAAGATTTACTTGCATATCGCTTTCTTTGCTCATCTTTCTTTTGGTATCTCAAAACTTTGCTTATGATTTCTTTTTTCCAAATCACACTCTTTAGAATTTGCGTTCTAAGTGTTGTTTTCCCTTTGGCATATTAAAAATATTACTTCATTGGCTTTTTGGCTCATGTTAAGAAAGTTAGCTGTCAACTATATTGTTATTCCTTTGAAGGTAATATTCCTGAATTCTCTGGACTAGGGTCTTAGTCTGTTCAAGCTGCTGTAACAAAATACTGTGGACTGGGTGGCTTAAGAAACAGAAATTTATGTCTCACAATCCTGGAGGTGGGAAGTCCAAGATCAGGTGCTGGCAGATTCAGTGTCCGATGAGATCCCATTTTTTAGTTCATAGATGGTGCTCTCTCACTGTGTTCTCACATGGTGGAAGGAATAAGGGAGTTGTCTAGGGTGTTTTATAAGGGCTCCAATCCCACTCATAAGAGTTCTGCCCTCATGACCTAATCATCTCTTAAGACCTCACCTTCTAATACCATCTTGCTGGGCAATAGGTTTCAACACAGGAATCTAGGTAGACAGAAACATTCAGATCATAGCAATCTGTTTTCTAGTTTTCTTTGTTTAAATTAAATTTTGTTTTCTTTCTGGATTTTTTTTTATGATCTTTTTTGTCGTTGGTATCTGCAGTTTCTTCATGTTGCATGTGGGTATAGATTTCTTTTTGTATTTTGTGCCTTTTTTTTTTTTCTTCCTGAAGTCTTTAGGCTAGGGTTTTTTTATAAGCTCTGAAAAATTCTCAGAATTTATTCCCTCAGATATTTTCTCCTCTTCTTTTGTAACTCTGATTAAACATCTGTTAGATCTTCACACCTCATTCTCTATGTCTCTTTCTCTCTTTTGGACGTCATGTCCTTTTATCTGTTTGTGATGCATTTGGATAATTTTTAAGATCTAAGTTCACCATATCTCTGTTCAGTGGCTTTTTTTTTTTCTTTAGTGGCTTTAACTATCCTACAACTCATTCATTAAAATTTCATTTTAAATCATTAATATTTTCATTCCTCAAAGTTGTATTTGCTTCTTTGTCAAAATTAATTAATGCTTTCAGATCTGATTTAGCTGTCTGTCATTTGTGCTTGATTTCACTCATGGTGCCTTGTTTTCTTGTGTATTTCATGATTTTTTTAAAAGATTTTATTTATTTATTTGACAGGCAGAGATCACAAGTAGGCAGAGGCAGGCAGGAGTCTCCGCTGAGCAGAGAGCCGGATGCGGGGCTCGATCCCAGGACCCTGAGATCATGACCTGAGCCGAAGGCAGAGGCTTAACCCACTGAGCCACCCAGGCACCTCAAATATAATAGACTTATAAGTGAAAGAGAAATCTCTAGAGTCTGCAGTGGGCCTTCACTTGGGAGCAGGACCTCACCTGGCCCTTCTCACTGGACTTTCCCATCCTCACAGCCTCTCCCTGTGAACATAAATAAAAAGCCTTGATAAAATATTTTAAAACCTCCCCTTAAACTAATATAACATTATATGTGAAGTGTACTTCAATTAAAATGAATAAAATTTAAGAAATATTTTTAAATCTTTACCTATAAATTTCTAGTGTATTATGTTGAGTGAAAGAAGCCAGACTCAAGACTACATTTTGTCTGATTCATTTATATGACATTTTGGAAACAGCAAAACTATAGGGACAGAAAACAGCTCAGTCAGGGGCGGGCTGAGTATGAAGGACCAACATGAGGAAATTCTGGAAGGTGCTAGAACTCTTCTTTATACTCATTGTGGTGGTTTCTCAACTGTTTATATTTGTCAAAACCCAGAATTGCACATCAACAGAGGTAAATTTTACTGTAAATAAATTATATCTCAGCTGAAAAAAAATTAAAAACTAAACCTAAAAAACCCTTTTACCGAAGTGTATAGATGAGTTGTCAAGTGAGTAAGGAATACTCAGGTACCAAAAGCTAAATGAGAGTAGGGATCTGGTGAGTCAGGGATGCATTGAACCTGGATTCTGACATTTTCTGATCCTGGTTTCGTTGACTTTTGGTTGACAGGGCCCTGAGGCTATGCAAGACAGAAACGAAAGCCCAATTTGGAAACTCTAAAAGGGTAATTCTTGATAAAACTAAGACCCTGAAGAATTTCACTTTCAGTTAAGAGTGAGTTAGAAATAAACCTGTTTTTCCCAGTCCTCCCAGAGGGGACTACTTAAAAAGTTGTTTGTCTCAAAATCTGATGTTGAGTGGAGGAGAAAAGAAAATTCCCTTTGGGAATTAGTAGCCACAAGAAAGAGTTTATTTGTTTGTTTGTTTTGCACCCTAAATGCACACTATGAGGACAGACTAATATATCTCAAGCCAAACATTTCTTTTAGAATGTTTTTGAGCTGGTAGAGCTACCCAGATGCCTAGAAGAAACTAATTTGACTTTCCTCCTTGAAGGAATTTACCTTATTCTCAAAGAATTCCCTAAGTTAAAGTTCCAAGGAATAAGACTCAGTTTAAAAAAAAAAAAAATCAGGGGCGCCTGGGTGGCTCAGTGGGTTAAAGCCTCTGCCTTCGGCTCAGGTCATGATCTCAGGGTCCTGGGATCGAGCCCCACATCGAGCCCCACATCAAGCCCCACATCGAGCTCCACATCGAACTCAGCATCCGGCTCTCTGCTCAGCGGGGAGCCTGCTTCCTCCTCTCTCTCTCTACCTGCGTCTCTGCCTACTTGTGATCTCTGTCTGTCAAAATAAATAAATAAAATCTTTTTTTAAAAAGTCTATTATACTTAACATCTCTAGCATAAGCATTGGATGCTAATTGCCTTTCACATCAGTCTTACCTCCCTAACTTGACTGTAAGTTAGTTGAAGTTAAGGATCATGGTTTTTGCCAGCATATTCTCAAAACAATGCTTTACTGAATCCATTCTCTGCTTTATATTTTTCAATGGATGGAAATCACCCACATGGTAAAACTGTGTTGATTTGGAAAAACGTGATGATTAGATTTTTACATTTCAGTGTATTTTTTTTCTAAAGTGAAAACGTTAAATGGCTATGATCAGCCTAATAAGTAGAAACTATTCAGGGACACCGTGATTTGAAAGTTGCTTGATTTTCCTTCTTTAATATTCCTTTTGTACTTGACTTTCAGAGCACGGCACAAATCAAATGGCTCCGTGTTGAGTTAAATAGTTGGTAGAGATAATACATAAAGCCATTATCAGTCTTGTATATATGATAGTAAATGAGTTTATCATATCTTTTCATGAAGGAGACTTTTGCTAAAAAGGATTATGAAGGAACAAGTGGGCATAGGACTTTGAAAAAAGTGTCCTCACCTCATAAATTGGGTCAAAAGCATGAACCTGAGGGAATTTTTTTAAAAAGCCATAAAGGGGAGATGAAGAAAGGCACATTTTCCCCACCTCACAATTTTGTTAAGCTTGAGTTGGATTTTGTCCAAGACATCTTTCTTCTTCTTGTCTTGCATGTTAAACTCTGCTGCCTCAGTTTACTCATGGAAGAACAAGGTTTAGAATAGAAACCACGAGCCCAGTTCATCAGCAGAACCAATCTGGGAGTGTAGGAAGGAAGCATCTTGGTATTTGTGGGGAGGAGATTGGCTCAAAAGTGCACCAGGCTAGATTGGGTAAGTTCAGCCAGTTTGGTCAGGGAGTGGCTAAGAGAGAGGAGAGAAAGAAGTGATCAAGATGACTTTGATTCAGTGGGTACAACCCTCTCTTGGACACTCATTCTTAGCAAAAGAAGGCTTGCTGGTGCTCAGCTCAGGAGGGAGGCTCCAGCCAGGTGTTGGAAGGCTCTGCTTCTCCCTTCCCCTTCCATCTTGTCTGGGCTTGCCAGTCTCCCAGGTCCTGTGCCAAGGCAAACAAACCAACCCACCTAACCTCTGTCACTTCCTTGGTGGTTACCAGTCAGCCAGCTTACCTTCTTTTGCATTTAAGACTATGAGTTTGTAGTTCTAATCCTGGCGTCACCATTGGCTTATTTGCTGAGCAATATGGAAAAATTAGAAAAACTCTCAGAGTCAGTTTCTTGATCTATAAAACATGAAAAATAATGGTACTAGGGCATTCTGTGTATGTGATGGAGTTGTGATGATTAAATTAAATGTTTCTAAGCACATGCTTAAAACATAGAATACATCTTGTGTTAGTGAAGAGTTTTTGTTCCTCTGCAGACTTATCTATTCCCATGTGTCTAGATATAGGACACCAAGACTTTAACTCTGACTGCAGCCTTCCTCCAGAAAACTTTATTCTCCTATCTGCCCCCTAGACATGTAGGCTATTCCAATCCAACTTCTAACTCGGTATGCAGTAGTCCCCCCATATCTGTGGGGGATATGTTCCAAGACCCCCAGTGAATACCTGAAAACATGGACAGGACCAAACCTGAACACACTAGGTATTTTCTGATGCGTACATACCTATAATACAGTTTAATTTCTAAGTTAAGCACAGTAAGAGATTAACAACAATAACTAATAATAAAATAGAACAATATGCTACAATACATACAATATGCTACAATACAATAATATGCTACAATAAACGTTATGTGAATGTGGTTTCTCTCTCTCTCTCTTTCTCAAAAATATCTTACTGTACTATACTCACCTTTCTTCTTGTGATGATGTGAGATGATAAAATGCCTCCGTGAGGAGATGAAGTAGGGGACTGCCACAGGTGTTGTGATGGAATGTTAGGCTACTATTAGCTTTCTAATGATACACCGCAGGGAGGCTTATCTGTGGTTGGCCACACGTCACTGAAACCAGAGAACCAGACCACAGAGAAGGAGGACTTCTGTATCCCAAATCAAGCTTTTAACTCTTCCCAGCTTCTCCTTTATTTTAGGGGAAACCCTGATGCTACTTTTCAGTCTAGAGCCTTTTGCTCTGTTGCCCACATCCTATGAGCCAATTTTTGGGGGTCGCTTTTTCACTGGTATTCTGCCTTCTTTTATCCCCTTCCCTATTCCCAGCCTCACTGTGTCCAGCTGAGATCATTGCCTACCCTCCCAACAGTTATTTTTAGTCCCTCTCTCCTTTTATCTGCTTATCATCTAGCCCTAAAATGTTTCCCCAAAGACTTTCCCAAAGGCTCCAACTTTAAGAGATTCGTGTTTCTTTCAGACTGTTATGGTGTTTATTTTCACATACACCCAACCTTCCACCATGTTAATGCCTACCGTATTCCGCCTTACCTTCTCGTTACTTCTTTGAGTGTAGGTGTCAGGCTCTAAACACAAACTGAGTCTTAGGTTTGTTACAATCTTTCCAGTACTTAGTAGATTCTAGTTGCCTAATAAATATAAATACATACTTATTATATTATATTATATAAATATATCTTATATTTATATAAATTTATATAAATATAAAAACAAATATAAATATTGGTTGATTGAAAGTGAGTCCCATCAGTGTTTGTCACCCTTCTTGAGACTCAGAGAGCTGTGTTCTGAGTTTAGGGACTATGCATAAAGCTCTGTTTGATCTGCAGATATAGGAAATGAGTTAATTTCCTTTTATTTGAGGCATTAATATCAACTCAGAATTTTCAGTACTAGAAGCACTGATTTTCTGTATTAAAGGCTCTCACCTACAACTTAGTTTTTGACAATGGCCATTACAACCAATACCTCAGCACAGATTCATATTCTACCCATGGAATTTGGAGCTCTGTATAGTGGAATAGAGAGTAGTAGAAACAGTAAGGTGGAAATATCCTTCAAACACTGGTCTTTTCACTTCATGACCATTCATGGTGTTTCCTTTTTTTTTTTGGTAGATGACTTTGGGCAAACTACTTGACCTTTATGTCTATAAAATTTTAATTAAAGTGCCTATTGCTAATGAAGCCACGTAGGATATTAGAAGGTGTCTAGCACATAGTAGGCATTCAATAAACAGTGTTTGAATTTGAGTTGAACTACGCAGTCCAGGAAGCTTATTGATTTATCTCCTAGATAAGCACCAGGAGTGACTTATAGGACATGGCAACGCTCCTCCTTACTTTTGTTCTCAGCGTATCTCCTCCATCAATGCCTGGAATTCCACACTGAAGATTCATTCTTTCTGTCTAGTATTGCCTTCACCAAGCTGCAATTTTTTAAAAAAATGCCTTAAAAGTGTGCAGACTTACCTATTAAGTCCTGACACCATACTATTATTCATTTGTAGAACAAAAGACAGCATGATCTTACGTCTTGGGCAGCTAAGGGAATTGGCTATGGGGGGGAAGAAAAGGAGAAGAGAAGAGTATGGAGTCGGAGGGGGCAGCCTAGTCAAAGTATACAAATTTTCCCTTCTGACCATTTTCAAAAAACAGAATATTTTTATAATAGTTTTAGATTCACAGCAAAATTGAGCGAAAAGTATAGAAATTTCCAATATACCTCCCCTCCCCCCACATATGCCATTGTTGTATCCGAGTTTTCGCGTCCGAGAGACCACCAAGGAGCCAACACCAATGCAATCACACGAGGGTTTATTTGACAAGCTTAAGCTTGGGCCCAAGTATACCCGACACAGCAGAGTAGGACTTGGACCCCGAGCTTAGTTAAGGCAGGGGTATTTATGGGTTCCTGTTACTAAAGCAGGGTGGGGGTCTCTGGAGCCAAAGCAGGGTGGGGGTCCTTAGAACTAAAGTAAAGTGGGGGAAAGTTCAGCCCTTGGGCACAGGGGTCTGAGATGTCTGCGGGAGCTAAGATGCTAAGGCTAAACCTGAGGTGGGATGGCCTTAATTTTTCTCAGCCTCCACAGTCATAACCTCTCCAACTATCAACACCTCAACCAGAACGACACTGTTGTTACAACTGATGAACCTACACTGACACATTATAAGCACTCCAAGTCCACATTTTACATTAGGATTTTATTCTTGATGTTAGATTATCAATAGTTTTGGGCAAATGGGTAATAATATCATGCACCCACCATCACAGTAGCTTGCAGAATATTTTCACTGACCTAAAAATCCTTTGTGCTCTGTTTTTTTATTCCCCCTCCCTGCTCCATGCTGGCAACCACTGATCTTACCATCTCCAAAATTTTGTCTTTTCTGGGATGTCGTGTTTTTGGAATCCTACAGTGTATAGTGGTGATATTGTGGTTTACAGTAAGAAATATGTATTGGGTCTTTGTCTTATTTCTGTCACAGAGTTCCTAAAATCCTTGGAATTTTCTAAGTGCTAAGAGCAGGGATGGTATCTTTTGTTATGTTAATTAGGCGGATTTTGACAAAGCGCCTATGGTGGGGTCTGATGGCCAGGGAACCAACCTGGACCAGAAGGTTAGACCTTTCAGTCCTACTCCCTTGACTTCGGGGGAGAACAGAGGGCTGGAGGGTGAATCAGGCACCAATAGCCATTGATTTAATCAACCATGCCTATGTGGTAAAGCCTCCATGAAAACTCTTAAGGTGAGGATTCAAAGAGTTTCCAGGCTGGTGATCCACAACCCTTCCACGCGCCACTGTGCCTGGTTTTGAGCATCATGGGGACAGAAGCTCCTTTGGTTTAGAACCTCACCCTGTCCATCTCTTCATCTGGGTGTCAGTTTGTGTCCTTTAATAATATCCTTTATACTAAATAGGTAATCTAGTGAGTAAACTGGCTTCCTGAGTCCTGTAAGTGGTGCTAGCCAATGAATCAAACCTAAGGAAGGGGCGATGGAGAGCTTCAGGTCTGATATATAGCTGATCGGTCAGAAGAACAGGTAACAATCTAGACTTGTGATTGGCATCTGAAGCAGAGGGCCATTTGTGGGACTGAGCCCTCCACCTGTGGAATTTGATGCTATCTCCAGGAGGATAATAGTGTCAGAATTGAATTGTGAAACATCCAGCTGGTACTGGAGAATTGCTTCTGGAGAAGTGTATGTAGAAAAAGCCCCACATACTGGAACCCATGGAGAGAATCTCACTAGCCTTTTCAGATGGGCTTCTTTCATTTAGAAATATGCATTTAGGTTTCTCTCTGCTTTTTCATGGCTTGATAGCTCTTGATAGTTTCTTTTTTTTTTTAAGATTTTATCTATTTATTTATTTGACAGACAGAGATCACAAATAGGCAGAGAGGCAGACAGAGAGAGAGGGGCAAGCAGGGTCCCTGCTGAGCAGAGAGCCCGATGTGGGGCTCAATCCCAGGACCCCGGGATCCTGACCTGAGCCGAAGGCAGAGGCTTTAACCCACTAAGCCACCTAGGAGCCCCACTGATAGTTTCTTTTAAGTGCTGAATAATATTCCATTGCCTGGATGTACCTGTTTATCCATTTACCTACTGAAGGACAACTTGGTTGCTTCCAAGTTTTGGCAATTGTGAATAAAGCTGCTATAATCATCATTTTTAAAGATGGTTCTGGAAAGGAGTTGTTGCACTATGCAGACAGGAAACTGGAACAGAGAATGAGCTGACCAGCCTGGATCTGTCCATCAGTATGAATCACAGTGGATCACGTGTCCTTGTTTCTGGCCAGGATCCTAATGAGAAAGGTGAGTAGAAACCTCATGCCAACGCAACAGAGTGAAAAAAGCAGTTCAGACCCCATGTGACCGTTTCACTGACCAGGCACAGCATAAATACACGGCACCCAATTAATGTGCACACTTCCTCGCTTTCAGAAAAGCCTGCCAGTGTTGGATGAATTGTCTCATGTTGGGAAACCACTTATAAGAATCCCTGCACTGTGGTCAACAGGCATGGGATTTTGACCAACAGGGATGTTTGATAAGACTCACCATCTAGTCAACTTGCCAGTGCTTTTGAAGGGGCAGCAGTAGAACTGGTCTTCCGAAAGAAACCCTGCTGAGTCTTGCTCAGACTTGCCTTGGCACTGAATGCCAGCATGGGAAAGGGGTAGCCTTAGCATGGAGGAAAGGGCCCCTACTTGTGTGCCTGGAGCCCAGCTGCCACTCAGCTCAGCCACAGCCAGCGGGGTGACTCCCAGTCACTCCCAGTCACTGAGGCCCCAGCCATGCCACCTGTCAAAATAAGTAGGGTGTGGTTCTCTATTTTCCAAAGGCTTTCCCCTCTGCTGGGATGACTAGAGCAAGTCATAAAACCTGAACTGATGTTGACCCCAATAGGACATCAGCCAAAAGTCTGCAGGAAGCCTCCTAGGTGAGCAAATTCATATGGCGATATGGGCGTGGCCTTCTCGAACACCTGCCCTTCAGCAAGTCAGAAGAAAGTGAAGAATATGGCAATGATTTATGTATCGATCTTTCATCGGCATATTTCCTGCACCCTACGTAGCCTGTAGTCCGACTTGCGATTATAGGAGGGAGGTGGGGCTTCCTTCAGTTGGCCTGTCTGGTAGGGCTTCTGGGGGCCACAGACAGTCCCATTCTCATCCTGTCTTGTTGGAAATGAAGTACTCAGAGGGAAGTATATCCCTAAAGAAATAAGAGCATTTTCTGTGCAGTTTATGGGTTCAAATTCACAGTTTAGCCCATGGCCTACTGTTCAGTGTTTGGGTTTGGCTCTATCCCACTTCAAGTCCTCCTTTCCCGCACTTCTCTGAATTGGGGCTTCTGTGTCCAGTGGCTTCTGTTTTCAATGCCCCAGGGCTGAGCTCCGAAGCAGATACTGCATCTCAGTGGTTCACCTGGAGAGAGGTTTTATTAGGTAAACACAACAGTAAGTCACCTTTTCATCAGAATAGACACGAGGATGTCTGACCTTTGGTTTTCTCCTCCTTTGCCAATGGAAACGATCCACTCACCTCCCTGAATTCTTCCTCCTGTGGGTTCATGGGAGGCAAGAAGTCCTGAGCCCGAGGCAGGGGGCAGGGGTGGAGACGGGTCCTTTGCTTACAAAGAAAACTCGTGAGTGGAGTCTTCTGGTTTTACCTTCCCAGGCTGGGACAGGTAGCACTTCTCAGACTGTAAAACAGGGTAAATTTACCGACATGGTCCTCAGGGGATGAAAAACCCAATCAGTGCCCTCAGGCCTGATTCGGAGAGGAGGCCACTGAAGTGAGAAAGTCATCGTCAGGGGGAAGAAAAAAAAAAAAAAAAGGAAAGATCTCAGACTCCGATGTGAACTTGCAAGCACCTGAATACGTCAGAGGTAAAGTTGGGCGTCCTCTCAGGCTGTGTGTTTTGATTATTTTTCCCTTCCCAGCTTCTCTGGAAGCTCATTTGACATGTTACCCTTAAGCAAACGTACTGTGGAGGTGAAGAATCAGATAGCAACATGACGTAATTTGCTTCTGACCCTTGAAACCTCCCGGGGCCGCTTGGGCCCTGGGGCCATGGGACTAGGTGGAATGGGGAAAAGGGGAAAGAAGGTAGTCCTGCTCTTGCTCCCCACCCACGAAGACAGGAGAGCCACGGGAAAAATGGAGTCTCTTCCATCGTCGTTGCTGACACAGACATCTCGTATTAAGACGTCTTGTGTCTGATTATGTTTTGGAAGTGCTCTGAGAGTCCAAAGAACGGTGGTCTAAGAGAAAAAGTGGCAGAAAGCAAAGGACGTGAGAGGAACTGTAGTCACTTCCGGGGTCCTTGTCCCTTCCCAGGCCCAGCTAGCCGGCTGCCCATCAGACTGACTTTGCAGTCTGGGGTAGGAACTCAAAGCCTGACCACAATTTCTCATAAAGGTGAAAGAACTCCAAAGAACAGCCATAATTTCTAATAGCTAAGCCCTTCGGCAGATAAATTTTGTTTTCGATTTACCTTATTTTTTCCCTCAGTAATGTTGCCTCTTTTTTGTTGCAAAAGTGTATACAGGAGCAATCCTTGCTTCCTTGTAGCCTACAAAGGGATGGTGTCATTGGAAGGAGATTATTGTTCAGACAGGAGGTCAGCAGACTTTCTCTGGAAAGGTCCAGACAGTAAATATTTCAGGCTTTGTGGGCCATGTGGTGTCTTGAAACTACTCAACTCCTTCAACTCGTAGTGAGAAAGCAATGAGACTGGCTGTGTTCCAGTAAAACACTATTATTTGAACTTCATACCAGTTTTGTATATAATGAAATTATATTCTTTTACTATTTTTAGCCATTTAAAATAAGAAAAACCAGGGGCACCTGGGTGGCCCAGTCGGTTGAACACTCAACACCAGGTTTCAGCTCAGGTCATGATCTTGGGGTCATGGAATCGAGCCCCAGGTAGGGTTCTGTGCTCAGCACGGAGATTCTTTTTCTCCTTCTCCCTCTGCCCCTCCCTGCTCAAATAAATAAATAAATCTTTTTAAAAAAGGTAGAAAAACCATTCTTAGCTAAAAGACCATACACGTACAGATGGTGGTCTGGATTTGCCCCATGGTCCTTACATAGCTTGTTGACTTCTGGTCTAGGGTAATGGAAGTCTATATATATATTACATATATATGTAATATATATATTTGTATGTATTATATATTATATATTTTCTATATTTTATTTATATATAATATATCATGTATGATATATTATATACATATTTATATTATATATATCTATTTGTTTCTAGTTTTTATTGAAATTATATTATATTTTATATTATAATGTATTATATATTATATATTTATATGTATTGTATATTATATATTTTTATATTACATATATATTTTATATATTTTTTTTGTTTTACGTTTTTATTGAAATTCCAGTTAGTTAACATACAGTGTAATATTAGTTTCAGGTCTAGAATATAGTGATTCACCACTTACACACAACACCCAGGGTTCATCACAGTCAGTGCCTCCTTAATCCGCATCACCCATTTAGCCCATTCCCCCCACCCACCTCCCCTCCAGCAACACTCAGTTTGTTCTCTATAGTAGAGTCTGTTTTATGATTTGTCTCTTTCTTGTCCTGTTTCTTAAATTCCACATAGAAGTGGAATCATATGGTATTTATCTTTCTCTGAAAGACTATTTTGCTTTGCATAATACACTCTAACTCCATCCACGTCATTGCAAATGGCAAGATTTCATTCTTTTTTATGGCAGAGTAATATTTCATTATTCCCCACAACTTCTTTATCCATTCATCAGTTGACAGATATGGACATTCAGGCTTTCTCCATAACTTGGCTATTGTTGATAATGCTGCTGTAAACATTGGGGTGCATGTGTCCCTTCAGATCAGTACTTCTGTATTCTTTGGGTAAATATCTAGTAGTGCAATTGCTGGGTCATAGGGAAGTTCTGTTTTTAACTTTTTGGGGAAACTCTATATTGTTTTCCAGAGTGGCTGCATTCCCACCAGCCGTGCAAGAGGGCTCCCCTTTCTCTGCATCCTCACCAACATCTGTCGTTTCTCGCATTGTTGATGTGAGTCACTCTGACAGGTATGAGGTGGCATCTCATTGTGGTTTTGATTTGCATTTCCCTGATGATAAGTGATGTTGAGCATCATTTCATGTGTCTGTTGGCCATCTGTATGGCTTCCTTGGAAAAGTATCTATTCATGTCTTCTGTCCATTTTTTTTAAACTGGGTTATTTATTTGTTGGGTGTTTGATAAGTTCTTTATAGATTTCAGATACTGACCCTTTATCAGATATGTCGTTTGCAAATGTCTTCTCCCATTCTGTAGGTTGTCTTTTAGTCTTGTTGATTGCTTCCTTCACTGTGCAGAAGCTTTTTATCTTGATAAAGTCCCAGTAGTTCAGTTTTGCTTTCGTTTCCCTGGCCTCCAGAGACATGTCTAGTAAGAAGTAGCTATGGCCAATGTCAGAGGTTACTGCCTGTGTTCTCCTCTAGGATTTTGAAGGATTTCTATCTCACATTTAAGACTCTCATCTATTTTGAATTTATTTATTTTTGCGTATGGTGTGAGAAGGTGGTCCAGTTTCATTTTTCTGTATGTTGCTGTACAGTTTTTCTGATACCATTTGTTGAAGAGACTTTTTTCTATTGGATAGTCATTCTTGCTTTATTGAAGATTCATGATTCATTGACCATATAGTTGTGGGTCCATTTCCGGGTTTTCTTTTCTATTCCATTGATCTATGTGTCTGTTTTTGTACCAGTACCATACTGTCTTGATTACTACAGCTTTGTAGTATAACTTGAGGTCTGGAATTGTGATGTCTCCCACTTTGCTGCTGTTTTTTTTTTTTTTTTTCCAGGATTGCTTTAGCTATTCAGGTTCTTTTGTGGTTCCATACAAATTTTAGGAATGTTTGTCCTAGCCTGTGAAAAAATGCTGGTGGTTTTTTATAGGGATTGCATTAAATGCGTAGATTGTTTTGGGTATTATAGACATTTTAACAATATTTGTTCTTCCAATCTATGGAAAGTAAATTTTTTTTTCAGATTTTTAAAAAAATTTATTTATTTGACAGACAGAGATCACAAGCAGGCAGAGAGGCAGGCGGCGGGGGGCGGGGGGAAGCAAGCTCCCTGCCGAACAGAGAGCCTGATGCGGGGTTCAATCCCAGGACCCTGAGATCATGACCTGAGCGGAAGGCAGAGGCTTAACCCCTCTGAGCCACCCAGGCGCCCTGAGAGTAAATATTTTTGAGTAAGAAAAAAACACTTTAAAGTCAACTGTATTGAGGTATACTTTATATACAATAAAATGTACACATTAAACATTTTTATAGACTAATTTTCAGAGCAATTTGAAGTTAACAAAATTGTGTAGAAAGTACAGACATTTCTCAAATATCCTTGTCCTCAATGGCCCCTGCCATTGTCAACATCCCCCACCAGAGGGGCACATTTGCTACAACTGATGAACCTACACTGACATATCATAATCATCCAAAGTCCATAGTTCATGTTCAAGTTTACTCTTGGTGTTATACATTCTATGGGTTTGGGCAAATATATTATTGCCATGTATCCATCATGATAGTATCATACAGAATTGTTTCACTGCCCTAAAATCCTCTCTGCCCTGCCTGTTCTTCTCTCCTTCCCCCTAAGTGTACCCATTTTCAAGGTATAGTTCCATAAGTATTGACAACTAATAAACTCATATGACCACTGCCACAATGAAGATATTCCATCATCCTGTAAAATTCCCTTGTACCCCTTCTTCATCAGTCCCAACCCCACCCCTACCCTCAGACAAGAAATTGTCTAAGTTTTGGCACTTAAGGGATTAGACACACTGCTGGTGAGAGTATAAAATGGTACAACCACTTTGGAAAATTTGGCAGTTTCCTATCAAGTCAAATGTATACTTAGTATATGATGTAGTAGTTTCAATCTTAGGCATTGTCTCAAGACATATGATAACATGTATATGAAAGTTCATAGCAGCTATATTCATAATAAGGGGGAAAAACGAGGATGAACCCAGACGTCCGTCAACAGGTCGATGGGTGAAGAAATACAGTAGAGACATCCAGTGGAAGGGAATGCAACATTAGAAAGGAAACAGCTACTGGTGATTCAGGAAACAACATGGGTGAATCTTGAAAACATCAAGCTGAGCCAAAGTAGCCAGACACAAAACAGTACATACTGTTTATTTCTATTTATATCGAGTTCCAGAAAAGAGATGTCTAATCCCTGCGTCTATTAAGACTATCATGTGATTTTTGTTTTTCACTCTGAAATTTTCAGTGAATTTCTGTTACTAATTACAAGGACATTTACACGCTCAGGAAACATTATTTCTTCAGTGTGCAAACTGGTTGGTTCACAATGAGATTCTTGGATAGTTTGAAATCGCGACATAAACCCCCAATTTTTATAACTACAAGTTCAGAACCATAGATCTGGCAACTGGCTGTCTTACCTGATAATGTAGAGTGCTCACTGTTTTACTTTGTGAAATGGGTTCTATGTCTGTTTACGTGGTATTACAGAATCCTAGAGTTGGAAGAGACTTAATTGTTGAAGTTGTCTTCTGTCTGATGCAGGAACCTCCTCCACAGTATCTCAACAGGTGGTCATCAGCTTGGAACCCATTCTTTGGAATTAAAGCAGACCTTCTGCAAAAGGAGCAGAGTCACTCTATTATAAACCTTCAGATGCAGACTTAGTTTTCTATATCTAGTTACTGGTTAAACTGAGTCAGGACAGAGTTTCAGTCCTGACCTCAGACTTAATTTACTGTGTAATCCTAGCCAGGTTGCAGCTCCACTGTGGCTCAGTTTGCCCGCTCTGTTCAATGGCAAAAATAATAATAAAGATGGTAATAACATCTTATTTTAATGATGTTAATTGTATCTGTCCTAGCTTCTTCACAGATATTGAGGAGCTCAAAAATAATTTATATGAAGACAGTTTAAAAATGTAAAATTATCTTATACCATTCCAATTATTACTTTTTTAGAAGTAAGGTTTATTATTCATTTAAAAAATTTTTTTAGAGATTTAATTTATTTGACAGAGAGACACAATGGAGAGGGAATACAAGCAGGGGGAGCGGGAGAGGGAGAAGGAGGCTTCCCGCTGAACAGGGAGCCTGATGCAGAGCTCGGTCCCAGGACCCTGGGCTCGTGACCTGAGCCAAAGGCAGCCTAATGACTGAGCCACCCACGCACCCCCATTCCAATTATTAATAGCAGACTACCTTGGTGTTATTTCGAATTCAAGGAACAGGAATTAATGCCTGAACAGAGTAGGCACTCATTATTTATTAGTTCCAGAAGAGCAGAGCTGAGGGATTTAGTTTCTGTGGGCGTATATGAAAAGTTCAGGAGATACTAGCGTTGGAGTTGAAACCTGACTGAGCCACGGGAGAAGGTGTTAGCTGAGGAGTGGAAGGATAAGACAGGAGTGGTGGAACAGAGCCCCCAACTCTGTTCCAGCACAGAGGCTCAAATTGGCATCATGCAGCCCCCACTCTCAGCATGTGTCAATATCAGTACAAAGAAACCATCTGCACAAAACACTGTGCAGTGTGACATTGGCAACATTAATTTGGCTGCCACATTTAAAGTCTTGAAGGAAGATTATAAATAACAATCAGACACTAACAGAGAGTGGTTTTGAAGACTAGCTTTGTAGTTCCTTACCTGAGAGATTATTTCTGCAATGACCTTCCCAAGAAGCCTCCTAGCGCCAGAGGCTTTGGGTCTCCCGTTCCTGTAGGTTAGAGGGCTACAGTGTTGACATCTGCTCTGAAGGAAAAGTGAGAGTTTTCGAAATACTTGTATTTCAGCAAACAAGACCATAAACCTCCAGGACATTTGTTTCTCTGATCATCTTTTCCCTTCTGTTTGAAAGAATCGCAAATCTAAGGTCCCATATATTCCCATCCCATTCAGACCTTGGGCATTTATCTGAGGAGGCCTGGAAATAAGTGAGCTAAAATCTTACAGGCAGATCAAAACCATTGTTAGACTTCACTTGGTTTCCTCTTCCAGATACTAGATTTCAATGGTAATAGCAGAGATCTACAAACTTGAAGAGCTGAGAACCACTCTTCCCTCCCAGAGTTCGGAGGAGTTTTAGGGCAGCTGCTTCCTGTCCTGGCAAATCACTTTTCTGGGGAGAAGAGGGCAGCAGAGAGCCCTTCTTCTTGATAGACCTGGGTTTGAAAATAGCAAGACAGTAACAGTTGCTGGACTGGTCCTATCAGCTGGAACCCTTGCTCCCCTGAGGGGCTGAGGTTAGCAGTTTTGTTTGTTACTCTGTTGCTGTCCAGCTAGCTGCAGAACAGTCCAGTATTATAAGGACCCTGGCACGTGGGAGCTGAGAGCTCTTCACAGGCACTGTAATTAAAAGGGAGCACAAGTGTGTTGAAAGCCAAACATATCCCTGCCAGGGTCCTTTGCCAGGGATGAGAGATTGCATTGTCTGCACTTTGCTACTTCCCTCTGATGGGAGAGTTAGCAGTCTCTTGGTCATGGGGGGTGTGGAATCTTGCAAATGTAACATTTCTGGGGAGCCCAAGGCTCCTAGCTTCTATTTCTGGGCTGTCTTGATTTATAGACCAGACTGGAGATGGTTGCTTGATTTTCTTTTCCAAACATTCAGGGTCTTGTAAAGATTCTTGGAATAGTGCACATATTCAAAGTGGTTCCAGAATCTTCTGGCTTTGCCCGGGTGGCTTGGCTGGTGGGAAGTATTCATTTAAAAAGGCCAAGTGTGGGTCCTTTTCCATGTGAGCCAGTTGGCTTTGCTCTGCTTCATGGCCACAGGCAGTACATCTAGCTCCAGTCTGGTAAATTGTCACGGATAAATGAATGTACATTAAGTGCCTCACATAGTACGCAATTTATATAGTAGGTATCTAACCCATGTTTGGTCAGTTAAGGAACGCAGATCCCTCAGAGAATCATAGAATGTTATTGATAAGGATGACTTTAGAGACCACCTGTGGTGTCCCTTTACAATATTATTTGTCAAAGAAAAACACAATGCACGGTCTCATTTGATGATTTACAGTTAATGTTGGACTTGGCAGTTGGAGGGCAGGGATGGCATCTTCTTGGTCTTGTCCTTCTCTGTTCCCCGTGCCTGGCCCAGCAGCTTCAGGGGTGGTACGCAGTGACCTTCCTCCCTGAGTGGCCCTTCCCCATGGTTTCCCTGTGCAGCTGCTGCACCGGGTACAAAGGCTATCAAGATTACAGGGTATTGAGTAGAGAACCCTATAATCTAAGAAAGAATTCACCCACAGCGGTCCCTCCTCCCCGGGGAATTGAGCTCCCAGATAGCATTGTGGCCGTTTTGGAGCTCAGAAGAGGCCTGTGGCTTGAGAAGGTCCCTGCCGGTGAGCGTCCTGGGGCCACCAGGTGACATGAGAGCATTGATCTTTCCAAGGTGTTAGTTACCAGAGGGCAGAACTGAAGATCAACTTTTCTGATTTTGTTGAGGCTTGAGACTGAGGGACAGTAACTGAGGCGTAGTAGAATGGCACTCCTTGGGGTGAGTTGTGGGGGAAAGGCCATCTGATTTCATGGAAACGTTGACTTTATAGGGCAATACAAACTAAACCGAGAACGTTTCCAGAATGTTTCCAGCTCCTTGGCACTGCTCTCACGAATAGGTAAAACACTAGACTACAGGGCTGTGGTCTCCGGGACACAGAGAACAACAGATTGTTTCTTTGGAAAAGGGACAGAATCCCAGTGGCACAGACTGGGGTCAGAAGGGGAAAACCTGGTTGCTCTAATGCAGAAGAGGAAGAGGCAAGTTCTGGGAAGTCTGGGGATCGAGGACACCGTCCTGTGGAAGGGCCCGACAGACCCTAATCCACCAGGCTGAGCAAGAGTCTACCCACTTAGCAGGAACCTTGCTCAGGAAGCCCCTAGCCAGGACAGCCCAAACTTGTTGTTCTCCTTGCTTTACAACAGCCCTTTTAGGAATTCCAGTCACCGTGTAGGGGGCGGGGGAGAGGAGGGCGCGTGCGCATGATCTTGATTTCTTGGAAGGATTTGTGGGTTTGCGGGTAGGATGCATATCTTTCCCTACTGGTATGATAGAAAAATGTGAGTCTCACTCCCGGAGCAGCTGGACATCGCTGTGGCCGAAGCCACCCTGCTCAACATTTGGGAGGAGACCTTGCAGAGTGGAGGAGAAGCCCACTATCCAGGAGGCCAGCCTCTGCGTTCTGGGGGCCTGGCGGTATCCGCCCGCTGGCGTTTGCTCCCAGATTTCTCTCTGCTTTAAATGATCTACTTCTACCTCCCGGCTTATTTCAGCTCCCATCCCTACGCCGCCGCAAAGACTGCAGAAGAGAGCTTCTAACCATCTCTGAGAGCTTCTAACCATCTCTGCTCCTGGCGGCACAAAGCAGGTACGTCATCAGAGTGGGTGAGTTCATATCCCGGCTCTGCTGTTATCTGCATGACTTGAGAAATCACTTAAGCTCTGAGTCTCGGCTTCCTTGTGTGTAAAACAAATAATTATCATGGCAATAATAAACCTCCTCAGGAGGGTATTGTGAGCATTAAATAGGACGATACATGCGAACTGTTATTAAACACATAATGAGCACTTTACAAAGATTACTTTTATTACCAATTATGTGAAACCCAGGCCACACAGACAGATATTTCATGTGTGATGCGTTGTCCTTCCAGAGAGTATAATTTCCGTGATGTCGACTATTCTGTCGTTCATTCATTCAATAAATGTTTGGTGTGTTTCACGCTGTATTTTTGAATAGACTTTAATTTTCAAAACGGTGTTATATTTTGGGAAAATGGAGAAGAGAGTAGAGGTCCTATGTCCCCCTATTATCAATGTCTTATTACTGTAGTCCATCAGTATATCAACACTGATGTATCATTAACTGAAGCCTATCTATTTTTTTCAGATTTCCTTAGTATTTACTAATGTCTTTTCTCTGTTCCAGATCCTTCTAGGGTAATACATTACATTTAGTCCCCATGTCTCCTTAGACTCCTTTTGGCCATGAGTTTCTCAGACTTTCCCTATTTTTGCTGACCTCGCCAGTTCGGAGGTTAACTGACCAGGTATATTGTAGGATGCCCTTCTAGGGAAATTTGTCTGCTGTTTGTTCTCGTGAGAGTGGGATGATGGGTTTTAGGGAGGTGGTAAAGTACCATTTTCTTCATATCATACCCAGGGTATCCACTGTCAACATGACTTAGAACTGTGGATGCTGACCTAGATCGTGTGCCTGAGGTAGTGTCTGTCACACCTCTCCAGTGCAGAGTGATCCCCTGCCCCTTTTCAAACTGCACGTTTTTTGTAAAGAAGTCAGTATTTGCAGCTCATGCTTAAGGAGGACAGAGTTAGGCTCCACCCCCACCCCTTGAGGGCCAAATATCTGAGTGGAATTCTTTTTTTTTTTTGGTAAGATTTTATTTATTTATTTGACAGACAGAGATCACAAGTAGGCAGAGAGGCAGGCAGTGAGAGAGAGAGGGAAGCAGGCTCCCTGCTGAGCAGAGAGCCTGATGTAGGGCTCGATCCCAGGACCCCAGGATCCTGACCCGAGCTGAAGGCAGAGGCCTTAACCCCTGAGCCACCCAGGCACCGCTGTGTGGGATTCTTCCGCACAGGAGATTTCTTTCTTCTCCCCAGTTTGTGTATTTATTTATTTATTTATTTATTTATTATTTTATTTATTTGCCAGTGAGAAAGGGAGAGAGAGAGGCAGGCAGAAGCAGAAGCAGGCTTCCCGCTGAACCAGGAGCCTGATGCAGGCCTCGATCCCAGGACCCTGGGATCATGACCTGAGCCAGAGGTAGACTCCGAGCACCCAGGGCTCAATTTATGTATTTATTCAATCATTTATTGTTATTGGTATAAACTCCTGTATATTTATTTCATACTTTGAGTCACTAATACGCTATTACTTTATTAGTCCCGCTTTGGCCACTGGGAGTTCTTTTAGTCGGATCCTGTGTCCTACTGAGGTGCCCCTATCATCATGGGGGTTTTTCTTTTTGTTTTAGGGCTTCTTTACTTTCTGGCACTATAGGAGGCTCCAGGCTCATCTGGCATCTTTCCTGTTCCTGTCCTAGAATTAGCCATTTCTCCAAGGGCCCTGATCTCTTTTTATTGGAGAATGGCATTCGAAACCAAGATCTGGATGCTAGGTGTGCTCATTGTTACTGCAGTGTCGTTTTCTTCAGGCCCTCTTAGCTGACATAGCAAAAAAAAAAAAAAAAAAAGTGTATACTAACCCACGCATGTCTAGAAATAAAATTCCATTATAGACCCTTGTGTAGGAAGCTAAACACAGATCTTACTCACAATTTCACCTCCAGTGAATTAGCACCTGAAACATTTCAGCCTCTTCCCTGTGCTTCTCTCTGTCCATGGGGAATTCTTTTTTTTTTTATATCTTTTTATTTATTTCACAGAGACACATAGAGAGAGGGAACACAAGTTGAGGGAGTGGGAGAGGGAGAAGCAGGCTCCCCGCTGAGGAGGAGCCTGATGCAGAACTCAATCCCAGGACCCAGGGATCATGACCTGAACCGAAGGCAGATGCTTAACGACTGAGCCATCCAGGTGCTCCTCCATGGGGGAATTCCTAATTCCAACAGTGAGAAACCTGGCTCCCACCACGTGCCATTCACTTACTTAATTCACTTAATTGTTCAGTTCCTACCCACATGTAGAGAAGTATCAGAATTTTTGAACTGTACCCCCATGGAAGCAACTTTATCAATAAGAATGTAGTGTCTATGTGCAGTTCATTTAAGTATTTTTAAATGTATTTTTTTCAACATCTTTACAGTGGTAAAATACGGATAATGTATTTACCATCTTAATAATTTAAAATAATTATTTATTTATTTGACAGAGACACAGCAAGAGAGGGAACACAAGCAGGGGGAGTAGGAGAAGCAGACTTCCCACAGAGCAGGGAGCCCGATGCAGGGCTTGATCCCAGCACCCTGGGATCATGAACCTGAGCCGAAGGTAGATGCTTAATGACTGAGCCACCCAGGTACCCCTCACCTTAATCATTTTTAAGCAGTCATTTCAGTGGTAATAAGTGTATTCACAATCTTGGGCAACTATCACAACTATCCATCTCCATAACCCTTGTTAACTTGTAAAACTGAAACTCTATACCCTTAAACAATAACTCTCCATTCCTCCCCTCCTTTCCCCTGGAAACCGCCATTGTATTTTCTGTTTCTGTGATTTTAACAATCCTGGTACCTCGTATAAGTGGAACCATACGGCATTTGTCTTTTTGTGACTGGCTTATTTCACTTAGCATTGTGTTGTCAAGGTTCATCTCTCCTGTAGCATGTACCAGAACTTCCTTCCTTTTTTAAGGCAGGATAATATTCTATTGTATATATATACTACATTTTGCTTATTTATTCACCGATTGCTGGACAGTTGTGTTGCTTCCATATTTTAGCTACGGAGAACAGTGCTATTTTGATAGTAGTCATTCTAATGGGCAGTACTCATTATGGTTTTGATTTATATTTCCATAATAGTTAGTGATGCTGAGCATGTGCTTACTGGCCATTTGCATATTTTATTTGGAAAAATGTCTATTCAAGTTCTTTGCCCATTTTTTAGTTGGGTTGTTTGATTTTTTTGTTGTTGTTGAGTTTTAGGAGGTTGGTTGTTTTTTTTAACATACTCTAGATAGGTCTTTTACAAATATTTTCCATTCTGTGGATTTCCTTTTCACTCTGTTTGTAGTATTCTTCAATGTACTAACTTTTACGAAGTCTGATTTGTCTATTTTTTCTTTTGTTGCTCAGTCTGAAGGGTTAATATCCAAGAAATCCTGGCAAAATCCAATGTCATGAAGATTTTGCCCTATGTTTTCTTCTTAGAGTTTTATGGTTTTAGCTCTTCTATATAGGTCTTTGATGCATATTGAGTTGGTTTTTGTATTTAATGTTAGGTGAGGGCCAGCTTCATTATTTTCCCTATGGCTATTTAGTTCTCCCAGCATCATTTCTTAAAAAGACCACCCTTTCCCTATTGAATACTATTGGAACCCTTGTCAAAAATAATATGACCTTATATGCAAGGGCCCATTTCTGAGCTCTCTATTGTATTACATTGCTTGTGTATCTGTTTTTAATGACAGTACCATATTGCTTTGATTACTCAATTTTGTAGTAAATTTTGAAATCAGGAAGTGTGTGTCCTCCAACTTTGTTATTCTTTTTCAAGATTGTTTTGGCTATGCGTCCCTTGAGATTCCACAGGAATTTGGGGTTAATTTTTTTTTTTTTGAAGAAATCTTTGTTTGGATTTTGATTGGCATTGCACTGAATCTATAGATCAGTTTGAATAGTGTCAAATACATTTTGACAAAATGAAGTCCTCCAGTTCATGAACAGGAGATGTTCCATTCTTCTTTGTCTGTTTTAATTTCTTTCAGCATTTTGTTGTATTCATTTACAAGTCTTTTCCTTCCCTAAGTGAATTCCTACGTATTTTACTCTCTTTGATGCTATTGTAAATTGATGGTTTTCTTGATTCCTTTTTCAGGTTGCTTATTATTAGTGTGTAGAAATATAACTTTTTGTATATTGGTTTTATATCCTGCTACTTTGCTGAATTCATTTATTAGTTCTAAAATGTTATGTGTGTGAGTGTGTAATTTTTAGGGTTTTCTATATATAAAGGTTTTCTACATATTTGAGGAGAGATCATTTTACTTCTTCTCATTCAGTGTGGATGCTTTCTTTCCTTTTTTCTTGCTTAATTGCTCTGGCTCAAACTTCCACTACTATGTTGAATACAATTGAAAAAAGCAGGCATTCTTGTCTTGTTCCTGATATTAGAGGAAAAGCTTTCAGTCTTTTTCCACTGAGTATAGTGTTCACTGTGAATTTTTCTTATATGGCCTTTATTATGTTGAGATGGCTCTTCTATTTCTAGTTTTTTGAGTGTTTGGATCATGAAAGGGTATTGAATTTTGTCAAATGCTTTTTCTGCATTAATTGAGATCATCATGTGTGGTTTTTGCCCTTTCACTCTGTAACAATTGGTTGATTTTTGTATGTTGCCTGGTTCTTGCATTCTAGGAATAAATCCTACCAAGTAGGAATACATCCTACTTGGTCATGATGTATAATTCTTTTAATATGCTGCTGAATTCAGTTGGCTGATATTTTGTGAGGGTTTTTGCATCAGGGTTCGTGAGGGATATTGGTCTATAATTTTCTTTTCTTATGGTGTCTTTGGCTTTGATATTAATGCAATAATGGCCTCGTAGAATAATGTTATGAAGTGTCCCACCTCTTCAGTTTTGGGGGAAATTTTGAGAAAGATTAGTATTAATCCTTACTGAAATGTTTGGTGGAATTCACAAGTGAAGCCATCAGGTCCATAGCTTTTCTTTGTCAGATTTATGTTTACTGATTCAATCTCCTTCCTAGTTATAGGTCTTTTCAGATTTTCTATTTCTTCACAATTTGTCTTGTTAAGTTTTGTGTTTCTGTGTATTTGTTCATCTAGGTTATCTGATTTGTTAGTATACAAT
The DNA here is from genome assembly GCF_922984935.1 of Meles meles. NCBI lineage: Eukaryota > Metazoa > Chordata > Mammalia > Carnivora > Mustelidae > Meles > Meles meles. The sequence continues at coordinate 165,023,894 of NC_060067.1, read as the reverse complement.
TGTTTATAGAATTCATAATCCTTTTTACTTCTGTAGAATCAGTAGTTGCATTCCTGTTCTCATTTGTGACTTTAATAATTTAAGTCTCTTCTCTTCCGGTCAATTCAGGTAAAGATTTGTCAATTTTGTTATCTTTTTGAGGAACCAACTTTTGATTTCATTGATTTTTTTCCAATTGTTTTTCTATTCTCTTTTTATTTATTTGTTTTGATCTTGATTATTACCTCTCCTCTGCTAAGTTTGAGTTTATTTTGTTCTTCTTTTTCTAGTTCTTTAAGATTGTTGACTGGAGATTTTTACATCAAAAATATAAGCATTTATAGCTACAGTTCCTTTGCACCTGCTTTCACTGCATTCCATGAGCTTTAGTATGTTCTGTCTTGTTTTCATTTGTCTCTAAAGATTTTCTAATTTCTCTTGTGATCCACTGGTTGTTCAAGAGTGTGTTGCTTAATTTCCAAAAATTTGTAAATTTTCCAGTTTTTTTTCTGTTATTGAGTTCCAACTTCATCCAGTTGTGATCGGAGAATATACTTTGTGTATTATCTTTTAAAATCTGTTGGGAGGCACCTAGGTGGCTCTGTAGGTTGAAAGTCCAACTTTTGTTTTCTGCTCAGGTCATGATCTCAGGCTCAGGAGACTGAGACTTGCCTTTGTCTCTGTGCTCAGCAGGGGGTCTGCTGCTCTCCCTCTCTCTCTGCCCCTCCCTCTGTTTGCAGTCTCTCTCTCTGTGTGTCTCTAAAATAAAGACATCTTTAAAAAAAATCTGTTGAGACTTATTTATGATCTGCACATGGCCTCTTCTGGATAATGTCCCATGTGCATTTGAGAAGAGTCTTTATTCTTGTTGGATGGATTGCTCTGTGTACGTCTGTTAAATCTAGTTGGCTTATTGTATTTAGTCCTCTGTTACCTTAGTTATCTTCCATCTGAGTTGTTCCATCCATTATTGAGTGGGGAGTATCAAAATCTCTAACTATTACTGTAGAACTGCATATTTCTCCTTTCAGTTCTGTCCATTTTTGTTTCACGTATGTCATTAGGTGTGTAAATATTTATAATTGTTATACCCTTTCTTCTTGCTTTATTGAAACTTTTATTAATAATATAATGTTCTTTGTCTCTTGTTTGCTTTTTGAATTTATTGTGTATTTTGTCTGATATCAGTTTAGCCATGCTCCTATCTTATGGTTACTATTTACATGGAATATCTTCACTTTCAGTCCATTGTGCCTTTGGCTATAAAGCGAATTTCTTATGATGAACATATACTTGGATTATATCTTTTAATCCATTCTGCCAATCTCCACTTTTGATTGGAGAATTGAATAATTTAATTTAAAATAATTACTAATAGAGAGCAACTTCCCATTGTCATTTTCCTATTTCTTTTCTTTTTTTTTTAAAGATTTTATTTATTTATTTGACAGAGAGAGATCACAAGTAGGCAGAGAGGCAGGCAGAGAGAGAGAGGAGGAAGCAGGCTCCCCACGGAGCAGAGAGCCTGATGTGGGGCTCGATCCCAGGACCCTGAGATCATGACCTGAGCCGAAGGCAGCGGCTTAATCCACTGAGCCACCCAGGCGCCCCCCTATTTCTTTTCTATATGCCTTGTAGCTTTATGCCTTGCTTCTTCTGAGTTTAGTTGTTTTTTTGTGTGTGTGGGTAGTGAAATAATGATTCCCTTATTTCCTTTTGTGTATATTTTGTAAATATTTTTATGTGGCTTGCCAGAGGAATTACATTTAACAACCTAAAGTTATAACATTCTAATTTGAATTTATACTAGCTTAACTTCAGTGACATACAAAAACTCTGATTCTGGGCACCTGGGTGGTTCACTTGGTTGGGCAACTCTCTTCCGCTTAGGTTACGATCCTGGAGTCCCGGGATCAAGTCCCACATCGGGCTCCCTACTCGGCGGGGAGTCTGCTTCTCCCTCTGACCTTTCCCCTCTCATGCTCTCTCTCTCTCTCTCAAATAAATAAATAAAATCTTTTTTAAAAAAACAACAAAGCAAAACTCTGGTCCTTTACAACGTCATCGGCACCCTGCCTTTAACATTGCAGTCTCCACTCATTTCCAAGCTACTTAGGTCAGCACCTTCCCCACCCCTCCTCCTTCAATGAGTTGTTTCATGCATCTGTAATACAGTTACAGTCTTCGGGCGCCTGGGTAGCTCAGTGGGTTTAGCCTCTGTCTTTGGCTCAGGTCATGATCTCAGGGTCCTGTGATCGTGCCCCACATAGGGCTCTCTGCTCAGCAGGGAACCTGCTTCCCCCTCCCCCTCTGCCTGCCTCTTTGCCTACTTGTGATCTTTCTCTCTGTCAGGTAAATAAATAAAATCTTTTATTTTTTTAATTTCTTTTCAATGTACCAGAATTCATTGTTTATGCACCACACCCAGTGTTCCATGCAATTCCCACCCACCATAATACCCACCCACCATAATACCCACCACCAGGCTCACCCAACCTCCCACCCACCGCCCCTTCAAAAGCCTCAGATTGTTTTTCAGAGTCCATAGTCTCTCATGGTTCGCTCCCCCTCCAATTTCCCCCAACTCCCTTCTAAAAAAAAATACAGTTAGAGTCTCTCATCGCAGTCTGCATTCCTTCCTGGGGTCCTCTGACCTCCTAAGTAATTTTTTTTTTTTACCCATACACATTAAGGATCTCTCTTCCTAATGTGAAGTTCTGTGGATTTTGATAAATCCCTGTTATATCCCACCAGTATAGTATCATACAGAACTCTCATTGCCCCCAAAATTCCCACCTATTCATTCTTCTTTCTTTCCTTTGATTCCCTTGAAACTACTGAACTTTTTGATATTTCTACAATTTCGCCTTTTCCAGAATGTCATATTATTGGGATCATACCAGGTGTAGTCTTTTCCTACTGGTCTCTTTCACTTAGCAATATGTATTTAAGTTTCTCCCATATCTTTTTGTGGCTTGATAGCTTGTTTCTTTTTTTTTTTTTTTTAAGATTTATCTATCTATTTGACAGACAGAGATCACAAGTAGGCAGAGAGGCAGGCAGAGAGAGAGAGGAGGAAGCAGGCTCCCTGCTAAGTAGCAAGCCCGATGTGGGGCTCGATCCCAGGACCCTGGGATCATGACCTGAGCCGAAGGCAGAGGCCTTATCCCACTGAGACACCCAAGCGCCCCAGCTTGTTTCTTTTTATCATTAAATAATATTCCATTGTATGGTATAAGTATGCTACAGTTTACTTATGCACCTTCTGAAGGACAACTGGGTTACTGCCATTTTTTGACAATTAGGAATCGAGCTGCTGTAAGTGAACTTACATTTTCAGACCAACTGGGTAAATACCGAGGAGTGCAGTTGCTGGATCACAGAGTAAGACTGCATTTATCTTTTCAAGAAACTACTGTACTGTTTCCCAAAGTAACTGCGCCATTCTGCATTGCCACCAAGAGTGGATGAGAGTTCCTACCTACTGTTTCAATTCCATGGCAGCATGTGGTATTGTCTGGGTTTTTTTGATTCTAGCAATTTTAATTGGTGTGTAGTGGTATCTCATTTTAATTTGCAATTCCTTAATGACAAATGATGTTTACATTTTTTATATGTTTATTTGGCATCTGTGTATCTTTGGTGAGGTGCCTGTTCAAATATTTTGTCCGTTTTTAAGTTGTTTCCTTATTGGTAAGTTTTAAGGATTCTTTGTGTATTTTGGATACAAGTCCATTATCAAATATATGATTGCAAATATTTTCTCCAGGTCTGTAGTTTGTCTTTTCAGTCTCTTAGCAATATTTTTCACAGAGCACACATTTTTAAATAAAATCTAACTAATCAATTTTTTTCTGTTAGGGGTCATTCTTTTGGTGTTGTATCTAAAATCTTATCTCAACCCCGAGGTCAAATGGATTTTCTCCTATGGTTTCTTTCAGAAGTTTTACAGTATTGCAGTTTGTATTTAGATCTATGATCAGTTTTGAGTTAGGTTTTGTGAAAAGTGTAAGGTCTGTGACTAGATTCCTTTCTTTTATTTTATTTTATCTTATCTGCATATGAACATCTAATCTTTTCAGTATCACTTGTTGAAAAGACTATTCTCTCTCCACTGACTTTCCTTTGCTGCTCCTTCATCACAGATCAGCTGACTATGTTTGTGTATGTCTAGTTCTATGATGTCTATACTGTCCCACTGATCTAGGTCTCTATTCTTTTGCCAATGCCACACTATCTCGATTATTTGCAGATTTATGGTAAATCTTGAGGTCAGATAGTATCAGTCCTTCCATTTTGTTCTTGTTCAGGATTGTGTTGGCTATTCTGGGTCTTTTGCCTTCATATTGTATTTCAAACTTTTTGACTAATAAGGCCTAGCTCAGAGCCTTATATAATCAGAGGTTCTAAATTAATTATTCCTTGTTTGTCTACCCCTGGGTACAGCTAAAGCCATTTTAAGACTGCTTGAAAAGATTCTACTTTTAAGTTGTCTTAACTTTTCTGTCTGAAACTTTTCTAACATTGTGAATTATATATGTAATGTAAATGGATAGTTATCATTATTGGGCACCAAAATTCTTCTTAGGGAAAAATATGCCATTTAAAAAAAAAAATACATGAAGTCATGAGACAAGGCAACAAAAATTGTGGCAGTATGTCCTCGTTGAAACGAAGAAGATTCTCTCTGTTTCCAAGAGGGAGGATCCAGAGAGAGGGAAGGAAAGAGAACGAGAGGAGGAATTAGCAGGTGAAATGAGGTTGGTGTCCACATTTGATAACACAACTAGTAGAAATTCCACAATTTGGGGGGTATTTCGGATGTTTAGTTGAAAAATTTTCATTTGTTATGGAATAACACTCACATTTGGTCCCCTTACCACCTCGACTCATTTTCAGTGCATCCTACCACACTTGGAAATGCTTTGTGTGAGAATTGTGCTTTGTTTAGGGATTCAGGAAAGAACTTGCATTTCATGTCTGTAGTGAATAGACATAGCACCTGTGGAAACTGAGAATGAAATGAACCCACTAGGAATTAGCGACCATCTTGCTGAAGGTTTGGGTTTTGACAGGGCATGAATGGGACTTTGAGCTCAGCTTATCCGGCTCTCAAGGGGCCAGGATATCCCAGGTACGCTAACATCTGCATTACACATATTACAGGAGGGATTCCTTTATGGTTCTCAAATGACCCTAGCAGCATTATTTTCTTTGGTTCTATCAACAGTCACGTGAAACAATTTTTTGGGGGGGGTTGTGAAAATTTAACACAACCTACGTGAGGCTGGACATTGTGACATATTACTGGGAATCTGCTTGGATGACATCTTATATGCAAACTTAATTTTGACACCTTAATTTATTTGAACTTGTGGTCATGGGAAGGGTCCGATAGCTTCAAAAATGGAAGCGAAATCATTAAATGTAGACAGACCTTAAAGACCACTGTACAGAGGAGGACATCAAAGTAGAGGGAAGAGAATGACTTTCCTAAGGGCAAACCGCCTTTGGGAAGTAGATTCATTCATTGGGTCAATTCAAAGAGGAAGTCTTATGTTCCTTGCTAACAGAGTTACTGCTGTGGGCCACCTCCCCTTCAGTACTCAGAGATCTACTTTGGCATGCAAGAGAACTTACCTAGCTCTTTTCTCTCTTTTTCAAAAGAAATGAAAAGAAATGGGGTGGGGGAAAGCCTTCATGGCCATAAAACACTGAACTTCAGCTTTCTCAGAGGTTCTCTCTCTCGTCCAGATTTGGGGAGACTTTTGTGAATGAGACACTGGCAAAGAGCAAGGTGGTGAGATTGGCTTTTTCCCCACTGGTGCTTCTCCCAGGCCCAGGGATAGTCAACTGAAAACCAATCAATATAAGTTTCATTTTTGTTTTCTGTATAAATAGTTGGCTTATCTGAAATGACCTTTTCCAAGAGCTAATGGCCATAAATTTTTGCAGCTGGACATGTTTAGAAATGCCTCTTAGCTATTTTTGTTGATTTATTTTCTTTGTATTTGTGCAATCCAGCTTTGGGCATGGAAGAGAACAGCCCTGGTCGCTAGTCCTCCACCTCTAATGATATAAGCCCAGGAACCATAGTTCCTCCCCTGTGGGAAATACCCCATATGGAGTGGAATCCCTGGAGTTATAGCTCAGTCTAGGAGAAATGACTACACCTTGGAGAATCGTGGTCATGATCCCAGGGTCCCTACTCAGTAGGGGGTTGGCTTCTCCCTCTCCTTCTCTCCTCCCCCACTCAATGTTCTTTCTGTCTCTCTCTCTCTCTCTCTTTGTCTCATAAATAAATAAAAATCTTTAAAAATAAAAAAGAGAAATATGTTAAGTGACCGTTGCATATACTTAATTATAGTATGTGAATTTTATACATACATTTGATCAGAGTCTAGATGTATTCTCAAAAAGAGGAAAGCTGACAATTCTTGATGACCTAATAATGTACAGTGAATTTATTCCACTTAATCCCAAAACTGTCCTGTCAATGAGGCATTATTACCTCCATTTAAAGATGAAGAATCTGATTCATACCAATATCAAATAACTTACCTAAGGTCATATAGCTAATACAAAGATACAACCAGAATTACAGGTCAGTCCTAAGGCTAAAATACATGCTACGTTTATTATACCATGCTGCATTTAGAAATACAAACAATTATTGATTTAGGTAAAGGGCATAGGGCTACAACATTTTTGGTTAAAAATTAAAATTGAAATAAATATGGAGATGTTTTCGTTTCCCTCCATATTCACTGGATTACTGACGGCTGAGTTTCAGGGAAGGAGAAACATGAATATTATGATAGAGACAACTCATCACTCCTCTGTCCTTTTGCTTCTAGAACACTGTTACCTTTCTCTGGACATCCACTTCCCAGGAAACAATATACACGCTCTGAGGCCCAAGGTCAGAAGGTTTCCATGAAAGGGATGCAGTGGTTTAAGTCCTGGATGTAGGACAGAGCAATAAAGCAATCAGTGTGGGCAAGGCTAAACTTAGATGAAATTTAGTAATGGATTTCTTTTTTTCTCTTCAAGCCTCTAGCATTCTTTCTTAGGCTTTCTCCTCTCTTTTTCAGTGTCACAAGTTCCTTTGGTTGAAATTAATAAACATATTCAGATGTGAGGGTTAAGAATTCATCAGGTTTAATTCATTAGTTTTCTCAGGAAGATTCATATTTTGAAGGGCAGAGGGAGAGAGTTACTTAAGCAGACTCCACGCCCAGCCCGGAGCTTGATGCGGGGCTCGATCTCATGACCCTGAGATCATCACCTGACCTGAAATCAAGAGTTGGACGCTTTACTGACTGAGCCCCTCAGATGCCCCAGGAAGATTCATACTTTAGCTGGAGATGGGTTCTTGAGGTTCAGGAATGAATCTTGGAAGGTAGAATTTCAGATACCAATTTCAAGCATCAGTCAGTAGATTTCCGTTGTCCCTGAATCACACAAGTGTTTTTTGGGATGGGACCTGATTTAACTAATTTTCTCCATCTAATAAAGGAGCAGCTGAAACTCAGAAGAACTGGAAGATTGGCCCTTACCTCACAGTTAGTAGGTGATGGACTGTCTAGAACCCAACACTTCTCCCTAGAATTGTGGAACCAGAGGGCTAGCAAGGATCTTAGCGTTGCATCACATACATCCATCTTCCTTATGACCTCCTTGCCAAACAGTTGTCAACTCCCCAGTGACGGACAGTCCATGTCAGCACAGGGATCTCTCAGAAATCGCGGATCTGAGCTCTGTGTCACTTTGGAGATTCCACCTAGGACAATACAGAAGACGTCTAATTCTTCTCTCCTCTTCTCTGACCACCCTGGACCTGACTTCCCTCTTCCAGGTTAGATATTCTTAGTTTCCTTAACTCCACTTCCTGTGACATTTCAAACCCTTCCGTCATTTCAATTATGCTTTTCTGAACTGGCTACAGTTTACCTCAAAGTAGGAGGCTTAGAACCACACCTAGCACTCGGGGTGAAGTCTGGACTCATTCGTTCGCTCCTCCACTCAGCAGACATATCCTTGATCAATGTCAAACTTCTCTCAGCTCAGGACAGAGCAGGGAGATATGCTGAGCTCCATTGCCCTGGACACAATATATTTTTGGTTGCCGCCCAAGATCTAATTCATTCTGGCTTGTAGGGCTTATGGTCAGCTAGCTTTCTCAAGTCCTTTCCCATGGTGTCCTGTTGTAGCATGCACCTTGCTCTCCACCAAGCTGTTCCTCCGTGTGGGAAGCTGGCCCTATTTGTGTGGAAACCCGTGCTGTTACTCTGGGGTGTGTGCCTACACAAGCTTTTATAAAACCTATTTGGGTCATAATGAGAACACCTTTCTTCAGATCTGGGTCCAGGTTTGTTCCTTCGTGATGCCAAAGTTGACATGCTCCCAGTCTGTCTCTGCAATAAAATCTCATCTCTAGGACATGGAGCCATCTCTCCACTCTGGGGTCAATCGGGAGCCAGCGAGAGGGGTGAGGAGCTCACACATGCAGGATGTTGCTTCCACGGGCCATGGAAAACTACCCGCCCAGCCACCCACTCCCCCAGCCGCCGCCTCCCACTCTTTGCCATCCCTCCCTCCCTGCTTTGCCTTTGCTTTTCACTCGCCATTGACCTGGCTCAGAAGGAGAAAAGGCAACAGCCCAGCAACAGGGCACACAATTTAAGTCAAGGTCTAAAAGACATTTCTGGAGTTGGGATTCTGGAAATAAGAGGCTGCAGCATTTTGACAGCTGAACCCCTGGAGTCCGTCTTGTGTCTTTGCTCACGCTTGCCATCAGCCCTTCCCGGCTCCTGTTCCCTTCTCTATCTGAAGGGTTCCTTCCGGTGGAATTTCTTGACGCATTTTGCACATTGACAACAAGTCTCACCTACCTATTAATAAAATTTAACCAATTTTATTGTCGAAGGAGTGACAAAAGTCAAGTCTGCGGCCTCCATGAGTGTCTCACTTCTTTCATCCCACTCAGAAGCCTCTCCTGCTGCCATCTCAGTGATGCCAGGTCTTGTCGCAGGAAGCTGTGGTCCCTGCAACTACAGCTCTGTGACAGCCAAATGAGTGCCCCTCCTTTGCCCATGGCAATCGTCCGGACCCACTCCATACCTCATTTTGCAAGTCACGGAACCGCACAGATGAGCCTTTGATGAGTCATATCTTCCTCGAAAGGGAAAAAATCATCAAGGATCTAAGTATAAACAAACCTTCAGCATGGAGTGAAGGAGAGATTCCAAACTTTTCCATGAGGGAGTGACATCTCTTCCCATCCCCCCACGTTCATGTTCTGCATATCCCCTGCATTCTTCTCCATACAAGAACTCGGCAGAGCGAACTCATTTCCCAATTCCTGTTTTCAGATGTTGTTTAGGTCAAGTTTAAGCTCTTCTGGCTTGGGGCTGGAGTTTGACGCCAGCTGTGCATTTATGGCACACAGAGTCAAAAGCCGTGTTGTCGCAAGGCATGTCCCTTCCCTCATCCTCGAACCATCCCCCACCTTATCCATCTCGGCACACACACTTTTTTAAAAAAAGCTTAATATTACCAGTCTGGCAGAAGGAAGTGTAAATGTTATGTCAGCGTTAAGACACGACTTAATCCTAATAGCTGGGTTGTCAGGGAAGCGTGACGCGAGCTGACAGATGTTACATGACACCCAGAGTTCCCGGTGGCGCAGAAATAAGGCTGTGTGCTTCCAGGACAGGGGAAGTCTCCTGGGCAAGAGGTGAGGCGGGAATTTTTTCTTTCCTGTCTTCCATGCGAGGTCAGAGCGCGCTGTCAGGCAGGGTGGACCCGGGCTGAGATGGGTAATAAGTGCTCGCAGATTGCCAGGTGAGCCAGACACCTTCGGCTTTGAGTGAAGGATTGACTGGAACTAGCTGGGTTTTCCCGGGTTATGGAGGGCCTTTTGATGATGTCAGAAATTCCAAGAGGAGGTTTCAGAAGAAAGTAAGAAAAAGCTGAACATCTGTTCTCTGTAAAAAGAAAACAAACAAACAAACAAATAAACCAAACTACTCTTCCCCTTCTGGCTGCCTCCTTCAGGCAGCTCTCTGTTACCCCAGCACCTGTGAGGCTGAGGAGGAGATTCGGCTGAAAAGAAGCTAAGTAAGTGGTTTGTAACCTCGGGCATTGGTGCTCAGAAACACTGATGCCGAGCCCTACTTCCCGAGATTACAGTGCACCTGTGGTGAAGTAGGGCTGGGCCATTGGTATTTTTATAAAGACTCCCAGGATGTTCTATCATGCAGCCGATGCTTACAACCACGGGCCCAGGAGCAGGTGCGACTGAGACCAAGAGGATGTTGCTGTTTAAGACTCAGTGCTGCCTTCAGGAGAGCAAAATCAGCGTTTACCTCCCAGGCGCCACCAAGGATCTCTACGCCTTTAAAAAACTTCTAAAAGGGGGCACCTGGGTGGCTCAGTGGGTTAAGCCTCTGCCTTTCACTCAGGTCATGACCCCAGGGTCCTGGGATCGAGCCCCGCATCGGGCTCTCTGCTCAGCAGAGAGCCTGCTTCCCCCTCTCTCTCTATCTGCCTCTCTGCCTGCTTGTGATCCCTCTCTCTCTGTCAAATAAATAAAATCTTAAAAAAAAAAAAAAAAACTTCTAAAAGTTTCTTTAGTTATTCTAAGGGGAAAACGGGACTTTCCTTTGTGTCATCCCTCCTCTGTACCCCATGATCTCCCCAGTAAGGGCTATGCCTGTCCCTGGATTGTCTGGGAACAGGTGGTACCTGCCCAGTTAGAAGGGGACATGGAGGATCTATCCCAAATCCCTCCTGAACCCCATCTCGGGCCCAGAGCAAGCTCAGGAAATCAGTCAAGGCGGCATCTGGAGCCTTTGCAGAGGTGAGAGGAGGACACGGTATGGAAACTGAGATTCTTCTGCTTTTCCTTGCAGACTTTTGATGGGGTCATCTGTCTGGGAAAGTTTTGCCTGAAGGCCAAGTCTGTGACTAAACTAGGAGCCCTTCACGTCCGGGGACTATCGTTCCTGCCCCCTTCTTGGGCAGTAAATAAATCTCAGCTTTGAAAAACAAGCCCTGGTGACACACTGGTGATGGCTGTGGGAGAAGCAGAGTCCGGATGTCTCCGTGGAGAACTCGGTACTTCTCAGCCTTGTCTGAACCTTTCGACCGGGATTTCCTCATTGCAAAGAGTAGTGGTCACTCTGGCCCTGAGAGTGACCAAAAAGGTTCCCGTGTCTCATGGCGAATTCCGGAGTGCTCCGCCGAGCCACCAATTTCCGGGAGATGCACCCCCACAGCTGCTGCGAATATTGATGCCAGTAACACACACTGTGTCTCTCGGCGGCCAGCGCGATACCCGGCAAGGAACTGCACTGTCCAGGATTACTCCACGTTCAGGAAGTGACTGATGCTGGGAGACACGGGCCCATGCTCTTGCCTCAATCTGGGACACATTGACCTTGGAGCTTCTTAAGGGTGCGGGGCACCTGGGTGGCTCAGTTGGTTGAGCTGCCGACTCTTGGTGTGGCCCAAGCCATGATCTCAGGTTCATGAGATCTAGGCAGGCATGGGGCTCTGAGCTCGGAAACGAGTCTGTGCGGGATTCTTTCCCTCCCTCTTTGCCCCTCCTCTGTCTCACACGTGCTCCAGTGCGTGCTCTCACGCACTCTCTCTCAAATAAATAAACTCTTTAAAATTAAAATATATATATATATATATATATATATATATATATATATTGGCTGAGGCTTCATTCGCACCTGCATTGGGGGTCAGCTTCCTCTCTCCACCATCCTCGCTTCCTCTTGGGTCAGGAATCTGAGTGCATTCTCAATGAACCTTCTGCTGGCAACTCTCCATCATGGGGACCCCAGCTAAATGACTTTCTCTTCACTGGTCCCTTGGAGGCCAGCTTTCGGATGTGTGATCTGAGCAGCACCCTGGAAAGACGACGTGCTCTGTCGTTAAAGGAACACGTTTTTGTCAGGTGTAGATCTCTTGATGTTCATTTCCCCTTCTGGCAGTTCTGGCCTGCCTTAGGAGGCCCCCAGAGGACCAAAGGGACCACCAGGGACAAAGCTAGTGATGCTAGCAATCTGCACCTAAAGGAATTTGAGAGAGAGATGGCCCAGGAATTCCAGCTACCACACACATGTGGCATGCTCAGGAGCGTTGCTGGAAGCTGACGGGTGTGAGATTAGTAGAGATACTGAGGGAAAGTTGGAAACGCGACAAAGAAGAGGAGGCAGGGAAGTGTCTCTAGAGATGAGACATTTTTGTTTAATTTCCTGGATTAGTTACTTTTAATGGTTAAAAAAAGAAATCCACATCTGTTAATTTACTGCAAGAGCCCTTTGTAATTTGAGAGCTAATGGCCTTCCAGGGGAGGGGAGGATGGTTATGGATTTGTGCAAAGAGTTAAATCTCATGATGTGAACATGCTAGGGGAGGCCCCACCTGTGTGTACAATGTACTTAAAGGATTAGAGCAAACTTTGAAATTATGATATGTTTTACCTCAGGTAAGCACCTTACTCTTTAAGCTTCTATTTCCTTGAAGGATTGAGGGGGGCACCAATTCTCTCAGGTAATCAGGTGCATGAGACACCCTGCTTGGGATTTAATGAGGGTTTAAGTGCAGGCAGATGAAGGATGTGTTTTATATATATATATATATATATATATATATTTTTTTTTTTTAAGATTTTATTTATTTGAGAGAGTGTGTGTGAGCATAAGCCGGGGAGAGGCAGAAGGAGAGAGAAAGGGAGGAGCAGACTCTCCGCTGAGAAGGGAGCCCGATGTGAGGCCTGATCCCAAGCCCCCCAGGGTTAACAACCTGAGCTGAAGGCAGATGGTTAACCGACTGAGCCACTGAGGTGCCCCTATATATTTTATTTTAAACCCATTTTCAATGCTTGGTGAACCTAATTCAAAGGTGTTACTTCCAAGAGGTCTTTCCACCCTGAATGAAGGTGACATTTCCAGGGAGATGCACGCACCAGAGGACCAGGGGAGGGTTGCAGTGGGAGCGGCTGGTGGGAGATGGAACAAAATTTTATTTTTTCAAATATTTTTAAAGATTTGAGAGAAAGAGTGCTTATAAGTGGGGGGCGGGGCAGAGGGAGAGAATCCTCAAGCAGACTCCCTGCTGAGTGTGGAGCCCCACGTGGGGCTCAATTTCACGACCCCCACAAAATCATGACGTGGGCAGAAAGGGAGAGTCAGAAGCTTAGCTGACTGAGCCAACCAGGTGCCCCAGAAAGGGGAATTTTAGAAGAAGTATTGCTGTGCTCTCCATGTTCCCATCGGGATCTTCCAGAAATACAGGAAAATACCTGATATTCTCTATTTTAAAACAAAAGGGCAGGAGCTGGAGATGATTTTTAAACTGAACGCAGAAAGTACTTTCCCTTGCATGATTTACCAGGAATGGGGGGGTGGGGGGAGGGCCGGTGCTTCTACAAAAGAATAACGATCATTGGGCACTGGGTAAGCTACTGCTTTTAGACTATCTGGTCTCCTTAGATTCGAGTCAGGCAGGCTGAGGGAGGGAGAACATGGTAACCGGAAATAGGTAAGCTCAAAAGCATGCAGCTTTTAGGAAACAAAAACCCATACGCAAAGATGTCTAATAAAGTCACAGTGCTTTATTTTTAAAACACTCATACATTGCCAAAAATACTTAGAAAAATAAAGTTTGGTTGGGGTTCATTACTAAACTTCAAGTCACAGGTTTTCACGTTACAGACTGGAGCAGAGTTTGCTAGGCAGGTGGAGAACCCAGACTGAATTACGGAATGGAAAGAGGCTGTCTGGGGTGAGGGTGTTGGGGCACCCTCTAGTTCACCGATTAGATACCCAGACACCAGTTCGTCCAGTGCTGTTCTACCAGTTCAGAGATGGGGGAGTGACGAGCTCCAATGGAGGAGGAGAGCGAGATGGATTCATAGACCAAACAGTTTTAAACAAAGACTTTTTTTTTTTTTTGCAACACAATACACACATCACAGTAAAATGTTTAATACTTGCAGAATGGCAGGTGGAAGGAAAGGCTTAAATGGAGAGGGTGGGTGAGAAAGGGTACTGAGCAGGGAGCGGGCACTGAATGCTTCTCTTCAAAGCCGTGTGACAGGAGCAAGAGATCTAGGCCAGGCCAGTCTGCCATCAGCGCCCCTGGTGTTGTCAGCAGCTGAGTGTCTAACGGTATTTCCGTGGGGAGCCCAAGCAGGAGAAAATGGGGTGGAACGGGCCAACTTTCTATCAACTCTGGCAGTTCTGTCACCAACAGTAAATCACCCCTTTTAATAGGAGGAAATTGAAAGGTTTCTCACTAAACAGAATTAAGTAGTGGGATCAAGAGATTTCCAGGCTTTGGGGTACCCTCATTAGTAACTGGCTTCTTCTGCGCTGATGTCTGCCCTCCGCTGGGTCACCTTAGACAGTCGGGTGGAAACAGAAGTGTGGCCAGATTTCTCCTTTGCCCTTTTCTCATTGTCGTTGAAGTCATGAGGTGACTCATTTGGGGGACCCATTTTTTATGAGCATTAAATACAGCTCCCGAAGTGTTTTCATTTGTTTGGTGATGGACGCCACAGTAACGTGTTTTAAAAAGGGGTTCCTTTCCCCTAACCCCTGCTGTCCAAGGGCTATCAGCCCCCTTCAGCTTGCAGCCAGGGACCCAGCTCCCCGAGGCCCCAGCTGCCTTTTCTTTCCGCCCTGACCATACACCCCGCATTTCCACTGGACAGCTCATGGTGCCCAACTCTTTTTTGCTCTGTGTTCTCCGTGTGTGAAAGCCCGATACCTCTTAAACTCCTCGGCCTGCAGGGATCGCAGAGGGTTGTCTGACTTTGAACTGTAACAACAGAGCCACCGAAAGTCTTATAAAAGCAGCAGTGACCTTTTTGAGCTGTCAAATCTTTAAATAGGATTTGGGATTTAATGTATGTTTTTAAAGAAAAAAAATATAAGAATTGCTAGTTTGAAAAAAAAAAAAGTCTTTTAGCCAATTCAGAATCTTCCCCCTACCCTACTTTTTTTTTTCCCTTAAACCCAGGAGAGATAAAGCTTCGGGGGGAAAAAAAAACAAAAAAAACAACCCCACCCCCCCACCCCCCAGATCTCAGGCTAAATAAGGAAGGCTTATGTTAGGTGCAGCCAGACTAAAAGTCTGGGCTGAAAAGAAGCCCTTTGGTGGGTGACTGTTGTGGAAAAGGGACAAAAAAATAAAAGGACGTAAAGCAGGAGCTTACAGGAGAGAAGTATGTGATCTGTCACGGTTTAGTATGAATTACAGCCTGAAAACTCCAGCAAACTACTCATTCCAATTCTCAGGCCCAGGGCAAAAAGGTCCAGAGGAAGCTTTTTTACCTTTATTAACAACAATCATGTGCTGCCCCCCAACCGCCCAGCTGCAATGCAGAGGTTCCTCAGGCCGCTCTCTGACACCCGGAGAGCCTTCTGTCCCGGGCCCACCTAATGCAGTACAATTTCTGTGTATATAGCTTGTCCCAGAACTGCAGTGAGTGCTTCTTGTTCTGCTTGGGCCACCCTGTAAATACTTAGGTCGGTGCGTTATTTAAAAAAGAAGAAGCAGCTCACGTTTTCATCTCCTACCCATCCCCATCTCCCATGCCCGTCTGTGCCTAGCAAACAGGCTCCCCTGGGACAGCCTCTGTCTTCTTCTCTCTTATGGGGACAGAGAGGAACCCTGACCACATTCCAAGGCCCGTGAGAGGTTTGTGAAGTGTAATTCGGGAGGGAACACCCTTGTCTTGGCCATCCTTTTCCCCTTCAGGTTTGCACTTTCAGGGTCGATGTTCAGTGACGCAAGAGGGTGGAGTGGAATCAGCATCCTTAGGGGTGATGGGGACAACTCACACAAAATCACAGAAGTGCTAGAAACAGTGCTTGATTTTATCCCTCCCCACTTGGCGGAGGGTTTCTAAGAGCAAACAAAGTGCCATATCATGTGTTGGGGAGATCTATTTGGGTATTATTCGCTATCGCAGATCTTTCATTGGCTCACCAGGGAAGAATCGGGGGTGTCCATGCAATCATCCAGCGGGGTCAGTATGCACGCCTCTTGCTCCTCAGGCCTCCCTGAGCCTGGCCTTTTGCTTTCCAGAGACGCAACCCAGGGAAGGCAGTGTCTGACCACCTGGGATTGTCATCTGCGCTGGCGTTACCAGAAAGGTGGGTTCCAGCCCCCCAAGCAGTACAGGTAGGGGTAGTAAGGGTAGCTGTTATGCATGGAGATGAGGGAGGCCTGGGGTAAGCCCTCCTCTTTCAGGGCTGGCAGGGAGGAGTGCTTCTCCAGGTCTCCCAGGTCCGAGGTGAGCTGCTTTCGCTTGGTCTTATAGCGTCTGTTCTGGAACCATATTTTCACTTGGGTCTCAGTGAGCTTGAGGTTCTTGGCTAGGTGAGCCCTTTCAGGGGCTGACAGATACTTCTGGTGGCTGAACTTCCTCTCTAACTCTATGACCTGAGTGTGGGAGAAGGCAGCACGGGAGCGCTTCTGCGGCTGTTTTGAGGTTTGCGGAAGGCTTGGTAAGGAGTCTGCGCTGTTTTCACAGTCCAACAGATAAGTCTCCAAGTGTCTATCTGGAAAGGAGAAGGAGGAGGGATGGGAAGGAAAAGGTTACATGTTAGAGGGAAGAGAACAGAATTCAAGCCACCTTATCTCTTCAGTGAGTGAACAAACAGCCCACTGTCATCTTGGATACATTTCACTTTTTTCACATGACTAAGGAACTCTCCTGAGTGGGGAGTGAGTGAATATGTATATTATGTATTAGTTTTCTAACAGTCATCAAGAACCCAAAGTTAGAAGCTTCTCGTGGTAGAGCTTCCTGCCATATCGTCCAGAATTCACTAGGGTCCTGGATGTGTGTGCGCTGAGAAGAGGTAGGAGAAGTGGAGCCAGAAGAGAAGCCAGGCAGGGAAGACCCAGAAATCAGGCTGCTGGTAAAGCAGGACCAAAAGGCATGAGCGTTAACTTTTGGGTGTCAGGAGAGGGTTTGTGTTATAGGAAAGGCGGCGCAGGCAAAAGGCAAGTTCCTTCTCTGGCTTTAGGCCCCCTTTTTTTCTAAGCAAGCCGTTAGGACACCTCATCCTCATCCGAAGTGACAGGACAAGGAAAGAAATCTGCTGTAAACGTTCTAACGGTGTTCTATTTCCTGAAGGCCGCAGGGACCTTCAGAATGCAGTTGTACTGCCCGTGGAGCTGCGAAGTCAAGGGAGTCTTCGCTTGTCAAACCCTGATCAGTTACTTGTTACATAGAACTGTAACTAAGAAGAGGTTGCGCGGGGCGGGCGCGGATCGAGGGTCCCGCGGGGGCTGGGAGCGCGTGGCAGGGTCTTTACCTGGGACCCTGGGGCTCGGGGCGCCGCGTGTGCGCTCGCTCTGGAGCCCCGGGAGCCAGAGCCCGCGGAGCAGAGAGCTCGGTGCCCGGCGAGTCCAGCCCAGGTACAAATCCTGCGCCACCCTGACGGTGGGGCTCAGGGCTGATTTCCGAGGCGCGCCCGCGGCGGCAGGAGGTGAGGTCCCTTGGCCTGTCGCCGCGGGGCCCCGTATCCCTGCAGCCGGAGCTCCGCGGCCTCGCGCTGGTGCAGCCCGCAGGCCGGCCCGCCCCTCCTCTGGGACCGCACCCTGGCCCAGCCCGGCCGCCGCAGCCTCGCCGCCGGCTCACCTGGCTCGCCCTCCGCGGGCGCGTCTGCGTCCTGCGCGGCGCCGGGCCCGGCGCTCCACTCATCCTCCGGCGCCCCGGCGCCGCCTCTTCCTCGCTCCGGCTCCGGCTCCTGGTCTCGCGGCGGGTCCGGCTGGCGCGGGGGCTGCGGGCTGCTCGTGTGGCCGCCGCGCCTCTCCGCGCCGTCCCGCAGGATGTCCTGGATGAGGAAGGAGGTGAGCGGCTTGGACTGGGTGGCCGCCCCCGCCGCCCCGGGCCGCGGCGCGGGAGCCCTGAGCATCCCCTCGGCTCGGCTACAGGCCAGCAGCGTCAGCGGCGTCCTCGGCGTCCACACCACTTTCACTTTCCGCCGCTCCGGCGCACTTATAGCCCTGGGGAGCGCGCCGCGCCGCCCTCCCATTGGCCGCTGGGTCCGGGGCGCGCCGCCCATTGGCCGCCCGCGCTCCAGGTGAGGGGGGTGGAAAGGGGAGTCCCTCGCACGGTCTCCGTCACCTCTTCTCTAAAGGATTCCTCCCTAAATTCCAGCTCCGACCCACATACAAGTTTTTGTGTGAACACACCCTCTGGGGAATAATGATGCAGAAGAGAGATACTCCGTTTAGCTCGCGTAGACTGTTACAGTGCCTTTGCTCACAAAGGGTGGGGGGAATGACTAGATCCCAGCTTACAGATGCTAATTCCGAGGGCCCCGTGATGAGGAGAGACTGGTAGCAGACGGGACCTACCGAGGCTTTCAAAGACCCGGTCGGACAGGCTCCATTCTGTGCGGGATGTCACTGGGGCCATTGATAAAAGTGGAATAGGAACCATGGATTAAAGTATTGACTCAGTGTTTAAATTTACTGAAGTTAACAGTACTGTGAGTGTGTAAGAGAATGTTCTTAGGAAGTAAACATTAAAGTACTTAGGGGCAGAGGCTCAGGATGGATGAAACTTAGCATCACATGATTCTGAAACAGTGATAGAGATGGAGAGATAGATCCCATGTGATAAAATGAACTGGTTAAATATTAACTTGGTGAATCTGATATGCTGGTGTTCTTTTGAACTATTTTTATATATGCAACTTTTCTGTACCTCCTAGTCTAAGGCAACTTGCATTCCACTGGAAACTTCAAAAGGATGTCATGTTGTGTGTCTGGGGAGGAGAGAGAGGGAGTAGGTTCTTGTGGATAAAGCAACCAAAGAGACCTGCCATGTACAATGGGAAGGTCTTTGGCAAAGGTGATTTTCTTCTCTTATTTTTTTTTTCATTTCAAAAAGTATTTTAAACATTTTCTAGATTATCGGGAGTTTGTGGAATTAGTACCCCCAATTTCGCCCAATGATGACATATTATCTAACTGCAGTACAATGTAAAAACCAGGACGTCGACCTCAGTACATTACTGTTAACTACACTACAGACTTTATTTTCAGCATTTTCAAAACCTGCATTCATTTATATGTGTGTTTATAGTTCTATGCAATATTATCACATGCATTCTTGTAATGCCACAATCAAGATACAAAATTGGTCTATCTCCACAAAAGAACTTCCTCCGAGGCACCTGGGTGGCTCAGTCCATGAGCGTCTCCCTTCCACTCAGGTCATGATCCCAGGCTCCTGGGATCAAGCCCTGCATCGGGTTTCCTGCTCAGCGGGAAGCGTCCTTTTCCCTCTCCCTTTGCTTGTGTTCCCTCTTTTGCTGTGTCTCTCTCTGTCAAATAAATAGATAAAATCTTAAAAAAAAAAAAAAAAAGAACTTCCTCAGCTGTCTCTTTGTATTTGTGTATCCAAGCCCCTTCTCTCCATCTCTGACCTCTGGCAACCACTACTCTGTTCTTTATCTCTATAGGTTTACCATTCAGAGAATGTTACCATTTCAGAGAATGAAATCAAACATCATATGGTATGTAATCTTTTGGAATTGGCTTTCATCATTAAGCACGATGCCCCTTAGATTGTTGCATATATGAATAGTTATACTTTTAATTGTCAAATAGTATTCCACTGTATGGACCCACTAGAGTGTGTTCAACTATCTACCTGCTGAAGGACAGTTGATCTGTTTCCAGCTTTTTGCTATTATGAATGAAAGTGCTGGGCGCCTGGGTGGCTCAGAGGTTAAGCGTCTGCCTTCAGCTCAGGTGTCATGATCCCAGGGTCCTGGGATGGAGCCCCCTGTCATGCTCCCTGATCAGCGGGGAGCCTGCTTCTCTCTTTCCCTCAGCTCCCCCTGCTTGTGTGCTCTCTCTCTCTCAAATAAATAAATAAGATCTTTAAAAAAAAGAAAGAAAGTGCTGTGAATATTCACATACAAGTTTTTGTGTGAACGTGAGTTTTCATTTCTCTGTGGTAAATATCCAGGAGTGCAATCACTGGGCCATATGGTAATTGAATGTTTAGTTTTTAAAGAGACTTCTAACCTGTTTTCCAGAGTGATTATGCCATTTTAGATTTCCATCAGCAATATTTGAGGGTTTCAGTTTGTCCATATCCTCATTGGCATCTAGAATTATCCTTGTCTTTCATTTTGGTCATTGTAGGAGGTGTATAGTGATATCTCACTGCGGTCTTCTATTTTCAGTTTGCACTTCCCAAATGGCTAATGATATTGAACATATCATGTGCTTCTTCACCATCCGTATGTCCTCTTTGGTGAAATATCTGTTCAGTTCTTTAGGGTTTTAATAATTCTTCATATATTCTCTATATGGACCTTTGTTTAATGTATGGTTTGCAAAGATTTTTCTCCCAGCTTGTCTTGTCATCTTTTTTTTTTTTAAGGAATCTTTTTTAAAGTTTTTTTTTTAATATTTTATTTATTTGACAGAGAGAAATTACAACTAGGCAGAGAGGCAGGCAGAGAGAGAGGAGGAAGCAGGCTCCCCGTGGAGCAAAGAGCCCGATGCGGGGCTCGATCCCAGGACCCTGGGATCATGACCTGAGCCGAAGGCAGAGGCTTCAACCCACTGAGACACCCAGGCGCCCCTGTCTTGTCATCTTTTAAACAGTATTTCACAGCACAAACCTTTTAATTGTGGTAGAGTCCAATTAATTTTTTATTTTTACATATTTTGCTCTTGGTGTCAGGATCTTTGCTTCTCCCTACTACCTGAAGAGGCTTTCCTGTGTTGTTTTCTAGAAGTTTTATACGTTACTTTTATTTTTAAATTATTTTTAAAGGATTTTATCCATTTATTTGACAGAGAGAGAGATCACAAGCAGGCAGAGAGGCAGACACAGAGAGAGGGGGAAGCAGGCTCCCTGCTGAGCAGAGAGCTTGATGCAGGCCCGCTCAATCCCAGGACCCTGAGACCACGACCCGAGCCAAAGGCAGGGGCCCAATCCACCGGGGTGATACAAGATCCATTCTGAATTTATTTTTGCATATAGTATGAAGTGGAGGTGGAGGTGGCCCCCTTTCACTTTTTAAAATCTAGACCTTGGTGGGATTTCAAATCAGTGGAGGAAATATGAATTATTTAATAACTAGTATTGTCATTCGGAAAAAATAAAGTTCTATTCTTATAACAAAATAAATCCCAGATGGCCCAAAGATTTAAAACATGATCAGGGGGCGCCTGGGTGGCTCAGTGGGTTAAAGCCTCTGCCTTCGGCTCAGGTCATGATCCCAGAGTCCTGGGATCGAGCCCCAAATCGGGCTCTCTGCTCAGCAGGGAGCCTGCTTCCTCCTCTCTCTCTCTCTGACTGCCTTTCTGCCTACTTGTGATCTCTGTCTGTCAAATAAATAAATAAAATCTTTAAAAAATAAATAACAAAAATAAAACATGATCAGGCATTAAAAAAAAAAAGGAGGGGGGCGCCTGGGTGGCTCAGTCTTTAAGCGGCTGCCTTTGGCTCAGGTCATGATCCCAGGGTCCTGGGATCGAGCCCGCATCGGGCTCCCTTCTCTGTGGGACGCCTGCTTCTCCCTCTCCCACTCCCCCTGCTTGTGTTCTCTCTCTCTCTGTGTCTCTCTCTGTCAGGTAAATAAATAAAATCTTAAGATAAAGTAAGTTTTGCCTACACTCATCATTAGAGAAATGCAAATGAAAACCAGATTGAGATACCCTTTTTCCACCTATCAGACTAGCAGAAGTTAAGAAAAGGGATGACGTCCAGCGTCAGTGAAAGGTGTGAAGGAACAGTGGTTTCCATACCAAGTGGGGGAGAGAGTAAATCAGCTTCATATATTTGGAGGACAAGTTGTCAAGATGAAAACTGGGCCTGACTTTTGACACAGCTACTCCATACTTAGAGACTTACCCTAGAAGTATACAAATATATGTTGTACTACTTGGGAAAATATCCTCACTTTGGTCAGAGACTGATTCAAGTTTCCAAATAATGTTATAGAATAAAAATAGTGACAAGTTATCTTTATTTTACATTTGAGCATGTTCACATATAGAATATATCTAAAAGGGTATAAGTATCTCACTAGAGCAGTTACCTGTGATCAGTGAGGAGGAAACAGCAGATCCGGAGGACAGGGGAGTGGAACAGGGGAGCAATTTCTTGTGCTAATTTATAATTTCAAAAAATTAAAGATGTAGAGCGGAAGCTGAGCTTGGGCTCACCTCTTCCACCAGCAGGACCTCAGATCTCAGATGTCCCTTCCGAATGGGGACACGGCTCACAGCACTTCTCCTCACCTCGCTTCACATGGCCTTCCTTTCATGCTTTGTATCTGGGATGTTTATGTGGATTGGGGACTCTCCTTTCTTAGACTATGAGCTCCCTGTGCAGGGACTACGTCATCCTCGTATTTATACTGTCCCTAAAAGGTGGCTTAGATTTTGACACACAGAAGGTGCTCAATAAATGTTTGCTGGCTGGAAGTCCAGCTTTAGACACCGGGAGACATCTCCCAGGCTGGCAGCATTAAGATCCCAAGGCAAATCACAGTGCAAGGTCTGCCCTTCTTCACCATGTCTGTGCAGCTTAAACTGGGTGACAAGGAGCAAAGGCAATCAGGAAGACCCAAAGGAAGGGCAGGAGGCCTCTTATGATGAGACAGAATTTCAGAGAAAAATAACACCCCTTCCCCAGATGTCCCCCTCCAAATCCTTGGAACTTACGAACATGCTAGATGGATAACAAAAGGGAGTGAAGGTCACAGATGGAATTCAAGTTGCTAATCAGCTGACCTTGAGAGGGCAGGTTTACTCTGCATCATCCAGGTGGACCGAGTGTAATCTCAGAGTTCTTACAGCTTAAAGAAGGAGGGAAGAGACAGAGCCAGAGAAGCGATGGGAAGTGAGAAAGACTCACCTGACCTTTGTTGACTTTGAAGATGGAAGTGGGTGGGCCTGAGCCAAGGAACACAGGCCGCCTCTAGAAGCTGGAAAAAGTCACGAAGCAGATTCTCCCCTAGAGCATCTAGAAGAGAAACAGCTCTGCTGACACCTTGATTTTAGCCTAATTAGACCCATTCTGGACTTCTACCATCTAGAAATGAATCCAGAGGCATTTATGAAAGGATCCAGAAATGTAGAGAGGATTACCAGTTCTGCTTTAATATGAACTTTGAGACATTTTTAAAAATGTCTAAATGTCTAAGACATTTAAAATGTCTAAATTTTTAAAAATGTCTAAACATACATTTAGACCCATAATTCCATCCCTTTATTAAAATTTTCTTCTTCCAGGGAAGCCTGGGCGGCTGTCAGTTAAGCCTCTACCTTGGGCTCAGGACATGATCCCATGGGATCGAGTCCAGCATCGGGCTCCCTGCTCAGCGGGTAGCCTACTTCTTCCTCTCCCTCTGTCTGCTGCTCCCCCTGTGTGTGTGCTCGCTCTCTCTCTCTGCCAGGTAAATAAATAAATTAAAACAACAACAACAACAACAAAAAAACTTCTTCCAGTCTTCATCCGTAGTCTATTGTAGGATAAGTATAATCTTGTATCCTGTTTCTTCTTTCCAACTTCTTCTTACAGCATAAGCATTCATATATTTCTCCTTTAATTTAGGAGCCTTTTAGAGCTAAAGACGCTGAGAGTTTAGAATCAGCTAACATAGTTTTGTGGTGATCTCAGCAAGAAGCTGAGGTTTCCAGAGACAATGGGACTATACCTGGGGGTCCAGGCTCACGAACTTCTGGCACAAACGCTTCTGTTACCTCACTTCCCATCGCTGTGCCCACCCCCACCTGCCACAGCGGCTACCCTCCTGAGTGCAAAGTGGGAGCAAGGTTTATAGAATTGTCCTACACAAAATGTGTTTTAAAATGCATCCAGGGGTGGGGCGCCTGGGTGGCTCAGTGGGTTAAGCCTCTGACTTCAGCTCAGGTTATGATCTCAGGGTCCTGGGATGGAGCCCCGCATCGGGCTTTCTGCTCTACAGGGAGCCTGCTTCCCCCTCCCTCTGCCTGCCTCTCTGTCTGCTTGTGATCTCTCTCTGTCAAATAAATAAATAAAATCTTTTAAAAAAAGAAAAAAAAAACAGGCCTTCCTGGTATAGCGCCTGCCATTCTTCCATAGGCTCTAAGTGGGGGTGGCGTGGTGAACACTTTCCTCCATGTTCTTGGAAGTTTAGTGAGGTTGGTTTCAGACTTTTCCCTTCAGTATCCTTCCGGGTTGGACAGGAACGTGAAAATGCTGAGTCCATATCTTTACTGGACGGGGTCCTGTTTGTTTCCCCATCCTCATGTCCTCTCTGCAGTAGAACCAAAGACTTTTTTGCCCTTGTGAGGGAAAAGAATTGTTTAGAAGCAGCTTCCAGTGTGTCTTAGGACCCTAGAAGAGCTGGGGGGGGGGGGCTGCCTTTTTTGGAAGGAGGTCAGTGCTAATGGAGTAGGCTCTAGCTGTGGGGCCTGAGGCAAGTCTCCTAACCTTTTGGAGCATGTCTTCGTTTCCTCATGCAAACTGGGTGCAAAAACAGCATCTCCCTTAAGGATTAGTGAGAGGAATAAGATGGCCTTTCTTCTCTTTTTCTTTTATTTTTTAAGATTTTATTCATTTATTTCACAGATGGAGATCACAAGTAGGCAGAGAGATAGGAAGGGATGCAGGCTCCCTGCTGAGCAGAAAGCCTGATGCAGGGTTCAATCCCAGGACTCTGGGATCATGACCTGACCAAAGGCAGAGGCTTTAACCCACTGAGCCACACAGGCGCCCATCTTTTTCTTGTTTTTTAAGATTTTGTTTATTTATTTATTTGACAGAACAAGACAGTGAGAGACCAAATACAAGCAGGGGGAGTGGGAGAGGAAGAAGCAGCTTCCCGCTGAGCAGGGAGCCTGATGCAGGGCTCGATCCCAGGACACCCCAGGACCCGGGGATCACGACCCGACTGAGCCACTCATCCACCCCAAGATGGCCTTTCATAATGAAGAACTCAGAGGCTGG
Organism: Meles meles; assembly: GCF_922984935.1. NCBI lineage: Eukaryota > Metazoa > Chordata > Mammalia > Carnivora > Mustelidae > Meles > Meles meles. The sequence continues at coordinate 164,998,906 of NC_060067.1, read as the reverse complement.
CATGCACAGAGTGCCCAGGAATAGCTCATTTCTACTAGTCGTGTTCAGGTCTAGACCCACCTCTGCAATATATCAAATTTGCTTTTCCCAGGCACACTGCAGAGAGGCTGAACACAGAGGCACCCTGGACCTAGGAGTCGCTAATAGCGCTGGGGAAGAGAGGTGCAGGAGAGTGTGTTGAATCAATGATCCAGCTTCACGTGCAGTCCTGGGGCACTTCTCCTCCACCTCACCTTCTGCATCAAGCAAACGCCACTCGCAGCTCTTCATCCCGGCTTTCCAGAGCCTTCCATGGAGGCCCAGCTTCCTTGCCTCCTCTTGCCCCTCCTCCTCCCCGACACTCTCTTCTGCTTCTACTGACTCCTTCTGGCAGGGTTTCCACTCATGTCCAACCCAGCCCTATTTCCAAGCCCGGATGCATGCTCTGTGTACGTTTTTCGTCTCTTGTTTATCTTCACTGGCTCAATTTCCACCCAAAAGTTTGTGTAGGACTCTCCAGTCTTCGCCCGGTGGCTCTGCTGCTCGGTTGAGCATTTAACCCTCTGTTGCCTTGGAGTATTTAATCATTGCATATGTACGGGTTTTATCTTAGCCTTACTTAAGGTCAAGGCCACGTCTCAGCTCCTCCTTTCCCTGCACACAGTGGGGAAAATGGGGAGCAAATGGGCAGACACTGACTGCCCACTCTGGGCAGACACTGACTGCCCACTCTGGGCTACCTCACTATAGATATTTAGTCCGCACTACAACCCCCCAGGGATCCTTTTTTACAGATAAGGAGACTGAGGCTCAGAGACTGAAGGTAACATGCCCATGTTCTCAGAGCTAACCCAGCTTCATCCAGTTCCAAAGCCAGGAACTTCCCCAGCAGCCCATGCCTTAGGCACATAGCAGGGGTTAATAACCATGTAGCCCCTGGTTCCGGCATCTTCTCTGGCCTCTTCCAGAATCTTTACCCTCCTACCCTATTCCCCAGCTTTTCTCTCTCTCTGCTCTTGTGGGAGCTTTATAGGCAGAGGCACTGAAAAGAGGGACAAAAGGTTGAATTAAACCACCCTCTATAAGGTGAGCCTGGATGTAACCTATCCCCAGAGTCAAAGACATTTGACATCCCACTGATACCACTCGGCACCCTACATTTTTCTACATAGTGTTTGCATTAAGATTATTTTCCTGGGGGAACGCCTGCGTGGCTCAGTCAGTTAAGTGACTGCCTTTGGCTCAGGTCATGAGCCATGATCCTGGAGTCCCTGGATAGAGTCCCACATCGGGCTCCATGCTCAGCAGGAAGTCTGCTCCCCCCTCCCCCGGCCCTCATCCTTCTGCTCTCCTTTTCTCTCTCACATTCTCTCTCTCAAATAAATAAGTAAATAAATAAAATCTTTTTTTAACAAGATGATTTTCTTTTTTAAAATTTTATTTATTTATTTGACAGAGATCACGAGTAGGCAGAGAGGCAGGCAGAGAGAGAGAGGAGGAAGCAGGCTCCCCGCTGAGCAGAGAGCCCGATGTGGGCTCCAGGATCATGACCTGAGCCAAAGGCAGAGGCTTTAACCCACTGAGCCACCCAGGTGCTCTAAAAAAGATGAATTTCAAGTGTTAATGTGAAAATGCTAGGTGAGTTTGGTGAGACACTAACGCTACTCTAGGTTACACTGTGGCATGAATGGGTCAGACTTTAATTTTCCAGATGGTGGCGGTCAGTGTCCAGAGCCAGAGCTGCAGGGTGTGAGAGAAGTGGCGTAAGGGAAGAGGTAAGGAGAGCAGTGTGGAGCCCAGGAAAACTCGCCCTGAGGGGATGGGTGGGGGGAGGGGCTCGTCCTCTGAGCTGCCAGACCAGTGCTCCTCAGATTGTGAAGTGCACAGAAATTAGCCTGGGCTCTAGTTAAAATGCAAGGTGTGCCCCTGTAGGTCTGGGTGTCCCGTAACAATGGATTTCTTTCTTTCTTTCTTTCTTTCTTTTTTTTTAAAGATTTTTGTTTATTTATTTGACAGACAGAGATCACCAAGTAGGCAGAGAGGCAGGCAGAGAGAGAGGAAGGGAAGCAGGCTCCCCATGGAGCAGAGAGCCCAGGACCCTGGGATCATGACCTGAGCCAAAGGCAGAGGCTTTAACCCACTGAGCCACCCAGTCGCCCCAACAATGGATTTCTAACAAACTCCCAAGCCATGCCACTACCGATCTAAACCCCGTCTTCCCTTGAATAGCAAAGAGCTGGGGTGTCTCTGAGCAGCTCCATGCAGGAGAGGGGGAGATTCTCTGAGGAGGCATGGGAGCCACTATGAACGCAGGTGATCTGCTCCATTTTCCTTTGAGGGACTCCAAACCTTCCATATGCCTGTGCCCTTTATCCCACTCTCAAGCCCACTCAGGTTGCAAATCCCAGACCTGCAAAAGGGCTCTCTCTGGCTATCCTCAGACCTTTTAAGGTCTGTTCCCCCAACTCTGTGGCTAGGTATGGCGGTGTTCCCCCCAGGCTTTTCTGTATGGTAAAAGGGATTCGGGTTCAGGGAAATGCAGCTAGCAGCTAATAACTCAACCTTGTTAGGCCCCTCATCAGGGCTTATCGCCCAAGCAAAGCCATCGGGGAAGATTTATTGGGCAATGGGAAGCCAGGAGTATTTTGCTAACGGTGACCCTGGTCACCTTCCCTGTGCCCCCTGCATGGTGGCCCGATTCTGGAGAGCGGGGGGCTGCCCGACAGCGTCTGCAGAAGTTTCCCTTTCCACTCACTGGGTGGCCGTGGTCCCTCTGTTCCTGGTCTGCTCAACAGCTCAACAGAGGCCCTCACCGGGAGACACGCCGAGGGCTGTTTGTCTAAGGAAGGAGGCTCTGACCTTCCCACACCCCTCCCTGCCGGAAGCAATTTGAGACCTCTTCTCTCCCACTCCCTCAGCTCTCTGTGCTCCCCATAAAACCTAGTGGGCCATCAGATGGTGCCCCAAAGCGATGGTATCCCGGGCCAATGATGGAAGCAGAAGGAGGCAGAGCTGATTTCTGAGGATGAGACTCTGTTCAGCTCTCCAGAGGGGTCTCCTGACCCCCATGACTGGACAGGGCCTGGGGACCCATAAAGGGTGGGTCTGCTTTCTTCCAGACCTGCTGACCAGAGCTTCTCTTGAAAATTCTTCTTGAAGATTATTTGGGACAATTAAGCCAAGATCAGTGAGCAGAGATTAAATCACTCAACCAGGCTTCTTGTTTGGCCTGAGGCAAGTCCTGCCCCCAGGGAAGGCAAGGCCATCCTGGTGTTTTCACATTTCATAAGGGAAATGACCACCTGGGTCCTGCTGGGAAGGAAGGCAGAATCTTCCAGACCACCCCACTGTGCCCTATCGACATCCACAAAGCTGTCTTCCATTTATGTATTTATCCTGGTTTCCATCTCCTCTGAAGGGCACAGGGAGAGGAAAGAGACAAAATGAGAACAATTTGGAAGGCAAGGGAACAAGTATGCTAGAGATAGAAACGTCCAGAACCAGGAGGCACTGTGACATTCCTATTTAAAAATTCACAGAATTGGGTGTTAAGAGACCTTAACCAGCATTTTATAAGTGGGGAAGCTGAGGTGTGGAGAATGTAAATGGCTTTCATCTGAATTTCATCTAAAATTCTACATTAGTGACCAAGTCAGAACTTGGTTATGTCTCTCAATGTGTAGGTCAGTTTTATTTCTGTCTCCCAACACATGTGATTTTTTTAAATTATAAAATGTTTTAAACAGTCAAAAAAAATCAGAGAGACTTGCTATAACTTAATTTATTTCATATATTTTGTAAAAAGATATAAAACATTACAGGTATAACCCAAGCCCCCTTGCCAGTGTTTTAATTCTGTGACGTGTTAATGGACATGTTAAAGCCTTTAAAGAAAACCTGTTCATGTATCCTCTTGTGGGAGCTGGAAGGTAGCTGATTGGTAAGTAGAAAAACTGATGGGTCAAATCAAGCATGACGCGCTTCTTCCTCAGAGCCCTCTGGATGGGACGGACCCCAGCTGGCTGAGGCGCAGGGAGGGCAGGGCGTGAGGAGGCATGGGAAGGCAGCGGGTGGAGTTGGGTGGCAAAGGAGCCCGTCCAACCAGGAGTTCTAAGAGATGAGGCTGGGTTTGGGGGGCTGCTTCACCTTGCAGTCTGTCCTAAGGCCCCTGAGAAACTAGGCTCTCTGGCCCGGTGGGGGTCCAGCACATTCCTGATGGCCATCTCCTCACATAGGGATGGAAGCTGTTTGGTGCCGTCTGAGTTCCAAGCAAGAGACAAAGTGTGGAAAGAAAACAAGAGAGGAAGGAGGCCAGGTGACACCTGGTCTCGATAGACAGACATACCCAGTCCCTCCAGTGAGGGCTCAGTGCTGAGGCGGGAGGTTGGCCCATTCAATGTCCAGCCATTTTAACGTGACCTGGCACTGCATAGGGGACCGAGTGAAGCAGATCTTTCTAAACAAGTGGCATTCAGCAAACAGAAATCCTTGGCTTGGCACCAGAACAATTGTAGCTAACACTTTCCTGACGCTTTAGGTGTGCCTTTTGAAGCACTTTTCTTATATTAACTCACTTAGTTTTCTGAATAGATACTATTATACCCTCCTCTCCCGCCTTTTCAGAAGAAGAAGTCAAGGCACAGCGAAATCGGCTAAATGCACCACAGACCCTCAGCTAAAAAGTGACAAAGCCAAAATACATACCAGGTGGGCTAGCCTGGGATCTTGGGTGGTGAACCAATAGGGGACACTGACTCTGGCTGGCAGCATTCCCAGCCAGGGTCCCCGCGGAGGAGACAATGCCACTTCCTCAGGGATGAGTCGGAATTGTCCTTGGAGTTAGCCTGTGCCGTGACTTGGGAAGTTAGGAGTGTGTGTTGGAGGGGTTAGAGAACATGCTGTGCGCCCTCTAGAAACTTCGAATCCAACTGGGAAACAGGGTAAGCATGGGAAAACAGCCTTTATCTCCCCCGTGTCTCTGAGATTACCCTTGAAACTCAGGAAATGATAGATCACATAGCATGAGAAAGCTTTTATATGTGATTTTAAAAACTCAGAGAAATGATTCACACTAACTTGGGGAGTGGTTACCTCTGAGGAGGGAGTAAGAGGGAGGTATGGGGGGCGACTTTAGTTTTATGTTTTTAGGGAAATATCTTAAGCAGAAAACAGTCATTACAAATAAACATTTCTTTTCTTTTTTAAAAGATTTTATTTACTTGACAGAGATCACAAGCAGGCAGAGAGGCAGGCAGAGAGAGGAGGAAGCAGGCTCCCTGCTGAGCAGAAAGCCCAACACAGGGCTCGATCCCAGGACCCTGAGATCATGACCTGAGCCAAAGGCAGAGGCTTAACTCACTGAGCCACCCAGGAACCCACAAATTAACATTTCTTTCTTTCTTTTTTCTTTTTTTCACAAATTAACATTTCTTAAACCATGTTAGTCCCTGGAAATAACCAAATTTAAGAACTGCTCCTGGCTCACGAGGAGTTTATGCCCTAGTTGAGGAAACAAACACATACAGGAAAGGACAGTTACACTTACAAAGTATAGTACATACCAGGTGTCAGACCAACAGTGGCCAGCAGGTACAGTAGGAATTCCGTATCTGTAAAATTAGAAAGTTGGGCCGGATAGTATTTATTATGCTCTTATTGCTGTATTATTATAACGTATGTGTTAGTATATTAGCAGTAGAACCCTTTACAAATGACATTTCCGGAGGACCCCAGATACATGACAGATAAAAGTGAACCTCTAGCAGCTGGGCAGAGGCAGGGAGCCAATGACTCCTCCCCAGCCCAGGCCCAGCATCCCTTTGTCTCAGTGCTGTCCTTAGAACCCCTGTGGTGTTTCAGAACCTTCAGGATGGAAGGCTTCATGGAGAAGGCAGGCCTTTAAAGGGGCCTGGACACATCCAGAGATTTGGAGTAAGTGGATTGGAGGAGTAAAGGTCTGGCTGGTAAGGGAAGCACCCTTGACCACCATACAGGAGGGTCTGTACACAACAAGGCACTTGGCAGCTGCAGAGGGTGTTCAAGTTGAGGGAAGTCACATTGTCGAACTCGCGTTTCAGAAAGACAGTGCTATCAACAAAACTAAAAGGCAACCTACAGAATGGGAGAAGATAATTGCAAATGACGTGTCTGATAGAGGGTTAGTATGCAAAATATACAAAGAACTTATCGAACTCAACACCCAAAAAACAAATAAGCTAATTAAAAATGGGCAGAAGACCTGCGTAGTCATTTCTTCAAAGAAGCCATTCAGACGGCCAGCCGACACGTGAATAGATGCTCAACATCGCTGCTCACCAGGGAAATGCAACTCAAAACTACCATGAGATATCACCTCACGCTTGTCAGAATGACTCAAATCAACAACACCGGTAACAACAGATGTTGGCCAGGCTGCAGAGAAAGGAGAACCCTCATGCACTGTTGGGGGGAATGCAAGCTGGTGCCGCCACTCTGGAGAACAGTACGGAGGTTCCTGAAAAAGTTAAAAGTAGAACTGCACTACGACCCAGCAATTTCCTACTAGGTATTTACCCAAAGAATACAAAAATACTAATTCAAAGGGATACATGCATCCCAGTGTTTACGGCAGCATTGTCTACAATAGCCAAACTATGAAAATAGACCAAGAGTCCATCAACTGATGAATGGATAAAGAAAATGTGATATATATATATATACACACACATACATATATATTCTTTTTGATGTCCAAGTAGATATATATATTTACTCAGCCATCAAAAAGAATGAAATCGTGCCATTTGCAACACCATGGATGGAGCTAGAGATTGTAACGCTAAGGGAAGTAAGACCGTCAGAGAAAGATAAATGCCATATGATTTCACTCACGTGGAATTTGAGAAACAAAACAAACGAGCAAAGGGGGAAAAGGGAGAGAGGGAGGCAACCAAGAAATACACTAACTCTAGAGAATGAACTGATGGTTATCGGAGTGGAGGTGGGTGGGGGATGGGTGAAATAGATAATGGGGATTAAGGAGTGCCCTTGCTTTGAGGAGCGCTGGGTGGCGTGTGGAAATGCTGAATCACCGTATAATACGTCTGAAACGAATACTACACTGTTTGTTAACTAACGGGAATTTAAATTAAAAAAAAAAAAAAAAAAGACAGTGCTCATGGAAACAGTGACAAGTGCAAGAACGGAGTCAGGAAGCCAGTTCCAGGGCTGACCCAGCGAGAGGGTAGCAAGAGAATGGGGTCCATGCAGGAGATAACTGCAAAAGAACAGCAGGTAGGAGGCTGCAGGGTGGCATCTGGGCTCCAAGAAGCCCAGTATAATTCCCAGTTCCGCCCCTTTGAGGTGCAGGTTCTTAACCTCTCCTGGCCTAAATTACTTCTTCTGGCAAGTAGGAGTGGTTACCAGCTGGGTATCATGCAGAAATATCCTGCAGATATTTACATGATATTACAGGCAGGTATGTACATGAAGCAGTCAGGTCAGCGTCCAGACCAAGGAGAGCACCAGGCAACATCCCTGACGCTCTAGTGGGTCGTGTCACATTTCCCTTCAGGACAGACAAAGGAGACAGCAGGCTAGTCTTCTACCAGCTCAGCCTGGAAAAGAAAAACTTGGTCAACAGTTCCATTATCTGACCTCGAAGCCAAGAGTGTTAAGGAGCAAGAAGGAATCTGTGTGAAGAAGTCAATTTCTACCTGGATAGCATCATTGCACGAGTACTGAACATCGGCCTCTGGATATGCAGTCATCCTGACTCTGTTGGGGTGGAGGGTTCTGATGCTTACTTAGCCTTTGGGGCTCAGAGGGGCTGCTAAGGGGAAGAGAAGCCGGTGGCCAGGAGCAGCTTTGGGCAGACGGTATGGACCGAAGCTAATGCTGGCGTGTGTGCTCCCCCCGCCACTTGGACACAGAGGGGTGGTCAGGTCAAACAGAGGCTACAGTTGCCAGCAGAGGACCACTGCAGGCCCGGAGGTGTAGCTGGTATCAGGATGCCTGCCGCTACCCCAGGGACAGCGGGTGTGTGCACTTGCCCAGGCCGGGAGTTACTTATTGGTCTTTATGCACTTGAACTTCTGACAGTTTTGATCTTCCTGGGTGGAGGCATGTCCTTTTCCTAGAGGGTCTTAGGACCCCTCCATGTCACTGCTCGGTTCCCACTGCCTGCAGCCTGGGGGACAAAACTACAGGTGAACCACAGCCTGGCCCACTGGGGAGCTTCAGCCCTACTGCATGGATAAGTCTATTTCCAGGTCAGGCCGCTATTTCCCTATCAGGTGGGAAAGCAGAAGAGTGCCAAGAGTTGCTTTGCCCCATTTCTTTGCCCCCGGGGATAAGAGCCACTGCTTTAAAGTGCTGTGGTGAATAGAATTCCGTGAGAGGGTGACAGGTTATGAGATCCATAGTCTGGAAGAATGCTGAGGAAAGGTGAGTCTCCTTCTCCAGCAGAGGTCATGCAATACCAAGGTGGCGTTAATGGTGAGCCGGCTGTGGTGGGGGTGTCCCTATTGCCCCTGCTTTGCATTTGCTGCCTCAGAGGTGATAATGTGACCCTGAAAGACAGAAGAAAATGAGGCAAAGCAATACCCACCTTGCAGAGGGATCTGTCTGGGTCACTTTCTTCAGATTTCTGGAGTGTGTTTACCGATCCACAGAGGCACCCTCCTCATGTCGCAGGCTGAGGACTAGGAAGAGAGGGGCAAACACATTGCACCGCCAGTCTACCCTCTCCCTGCAGACCCCACTGTCATGAGGAATGTTTGACATCTGCCCTTGAGGCTTACCAGCAAGGGAATTGCCCTGGGGTAGGGTGACCCTCAAGAAGAAGATGTTCGTGGGGCAACTGGGTGGCTCAGTTGGTTAAGTGTCTGCCTTCGGCTCAGGTCATGATCCCAGGGTCCTGGGATCGAACCCCGCATCAGGCTCCCTGCTCAGTAGGAAGCCTGCTTCTTCTCCCTCTGCCATTTCCCCCTGCTTTTGCTCTCTCATTCTCAGGTACTGGTGGCTGGGTGGCCAGACACAGTTTCAGCCAGCCCAAGAAGACAACCCAAATTGTTTCATGAAACCCGCGGTTTCAGAAATCCCAAGTCCGACCAACATGCTTCCAATGGAAGCAGAAATGAGAGGTGGAGGGCAGGGGTGGGAGGTTGGAAGGCGGGTGGTGGATGAGCTCAAGGACCTGGGTTTGGCCAGTTTCACCTTAAGCCTTCTTGCCATTTGGCATCATGGGCCAAGAAACTGCCTTGATCTGGTGTTTTGCTGTTGTTGTTGTTGGTCATGCTAGTATGAGTTAGGTTCCTATCACTTACACGCCAGAAAGTCACAGAACTCCATTTTACACTAGGTGAGGTTGAAGCTGGGAGAGATGAAAGCGTCTCTCCCTCCATTGCTGAATGGTTCGGTGGCAGAGCGAAGCCAGCATCTAGTAGATCAGTTGCATGCCTTCTGGAAGCAGTTCTCAACTCAGGAAGAGTTAAGAACCTCTGCTCGGGAATCAGAACAGTTCACTTTGAAGGAACCTATCAGACGACTTTCCCTCTGGGTGCTCTGAGGGAGAACCCAGGGAGGAGGAAAGGAAGGCAGGGTGGCAGACTCGTCTGAAGGACATGTGCATGGAAACCACTCCACACGTCTCACAACCACCAGCATCACTACCGTTTGTATTTGTCACACTGAAACCATGGCCAACAGTCAGTGTCTCTGGAGCCCTCAATCTCCTGATTCAGTCTCCTGTCCACTCCCAATTGTCAATATCCAAACAGGAAGGCAAAGGGTTGGACCGAAAAAGAAATCTGAAACACTGCTTAGAGCCAAAAGCAAAGGCTTTGGGTGGAAGCCCGAGGAATTTGGGGAATTCACTTTTCCCCCCATGATGGGGAAACTGGAGGCAATGGTGTCCCCTGGTGGACAGTTGGAGTGCTGCAAACAAAGGCGGTGGATTGCTCCACAGGGGCCCTTAGCTCCAGATGTTCTTGGGTTGTATGTAATGCTTCTCTGTAATGTGTTTACAGGACTGATTCCGAAATGCAAAGGTCCCTCGGTGGAAAGCAGGACCCCATGGGAAGGAATCTCTGTGATCTCTTACATCTCCAGCATCTGAAGGTCCTCTTCCCTGTGGGGACGCTGGGTGAGGTTGGGATGGAAGTATCAGGCTCAGAGAGACACCATGATGGGTCAGAGAGCATGTCCTAGATGCTCAGTCTGTTTAGGTAACTCAATCACAGTGAGGCACAGGGGCCAGAAATGCAGCTGAAATGGCAACAACATAAAATAGAAATTAAATGACCTTCAGAGGTCTTCAAGTTCTACTGCTCTCTTTAGTGGTGATGTTTAGGATAAGTTTTTGTTTTGTTTTGTTTTGTTTTACATTTTCTTTTTTTTAATTAAATTTTAAAATATTTTTTATAAACATGTAATGTATTTTTATCCCCAGGGGTACAGGTCTGTGAAACGCCAGGTTTACACACTTCACAGCACTCACCATAGCACATACCCTCCCCAATGTCCATAACCCCACCCCCCTCTCCCGACCCCACTCTCCCCAGCAACCCTCAGTTTGTTTTGTGAGATTAAGAGTCACTTATGGTTTGTCTCCCTCCCAACCCCATCTTGTTTCATTTATTCTTTTCCTACCCCCCAAACCCCCCACGTTGCATCTCCACTTCCTCATATCAGGGAGATCATATGATAGTTGTCTTTCTCTGATTGACTTATTTTGCTAAGCATAATACCCTTTAGTTCCATCCACGTCGTCCAAATGGCAAGATTTCATTTTTTGATGGCTGCATAGTATTCCATTGTGTATATATACCACATCTTCTTTTTTTTTTTTTTTAAAGATTTTATTTATTTGACAGACAGAGATCACAAGTAGGCAGAGAGGCAGGCAGAGAGAGAGGAGGAAGCTGGCTCCCCGCTGAGCAGAGAGCCCGATGCGGGGCTCGATCCCCAGACCCTGGGATCATGACCCGAGCTGAAGGCAGAGGCTTAACCCACTGAGCCACTCAGGCGCCCCATATACCACATCTTCTTTATCCATTCATCTGTTGATGGACATCTAGGTTCTTTCCATAGCTTGGCTATTGTGGACATTGCTGTTATAAACATTCGGGTGCACGTGCCCCTTCGGATCACTACGTTTGTATCTTTAGGGTAAATACCCAGTAGTGCAATTGCTGGGTCATAGGGTAGATCTATTTTCAACTTTTTGAGGAACCTCCATGCTGTTTTCCAGAGTGGTTGCACCAGCTTGCATTCCCACCAACAGTGTAGGAGGGTTCCCCTTTCTCCGCATCCTCGCCAGCATCTGTTATTTCCTGACTTGTTAATTTTAGCCATTCTGACTGGTGTGAGGTGATATCTCATTGTGGTTTTGATTTGTATTTCTCTGATGCCGAGTGATGTGGAACACTTTTTCATGTGTCTGTTGGCCATCTGAATGTCTTCTTTGCAGAAATGTCTGTTCATGTCCTCTGCCCATTTCTTGATTGGATTATTTGTTCTTTGGATGTTGAGTTTGCTAAGCTCTTTATAGATTTTGGATACTAGCCCTTTATCTGATATGTCGTTTGCAAATATCTTCTCCCAATCTGTCAGTTGTCTTTTGGTTTTGTTAACTGTTTCCTTGCTGTGCAAAAGCTTTTGATCTTGATGAAATCCCAATAGTAGGTTTTTGCCCTTGCTTCCCTTGCCTGTGGCGATGTTCCCAGGAAGAAGTTGCTGCGGCTGAGGTCAAAGAGGTTGCTGCCTGTGTTGTCCTCAAGGATTTTGATGGATCCTTTTAAAATCACTTTGAGCCTAATTTGGAAGTTTACTAATTTGGGAGCTTACAGGACTCCTGGAAAGCCAGAATTAAGGGAGCAATTATGGTGGTTCAATGATATAATGCTTGCCAAGCATTTAGGGTGAGCACTTAGTGTGTGTGGGCTTAATAGGCGATCTTTATGCTTCTCTGCCCACTGACCACGCAGCTCTTCAACTTGCCTTCCACTTCCCCAGTGGCTCCACACAAGCATACCACCACATAAATATTCATAGACAGCTTCCCGGCTTCTACAGCCATGTTCTGGGCAAGGAAATAGAGGACAAGAGGGAAAAAAGTAGAGTAAGAGGAAAACTGACAAGAGGTGTTGAGGAGATGGAGGAACCAGAAGGTTCAAACACTCCGAGTGGAAATGTAAATTAACATAGCTACTTTGGATAAATAGCACACTCTACTAAACATGCCCACATCCACACTTCCTGATCTAGAATGCCCACATCTGGAACATACCCAACAGAAATGTGCTGCATATTCACCAAAAGACATGTACACCACATGTACAAGAAATGTACATGACATGTACAAGACAAGCAGCTCAAATTATGAAACAGCCGACTCTTGAACAACGTGGGTTTGAATGGGAGCGGGTCCACTAATACATGGATTCTTTACAGTACAGTAATATAAGTGTGCTTTTGCTGCCTTATGATTCTGTTTTTAAATTCTTATTTTAAATCCAGTATAGTTAACACACAGCATTATGCTGGTTTCAGATGGATGACAGTGATTCAGCAGTTCTCTACATTACTCAGCGCTCATCAAGATAAGTGTGTTCTTAATCCCCTTCACCTACTTCTCCCCTCCCCCCACCCTGCCTTAGGATTTTCTTTATAACATTTTCTTTTCTCTAGCTTACTTTATTGTAAGAATAGAGTGTATAATACATATAACATACAAAATATGTGTTAATTGACTATTTGTGTTAATGGTAAGGCTTCTGATTAGTAGTTAACTTTTGAGGAGAGTCAAAAGTTAGACAGAAACTGTTGGTTTCTGCTCAAGTCATGATCCTGGGGTTGTGGAATCAGGCCATATATCCGGCTCTGCATTGGGCATGAAGCCTGCTTAGGATTCTCTCTCTCCGCTCCGCCCCCCATCTTTCTCTCTCTAAAATAAATAAATAAACCATTTTTTAAAAGTTACACACAGATTTTTGACTATGCAGAGGGGTCAGTGCCGCTAACCCTCACATTGTTCAAGGGTCAACTGTAGTTCCAAACTGGAAATAGCCCAAATGTCCGTGAAAAATATACTAAAGAAATCCATGTCATATAACCAGACCATGGAAAACCGAACAACAATATGAATGAGCAAACTGCCACTACCCACAGCAACACGAACACATCTCACAAGCATACCATTGAGTGAAGAAAAGGAGCCAAGAGAATATACACCGTATGATTCCATTTAGATTAAGTTCAGGAACTGGCAAAATTAATCCATGAAGTTACAAGTAAAATTAGTAGTTTCCTTTGGGATCAGTGACACCAAGGGGATACAAGAGAGCTTCAGGCAATTTCCCATGATTACATGGGAAATTCACTTTGTGAAACTTCATTACCAAATGAAGTTTGTGAAACTTCATACGGTGTACGTATGGCGTTCATGCACTTTTCTCTATATGTGCTATGCTTCAATAAAAATTTGTAAAAATAAACTGGGTAAAATTTATTTCTTCAATCAAAAGGCTTATGCTCTCATCAGGGAACAATTAAAGAAACAACCAGCTGCAAATTGAGTGTTACCCAACGGGATACACCATGAGCTGTGAGAGCTAGGAAATCCTGACCAGGTACCCTGACTTCCTCTAGGAGGTGGCTTTTGAGCTAGACCTCAGAGACCAAAAGGGGAGCCATGCCTAGTATACCTAGGAACGTCAGACTAGTTGGCTGAGTGCAACAGAAGGTGTGTGGAAGAACCCAGCAGGAAGTGGGGCTGGAAATGTAGGTAAAAGTTAAATTCTGAAAGCTCTCATGTGTCAGGTTATAGAGTGTAGACTGTGTTTCAAAAGTGAATTTTTCATCAAGGAATACACAGTATTTTTTTAAAGATTTCATTTATTTATTTATTTGATAAAGAGAGAGAACACAACCTGGGGGAGTGGCAGGCAGAGGGAAAAAGCAGGCTCCCCACTGAGCAGGGAGCCTGATGTGGGGCTGGATCCCAGGATCCTGGGATCATGAGCTGAGCTGAAGGGAAATGCTCAGCTAGAGATGCCCAGGAAGGGACAGGCAATCTGGATCTGGAATTCTGGATAAGGGTAGAGCTGCAGATGTATAAGTGAGATTTGGCAGTTCCCTGCACAGAAATGGCCGCTAAGCCATCATAAGTCGATGCTAGCAGCTGGGGAGAGGGCAGGTGAGTTGAACGCTGTGACCGTGGGCAACCCCGAGGAAAGCTTTTCACATCACCTCACAGGGCCCTCGGTTCCCACACACTCTGTGTTGTATATTCCTTTCTACATTCCCCAGCCTCCCCACGCCCCACCTCCTCCCACCCCCATACCCACCCCATCCAAATTTGTTCACCCTTTCAGGCGGCTTATCGCAAGCTCCTTCTCTTTCCTCAAGTTTTCTTCGACGACTTTAGCTTGATTTATTTCTCTCCTAGTCATCTCATGTACGTGTGTCAGCTAGCTTTCTCGTGTCCTGTGTCCTCTGCTACACGGGATGCCCACTGAGCTGCTACAGATAACAGCCGCCAAATAACAAGCCAACAAAATGGCTTAAACAAGACCAGTGCTGAATTTTCTTTTCCATAATAGCCGGGGTGTAAGCAGAGCAGAGCCAATAAGATGCTGGGGCCCTACACTTCTTCCATCCTGTTGCTGTGTCATAATCTAAGATATATGCTGTTCACCACCATTCCATCTGCATAAGCCACAGGCAGAAAGAGAAGGGAAGAGAAGAGAAGGTCCCTTCCCTGCGAGGCTGTGTCCTGGAAGTGGCAAACGTCACTTCTTACATCCCTTTAGCCACATCTTACTTACTTGGCCATTCCTAACTGCAAAGGAGTCTGGGAAATAGAATCTTTATCTGCAAGAATAAAGAGGGGAAAATGGATATTGGATGATAGCTGGAAGTCTCTGCCACATGTCTCCCCACTATCAGCATCTTTCGGGTAGGAATTTTAAGTGTAAGTGTCCAATTATTCAATGAATAATTTACGTGTATAATGCACCCACTCTAGGTTTCTCCTGTAGTGTATTTGTTGTTTTTTTTAAAGATTTTATTTATTTATTTGACACAGAGGGAGAGATTACAAGTAGGCAGAGAAGTAGGCAGAGAGAGAGGGAAGTAGGCTCCCTGCTGAGCAGAGAGCCCCGTGAGGATGCTGAGATCAGGACCTGAGCCAAAGGCAGAGGCTTAACCCACTGAGCCACTCAGGCACCCCAGCATATTTGGTTTTATAGGTGCTTGTCTGGCCCAGAGTTTGATGTCCCTCTTGAAGCAAGGACTCTGTCTTCTGAATCTTGTGTGTTTCTGATCCTGTAAATATTTTCCTTCTTTCTTCCTTTCTTTCCTTCTTTTCTTCTGTCCTTCCTTCCATCCTTCCTTCCCACCCTCCTTCCTTCCTTCAGTTTTATGATTTATTTGAGAGAGAGAGTGAGAGAGAGAGAGTGATCATGAGCCGGGGGAAGGGTTAGAGGGAGAGAAACAGACACCCCGCTAAACAGGGAGCCTGAGGCAGGACTCCAAAGGAGGACCCTGGGATTATGACCTGAGCCAAAAGCAGCTGCCTAACTGACTGAGCCACCCAGATGTCCTAAATATTTTCTTTTAATGATATGGGCCTTGTATTCCCCCTCACAATGTTCAGTCTAATTATCAATGATACTTAATACTTGCCAGTTAAAAGTAAGTTGACCTACGAGATAATGGCTAGAAGAATAAAAAAAAATTTTTTTTTTTTTTCTATGACAACCACAACCTCTGGCTGACAGAAATTCTGAGAGTCCCTGTTATCATGGCTCAAGATGACCCCTGCCAGGAACCAGATCCCTATCCACACATGGGAGAATTTTCATCTAGAGGGTTCTGACTACCAAGAAGCCAGGTCAGAATCTGGGTCTTTAATGCAGACTTTGTGGGGTCGTGCAAGAAAGGCAGACAGCAACCATTCACTCATTTGGTCCATCACCAATGGCATTGGGCCCCCTCCTCCATGACAGCAACACTGAGTGTTGGAAACAGACTGGGGTCTGTCACAGACATGAGGCTCTTTGTCAGGAAGGGACAAGAGACTCAGAGAGTACCTGCTTCAGGATGGGGAAGACCTCGATGCTCCAGGAGCAGGTACCTGTGGGCCTGACCCACAGGTAATGCCCACGGGAGACAGCAGGGGGCCAGGGTAGGACTGAAGACAGGAGCCATCAAAGGAAGGGTTCACCTCTGGCCCACTGAAGTCTTAACTTCAGACTCCAATTTCCTGAGCCCTAGGGTTTCAAGCCATTATGCTGGGCTGGTGACAGGAGGAAGCGGGAGTCATTGAGGCATGGACAGGAAGCAAGCAGGTCTGGCTGAGACCAGCTTATAACGAAAGCCCCAGAGGGACTAGCAAGCTCTCTGAGATTTGCAGCCGAGGCTGCTGGGTATATCTGCTTTTCTTTTTTCTTTTTTCTTTTTTTTCTTTTTTTTTATTTTTTTGACAGATAGAGATTACAAGTAGGCAGAGAGGCAGGCAGAGAGAGAGAGAGAGGAGGAAGCAGGCTCCCAGCCAAGCAGAGAGCCCGATGCGGGGCTCGATCCCAGGACCCTGGGATCATGACCTGAGCCAAATGCAGAGGCTTTAACCCGCTGAGCCACCCAGGCGCCCCTATATCTGCTTTTCTTATAGTGGCATCTGGACTGTGTCACTGAGACCACATCCTTCTCTTGGGCCGAGGCTGGGGAGACTTGCTGGAGTCTAAACAGAGAGTCAGAGAGGAAGGCAGAGTGCCTTTCCAGAAAGCTCTCCCCTTAGTGAGGGAAGTGGACCTAAGGAATAATAAATAGCTCAGGACTGAATTATTTTCACTTTCCAGCGCTGGCCGCCTCAAAGTGTGAATCGGCATCTCTGGAGGTTCAAAGTGTAGGGGGGAGATGTCGGGAGGAAAAAAAAGGGGGGGCCAAGGGGCTGTCACAGCCAGAGTCTTTAAGATATCTGTTTGCCCACAAGTGACTGAGGGGTTGTATCTCTCATGCCCACTTCCCACTCTCTCTGGCATTTTGCTTCCTCTTTATCCCCTTAGGAAGCTTTCCAAAGGGCTTCCATCCCTCCTCTGCATTTTCCCCTTACGGAATAAAGAAAACAGTGTCCTTCAACAGTCACTTGATTTGTGTAAGGACCTGAACTCCTGATGAATATTCAGTAGAAATCACCCAGGAGCAGAGGGCAGGAGGTCTGGGGTCCCGTCTGAGTTTCTGGCCCTTGGAGTCTTTCTGTGGAATGGGAACAGGAATGCGCCTTGCCCCAAATGAGTAGGCAGTGGAATTACACAAAAATTAAAGGGATCTATCCGTGCGAGGCTGGTAGACTTATGAAACCTATATAGCAATCTAGTCAGAGGATAGATCCTTGCCCTGCAAGTCAGTTCAGAGAGATCAGGTCAAGCTCCAGCTAGGGAAACCAGCCGTACCTGTGGGAAAGGTGTGATCAGCAGCATTCATTACAATCCCCAGCTGGAAACCATTTATTTTTTTAGTAAATACATGCACCAAGGTATATGCGTTCAATGGAATACAATGTAGCAATGAAAGCTCAGAGGACTGGCTGGCTTAGTAGAGCCTGGGACTCTGGATCTGGGACTCAGGAGTTCGAGCCCCACATTGGGTGTAGAGGTTACTTAAAAAAATAATAATAAAATTAAATTTAAATACTAGAAGGAGTAGGAGAAAGGAGGAGAGGAAAAGGAGCAAACTAAAGCTCCACACAACAGCATAGCTAACTCTCCCAAGCATCAAGTTAAATACAAGTCAGAAAAGAATACACTCGGTCTGATTCTATTTATGCAACATTCAAAGTTGGGCAAAATGAAACCATATCGTTGAGGGACAAGTCCCGGTAGGTAAATCCACAAAAAGCAGCCTGTAAATTAGCATCACAAAAGTAGGAATAGCTGGTACCACCTTTGGGGAAAGAGGGAGGAGAGGGGTCTGTGTTCTGGGAGGGGCCTGCAGGAAGGGCTGCTGGGGAACTGGCACCCCCTGTTTCTTGCCTACAGAGGGGGTTCCATCTGTGTTCACTTTACAATTTTTCCTTAAATTGTACGTGTACGTTTCATGTAGTCTTCTGGATATGATCTATCCTACAATTTAAAAGATGCAAATGTCTCTGAAATCCACAGGAAGCCACCCAAAATTAACAGTAGCCTCGGAGATCCACTGCCTCGATTTTATACGGAAGGAGACCGAAGCCAAGAAGAGTTACGGGCTTGGTCTAGGTTACAGAATGTGTCACCCGTCCAAGCGGGGCTAGAATAAGGTCCAACAACTTTTAACTCAGTGTTCCTGCAACTGCCTTCTGCTGCTCTCAAGAGTCTTCTCTGTGGGACGGCTTTTTAAGCCTGGAAGTTCCCTTGTTTGGGGAAAAAGAAAAAAAAAAGGTGAGTTAGTAGGCTGATATAATGAAGAGCTTATACAAACTCGGCCGTTGCAGACACTTTTCCAAATGGAATTTTAAAAGATTTCAATATGTCCTTCCAAAGGCACATCCTTGTAGTGATAACATTGCGAAAAAACAAATACCAGAGAACTCTGGCCACTCTGAAATGCAGAGCTGCACTCGGCTGCATCTGATTTACAGATGGTATCGGGATGAAGGACTTGAAGGGGCTGGGAGTGGGGAACAGGAAGGACAGGGAGCCAGGAAGTCTGCAATTTTATTGACTTATCCACCTGGGCTAGGTGAGCCCCCTAGCCCTGGGACAGTCAGGAAAGGGACCTCTGCTATCTCTCTGAGAGCTTTTTTGTTTTGTTTAGAGGTCAATTACTTCCCATTTGGGAAATTTGTGAACATTAAGAGGTGACTGGAGTGACGGGCCTGAACGATGCAGATAAGAGCTGATTGCTTACTGAGCGCCTCCCCGGTGAAAGCCGGGCCTGGGATAAGGCCGGGACCCCTAAGACGCACACACAAAGGGGCAGCTTTCAGTGCGAAGGAGAGATTACACAGTGGAAGACGGGCAGCTTGGGGGGTGGGGTGGGCATGATGAGCTGAGAGAGGGATCGTTTTAAAGCGATCTTGACAGGCAGAAAGTGGAGAGATGGGAAGAGAGCGTTTCCCTCCCCTCTCCTCTCCTTTTGGAAAGAAATCGCTGGTGCCGGGAGAATCTCAAACGTCCAGGCTCTCCTCTGAAGAGAAAGCCACGCATATGCACAAGGTTTTGTTAGTTTAGTTTTTGGGGGGTTTTGTTTGTTTATTCGTTTAGACCAGCAAGTGTGGATGCTACAAATATCTGGAGAACAGAACAGAAAATGTCACAAATCAACGGAACCTTTGAAGGATCTTGGCATAAATGAGAGACACTCCCGCGGCCGCCGCGCACATGCCTTCAGCCAACTGGATGCAGTTTACAAATTCCCAGAAGCTAGCCTTGAATTGTATCCGAAACTCCTGTAAAATAGGAACATGGCTTTGGCATGTGCCCACTTCACTTTTCTCCGTTCCTAAGTCTTCACCCTTCCTGGAAGCTCTCTCAGGAAACAGTGTCATTCCCACACTAATCGCCAGGCCTAATCTCCTCCTGTGGGCACCCAGTTCCCCCCCTCCACCCCTTCTCCATCTTTCTAGAGGGGCATATTTTCTGTCCTACTTGACACACAGCAACTACCACCGTGTATTTTTAAAGATTTTATTTATTTATTTGACGGAGAGAGAGAGATCACAAGCAGGCAGAGAGGCAGGCAGAGAGAGAGGAGGAAGCAGGCTCCCTGTGGAGCAGAGAGCCTGATGCGGGGCTCGATCCCAGGACCCTGAGATCATGACCTGAGCCGAAGGCAGCGGCTTAATCCACTGAGCCACCCAGGCGCCCCCACCGTGTATTTTTAGATTCATTTCTCACGTGAGTCTCCGGTATCCAATTAGATAATACGGTTTTTAAGGGCAGCAGCAAATCTTACTTCCTTCTGTAGCCCTTCCAGAAATGTTCGGCGATGACTGAGTTACTGACCTGACGATTGAGCCAAGTCCGCTTTCCCTTCACTCACTGCCTAAAACCAAGCCCTGGTTCTTCCTTCCGTGTTTTTCCATGCTGTACAAAGTGTGAGGGGAGTATGGGAAGTAAGTCCTATTCAGAACATCACATGTCTGCCACCTGCCTCTTGGGTTACTTTCCTATGTTAAAAGGGGCAAACAGGTAAAGAAACTAACATTTATTAGTTTTCTACTCTGTAGCCAGGACTTTGCCAGATCTGTGGGAGATGAGCTACACTTCGGGGGTAAGGACCTTACCCAAAGAACAGGAACAAAGGATTTTTTTTTTTTTAAATTACCATGTAGTACTTTAGAATCTGATCTTGGGGGTGCCTGGGTGGGTCAGTTGTTAAGCGTCTGCCTTCGGCTCAGGTCCCAGGGTCCTCCCATCTAGCCCCACATTGGGCTCCTTGCTCAGTGGGGAGCCTGCTTTTCCCTCTCCCACTCTCCCAGTTTGTGTTCCCTCTCTTGCTGTGTCTCTCCGTCAAATAAATAAAAATAAAATCTTAAAAAAGAAAAAGAATCTGGGGTGCCTGGGTGACTCAGTCGGTTAAGCCTCTGCCTTTACCTCGGGTGGTGATCCTGGGGTCCTGAGATCGAGCCCCTGCTTTTCCCTCTCCCACTCCCCCTGCTTATGTTCCCTCTCTTCCTGTCTCTGTCTCTGTCAAATAAATCAATAAATAAAATCTTTTTAAAAAATCTGATCTGGGAAAAATGTAACGCAACTCACTTAACAACTGAGCGCTAGGCAGATGGTTACTTAGTAGAAGCACTGAACATAGAGTCACCTGTCATAAATGTAAGCCTGGTTGTCACAGACACTTTCCTCTTGTAAGGAATACCCCCCCCACACACACACACCAGGGCGCTTGGGTGGCTCAGTCCTTAAGCCTTTGCCTTCGGCTCAGGTCATGATCCCAGGGTCTTGGAATTGTGAGTCCCACATCTGGCTCCCTGCTCAGCGGGGAGCCTGCTTCTCCCTCTCTCTGCCCCTCTTCCAGCTTGTACTATCTCTCTCTCTCACTTGCTCACTCTCTGTCTTGCAAATAAATAAAATCTTAAAAAAAAAAAAAAAGGAATGCATCTCAAAGCGAAAGAGGGATGGTCTTTTCCTCATGATGGAGATTTTAACTATAACCCTATTTTTTTAAACTCTTATCTTAATTGACTAAGGAATATTTATCGACAGTTCCAGATTTAAAGTCTACGTACTGGAGCTGGAGCGCCTGGGTGGCTCATTCGTTGGGCGTCTGTCTTCGGCTCAAGTCATGCGAGCCCCGCATCAGGCTCTCTGCTCCGCGGGAAGCCTGCTTCTCCCTCTCCCACTTCCCCTGCTTGTGTTCCCTCTCTCATTGTGTCTCTCTCTGTCAAATAAATAAATAAAATCTTTAAAAAAATAATAAAGTCTGCATACTGCCCTTTTTAACCTCAGGAGCACAGCACTAACTATAATTACAAGACACTGTAGGGGTATTTCTAACCGTATTTTTATTAACCGCAAAAATAGAGAAATAATAGAGAAAAGGATGAGAATGAAAAGGAGAGGAAATGTAAGGAAATCGTAGTAAGGAAGAAGAATGGTACTCTTGTTTTTAGCTTAAGCACATAAAATTTAAGAGATGAAAGCTTTCCATAGTCAGGTGTAGTTTACAAAGAACCAAGGAGGCTGTTTTCCCACATTGGCGAAAACAATCAGGACATATTCAGAAATGAGCAAATGCGGGACGAGTACATTTTGATTAAATATTCAAATTTATTAAATAGAATTTACCTTTTGGTGAGTTAGTGGTGGAGGGGTAAAGAACCAGAGTTTTCATCATCTAAAAATATTGTCCAGGAGAAAAAAAGAGCCTGGTTTCCCTACTAGTGCCTGCCAAAGATAAATGTATTTGATCCCTTGTTTCCCTTAATAAAATGAGCTTGTTTTCAGTTTCAATTTGCATAACTTCAAACATATTTGGGGAGGGAAGTCATAATTTCTCCTAAAATCCAGGCTTCCTACCCCTGGTGTTTGACATATGGACACAGGAAAGCCTCCTTTCCTGATGGAATTAAGACAAGGATTATGTACTGAAAGAAACCCTACAGAGGGAGAGGGGGCTGTGAGAGAAGAAATCAGCTAAGGGATCTCCAGGGCTCCAGCCATTTCGTTTCCCTAGGGAATCCGGTATGTCCCGAGGAGTCAGAAATTCTGGGCTTCATTTTTTATTTTAATTCGCGGTCGTGTAGGAGGTAAGTAGAGGTGGAGAGATTATAGTGGTCTACACACATGGACACACACAAATATATGTAGGAAATTTACTCAAGGTGCTGAGGTGTGTACACGGGATAAAATGCAGTGACCTTGAAGGGGAGAGCCAGAATGTACAGGATACCTTCCCACAGAGCAACCGCGTCCTGGGAGAATGCAGGCGGAGTCCTCGGAGAGCAGCCTGGGTCCCTCGGGGGGAGGGGGAGGAGAAAAGGGGGAAGGCGGGAGGGGAAGAGGAAAGGAGAGGAAGGGGGGAAAGGGGAGAGGAAGGGGGAGGGGCGGTTTACTTTCCCAGGAGGGCTCCGCTCACACAATAGTCTCTCTCCCAGACCTCCTGAATCTTCTCCCCACCCCCACTCCCGCTCTTCACTCGAGTTCCCACACCTCACTCCGCTACTTTTTACATTCATTCCCCAACCTCTGGCCTCCAATGGAGGATTGTGGGCCTCTAGGGCACCCGACCCCCACTCACAGCCCCTCTCCCCCGGGCCAGGCCCCCGGGCTGCTGCACACAAATTAAAGAGCCTATTAGCAAACCCTGGGTTTGAGGCCCGACAGTCACCTGCTTCGCTATTGCTCCGACACCCGAAACTGCCAACCATCCTATAGACTTTCCTTCCTCCCCCTGCTGCTCCACGCACATTAGGTCCTTGGAGAGAGGAATGTCCCCAGTGCCTCAGCGGGATGGCCTGTTGGGGGCAATTCGCAGTTCCAGGGATTGCTCAGGGAGAAGTACCATCGGGTCGCCTATTCCCTCCGCCGCCGCCGCTCATCCAGGCCGAAGCCGGTATACGGAGAGGCTGGGACGGAGCCCCAGGACACGGTGGGCGGACGGAGCCCAGGCGCCTCACCAGGCCCTGACACCCTGCAACGGGGCGGACAGAGGGCTCTGCGGGCTGGCGCTGGGGCCACCCCTAGCGAAGCCGGCGCGGGCCAGAGATGCTGGCGGCACGGAACCCGGGGGCGCACCCGCGTAGCCACCACCGTAGCCGGCGCCGAAAGGAGAGCCAGCGTAGCCGCCGTAACAGGAATAGGGCGTCGCGGCCGCGCTGTAGGGGCCGGAAAAGGCCGGCGCGCCGGGGCCCAGACAGGGCTTGCCATCCCGCACAAGCACGGGCACCGCCACCCGGCGCGGCGCTAGGGGGTGGCCCGCCAGTTCTAGAGACTTGTCCTGGCGCTGTCTCTTGCACTTGTAGCGCCGGTTCTGGAACCAGATCTTGACCTGCGTAGGGGTGAGCTGCAGCGCGCCGGCCAGGTTCTCGCGCTCGGGCGCCGACAGGTACCGCTGCTGCTTGAAGCGCCGCTCCAGCGCCAGCACCTGCGCCTGCGAAAAAAGCACGCGCGGCTTCCGCCGCTGCCGCGCCTTGGGCTGCTCGGTGCTGTCCCCGCGCGTGCCGATGCCAACGTCGCCAACGCAGCGCTCCGGCCCCCTGGTCCCGCCGTGGAGGGGCGGGACTGCGCTGAGGCCCGGCTCTAAAAGCACAGGAAGGAACAGCGTCAGCGCCCAGCCTCAGGCTTACCTGAGCAAGTGTCGCGTTGTTTTTCAGGGACTCTCCTCTCCCCTGGTAGCCTTCGCGTCGCGTCCCCTTCGGTCCTCTCTGCTGACCCCTCCCCCCGTCCCAGGAGGGTCTGTAGGTTCCTTTCCCCCAAGCCCTGTCACGATTGCCCCTGCAGGCACATAGGTAAACTGACATTCTAGGGTCTCCGGTGTGCGGCCGTTTCCCAAAAGGTAGTTGATCTAAGACAACTTCATTTTCTTCTTAGAATGTATGTGTATGGGTGGGGTGGGGGGTGATTCGCTGTGATTCGATTCTAAAGTGTGGTCGTGTTTGGGAGAGCTTTTGCTGCAAGGACCGAGTGCAAATGTGGGGGACTATTAGATGGAAATTGACCTTGGACTGCCCTTGGTGGAAAGAAGGGGTGTAGAGAGGGGGAGAGATCGAGATAGAGAGAAAGAGAAAGCGCTAAAACTTGGCGACGCGCTTTCGCGTGGGTTCCTGTCTGCCGGGTTATCTGTGGTGGTCGCGCATGCATCACCGGTATTCCCATCCAAGCTCAGGGGCGGGTGTCCTGAGTATCTTCCACCTTCACACCACCTTTGCACACACCCTTGTCTTTTTGGTTATCAAGTGCACCGGCACCAGGGAGGGACCCGTCCCATCTTTCTGGGATGTGATGCTCTGTAAACTAAATTAGCAAAATAAAATACAGGTGAACGAAATATTTTTCTGACTCCTAATTCTTGGCTCGGAAACTGAGTGTCCCTTGGAGGCATATACAAAGTTTAGATCCACATTTGGCTTTTTTAAAAGTGGCCTCTTTCTCCTTTGGGTTGTCTTTGGTAAGCAGGTGGCGTTGGTTTCGCTCTGACTTCCTCTTCCTGGGGTGGTGTCCTACCCGGTCACCCCGAGGTGGCTGTGTCTAAAGCCCACTGAAATACAGCCTTTCCTTGCCTTCTTCCCACCTCTCTTCTGTCTTGGCTAAGTTGTGTTTTAACCCAAGGGTGGATAGAGAGGAAACGCTGAGTTTTCATGGGAAGGCATGCCAGGAGAAACCAGGAACGTGGAGTCGCTGTAAGTTCATGGCCAGGTGAAGCACCTCATTAGAGAAGGTGCGGGTTGGAACCCGACTTCAAATCCCCAACCGCAGTGGCACAATTTCCTATGAGCAGGTGATGGGGCTCTTTGGTGTTTGAAGTTTGAGGAAATGAAAACTTTCTTCAGACAAGCCAGTGCTCAGAGAAACTGAGGGCATCTCTTCTCTCAAAGAAGAAAAATATGCACTGGGGGTTTACTCTTAGCAAATGGAAAAGTAACAGCTGACCTTCAGCAACTCTTTGGAACTAGCGGGACCCCATTTGAGAGTCGCTGACCAGGCAGGCCATGGGGCTGTGGGGCGCCCTCCTGGTCACTGTCTGGAGCCCCTCTTGCCCTGTGTCCTTGAAAGCAAGGTGGTTTGGCTGGGAACAGATGAGTGCATTGCTTACCAGGAAGGTTCGATCATTGCGGTGGCCCTGGGCTTGGTTCCTGGAGCTGGGCGAGTGTCCCTTCTGGGTGTCCAGGGTGGGCAGCTGCTTAAGAGATGCTGCCCAAAGTTCGCAAGAGGAGGAAGGCACTGTGTGAGCCTTCAACAGCTAGGTGACAGCTGTGGGCCCAGGACTGTGACCCTTTCTCAGCAAGGCCAGAGTGAATGCGGAGCTGGCTGAGCATCTCCGAAGGCATCAGTGTTTACAGTCCACCTCAGAACACCCGCAGACTTCTCTGCGAACACAGCAAAGTCCAATGTTCTCCAGGCTCCTGCAGTTGATGAATAACGAGGCTACTAAGTCGAAGAACAATTGCTAACTAACCACTTTACTTATTTGTTGCGCCTTGAATGGATGGGCCGTGGCACAGCCTGGTAGGGGAAGGCCGATCTACCTCTCTGGGGCTCCCGGACCGGCACCAGGAAACTGTAGACCGAGGTGCAGAGGTTTGTCCAGAGGTAGAGTGGCTTTTTCATCCCTCCGAATGTGGAGACTCCCCTGCGGAAGTTTCCTGGATCGCAGGACACAAGGCAACACAACTCACTGCCTGCTCCTTCCCTTCCTGCGGATGGACGCAGGGGCCGGGAGCTCGCTGTCCGCGCCCACGGGTTTGTGCTTTCGGAGAGCGGGCGCCCAGACTCCCCGGAGTCCTCTCCCAGAGCAGCGAAACCGGAGCTCCCCTTCTATGCTCCCGGACGCGGAGGATTGGCCATCCAGGGCTAGGGACTCAGATATTAACTGATCTGGTCACCAATCTCATTGTCCGGACCAGGAATCCGGGCGGAGGATTGACTGCGCTGGCCAGGCCACTTAGCAAGCCCCAAGAAAGGGCTGCGATTGACCCCAGAGCCGGCCGAGTTTGCACTCCCCGGCGGTCGGCTGCTGTGATGGCTACACTTCTGGCAGACGCTTTAGGGTAGAGAGACGCGGACGCTGCAGGGAAGTCTGGTGGTGGTGGAGCACAGCTAAGATACTGTAGAGGGCTTTGCTGTAAGAAAGAGGAGCTGGAATTTCTGGGAAGTGTGGCTGGCTGCGAGAGGGCGCGATGCGTTTTTGGGAATCAGAGGACAGGCTGTGGAAATTATGAACGCCTAAGATGCGGGACTTACTTTGTTAGGGACGCGGGAAGCACACGGGGTGTCTGGAGGAGATGGGAAGAGGGAGCTTAGAGATCTGCCATTTGGAATCCTCTAATAAAAGAAAAGGGGGCCAGGCGTTTGGAGCAGGAAAGACCCGGAGATGCGTGTAACCCGCACTCGGTCAGCTGGTAGTGGTGATGCCCCCGACAGCCATGATCTCCTTGTAGGAGCCAAGACCTGAGCACACGTACTCACCTGGCTCCCCGACCCGTTCTGCGTCCATGTCCGTGACTGTCTCACAGGGACCACCAGGAGACCCCGACTCCTCCTGCCTTCTGCCGCTGTCGCCGCCGCTGGCCCTGCAGGTGCTGGGAACCTCTGCCTTTCGCGGTTCTGGAACCAATCGCAGACACTGAAAGCTTTCAGGGATCCTCCGTGTATCCCGGAGTTGTGAGGACTCGGAATCAATCTGCTGTCGCTCCAGCCTCAGGATGTCATTGACGGAGAAGGGGGTGGAGGCGACAGGGTTCAGCAGCATTCCAAAGGCGGAGGAGTCGGGGGTGTGGTGGCCCCCGTCCCCCAGGAGCCCAGCACCCGGAGCGCCCCGACTTGTCGCTGCAGGCACCGCAGACCCGAGATCTGGGGCATACGCCCCGTATCCAGCACTGCGCCTTTCTCTGGCCCGTCGCTGCCGACCGGGTGACCGAGGCCAAGTGACGAGATCGCCGACTCTCATTGGTCCGGGCAGAAACCACGTGCAAACCCGCACCTTCCTCCCCCAGAAGCTTTCTTCCAGAGCCATACTAATTCCACTCCAACCCCCAGCCCCCCTCGGAAATGTTTGGTTTGTGTGGACGGCTCTCAAAAGCAGGGGAAACAGGAGAGAGTGCTGCGCGCCGCCGGTCTCTAGGTGAACACGGTTCAGGAGGGCGCTAACTCAGCTCTCCAGTCTTCCACCGAGGAAAACTGAAGTGGAGACAGCTGGGCACCCGTGGGATTGGAGGAACACGCTGGACTCTTAGTGGGCGCAGGGTGGGGGCCCCCCGCGGCGGGGAGCCGGGTCCAGGCAGCCGAGGCTGGGCGGCGGACAAGCTAGTCTTCACCCGTCGATGCCTATATTAAGCGGACAACGTCTCACTTAGAGCAGAATCTGGGTCTGGGGATCCCAGATCAGCCATTTCAAAGGAGGAGCTTCTCAGCTTGGGGGGTGAAGAAAGGGCTGGGAAGCTATACTGGGGCGGGGGCGCCTCTTTGCCAGCTCCACGGGTGGATGGGGAAAGGTAATAACCCCAGCCCTCTGGAAGGTGCCAGACAGGGGCTCACCTTGCCCTTCTTGTCCCCCAGTTCCTTCTCTCCCTTCTCTTTATTCTCCCTAAAGTTGATCGTTTTCAATGAGCATGCGTGTGTCCTCGTGTGTCCTCGTGTCCCCTTTCCCCCACCCCCAAGGGGTGGGAAGTTTTGACCAGCATTAGATCTTCAGAAAACCTCCTCTCACAAGGCTGGCATCCAGTGAAGAGAGAGTGTGGGGGCGCCTTGGTGGGTCAGTGGGCAGAGTATCAGCCTTTGGCTCCAAACATGATCTCAGGTCCTAGGGTCCAGCTGGCTTGGGGCTCCCTGCTCAGCAGGGAGCCTGCTTCTCCCTTTCCCTTTGCCATTTCCCTGCTCCCCTGCTGGTGCTCTGGCTCTCTATCTCTCTGTCAGATAAATAAATAAAATCTTTAAAGAGAGAGAGAGAGAGAGGGAGAAACTGTACAGTGGCTATGAACGTGGGGGTGGAGTCCAAATGTCTAGCCCTTGCTCTGGAACACATCAACTGTGGGACTCCGCCAAAGTTTACCTCTGTCAACTGAGGTTTAATTTTAAAATGGAGATAAGAATAAGCCCATCATAGGATGATTGTGAGAACGGAGATAATGCGTATGAGACCATCAATGGCCCTCCACTGCTATTGCTCATGCTACCCTGGTTCAATTAAGAAAACGTGATTTGAGGTTAGCAGTCAGCACAGACGCTAAGGAGTTTAAAAATATCTTCTGATCAAAATGAGATCTCACTAGAGTTCTTCTTTGGGATTTCAGATCAACTATTCCTTAAATAGATCTTCCTGAGAGAATTCAATATTACAAGAATGGTCTGGGCTTTATTACTACCTGAAAATCCAGATAAGTCGAACTCATCTCCCTAGGCTATGGGCGCAAAATTTCTCATGAAAATGCAGCACAAGCAACTAATGATTTCTTATACATCATTTCATTTAGTCTTTACATCAAAGCTATACCCGAAGTGTTCCCAGTTTCTCCTTCCTCCCACCAATCCTCCCCTTCTTCCTTTCTTCCTTCTTGTCTTCTTCAGTGAGGAATCACCATCAGAGAGGTTAAGAGGCTCGGAGGTGGCCCAGCTCTCCAACAGCAGGGCGCACCAGGAATCTGGTTTTGCGGAAACAGTATACCCCCCAACTTTTTGTTGGACGGAGTTATGGCTTTACCCCCCAGAGACCTCGAAATCTTGTGATAACATATATGTTTCTTTAATTTTTTTTTCTGATTATAAAAGTCATTATTCACCCTTTGGGGGAAAAAAAAAGAAAATAAGAAACGTTGAAAAGAAAACAAGAGTCATCCAGAGGTGACCTACTTCCTTCTTTCTCTATCTTTGCACAGGTTATATGCGAATTTGTATATTTTAAATTTACACCATAAGCATGTCCAGGACTTCATTAAAGAGTTTTTTACAAATGTGTTTTAAAATTACAATATAATAGTCTGTGTTATGGATGATTCATAATAGACTGTGCTTATAGTTTTAGATTACATCTACTGTTTTGCTGTCACTAAATAAAGCTTCAGAGAATGACTTCGTGCCTTCAGCTTTGTCAACGCTTTGGATTATCTCCTCAGGATAAATACCTAGAACAAATATTAATGAATCAAATGTTTTAATGCTCATGAAACATATCCCACGACTTCCTAGAAAAATAGTATGATCGCATCCTCCTCTCTGCAGCTGTTTACTAGGACTTCCCAGACACCCAAAGGTGGGCGAATTTAGAATATTTTCATGTTCACAACATTTCACGGCCCCCCCGCCCCCCCCGCCCCCCCCCCCCCACCGCTCCAGCAGCTTTGCTCAGTGGTGTCCTCGAAAGCTAGGGCTGGGGGCGACCGGGGATAAAGACACCAAGTGTAGATTCCGGGATGGAATTCTCCAGGTGGACTCTCACGCTCTAGGGCGTTGGAGAGAAAAAAAGAAAAGACACCTTGAGAGGGTCTTGGCATCAAAAGCCCTGAGTTCAAATGTTGCTCTCAGGTTCCAGCTTTGTTTTCCCCTCCTGGTTTGTTAGCGATCTGGGGCACCAACAGTCTTTCTGACCCCTGGCAGTTCGTGCAGACTGGAGTCTGCATTAGGGAAAGGGTGGCTTGGGCTCAGGCTCCCTCACACCCCAAGCAAACCTGGACCGAGGTGTGCGGACGGCTGTTGCCCAACGGCGGTGGGGAGAGAGGCTGTCCTTCTGCCTCGCCTTTCCCCACCGCGCAGCCCGGCCTGAGCAAACGTACTCGTCTCCGCTTTTCTTGCTCCCGGCTCACCCGGGTCTCGCTCTCCCCTAGTCACCTCCAGGACACCCCACGCCCCCGGCCCCCGGACCGGACGCTGCGGTAAACAGCCCGGGCCTCGGCGTCACCCCTTTGTCCTCTACCGCTACAGCACACTGGGAGCGTCCCCTCGGGAGAGTGGAACTCGTAACGTTCATCTTATACCTGCTCAGTCCTTTGCAGCCACAATAACCACTGCCCCGCGGGGGAAGGGGAACGCGAGCGATGGCCACAGGCCGAAGCGGGGGCATCCGGGAGCGGCAAGGAGTAGCTAGGACGGGCGTCAGGAGCAGAAAAGGTCGGGAGTTCCCAGCCTCTTTGGCAGGACCCGGCACAGCCCTGACAGTGCGCTGGGTGTGTGTGTGTGTGTGTGTGTGTGTGTCCCCGTTCCTAGCTGGGTGTGTGTGTGTGTGTGTGTGTGTGTGTGTGTGTCCCCGTTCCTAGCTCCAGAGAAGTCGTCATCTCTATTCTTTTTTGTTTCTTTGTTTTAAGTAGGCTCCATGCCTCGCAGGGAGCGGGAGTAGGGGCTTGAACTCAAGACCCTGAGATTAAGACCTGAGCTAAAATCAAATGTCTGATGCTTAACCGGCTGAGCCACCGAGGAGCCTCACCTCATCTCTATTCTTGAAATGAGGTGGAGGGGAACCTGGGTGGCTCACTCCATTGAGGGTCTGCATTTGGCTTGGTCATGATGGGTTGGGGGTCCAGGGGTGGAGCTCCAAGTTGGGCTCCCTGCTCAGCAGAAAGCCTGTTTTCCCCCTCCCACTGCTACTCCCTCTGCTTATTCTCTCTCTCTCTCTTTCTCGCTGTCAAATAAATAAATAAATAAAATCTTAAATAAGATAAGATGCAGCCAGCCATGCCAGGGGTGTGAGTGGATCTGCCTTAGTACACTTAGGTCGCACAATAAATAAAATGCTAGCAAACCAAACTAGGTCCATAAACATGTGTGAAGCGCTTACCCTGGGCCAGCTCAGTCCAAGCTGTGAACATACTAAGGAAATGAGAAGACTCAGCCCTTTTCTCTTATCCCAGTCTTGCACAGGAGCCAGACTTTTTAATTATTTCCATGCAGTGTGATCCTGAGCACAATCATAGAAAATTTGTGTATGATGTATATTGAACCTCTTTCCATCCACAGTTAGAGTCCCCCCGCCCCGCCCTCCACCACCAGTTTCTTTCAGACTTTCCTAAAATAAAGGGATTCCCTCTTTAAAATCCTATACACAACAGGCAACTCCAAGGGAAGTCAGGTGCTGGGGCCTTGAAGGCCTGCAGGAAACCAACTGAGGTTTTTCACGGGTAGCTGGATCCCCACTAGACTAGACTAGGCCAGACTGGGGCTCTGGTCTGGGTCTGTTCCGCAGTGTGCCTCCAAGGCTTAGGCTAGTAACTGTGTACTTAATAGGTCTTCAATAAACATTTGTTGAATAAGGAAATCTGCCCTGTTTGCAGGGGATAGTCTCTAGCATACTCTGGGGACTGGTCCGGCGGTATCAGGCCCACCCAGGGCTGGGGAAACTGAGTTGCCCACAGTTGAAATTTCTGCTTTGCCACTGTCTCTTTCGCTGGGATGCATTTTAAAATATTATAATACTTTTTATTTTTTGAATATGTGAAACATTAACATAATTCTAAAAGCCAAAGTTATGCAAAAATGTGTATTCCAAGATGTGACCACTACACCTTTACCCTTTTCTGGTCTTTTTTTTTTTTTTTAAAGATTGTATTTATTTATTTGACAGACAGAGATCACAAGGAGGCAGAGAGAGGAGGAAGCAGGCTCCCCACTGAGCAGAGAGCCCGATCCGGGGCTCCATCCCAGGACGCTGGGATCATGACCTGAGCCAAAGGCAGAGGCTTTAACCCACTGAGCCACCCAGGTGCCCCTACCCTTTCTAGTCTTATTCTCATGACCACTCCCCATCCTTCCCCGGTTCCTACACACTTGCAATCTCATCACTATATTCTTTTTGCGCTTTTTTTCTCCCCATAAATGATTAGATACATGTATTTCTTTAAAAAAAATTCCCTTCTTTACCTGACAAGGTAGCATAACATGGGCCGTCCTTCTTGTTGCTATGAGGTAGTGGCACCTAACAAGATTTTTGTATTGCTATTATGCTTCTAACGCTACCCGTGGGGGGCTGTTGCTTTATACACAGGATGTCTTTGTTGTAACATCAGTGTCTGTGCCCTTTCTACCTGTCTTTCCTCTGCTCAAAATAAGCTGTTCCATGTCTACCATATTCCCATGACACTGAAAATCACACACTATTCCTGACTATTGGTGCAGATCTTCATAGCCTTCTCCCCCCCCCCCAACAGATTGCATTAATTATGGTCTTAAGGCAAATCCTTTCAAAACAACTCATTGAATTTTCTCATTATTATTATTATTATTTAAAATATTTTATTTATTTATTTGACCCAGAGCGAGATCACAAGTAGGCAGACAGGCAGGCAGAGGGAGGGGAAGCAGGTTCCTTGCTGAGCAGAGAGCCCAAGGCAGGCCTTGAACCCAAGACCCTGAGACCATGACCCAGGCCAAATGCAGAGGCTTAATCCATTGAGCCACCCAGGAACTCTAAATTTTCTCATTTTTTAAAAAAATGAGGTTTTTTTTGAAAAAAATGGTTTCTCAGTTTCTCTTTTAATTTAATAGTCTCTATTTTACAAGATAAAGAACACAGAGGTTACCTATGGTGCCAAACTACACAGCTATCAGATAGCTGGGCAGGATCCAGATTTCTCTGGAGGGGGATCCTGGGTCTTTTTACCACAAGGCCGCATCACAAACACAAACTATTGCCCTTTACCTCTTCTCTCCTTGTGCACACTCAGATTCCCCCGGAGTAGAATGAAGATTTGAAAAATAACTCAGATTATTCTCGAAATAACTATGAGAGGTGTGTAAAGCAGTTATTATTTCCAGGTTGCAAAAGAGAAAGCCAAGACAAAAAGAAAGGTTAAGAGATCTGATTGGGGCCACACATATCTCATTTTCAGCAGGGAGCTTTTTCCCTTAGAGCACACGTGCTAAGACAGATTCAGTTGTTCGGTAATCATCTTTTCTTATGTTTCTCCCTACTTCTTCACTCAGGACTTCTTAGCACCCTTGTTTCTAAGAAAAATTCACTACACATTTTAAAATTTCACTGAAGCTGTTACTTCATTTTTTTCTGAATCCTTTTATTCGATTCAGTAGATATTCTTTGAGTGCCTATTACATAAGGGAAGATAATCATAAAATCAATCCTCCAAACCAAGGACATTTTTAAAAAGAAGGAAACACTCATGGGATGGGATGTCAGGCACAAACCACAATTGTTCCAAACAAACCATACATATGGTCACCCTGTATATAAGGCAATTTGCAACCTCTTAGGACACAAAGATACATAGCATACATTCCAGAATCCTCCAGGAGTATCCGGTCCAGTAGGGGAGAAGACAAGTGAACTTTTATAATAGAATGTTGTCAGCACAATTTTATCTGGTGGACTGACATTAATGGGCTTAATTTCACCTGCCTGATGAAGGAGGACATTTTTTATTTTATATTGTCATCCTCAAGATCTGTGATGTGAATCCGATTGTCATATTTAAGAGGCTGGTTGATCACGGGTGCATCCTTTTTTCCACAGCCTCACCTGCAGCCATACACCTGAAGATCCCTCCTAGCACAGACTTCTCCCCAGAATCAGGGGTGCTCCCAGCTCCCTCCCCTCTTAGAGATACTCTTAAAATTTGCTCCTTTTGCTTAACAGTATATCCTAGAGACCACACTCCAGAACCTACTGGTTCAGAGAGATCGTCCTTATTCTTTTTTACAGTCGTTTATTGTGTGTGAATGTGTCTTAGTTTATTCAACCAATTTCCCGTGAATATTTAGATTTTCTCAATAGTTTGCATTACAAATAATGTAATGGTTGACATTGCTGCTATGCGTTTTGATATTGTTAGAAATATATCTTCTGAGATATATCTAGAAGTAGGTTATGGGTCAAAAGTAAATGCATATATAATTTATTTAGGCATTGTCAAATTCCTCTCCAGAATGGTTGCGCAGGCTTGCCTTCCCCAAGTAGTGTATGAGAGTGCCTACCTCTCCCGTACCAACCTGGACAACTGAATGTATTATACCTTTTAATTTTCACCAATCTGATAGGTGAGAAATATCTCAGTGTTGTTTTAATTTGCATCTCTCTAAATATGAGACAGAACATCTATTTATCTTTTAAAAGATATTTACATATGCCTATGAATGTAGATATACGTATGCATGAACGATATACAAATAAAAAAACACACACCCCCATTTAAATTGTATCTTCCTTCCATATTCCATCAGTTTTTTTAAAAAAGATTTTATTTATTTATTTGACAGACAGAGATCACAAGCAGGCAGAGAAAGAGGAGGAAGCAAGCTCCCTGCCGAGCAGACAGCCTGATGCGGGGCTCTATCCTAGGATCCTGGGATCCTGGGATCATGACCTGAGCTGAAGGCAGAGGTTTTAACCCGCTGAGCCACCCAGGAGCCCCTATTCTATCAATTTTTTGAGAGTTTTCTATGTGTCATGGATCTGGAGTATCTGTGTTACATACTGCAAATATTTTATTCCTGTTTGCTATCGGTCTTCTGACTTCTTCAACAGTGCTTTTTGTCATGCATTTTAATATGTAATCGCTTGCGATTTATCCCTTGTCTCTGGATCCGAGACAAAGTGAGATAACCCTTCCCTGCACCAAGATTAAAGAGGAATTCACCCATATTTTCTTCTAGTACTTTCACAATTTCATGTAGATTTCCATCTAGTTGGAGTGTGTATTTCGAGTGTACAGTGTGAGCTAAGGATCGAACGCTATCTTTTCCCAAATGGCTCTCCTGGGGCCACGTTAACGGTCCGCCTAAGAGCACTTTCCGAGCAGCTCTCCGCGAACCCCAGGACACCCGCGCGACAATCTGAGTGGGGGAAGAGCCTGCGTGGAGCGGAGAGAGGAGAGGGCGAAGAGCCGTCTTTTGCTGATCATATATAGAACAGGCAGCTTCTCGATTTCTCCCGGGAGTCTCCCCACCACCCGGCTTTCCGCGGCGGAAGCGGTTTAGTCTTCCCGCCAGATCGCGGGGGCCCGAGAGTCGCCCCCGTGCGCCGGCAACACGTCCGGAGTTAAGCGGCAAATCCTGGGACCGGTCGGCGGTCGGCGGGGCTCCTCTGCACGGGCCTCGCGGGGCCGGGCGGCGCGCGCACTGATTCCGGGGCCGCGGCGCTACTCGGCGACACTTATCAGCGCCGCGCTGCCAGCTCCGTTTCAATCAACACTCCCGCGCCCGCCGCCGGCGCGCCCCCTTCACCCAGCACCGCCCCTTCGCCCGCTCACAGACAGCGCCCCACCCCCACCCCCCGCGGCCGGAAAAATACGCGCTCGGCCCCGAGATGCTGCGTGCGTGCGGGCGTGCGTAGTGCCCGCCGGGATCAGACTCAAAGAAATAGCGGGCCCGGGAGCTGGTCTTGCGGGGGTTCGCCGTGGCGCGGTGGGGCGGCTGCTCCTGCGGGCTCAGGGCCGGATACTGCGAAGCCGGGTAGCCCGGGAGCAGCCCAGGCGGCCCGGACGCGCACCGCCAGACCGCAGCTGTTCTGTCATAAACGGGCAGCCCGTCGTCTCGATGAGCCCTCGCGATAGCCTTCAACCTGGGCTGGGATCAGATGCGTCGCAGCGTCCCCAGAGCCTCCCCAGAAGAGTTTCACGCACACTGACCCTGGGGGTCAGATAGACCCGTTTCGGCAGTTTTTAGTGTCTGGTGTCTTGCTCAGCTTGGGGATCCATGATCTCACTGATGTCCCTTTGAGATAAGTAAGCAGATGTCATTATCTCAGTTCCAGGGATGGGATGTGGAGATGCAGAGGGGTCCCCTAATTGTTTATAGTCATTCATCTAGTGAGGGGGCAGTGACAGACCTGGCATTCAGTACTCTGGGGGCCGAGGCCAGGGTTCCATGTCGTCCCTTACTTAGGAGGTTGCCAACGTGCAAATTAACCATAAATGATGTTCTACTCATTATTGTTATTCTCTGCAAATGTGAAAGATGTCAACATTTCTACGTGCACAGACAGAATATAGGGTCACCTGTTCTCTGAAGGTATGTATGTGGGGTGTCCAAAGTGGCAAATATTCCAAGCAGAATCTTTCTACAAAAAAGTAACCTTCACAAAACCCCTAAACCTGTTATTTCCTTTTTTTTTTTTTAAAGATTTTATTTATTTATTTGACAGACAGAGATCACAGGTAGGCAGAGAGGCAGCCAGAGAGAGAGGAAGGGAAGCAGGCTCCCCGCTGAGCAGAGAGCCAGATGTGGGCTCGATCCCAGCACCCTGGGATCATGACCTGAGCCGAAAGCAGAGGCTTTAACCCACTGAGCCACCCAGGTGCCCCCTAAACCTGTTATTTCTTTAAAGTAATTGCAGGTTGCTCAACCCTATCCCAGGAGTGCTCTATTACCTGCAAGAGCCAGCCCAGATAAATGAATTAGGTTCATAAGTATAATTTTTAAAAGATAATTTAAGCACATCCTTTTTAAAGAATTATTTTTATTTATTTATTTATTTTTAAAGATTTTATTTATTTATTTGACAGACAGAGATCACAAGTAGGCAGAGAAGCAGGCAGAGAGAGAGGAGGAAGCAGGCTCCCTGCTGAGCAGAGAGCCCGATGCGGGGCTCAATCCCAGCACCCTGGGACCATGACCCAAGCCGAAGGCTGAGGCTTTCACCCACTGAACCACCTAGGCGCCCCAGGAATTATTTATTTTAGAGAGAGAAGCAAACTTCCCACAGAGCACAGAGCTGGAGGAGGGGCTCCATCTTACCACCCTGAGTCAGGACCCTGAGATCATGACCCTGAGCCCAAACCAAAAGTCAGTCTCTCAACCAAATGAGCCACTCATGCACCCTGAAGTACTTCCTTTAGGAAAAACTAGCAACCTGCTAAGGTGTTGATGAGTAAGGACTAGACCAGAAGGAAATAGTTGTGGTGGGAGCTTATAGTTAAACACCATCTGTCGCAGATGCTCCGGCTTCTGCTGGAATGGAAATGTGAATGGGCACCATGCTATCATTCAGAATTTTGTCTCTCTAGAATTGAGTCCTAAGACGTTCATGGTCTGTCTCTCCCTGAGGCAACAGCCATGTCTGCAGATATCTATAGGGCTGCCTGCTCCTGCGGGGTGCCTTGCATATTAGGAACTTAATTTGTAATACAGTTACAGCTTTCCATGCTTCTTAGCCCAGGGTGGATACTAAAGAAAATGCAAAATATTTTGAGATCTCCCCCAAGGAACCTCGTGGATACTTCCCTCAGAACCTAGGAGAAGGGTACACGCGCTGGGGGGAGAGCCCAGGGTCTTTGGAGCTGCAGGAGCACAGCCCGTCACCCTTTCCCCAGTGGGCATTCTCCGTACATACGTGGCAGCTGAGGGACAGCTGCCTGGACATAGACAGAGCACACAGGCACAGCCAGCATGTTGAAATTTGGTGCCACGTAGATAAATTATCCCGATAACCAAGGGCGTCTTCCCCTTCCGCCTCTCCCCCAGACAGTCTGACGCTGGGTGGATGCATTAGAGAGTAGGATGGCTCATTTAAAAGCTGACTTTGGAGAGGTCTCATGTTTTAAGCAGGTCTACTTTACATAGGAGAATATGCCTAGAAGGCTGTCACTGTACCCAGAGCCCTTCACCCAGTGTCCTTTGGCAGGGTTCCTTTTGCCCTCTGCTGTCATTTGGGTTTTTCTCCAGGACCTGGATACTGTAGGCTTCGTTGCCTGCTTGGAGCAGAGGCCAGAGGGTTCTCTGGGCTTATTTGGAATAAAGTAGAGGATGTGTGGGAAATAAATTTATCCCATGAAAAGCTGGTAATACATTCTCCTTTCTCAAGTCCAGGCAATTTGGAGAGATTGAAGAACAAGAGATTTTTTTTTAAAAGGATATAAAATGAGACTGTTGGGTGCCTGGGTGATTCAGTCAGTTGAGTGTCTGCCTTCAGCTCAGGTCATGATTCCAGGTTCCTGGGACTGAGTCCCGCATCAGGCTCCCTGCTCCGTGGGGAGCCTGCTTCTCCCTCTGCCTTCTCTCTCTCCCTCATTAAAAAATAAATAAAATATTTTAAAAAATGTTTAAAATGAGACTGTTACATATCCACATCTTTGAAAAGTTTTGCTTTGTATTTCCTTTTGATCTCTCTGGGAGTCCAGCATCAGAGACAGGAGGGAGGTGCCAAAATTGTGCTTGTTACAATACACAGCAGACAGTGTCAAAGTGAGTTAACCAAGAGAATGAAGCTGCCAGTCCTAACAGTCATTGCTATTTTCTGTCTAATTCCCAGGAGGGTCCCTGCATCCAAAGCTAACTGACCATTAGTTTAGTAAACTCTAGGCTGTTCTTTTTATCAACCACCTCCCTCGCTTTTATAGATAAACCCAGGAAAACTGTGGCTGCAAGCACACATTAGAAGCAAGAGGGCAGGACTTCTTCTCAGCCTGGGAGAGCCAGAGACCTGATTGAGTCCACTGGGCACGATTCAATGTCTGTGGACTCTCAGCCTGTGATCTTTACCCCCTTATCCAGTGCCTCCTTGCCGAGTAGCCTTTAAGAACTATAGCTGGCTTAATGACAAACCATTCACTATATTCTCAGTATTATTTTTCTACTTTGAATGAAGGATGGACTAAATATTAATAATAGCTAAATACTCAGTGCTTGCTGGTACTTTACCTGATATGGGCTTTTCTTATATATGTGTACAGTTTCTTACCCCCACTCCTTGTCCTCTTCTAGATGTCTTCCTGGCTCCTTTAGGTCTTTGCTCAGGTCCTCAGGTCACCTCCACTCCCGATCCTAGGGAGCTAACATTCAGGGAAGGGTGGAGAAGATAAAGAAATATAATACATTGATAAATTGTAGAACATGTTAGAAGGTGATATACAGGGGTACCTGTGTGGCTCTGTCCCTTAGGTGTCTGCCTTTGGCTCAGGTCAGGATCTCAGGGTCCTGGGATTGAATCCCTTATTGGGCTCCCTGCTCAGCAGGGACTCTGCTTCCTCCTCTCCCTGCCCCCTGCTTGTACACACATGCTCTCACTCTGTCTCTCAAATGAATAAATAAAATCTTTTTTAAAAAGAAGGCGATATACAATATGGAGGAAATAGGTGTGAAGAAAACAAATATGTAAAAGGATCAGAAGTGTGATTGTGTGTGCATGGGGGTGGGGGGGGCTTTGCAATTTTGAGAAGGGTGGTTGGAATAGGCTTCTTCGAGAAGATGCTACTTGAGCAAGGGCCCAAGGTGGGTGCGGGAGTGAGAAGATGCTACTTGAGCAAGACACCCAAGGTGGGTTAGGGAGTGAGTCCTGTGGATCTGGAGGGCGCGTGCAGAGCTAGTGCAAAGACTTTGAGTCAGGATCAGGCTTGGTGTGCTGAGAACAGGTGGAGTGGCAGGAATGAAAGGGAGGGGGCAGGGGGTCCCTGGGCATGAGGTCAGAGAGGTAACAGGGCCTTCCCAGGCCAGCGAAGGACTTTGGCTTTTATTTTTGAGGGAAACTGAGCACATTGGAAGGTTTTGAGTAGAGGAGTAATATAATGGGACTTGAGTTTGTAAAGGAGCTGCGTGGTTTCTGTGTTCAGACTAAGCAGGGGCAGAGATGTTAGGAGGACTTGTTAGCTGGAAATCTAGACCACGGATGGAGATGGGGGACCCGGGTGGAAACAAAGGAGGTGGGGGAAACTGGACAGGTTCCCAGTATATTCTGAAGGTTGAGTGAACAGGGTTTCCAGACAACTGATTGTAGAGTGAGACACTTCACTGTGAGGCACAGAATCAAGGATGATTCTAAGTTTTTTCTGGCTTGGATAAATGAAGAGGTAGAGTTGCCATCAATTCAAAAGAGAAGGACTATAGGCAGAGGAAGTTTTTAGGAGAAGACCAGGAGTTGGGTTACAAAACTTGAAATGTCTGTGAGACCAGTAGGAAGCAGGTGGGGTCAGGAGTTTAGGAGACAGGCCGAGGCTGAGAAGATACATTTGGGATAAATAAGCTATCCAAAACCACAGTCCTGGATGAAATTGCCAAAGGCATGCATGTAAATAGAGAAGAAAAGAAGTCCAAAACCAAATTCTCAGGCAACCCAAAGATTAAGTGGTCAGGAATTCAGAGCAGGAAAAATGTACAAACCAACTGGTCTGAACACTACAAAAAAGTCAATGTCATTTAGAAAGAATGTGCTGGGCTGTTCTCCATTAAAAGACAAGAAAGAGACATTAGCACCAGATAACATTTGGTCTACATTTCAGTACTTTTCAGCAAGTACATTTCAAGTAAATTTCAGCACTTCCACTGGATACGAGTAAGAAAGAAGGTATAAAAGACATTTTTGGAACAATGGGGGAAGGTTTAAATTTGCACGGGTATTTGATGTTATGGCAGAATTAATGTGAGTTTCTTAGACATGATCATGGAGACATGACCAGGAGAATGGTTTTGTTGGAAGTGTTTGGAATGATTTTATGCCTATAAACGTTCACATGTGACAGAATGGTAAGGGTTACCAGTGGCGGGTGGAATAGTTAAAGGAAGGATATGTGTATATTCACTGTACTGCTCTTTCAGTTTTTCTGTAAATTTGAAAAATTTCAACATAAAAAAAGCCACAGGAAAATAGACTGGAGGAAGTGAAGGAACCAGAAGGGAGAGATCAGAGAGAAAAGGCATAAACACCAGACGGGGCATTTGGCCTGGAAACCACCTGGAAGAGGTGGATGAAGCAAGAAGAACAGAAACGATGTAAAATGCAACTCTGTTGTCAGGTAA
Organism: Meles meles; assembly: GCF_922984935.1. NCBI lineage: Eukaryota > Metazoa > Chordata > Mammalia > Carnivora > Mustelidae > Meles > Meles meles. The sequence continues at coordinate 164,958,131 of NC_060067.1, read as the reverse complement.
AGTGACAAAAATGACTTTCAGATCTAAAACCTGGTATCAGTGGTGACCTTGGCAGGACAGCTGAACAGAGCTCAAAGGTGACTGCTGCCTCTGTTGGCTAAGCCCTCTGACCGCTTCCAGGAGGAGAGAGAGACAGACAGGGACAGAGAGAGGGAGGGAGGGAGGAGAGAGGGAGGGAGGAGGGAGTGAGGAGGGTGGAGGAGGAGGGCGAGAAGAAGGTAGAGAAGGGGGGGAGGGGAGGGTGGAAGGGAGGGAGACACTGCTTATCTGGATGTGGGAACCAGCCTTGGAGAGTTGGAGGAGAGCCTGTGGCGGGGAGGGGGGGGCAGGCTGTTCCCAGGAAGGGGAGGAAGGTCGGGAAAAGGGAGGCTCCTGGCTCTAGACTGTAGCCCTACAGATTAGGTATTTTTCTCTCAAGGGTGGGAGGGTGTCAAACAACCTTTGAGTACTGTAAATACTGGGGCTAGCTTTTATTTCGTAGGGAGTGCATTTATTCAGATGGACGAAGCTGAGCAGGAAAAACAGAATAACTAGAATAAGGAGGACATTTATTTGATTCCTTCGTTTGTACCATTCTGGGCAGCACCAGATCTTGGTGCTATGTGGGCTTGATATTTGGACAATTAAGATTAGAAAGGCAAATTCCCATGTTCTGGAAATAGGAAGCAGCAGTGTTTTGTTTTGCTTTTAACAAAAGTTGCCTGAACTTTGTTTTCTAGGGATGTAGCTAGCTCTAGGCTCCGCTTGTTGATAACCTGGATACCAGCCTTGATGACAGACCCCTCCCCACATTCAACAAGCCACCACAGGTTTGTAAACTACTTGAGTCCCTCCCTCCTTTTTTCAAACATAGCTAGATTCTTAGAGTAGCATACAGTAAACAAAAACAAGGGAAAATAAAGAAGTACGCACAAAACCTAAGACCTTCTAATTCCTCTACTCACAGAAAAAATTTTCTCCACTTACTCTTTTTCATATATGTGTAATAAACTGCCTTTAAAGAAACAGGGATTGGATGTGAGGTTTTCTAACTTGCTTTTTTCTTAACGTTATATTATTAAAATTTTTGCACATCATAAACTTCTTCTATGACGTGATATGAGTGACTGTTTATCCTGTATATCGACTGTATATACTGTATAATTGTAATATGACTGTATATTTTATTCTATGGATATGTACCAATTTTTAAAGCTGCATATCTTTTGTGGGATATATAGGTTTCTTCCAAGTTTTCCCTTTAAGTGCTTTTGCTAGAAATATTCCTCTAATAAGTGTGTTCCATGCCTCTCAGATTCTTCTCTGGGCAAAAGAAATATGTTTGCGGAAGAGAGAGAGAAGACATTAGTTCTTCCAGAAAGGCGGCATGTGGTGGCAGACCCTGCTAGGAAAATGGAAATCACTACGAGATTTCCTTAGCACAGTACGCGCCCCCCCCACCGCTCCCCCCGCCCCCCGCCGTGCCTATCCCCTGGGGTTTGTCCCAAAGGGTGCGCGCTGCCTCTAGGGACCGTTCACCTCCAGGCTGCTTCTCTCCTGGGGCTCCTCCTCCTCCTTGTCTCCCGGGAGACTATGGTTTTGGAGATGATCCCGTGGGAGAGAAGCAAAGGCATGAAGAAGTGACAGTGAAGGGCGGGCTTTGGATGGGCCACAATCCTGGTTCCCAAAGAGTTCCCCGGTCTACAAAGTACTGGGGCTGGAAGAAAGCTGCCTTTGGGAACGGAGGGCGCAGCCTGCAGCGGGGATGGCCACACCCCCTCCCCACCCTCCAGGCTCAGCCGGATCCCTAGCGCGGCGGGTGGGGTGCACCCTGAGCCCCCGCGCGGCTGAGAATTGCCGGGGATATGCCAGGGGCTATCCTGGAGCTCTAGAGTCTGCTTCATCTGGTTTTGAGAGCAGAGCACTGTTTGGCCACCGCTGCAGTTTCAAAAATGAGATGTGCTCGGCCGCCGGGGCCTTTCCCACTTACGGCAGTCTGGGGCCAAGGAAAACCAATGGTTACAGCAGCCGCAACCAGAATCCTGAGGGTATTTGTCTTGCCACACGTAAGGATATCCAGCCAAGTACAGTTTTAACGCACTAACTCAAAAACCTCATCGCTGTTCCTAAACGTGGAAAGCAAAGCGTTAATACTTAAAAAAATGACATGGAAAAATATTTTGATGACTTTGGGGTAGGGAGAGGTTTCTTATAATACAATCTATCTATACAAGGAAAGACTGGGAAACTGGACTTCGTTTTGGTCATTCAAAGAGAACCGTAATCTAGTGAAAAGGCAAGCCATCTTGAGCCATTTTCCCAGGACTGCTATCCAGCATACAGAACAAGCTCTTCCAAATCAACAATAACTTTCTTTTAATCAAGAAGAAATCTAAAGGGCCCATAAACATAAGAAACCTGTCAATGTTCAGACCAATTTTGTTTGTAGTAGGTCCGAAGTGGAAATAATTCAAACGTCAGAAGACTGTGTTAGAGTCACAGTATGGAATGGTCTAGAAGAATATGTATGGAGTAATACGTAAATGATAGGTATGGAGCACTACATAACAATGAAAATCAGCGAACCACAGATACAACAGGGATGAATCTTAAGGACATGGTATTGAACAGAAGAAGCCAGATACAACAGAACACACTCTAAGTGATTTCATTTGTACAAAGTTTTAAGAATAGGCCAAATTTAACTATGGTATATTGTTTAGGCACGCCTCCTTGGGTAATACAAATATATATATGGCAAAGAAATGAACATTGTAAAAGAAGTCAGGATAGTGGTTGTGGGTAGGAGAGAGGGCATGGGAGAGGACTGTGATCCGGACCTGACAGGCAAGAGCTCCTGAGAGAGAGTCTGGCCTGGCTGGCTCTTATGCTAGTGTTTGTTTTACAATTAATTAGGCTTGACACGTTTTTAAATACATTTTTGGGGGCATGTTTTTATATCCCCCCCAATGTAAAAATGATAGAGACTGTCTGAGGCAGGATTTGGGGAGGAGCTTCCCTAATTTCTGTGAAAGGGTGGGGGAGTGAGAAGATCAAGTCGTGCTGTTTTCAGCTAGGCACAATAAAGTAAAATATCCCCACATTGTGGCCATCACATGATTTCCTAGTGGAGAGTCCTTAAGTCTCACTTGAGTTCTGTAGGAAAGAGGAGTAATTTCTATTTAATTTGATTGCAATGAGCCTATCAAGGCTTAGCCTAAAAGAGCACCTCAATTTTTTAAAAAAGATTTTATTTATTTATTTGACAGAGAGACAGTGAAAGAGGGAACACAAGCAGTGGGGAGTGGGAGAAGGCAAGAGGGCAAAGCAGGCTTCCTCTTGAGCAGGGAGCAGGACCGAAGACCCTGGGACCATGACCTGAGCTGAAGGCAGACGCTTAAGGACCAAGCCACCCAGGTGACCCAGCCCCTCAATTTTATTTTAAAGCAGCTCACCGAGTAAAAAAGTTAATTATTCCTTTGCATTGACTGAATAAGTCCCTATTCTAAAGATTTTATTTATTTATTTATTTGACACAAAAATCACAAGTAGGCGGAGAGGAAGGCGGAGTGGGGGCTGTGGGGGTGGGGGAAGCAGGCAGGCTCCCCTGTGAGTAGAGAGCCCCATGCAGGGGTCCATCCCATGACCCTGAAATCACAACCTGAGCTGAAGGCAGAAGCTTAACCCACCGAGCCACCCAGGCACCAGGAGTCCCTATTCATGTGCATTTTGAGTTAGGAGGCCAGCTGTCTGTCTGGGTTCCAGCCTCTGACCCAGGAGAACCCTAGATGGAGACTCTCCAAGCCATTCCTCCCTCTTTCCAAGGGAAACCTCAGCTAAGGGGACTGCTTAACAGCAGCCTTATCACTAGGAATGTACCAATTTGCCAGGAGAGAATTCTGTAGCAAAGTTACAAAAGGACAGGGAATCGGAAAATGTAGAAAGTGGGCTCCCAGCAAGGCAGAACTTACTAGATGATCTGATTTTTTAAAATTAAAAAAGATAAGCGGTAGTTGTGGCAGCAAAAATATTTGTATAAAACTTACCCACAGCTTGCATTTTCACATGCAGATTTCATTTCGTATCATTTTAACAGAGTAGCTATACCTTAAAGTACATATTTTGAAATACCCACTGAAACATGGACAAATGCTCTGTAGGAAAATGACATATTTATAAATCTTAGAGAAACTTGCTCTTCAACTCCTGCTAATAGTAGTTTTTACACGTGCCTGGTGTTGTTCTGATGTCTTTATAGATGTGAACGTTAACTCTTAATCCCACTCCGGACCGTTTGAGCTGGAGGTTCCACGTTACAGTTGGGTAAACTAAGGCCAGAGAGCCCAAGTTCTTTGCCTATTCAGTCGGGCAGAGTTCCAAAGCTGAGTTCTTGAAGGCCACAGTGCACTACCTTGGTGCGGTCCAGAATGACGTCCAGAAGTCCGCGGAGCTGGTGGCTTCCGACTCTAGCATATGGAGTTTGCGAGGTCTAGTCCCGTCACCTATAGATTTCCTCTCGTGACCGGGGGCGCCCACCCCACTCCCAGGCCAGGGCTTGCTCTAATTAGCTTTCTGCGACCCCGGAGAAAATAGGAACCTAACAGAAGCCCAAACAAACGGGCCGGCTTCCGCCCATGCCCTCGTCCCAGTTCAGATCGCAACCCAGTAGATTTCTAGAAACTGGAGGCCGGGAAAAAAGCCGGAGGCCAGGGCTTCGGCCTTAGACCCGCAGAGGGGAGGGCGCCGGTAGCCTGATGGAGAAGTTTTGCGATGCGGCAAACAAGAGGATGCTGTCAGGAATGGTACCAAAAAAAAAAAAAAAAAAAAAAAAAAATTCAGGGACCGCTTTGAAATGATGGCCACCTCACTCGGCATTTCTTCGAAGGGCGAGACCGTGGCGCCCGCTTTCCCTGGGGACCACTTCCTTTTGGACCCATTATCCCCAGCCGGGTTGAGGTCCGCGCCCCTGCGCCGCGCCCCTGCGCCGCGCCCTGCCTCCTGCTGCTGGCCGCGCGGCAGGTTGGGGACTGGTGTGTGTGTGTGGGGGGGAGGGGCAGTTGTCCTTCGACCAGGGGGTCGTCACTGTCACTCCAGCAGCCTCGCGTTGTGGCCCTGAGCCCGGCCGCAACCCGACACCTCGCGCTGTTGACGGCAGCCGGCGCCGGGGCGGTGGCGGCGAGCGCCCGGGCCCCGGGGCGGCGGCGGGGAGCCGGGAGGGGCGCGCGCGGAGCCGACCCAGCCTCCCGCGCCTTGTCTCTCCGACAGGGGCCTCAGAGCCGCAAAACCACCGGGGGCCCTTTCCAGACTCCAGAAGGAGAGAAGCTGGCCAGTAGCGCGCTCCCTCCCCGGACACTTAAAGGCACGGTGAGCGAAGCTTCCTTCTCCGATCCCGTCCTTTTTACCCCCTACGTATCCGATTTCCCTCGGTACTAATATTTACTTAACAGTTTATGTTAATTAAACCCACTTTCCGAAAATGTAAATATTTATTTTAACCCGATTCTAGATAGTAGCATCCGTTAAAGCAAGGTTTGAAGGGCTATCTCTATATTAGCCAAATATATAATCAATTAAAAAAAAAAGTCTGTCCCTGTACGATTTCTCATTTTACACCACCTGAGATTTGCACATCGCGTTCTAGAAGAAACACCACTTAGGTTACCCATCCCACCCACCCCCCCATCTAAAAACAGCCGCATTTCACAGTGGGGGTGCGCAAATACCTTCTCAGGGGTAGAAACGCGCACCCGCTGCACCGTCCGCAGCTCCTGCTGCCCCGCCCCGCCCCGGCGCGCGGGGAAGTTCCGATCTTGCTGTGGCCGCTGAAGTGCTCCATTCTGGCGTTCTAGTTCGTCCGGGGGTGCGGACTGAGCATCCTGCTCCACCAGCCTTGGGGGTGGGTGGGTAGGAAGGGCAAGTAGGAGGCCATCCATCTACCTGCCATCCGATCGCACACCAAAGACGTAATTTAGTGTTTTGTAGACAAATTTAGGAAGCGGTTCCTGGACAGCTTGCTGTCTTTTAAAAAATTTTTTTTATTAAAGATTTTATTTATTTGATGGAGAGAAAACACAAACAGGGGGAGTGAGAGAGGGAGAACCTAGCTTCCCGGAGAGCAGGGAGCCCCATGCGGGCTCCGTTCCAGGACCCTGGGATCATGATCTGAGCCAAAAGCAGACGCTTAAGGACTGAACCACCCAGGCACCCCCCTGCTTGCTCTCTTGACTCTAGTCCTTCGATGGCGTCTCACCTCCGTCCCCAGCGCTACCCTCCCGCATTAAAAGCTTCCCCACACTCTTCTAAGCAGCTTTGATGGAGCTGATCTTCAAGCACCCAACCTCCCTGCGCACTGTCTCTGCTTCCTGCCACAAGACGCCCCGCCCTTCCCCGCTAAACAAAGCAGGAAGCTAATTTGATGGCATTAGCTGTGCGGCCCAAACTGCCTCTCAAATTCCGGTGCTCACTTGACGAAGGGCAGTTCTAACTGGAGAGCATGCCTTACCCGAAGGGTTGAGTGTCTGTCCCAGAGTTTCTCAGACTTCAGTGTCCCTGTGAATTACCTGGGACCTTATCAGGACGCCAGGTTCTGATTCTGTGGTGTGGGGCATGAAATTCTACACTTCCCTGCAGCTTCCCAGGAGATACTGATGTTGCGAAACCTCAGACCCACACCTTGAGTAGTAAGGGTCCAAAGGATTTCTGATTTGCCAGGCTGACTCCCGAGGGGGTGGGGGTGGGGCAGAAAATTTGGGGCTGGGCAACTTCTTGCTTTGGCCTGTGGCAGGTCTTTTGATAATGCATTGATTAGAAAGACAATAAGGTAGGTGATGAAGAGTAGATCCTGGAGACCAAGCCATAAATTTGTATTACACTCAACTGTAGGGACTTGGCTAAGCCCTACAGCTTCTTTGAACTTCTGTTTCCTCATCTGTAAATGGGCACAGTGAATTTACCATTGGGTTGATGCAAAATCATGGGGAGGGGCGGGTAGCCCCCATAAATGTTCTTTTTTTTTTTTTTAAAGATTTTATTTATTTATTTGACAGACAGAGATCACAAGTAGCAGAGAGGCAGGTAGAGAGAGAGAGAGAGAGGAGGAGGAGGAAGCAGGCTCCCTGCTGAGCAGAGAGCCCAATGCCAGGCTCCATCCCAGGACCCTGGGATCATGGCCCAAGTCAAAGGCAGAGGCTTTAACCCACTGAGACACCCAGGCACCCCCGTAAATGTTCTTTTTTAAGAACATTTTTTCTTTTTTAAAGCCCTGGCCATATATAAAGGATTGGTGTTTTATTCTCCACGAATTTGCAGTAATTTTTCAAAAAGTCGATCGATGTGGTCAAACGCACATATAAAAGGGATATTAAATATATATGCATGCACCAAAACTTTGTTATCCTAAAGCAAAATTTACGCTCTTCCCTCTGAAATGACTTAAGGGTCATGATTCATTTTTATGAGTTATCAAAATTCCTAGAGAAAGGCATAGAAAGAAAAATGACTGTTTCTGAGGTCGTTACTAGCTGTGTTTCTCACACCAACCTTAGGAGAACATGTCATATTCGGGGGGGATTACTCAGGGGCCAAGATACACCCCCCGGATCTGGTCACAGGAAGGCATTCTTGATCATACTGATCATTGTATTTGGTGCTTTATTAGAATTTGTAACAGCTCATTTTTGAAGATGGTGCTCATTCTTTTAAGTGGGAGTTTTTCCTGTAATAACATACAGCTCAGAGCAAACCTGATTTTATTTAAGCCTTATCTTCAGGTGAGGACCCAAATGTTGCAGCAAGGTGGGCTGGGAAGAACTTGGAAATGGACAAAGAGGCCTAAATTCTAGTCTTGACTCAACCATTAACTACTGTAATGGACCTGAGATCAAGCCTCCAGCTGGGCTCCCTGTACTGCAAAGGAGTCTGCTTCCCTCTCTGCTCTCTCTCTCTCTCTCACTCACTCTTTCTCTCAAATAAATAAAATCTTTAAAAAAAACAAAAAAGAAACTCCTGAACTGTCTTCCAAAATGGCAGTACCATTCTGCATTCTCACCAGCAGTGAATGAGATTTCCTGTTTTCTCCACATCTTCACCAGACTTCGGGGTTGCCAATAGTTTGGATTTTACCCATTTGGATACCAATAGTATCTCATTCTTGTCAATTAGCCAGTCTACTGGTATTATCATTATTGGTTTAACTTGCAATTCACAAATGGGAGAGGACGTGGAGCATCTTTTCATATACTTATTTGCCATCTGTTTATTCCCGTTGGTAAGGCATCTGATCAGATCTTTTGTCCATTTTTAGGTTGGGTTTTTTTTTAACTTATTTTATTTAAATTCAATTAATGAACATATACCGCCTCATTAGTTTCGGAGGTAGAGTTCAGTTATTCATCCATTGTATGTAACACCCAGTGCTCATTGCATCCGGAGCCCTCCTTACTGTCCATCACCCAGTTACTCCATCCCCCCACCTCGCCTGGGTTGTTTGTTTTCCTATTGTGGGGGTTTAAGAGTTCTCTGTGTATTTTGGATACAAGCCCCTTATCAGATGTGTCTTTTGCAAATATTTTCTCCCAGTCCATGGCTAGTCTTTTCATTCTCCTAACAGCGTCTTTCACACAACGATTTTAATTTTAATGAAGTCCGTTCCAACTGAATGAGTTTTTCTTTCATGGATTGTGTTTTTGGTGCTCTATCTAAAAAGTCATTGTGTGGTCCACAGTGTATTTTAAAGTGTTTGGGGGTGCCTGGGTGGCTCAGTGGGTTAAAGCCTCTGCTTTCGGCTCGGGTCATGATCCCAGGGTCCTGGGATAGAGCCCTACAACGGGCTCTCTGCTCGGTGGGGAGCCTGCTTCCCTTCCTCTCTCTCTGCCTGCCTCCATCTGCCTATTTGTGATCTCTGTCTGTCAAATAAATGAATAAAATCTTAAAAAAAAAAGAATTAAAAAATTAAGTGTTTGAATCTGAGCGGACATTTAATTAATTAATTAAAAAGATTTTATTTATATATTTCAGAGAAAGTGCATGCATGCACAAGTGGGGGGTGAGGTAGGGGCAGAGGGAGAAGCAGACTCCCCACTGAGTGCAGAGCCCTACAGACTGATGGCAGTGGGCTGCATCCCAGGGCCCTGACTCATGACCTGAAGACAGAGGTTTAACTAATTGAGCCACCCAGGTGCCTCTGAGCTGATATTTTAAAAAATAGAAATATTAAAAAACAGATCTGACACTGGATAACTAGAAAGTAAAGGATTTAAAAAAAAATAAAATCACAGGCTTTGTTCTGGTTATAGTGGTTACAAATAACCCCAACACTCAGTGGTGTAAAATAATCCTTTATTATGCTTATGGTTTCTGTTGGCTAGGAATTCACAAAGGGCACAAAAGGGATGGTTTATTTTTTTCCCATGATGTGCAGGTCTCAGAATTCTCCAAGCCTGAGGACTGGAAATTTCTAGAGGCTTCTTCATTTTCCTGCCTGGTGTAGATGCTGACTATTAGCTGAGAGTCTGACGGGGGTGCTGGCAGAAACACTTGTACGTGGTCTTCCCACCCGGCCTCTTGGCTGGGTTCCAAGGGTAATTGGGGAGATAGATAGAAAGGAAAAAAAAAGATATATATATAGAGAAACAGGGAAAAACCATATCCTTTTACGACTTAGTCTCAGAGGTTATATGGCATAATTTCTGCTATACTGTAATGACTCAAGAAGGAACAACCACATTCACGTTCAAGGAGAGGGGAAATAGACTCCACCTCTCAATGGAAAGTAGTAAGAAGGTTCTGGAAGAGCATGTGGGACTAGGAATATTGTTGTCAGCATTTTTTTGGAAAACGTAATCAACTGCAGACCTATAATCTTCAAAACTGTCAAGATTGTGAAGGTCAAGGAAAGATTGGATAATTGTTCTAGATTAAAAAAGGCTTGGGCACGGTGCGGGAGGGTGGGGTTGTGCCTGGGTGGCTCAGTGGGTTAAGCCTTGGCTTTCAGCTCAGGCAGGTCCATGGTCTCAGGGTCCTGGGATCGAGCCCCACATCGGGCTCTCTGCTCAGCAGGGAACCTGCTTCCTCCTCTCTCTCTGCCTGCCTCCCTGCCTACTTGTGATCTCTCTTTGTCAAATAAATAAATAAAATCTTAAAAAAAAAAAAAAAAAGGCTAGGGACCCCTGGGTGGCTCATTTGGTTAAATGTCTGACTTCAGATCAGATCATGACTTCAGGGTCCTGGGACAGAGCCCTGTGAAAGGCTCTGTGCTCAGTGGGGAGTCTGCTTGTCCCTCTGCCCCTCTCCCTGCTTGTTCTCTCTAAAATAAATACAATCTTCAAAAAAAAAAAAAAAAAAGGAGACTAAAAAAGCATGAAAACTGGTCCCCAGATGTAGGGCACTCTCGTATTGGGGTATTACTTTCCAATCGGTCACCTCTGGTGGTTCCCTCCCCTTTTGTTTATCTTCCGGTATCAGTCCGACGTTCCCACTCCACTTTACCTGTCCACTGGCTCTTCTGCCCTGTAGAGATCCAGACGTGTGTAATTCTGATCTCAGGCTGATTTCATGGGTGATCGGAGTTCTTTGGTAGGTGATCAGCTCACTTTAAGGTACAGGTTGAAACGGCGCCTCCTCCTACTTCCCGGCCATCTTGACTCCTCCAAAAAGCATGAAAACTGAATGCAAACACGATCCAGCGTTTTCTTTTGTTATAAAGGGTATTATTGGGAAAGTTGAAGTTGATAAAATCTGAATAAAATATCAATGTTAATTTCCTGGTTTTGATAGTTTCACTGTGGTTTTATAAAAGAATGTACTTGGAAAATATATACTTAAGTATTTACATAGAAAAGGGAATCATGTCTTCAACTTCTCAGTTTAGAAAAACTACCTACCTACCTACCTCTCAATCTACCTTCAATCTACCTACCAATCTACCTACCTACATACCTCTCTATTTATCTATACACTCCTCCCCCCCCCCACACACACATACAGGTAGAGAAAAGAATAAAGCAAATGTGGTAAAAATTTTAATGTTTGAGGAGTCTTGGTGAAGTGTACATGAATGTTTATAGGCATGCCTGAGTGGCTCAGTCAGTTGAGTGTCTGCCTTCAGCTCAGGTTATGATCCCAAGGTCCTGGGATAGAGTCCCGCATCAGGTTCCCTGCTCAGCAGGGCACCTGCTTCTCCCTTGGCCTGCTGCTCCCCCTGCTTATGTGTGCTTTCTCTCTCAAATAAATAAATAAAATCTTAAAAAAAAGTTGAAAAAATGTTTGTAGATCCTATGGGGGTGCCTGGGTGGCTCAGTCCATTGGGCATCTGCCTTTGGCTCAGGTCATTATCCTGTGGTCCTGGTATCGAGTCCCACATCAGGCTCCCTGCTTTGCAGGGAGCCTGCTTCTCTCTCTGCCTGCTGCTCCCCCTGCTTGTGCTCTCTCTCTGTCAAATAAATAAAATCTTTAAAAACAATTTTTAAAAAAAGTTTATAGATTCTATGTAGAGCTTTCAGGTTCCTGATGGAAGCAAACACAGATGTCCCCTGGAGGAACCCACCTTCAAGACTCAGAATTCACACAGGCAAATTTCCAAGAATGATGGAACCACAGGCAGAAGTCAAACACACACACCACTATAAATAAGAGCCAGTTGAAATAACACCAAAATTAGGTCTATAGAAATTTTAGATCTTGACATGATCTGACTCAGAATATAAAGTGAACATGTTTAACGTGTATAAAGATGTAAAAGGAAGGATGACAATTTAAGGAGTTAAGAGACCAAAGGGAAAGTAACAAGCAGCCCCTGCATCTAAGAGCTGGCCTGGCGCTCACTGCTGGGCCATGAGGTCCTGTTGAACATAAACAATTTCACAGAACAACAGCATCAGATAAAGCCAATCTGTGACCAGGATGGATCCAGACAAAAGCAAGTCCCCACCATAACCAAGTATGACAAAACATGACATTGTCCTAATAGAAAAATGGCCAAACATCCCCCATCTTGGCTAATATAAGTGACTGCTCTTATAACTTTAGTCTTCATCTATCTTCATTCTGGATAAGATTTACTGATACCTAGAACTATCCTACTTCCTGATAACACCCTCAGCCTCCTTACCCACATCCCAAACCACCCAACCACAGCCCAAATCTTATATTAGGTCTTTTTTTTTTTTTTAAACCACACTTTTATTGAAATGCCTCATGGTTCCCCATGGTGTGCATTTTCTTTTGCTGCAATGGGTAATAAACCTAAATTGTTCAACTATAGGTATGTTCCCAGCAGTTTTGTCCTGGAGGGCATGAATAATACAAAAATCAAGCCAATTTGAAAAATAACCAAATATGACTTGTGGAAATATAAATATAGAGATAGAAACCCAGTGGAAGGAGGGGTATCTGGGTGGCTCAGTTGGTTAAGCGGCTGCCTTCAATTCAGGTCATGATCCTGGAGTCCCAGGATCAAGTCCTACATCAGGCTCCCTACTTGGCAGGGAGCTGCTTCTTCCTCTGACACTCCCCCTTCTCATGAGCTCTCTCTCTTTCTCTCTCTCTCAAATAAATAAAATCTTAAGAAAGAAAGAAAGAAACCCAGTGGATGGGTTTAACACAGCAGCTTGGACACTAGAGAAAGAAGTAGTGAGCAGGAAGACACATCCTAAGAACTGACTGATTTTGCACATGGAATTACAGAGAGAAAACATGAAAGGGAGAATAGAGTGGAAGGTGTAACTAAGTCCTAGAAGTTCTAAAAAGAGAGGAGAGGGAGAATGAGCTCATGGCAACATTTGAGGAACTAGGGCTGACCCTTGTTCTCAAATGATAAAGACACTAATTCTCAGATTCCAGAGTTTCAGTGAATTCCAGGCATGAAACATAAATAGAAGTCCACACTTGGATACAAGAGAGGGAGCTGAAAAACGCCAAATTTGAGAAAACCTTAAAAGCAGCCATATGGGAAAGATAGAATAACCCAAAGGGGGACAATGATTGACCAATGGCTGACTTCTCAAGAGGGTTCTCATCCGCAAAAATGAAAGCCAGAACAGGACGGAGTAACATGTGTGGTATGCTAAGAGTAAACACCTGCCAACTAAGAAAGACATTATCAGACTAGTGAAGACTAAGAGCATTTTTCATCAGCAAATCCTAATGAATGCACTTCAGAAGCAAGGAAAGTAATCCCAGAGAAGAAGTTTGAGATGCTAGAAAGGAATCTAAACAATAACAAAAATGGTCAATAGTGGTTAAACGAAGCAAATCGTGAATATATATAACTATCACAAAAATAATGTGTTGTGGGGAAAAAAGAGAAAAGAATAGTGTAAGGGCCTGGTTGGCCAGAAGGAGTCATTCTGTGTTTATGTAGTGAACTTAGATTGACCCCACCCCTCCCAGAGGAACTTACTTGCAAAGCCTAGATACAAGGGCCAGTCAGGCCAGGTGAAGACATCCAATCAGTGGGGAGCACATATATCTACTTGGGTAAATTGAAATTCAATTGGCCACCTCTGTGTTACCTAGCAGTTTTTTTCTGTGTGTGGCAGACCTAGCATGACTGTACAGTTTTCTTTGTGTATTGCCATCCCATTGGCCACCTGTGTGTGGGCCGGGCTCAACTACCTCTATAAAAGCTGGTCTGTGAGGCTGCAGAGAGATTAGCAGGAGGAGTCAGAATAGCCGGTAGGGGAGCCATTGGGAGCAGCTTCATCAGCCTCACCACCCCGAGTGGTAGCACCAGGAACAGCAGCACTGCCGCTGGGAGCAGCCTCTCAGGAGCCGGCGGTGCAACCTTGTCATCGGGAGTGGCCTTGCTGGGGAGCAGCACTGCCCGAGCATCATGAGTGTCGCCAGGCAGTGGCCTCGCCAGGGAGCAACGCTGCTGGAGTGTCATCATCAGGAAGCGGCCTCGCCATCATTGGGCAGCGGCCTCATCAGGGAGTGGTGCCACCAGGAGTGCCGTCATCGGGTAGTGGGAGTCGTTGGGTAGCGGGAGTCGTCGAGTAAGGGAAGTAATCAGGGTTGGTGTCCTGGTCGTCGTTGCCTCTTTGTAAGAGACGGCCCTGACTGGTTGATTTGATTTTCAATACTTGGCATTGCTGGGAGCCTCGTTGGCTGCGGCCTCGTCCAGGGAGCGGCCTCGCTGGGAGCGGCCTGTGGTACAGTGAGGGTGGGGCAGGGAGCCTCCAGGAGGGACCCCAGGCCAGGGAGGCGGTGGCCCCCAGCAAGGCTCGGGCACCTACCAGCCAGTTTGGTTTCTAATGCATGGGGCCCGGCACCTACCGGTCAGTTTGGTTTCTAATGCATGGGGCCCGGGCACCTACCGGTCAGTTTGGTTTCTGATACATGGCGTGAAATAAAGCTTTGCTTGATTTTTGCTTTGTGTCAGTCTCGTTCCTTTGATCACGGACCCTAACATTGGGGGCTCGTCCGGGATCAAACAATGAGAACTGAGCCAGCATCTGAATTTATGGGAAAAGCCTCAGGAGGTGTTGGGATCTTGCCTGTCTGTCTGGTCGGAGCTCCAGGGTATAGCCCACCGGGGAGAAGCTGGACGCGGCCATGCTGCCCAGGGCTGGAGTGGATGCGGGGACACCCCATCCCTCTGCTGGTAGATCGTCGGGGGGGGGGGGGTTCGAGTCCCCCTTGGCGGCTGGCGGGGGGTTTGAGTCCCCCTAGATGGTCAGGGGGTTCTAGCCCCCCTGGACAGTCACCAGGGGGTTTGAGTCCCTGAGGCGGTCAGGGGGTTTGAGTCTCCCTAGGAAATCCCCACCGGTGGCAGGACTGCTGGGCCTGCAGTTGGCTTTGTCTTGTCTTTTTGTTGTCTGCTGTGTTGTTTGCTGTGTTTGGGGAATTGGGACAGGCAGAGAGTAAGGGGACTCTGACTTTTGTCTCTCTGTTCCTCATAATACATGGGGGGCTTCTTCCTCACTCATTTCATGTGTTAAGAGCTATAACTGGAGCCAACTGGGGTTAGTCTAACTCAGGACAGAGACTTTAAGGAATATTCCCAAGCAGCTGCCGAAACTCCCTTTGTTTTGGAGAATTCCTTGCCTTCTCTGGCCCGATGCGGACTGCCTAGCCTCTCACCCTTGCTGGCGGGAAAGCATGGCATCTGAAGTGAAATGGGCCCAGGTGGAACATGAAATCTCTTAGCAAAGAGATGACTGAACTGATGGTTAATTGTCTGTCTCAGGGTTTTAATGGGTAATTGTTAAAGTAGCTTTCAGAGTCTTTGGTAACCTGAAACTTTGAAGTTTTTCTTGGATGACAAATGAGATAAAATGCTGGGGCGCTGGTTGCTGGAACTAGGTTTGTGCTTTTCAAATCTATTGATAAACATGTTTTGTGCTTAACTGAATTCTGTTGTAACAGTTCACAATTGGCTAAAATGTGAATGGTTTTCTCTTTGCCCACCCAGAATTGTAAATGAGATCTCTTTGACTCATAAGGCTTTTCCCTGATATGCTAAGTTACTCAGGAAGTACTGATAAATCAATGATAAACCTTGGGTTACACTTGGGTAAATGCTGTAACTACTCCAGAGGTTTTACACATTTCCTATAGTTTTAATGTTTTGATAAGGGTCATCATTTGATATTTAACCATATTTATTCTGAGTTTTTTTGTCATTTGTAATTGTTTTAATTCTCCTGTAGGATGAATTCTGCCTTAAAGGAAATTCATATGGGAGACTTTCAGAACAAATACAGATCTTTGATATGTTGAAATCCTGGAACTGAATTTCCAGAAGTAAAAGTTGCACTTGGACTAAACCAGAATTAGTACGGTGACTCAAGGTAAGAATGCGTCTCCAGGAGCTTTCCTAGAAAGGCTTATTGAAGCCTATAAAATGTATAGCCCGATCTACCGTGAGGCACCCGAAAATCAGGGGGCAGTGAATTTGCTTTTGCCAGTCAGTCAGCCCGGATATAAGGAGGAAACTTCAGGAAATTGAAGGATTTGAAGAGAAGAATCTGATTGAGTTATTGGGAATAGCAGAAAAGGTGTTTAACAACAGGAATGCACAGGAGGATGACGGCAATGCTGGCCACCAGAGTAAAAACTGAAGTGGAGGGGAAATCAGTTGATTTTTTTGGTGGACACAGGAGCCCAATTTTCATTATTACTTATCTCAAAGATGCATTTCTCTGCATATCTTTAGCAAGGGAGTCTCAGGCCCTTTTTGCTTTTGAGTAGTCCAACCCACAGGAAGTGTTCCAAGGCCAGCCCACCTGGGCAAGACTTCCCCAAGGGTTCAAGAATTCACCCACCATTTTCAAAGAGGCCCTACATGAAGATTTGCATGAGTACAGAACCTCCAACCTGGGAGTCACTCTGTTACAATATGATGATGACTTGCTAGTAGTCGTTGAGGACTATGAGTTATGTTTGCAGGGGATGAGAACTCTCTTAGAGACTCTGCAGGAAAAAGAGTATTGGGTGTCAGCAAAGAAAGCATAGCTCTGTCAGAGTCATGCCACTTATCTAGACTTTGACCTCCATGAGGGAGTGCGTTCACTGCCTGAGTCCAGGAAACAGGTGATCACCCGATACCTCTGCCCCACCACGTCCCGACAAGTGAAGGAGTTTCTTGGGACAGAAACATCCCAAGCTACGTAGGCTGTGGATACCGCTGTTTGCAGAGATTGCCCGACCTCTCTACGAACTGGCAAAAGGGGGGCTCACTACGATAGAGTGGACAGCTGAGGCAGAAAGAGCATTTCGGGAATTAC
The DNA here is from genome assembly GCF_922984935.1 of Meles meles. Taxonomy (NCBI): domain Eukaryota; kingdom Metazoa; phylum Chordata; class Mammalia; order Carnivora; family Mustelidae; genus Meles; species Meles meles. The sequence continues at coordinate 164,941,428 of NC_060067.1, read as the reverse complement.
AGCCTCACTGAGTGCCCCAGCATTGGCCATCCCAGATGTTACCAAGCCCTTCCATTCATATGTGGATGATAAAGCAGGGGTGGCCAAAGAAGTTTTGACTCAGACTCTGGGGCCTTGGCAAAGGCCAGTAGCCTATCTTAGCAAGAAACTAGATCAAGTAGCAGCTGGGTTCCCCTCTTGCCTCTGCATGATTGCTGCCATGGCCTTCCTGGTCAAGGATGCAAGTAAATTGACTTTGGGTCAAAATCTCATCATAACCACCACACACGCTATCGAGGGCCTTCTCCAGACTCCACCAGACCGATGGACGACAAACGCCTGAGTGACGGGGTATCGGGCCCTCCTCCTCAATGAACCAAGAGTGACCTTCTGGCCCCTGGTAGTGCTAAATCCAGCCACGCTGCTGCCAGAGGAGCTGGCTGACCACCCACATGACTGTGGGGAGGTCCTAACCCAAGTTGCAGGAATAAGGCCGGATCTCAGAGACATTCCCCTCCTGGATGCCGAGATGACTCTGTTCACAGATGGGAGTAGCTACGTGGTCAATGGAAAGAGGTATGTGGGGGCTGCAGTGGTTTCTCCTGAGCAGAAACTCTGGGCAGCAGCCCTGCCACACGGAACTTCAGCACAAAAAGCGGAACTGATTGCACTCACTAAGGCACTGCAGATGGCCAAAGGTAAAACCGCCAACATCTACACGGACAGCAGGTATGCCTTTGCTACTCTCCATATACATGGGGCTATTTATAAAGAAGGGGGCCTATTAACAGCAGAAGGAACCTGGAATTTATTGGGAAATAGATTTTATAGAAATGAAACCTGAAAATATAGACACAAGTACATGTTAGTTTTTGTAGATACCTTTTCAGGCTGGGTAGAGGCTTTTTCCACCAAACATGAGACTTCAGGAGTGGTAGCCAAAAAGCTACTAGAAGAAATAATTCCTAGGTTTGGGCTGCCTCTCGTGATCGGGTCAGACAATGGCCCTGCATTTGTGAGTTCAGTCTCACAGTCATTGGCCAAGGCCGTGGGCACTAATTGGAAACTACATTGTGCCTACCGGCCTCAGAGTTCTGGGCAAGTAGAGAGAATGAACCGGACTCTTAAAGAGACCTTGACAAAACTAATTCTGGAGACTGGCGGTAGATGGGTGGATCTCCTTCCTTTTGCCCTCCTCAGGGCACGATGTACATCCTATTTAAGCAAGGTGACCCCATTTGAAATAATGTTTGGGAGACCCCCCCTCTCTGTCCTTGACTACAAGAGGTTGCCCTAGCAGAAATGACTGATCAATCTGTACTCCAGTCACTGCAGGCATTACAGTCTGTCTTTAAAAAAAAAAAGCCCACTCAGGGATCTGGACTGCCCACACTGGGATGGAGACGGAGGTGAAACCACATCCTTACCAACCTGGGGACTTGGTTTGGATACGTCGCTATCAAGTGGGAAACTTGGAGCCTTGCTGGAAGGGACCATTTACTGTTATCCTGACCACCCCCATGGCAGTAAAAGTAGAAGACATCAGGGCCTGGATTCATGCAGGTCATATCAAAAGAGCCAAAGACGAGGACACCCCCCAGAGATGGAAGGTGCAGCTGAGAGACCCCACTGACCATGGACTAAAGCTAAGACTAAAAAAAAAAACCAAAAACTGAGTTTATTGTTGCTCCTATTGTTACCTGTTTGTGTAAAGTATAGGTAGGAAATTAGATGAACGAAATTAGGAAAAATGGAAAAGGTTATACAAAGCAGTAAAGGGCTAACTCATCAGCCGACTGTGCATGAGTGTCATTTGTACAAAAGAAAACTAGAGGGATAAAAATGTTAGACTTACATGCTCAATATAACCCCTTACAACCGGAGAACATAGAACTGGCTGAAAAGTCAAGGATTTAACTAATCGCCAAAGAAAAGGGGGGAATGTAAGGGCCTGGTTGGCCAGAGGGAGTCATTCTGTGTTTATGTAGTGAACTTAGATTGACCCCACCCCTCCCAGAGGAACTTACTTGCAAAGCCTAGATACAAGGGCAGGTCAGGCCAGGTGAAGACATCCAATCACTGGGGAGCACATATATCTACTTGGGTAAATTGAAATTCAGTTGGCCACCTGTGTGTTACCTAGCAGTTTTTTTCTGTGTGTGGCAGACCTAGCATGACTGTACAGTTTTCTCTGTGTATTGCCATCCCACTGGCCACCTGTGTGTGGGCCGGGCTCAACCACCTCTATAAAAGCTGGTCTGTGAGGCTGCAGAGAGATTAGCAGGAGGAGTCAGAGTAGCCGGTAGGGGAGCCATTGGGAGCAGACTCATCAGCCTCACCGCCCCAAGCAGCAGCAGCAGCACCGCTGCGAGCAGCCTTGCTGCCCCGAGCAGTAGCACCAGGAACAGCAGCGCCGCCACCGGGAGCAGCCTCTTAGGAGCCGGTGGTGCAACCTCGTCACTGGGAGTGGCCTTGCTGGGGAGCAGCACTGCCCGAGCGTCACGAGTGTCGCCGGGCAGCGGCCTCACCAGCCGGGCAGCAGCCTCGCCAGGGAGCAACGCTGCCGCAGTGTCATCATCAGGAAGCGGCCTCGCCATCATCGGGCAGCAGCCTCATCAGGGAGTGGTGCCACCAGGAGTGCCGTCATCGGGTAGCGGGAGTCGTCGGGTAAGGGAAGTAATCGGGGTTGGTGTCCTGGTCATCGTCGCCTCTTTGTAAGAGACAGCCCCGACTGGTTGATTTGACTTTCGATACTTGGCATTGCTGGGAGCCTCGTTGACGGTGGCCTCGTCTAGAGAGCGGCCTCGCTGGGAGCGGCCTGTGGTACAGTGAGGGTGGGGCAGGGAGCCTCCAGGAGGGACCCCAGACCAGGGAGGCGGTGGCCCCCAGCAAGGCTCGGGCACCTACCGGCCAGTTTGGTTTCTAATGCATGGGGCCCGGCACCTACCGGTCAGTTTGGTTTCTGATACATGGCACGAAATAAAGCTTTGCTTGATTTTTGCTTTGTGTCAGTCTTGTTCCTTTGATCACGGATCCTAACAAATAGTAATTTATGTTAAGAGGAAGAATAAACATTGTTACGTGTTCCGTGGACCTTGTGTTGTTCAGGAGAATGGCAAGGGAAGGGTTAACTATTGACTTTGTTCAGCTGGGTATGCATGTTATAATTTCTTGAGTAGTATAACTGTTTCCTTGATTTGCCATCATAAAGTTCCACGAACAACAGAAATTTATTTACTCATAGTTCTGGAGGCTGGAAGTCTAAAATGAAGGTACCCACATAGTTGGTTCCTTCTGAATGTTCTCAGGAGACTCTGTTCATGCCTCTGTTCTGTCTTCTGATGACAGCCAGAAATCCACGGTGTTCTTTGCTCTGTAGATGCGTACTGCAATTCGGGCCTCCATCTTCACATGCTGTTCTTTTCATGTTTCTCTGTCTTATAGCGACATCAGTCCTATTGGATTAAGGACCCACCCTACTCTAGTGTGACCTCATGTTAACTTAACAAATTATAAATCTACAATGACTTTATTTAAATAAGGTCACATTCCGAGGTACTGAGGGTTGGAATTTTAACATGTCTTTTTTGAGGGACACAGCACAGCTCATAACAGGGAGCAAATTAGAGAACAGAAGCAGTGGAGGGGGAGAAACTGGAATGAGCAAAAAAAAAAAAAAAAAAAATCTTCACAAGAGAAGCAAGAAAGGAAAGAAGGGGAAAAAAAAGGCAAGAAAGTTAGAAAACCTAAAATAAGGGACGCCTGGGTGGCTCAGTGGGTTAAACCTCTGCCTTTGAATCAGGTCATGATCTTGGAGTCCTGGGATCGAGCCCCACATTGGGCTCTCAGCTCAGCAGGGAGCCTGCTTCTCCCTCTCTCTCTGCCTGCTTGTGATCGCTCTCTCTTTCTATCAAATAAATAAATAAAATCTTTAAAAAAAAGAAAAAAACCTAAAATAAGATCAAAGCTATAAATGCAAATATACCCACAATTACTATAATTTTAAATGGACTAAATTCTATAGTTACAGGACAGATTTTTAAACTACATGAAAACAAAAAAAATCTCATTATAATATATATGTATATATATGTGTGTGTGTGTATTTTTTTCTCCAAGAGATATATCTAAAACAAATGTACAGAAGTACTTGAAATTAAAGGGATGGAAAAGAAGAAGTGAGCATCTCCTAATTTAAAGCTATCATTTAGCTATGCCTGGGTGGCTCAGATGGTTAAGCCTCTGTCTTTGGCTCAGGTCATGATCCCAGGGTCCTGGGATCCAGTTCCACATCGGGCTTCTTGCTCAGCAGGGAGCCTGCTTCTCTTTCTACCTCTGCCTGCCACTCTGCCTGCTTGTGCTCTCTCTCTCTCTGTGTCAAATAAATAAATAAAATCTTTAAAAAAAAGTTATCATTTACTACAAAGAAAATAGAGTTTGAGTCAAGAAGCACTATTATGAGTGAAAAAGAGGGTTTCATAAAGAGAGAAGATTAAATTCTCCCAGGAAGAGACAATATTCTAGACTTATATAGAGCTAATAATATAGTTTTAAAACATTTGAAACAAAAATTATCATATTTATAATGGGAGATGGATAAATGTTCAGAGTAAAAAATTTTTTTAACATATTTCTTTTAGTAGTTGATTTCTTTAAATGAACATGTTCTTAACTTATTTAACTCATTAAATTAGTGAAGGAACTAGTAAGAAGTTACAGTCAATTCAAAGGACAATTCCGAGGGATTTATCACACATGCGTGCACACACACACATTCATACACACATTCATACACAGAAGCAGTTAGGGAAGGCTGAAATGAATTTAAAATAAATGTGAAATGGGTTAATAAGCAATTTTACCCAAATGGTTCTAACGAATTTGCATTTCTATGGATAAAGTCTTTTGCATTATTTTATTTTTTTAAAGATTTTATTTATTTATTTGACAGAGATCACAACTAGGCAGAGAGGCAGGCAGAGAGAGAGAGAGGAGGAAGCAGGCTCCCTGCCAAGCAGAAAGCCCAATTCGAGGCTCAATTCCAGGACCCTGGGATCATGACCTGAGCTTAAGGCAGAGGCTTTAACCCACTGAGCCACCCAGGCACAGTAATCTTTTTTTTTTTTCACATTTAAAAATTTTCAAAGTTGTTCATAGCAGTATTCCCTATTGTGATCATAATAATCTCAAAGAAAGATTATTCTTTTTTTAAAAAAAGATGTATTTATTTATTTAAGTAATCTCTACATCTGACACAGGGCTCAAACTCATGACCCTGAGATCGAGTCACATGCTCTACTGACTGAGCCAGCCAGACACACCACAGAATGATTATTCTTTTTTTTTTTTAAGATTTTTTTTAAGATTTTTTTTTTTATTTGACAGAGAGAGAGAGATCACAAGTAGGCAGAGAGGCAGGCAGAGAGAGAGGAGGAAGCAGGCTTCCTGCGGAGCAGAGAGCCCGATGCGGGGCTCCATCCCAGGACCTGAGCCGAAGGCAGCGGCTTAACCCACTGAGCCACCCAGGCACCCCCAGAATGATTATTCTTGATGTCAAAATAAGGCTGCCTTCACTAGATTTGGCTTAATTATTTAAAAAAGTGCTGCCCGACTGTTAATTCACCAGGTAGCTCGCTTTCAAAACTGGAGCCACAGAGAACTGAATTAAGTCCACAGATGTATTTCTCCATCACTATTATTTCTAATGTAGTCTCAGCCACTCATATGATTTATAATGTTATAAATAATAACTTATACACTCTTAGGCTGAAGAATATATCAAAATAAAAATTGGAATATAGTCATAAATGAGCTATCATAAAATGCCACTTTTGGAATTTGTGGAACATAGAAGAAAATCTCTGGTCCTAAGAGTTTATAATCAAAAAGAAGAAAGGCTGAAAATAAATGAGCTGAGCATTCATCTTAAGAAATTAGAGAAAGGACAGAGCACAATTCCAAAGAAAGAAGAGAAGAAATGGAAGAGTTGAGCAGGAGGAAACAGAAAAAAAAAAAAGGTACAAAGATAGCATCGGCAAAATCAGGTATTACATGTAAATATTAATACCACTGAAAATCCCATGGCCAAATTGACCAAGAGAAAAAGAGAAGGTAGAGGAAATAATATTAGGCATGAAAAAATGGGACCCTAAGCATTTAATGCTGCAGGGATTAATCGGATAAGAAGAAGATACCATAAATTTGGAGACAGATAAAGTGGTTGAATGCCTAGACAATAAAGTGTATCCAAACTGATTCAGAATTAAAGGGAAAACTTACGACACCAAAAGCATAGTCAACAAATGAAAAAAAAAATTGGACAGCTTGGACTTTGTGAAAATGGGACAATTTTTTTTTTGTTCCAGAAAGAATTTTGTTTCAGAATATAAACTAAACCCAAACTCAAGAACAAAGCACACAAACAACCTGATTAAACAATGGGCTAAGAACTTGATAGGCATTTCTCCAAAGAAGATACACAAACAGCCTATAGGCACATGGGTACTTCATCACTCATCTTTAGGGAAACAAAGTCAAAACCACAATGAGATACCATCTCATACTCATTAGAATGGCTACTATCAAAAAATGGGGAAAAAAATGGAATAACCCCTGTTGGGAAGGATGTAGGGAAACTGGAAGCCTTGTGCACCATCGGTACAAATGGAAAACGGTGCTGTGCACCATGGAAAACAGTACTGGGGTTCCTCAAAAAATTAAGGTAGAACATAGGATCCAGCAATCCCACTTTTGGGTTTATAACCCAAAGAGTGGAAACCAGAGACTTAAAGAGGTATTTGTACATCATGTTCATAGGAGCATTAATCACAATAGCCAAAACGTGGAAACAAATGCCCATGAATAGATTGATGAATGGGCAAACAAAATGCAAACAAACAAAACAAAACAATGCAATATTACTCAGTCTTAAAAAGGAAGGAGGATTCTAACACATACTAGGACATGGATGGACCATGAAGACATGGTGCTACCTAAAATAAGCCAGTCACAAAACCATAAATGCTATAAGATGTCACTTATGTGGGGAACATAGAGTAGTCAAATTCATAGAGACGGGAAGTTGAATGGTGGTTGACAGCCACTGGGTAGGGGGAGGGGAGGAGGGAATGGGGAGTTATTGTCAGTGGTTTCAGTTTGGCAAGATGAGAAAAGTTCTAGAGATAGATGGTGGTGATGGTTGCACACTATGAGTGTGCATAATAGTATTGAACTTAAAGATGGTCTGGATGGCAGATTTTGTTATGTGTTTTCTACTAAAATTTTTAAAAATAAAAAAAGAATAAAGTGAACCCTTGAGTAATTTTATAATTATTAAAGATATCAAGTCAGTGATAATAATAGCAAATGCACAGCACTTGCTGTGGTCTAGGCAGTACGGGACATTGTTATTTATTGATGAGGATACCAAGTCACAGATCATGTAACTTGCCGGAGGCTGTAAGACAAGTAGGAGGCAAAGCTGGAAATGACTTGGAGGCAGGTTAGCTTCAGGTCTACGCTCTTAATCCATAAATGGAAGAGTTGAGCTAAAAAATTTTTCCTCCAAGAAAACAGCAGTCCCAGCTACAACTGGGTTCTTCCAAAAATTTAGGGAATAAGTAATTCCAGTCCCATAGAAACTATTCCAAAGCATACAAACAGTTAACACTGAATCTTGCATTTACCCAAAGAATACAAGGTTGGTTTAATTTTAGAATATTAATGGGGGCGCCTGGGTGGCTCAGTCGGTTGGGCGGCTGACTCTTGATTTTGGCTCAGGTCACAACTCAGGGTCATTAGATTAGCCCTGCGATGGGCTCCACGCTGAGTTTGGAGTCTGCTTGAAATTTTCTCTCTCTCTGGCCATATCTCACCATCGTCTCCCCCTCACCATCATCCCCACTCTTTCTTTCTAAAAAAAAAAAAAAAAAAAAAGAATACCTACGAATGTAATTTATCATTTAATGAAATCATTTCAATATCAGAAATATATCTGATTATAATTCAACATTCATAATAAAATCCTTAGTGCACTTGGAAGAGAAGGAAAATTTCATAACCTAATAAAGTGTATGCATGAAAAACTTATAATGTAAAGGTAAAAGATAAGATGTAGGAAGTTTTCCCTCTGCTATTGAGCATAAAACAGGAGGCTTGCTGCCAGTGCTTCTTTTCACCATCGTGCTAGAGTTCCTAACCTGTGTAGGAATGGAGAGAAAAGGCACACAAAATACAAAGACTGGAAGGGAAGAATGAAATCCTCATGACCCACAGATTATGTGATTATGCCCATTAGAAAATTCAAATGATTATACAGATAAATTATTAGAATTGTTAAGAGAAATTGCAAGCTTTCTGGGTATAAAGTTGATGTAAAAAAAACCATATTACTTTTGTATTTACTAGCCACAAATAAAAATTAATTAAAAATAACTGTGTAGGGCCGCCTGGGTGGTTCAGTCGGTTAAATGGCTGCCTTTGGCTCAGGTCACGATCCCAGCTCATGGGATCGAGTCCTGCATCAGGCTCCCTCCTGCCTGGCGGGGAGTCTGCTTTCTCCCTCTCCCTCTTCCTGCTGCTCCCCCTGCTTGTGCTCTCTCACTCTCTGTCAAAAAAGTAAATAAAATCTTAAAAAAAAAGGGGGGGGGGAGAGAGAGAGAGAGAGAGAGAATGCCCTGGCGCAAGATGGTTGCCATGAGAGTTACCTGTTGTGGCCCAAAGTTTCATGGGAAATCCAGCAAATCACCACTTTTAAGCATCAGAGTGCTTGCTTTCTCAAGAAGGCTGAGAGAACTAGGATCTGACTAAAGACTACAGAAGCTTTCCCCTTTATTGTTTCAAAAACCCAGAATATGAAAGTTTCCAGAACGTTTCATCATTTGCAAGCCTGCACCTTTTCAACATTCTGTGTTTGATCTTAGAAAGACCTCAAGATTTTACCTTTTAAAAATGGAGGACATCACAGGATTCCCATTCTTCGGGAAAGCCAGAGCGCTGGCCTAGAGGTGGTATCTCCCCATGCGCAGTCAGCCTCTGGGTGGCCCGCTGAGAATATCCTGGGTGAACAAAAGCCTGGTGGTCAGACTAACCGGGAAATGGGCTGAACACCTGGTGCCAGCTTCCATCAACCTAGAAAAGTAGCTACTTGACAAAGCACCAAGATTCATCCTAAAAAACCAGAAATTTCGTCATTATTACGTTTAAAGAAAACTCATTTTCCCTGATAAAAAGATGAACGTGTACAGCAAACTTACATGATGGGGTAATGATGGCAAAGTCTTGGTGACCGTATGAAATGGAGAATTACAAACAGCTCTATGCTATGGGAAGGGTTTCCCCCTGTTTGTTTCTCTTTGCTTCCCTTCCTTGTCCTCAACAACCTCACGGATCTATCCCATTTCACATCAACATTTTCTTCTCTCGTCCCTTTTCAGGCCACAGCAGACCCTCTGCATGACTTCCTTGGAGCGGGGGTGGCTTGTCCCAGTCTTGCAAAGTCTGTGGGTGCAAGATGCTTTCAAGGGTGAGATTTACTAAGAAAGTGCCCAGATCGTAACTGTTTGCTATCTTGTAGCTTAGAAACTCCTTATTTTAAGTGGGAAAGCTCCATTACTTTCAGATGTTTTGGAGTGGGAACAGGCCTTTTTACCTTGAGGCGAGTGAATTCTGGGTAGCGAAAATCCAGGCATTGTGCCAAGTGCTCATCGGATGACTTCTCTCTGCAAAGTATTCTTGGCACTCTGCCATCCAGACTGACCCCTTCTGGGGGCAAGAGGCTGTGGGCTGGCTTAAATAGATTCTCAGCACACCCTGGCCCCGCCTCGCCCCGCCCACAGAGACCCTGGCTACTTCTGGAGATCTTCTGCTGCCTAGGAGACACCTTGCTTCTCCAGACTTGGCCACGAAAGCCACACTGGCTCTTCATGACAGGTCGGCAAAGCCATCTCTCAGATCCACACTCGAATAACCATTCTGTCCTCATCCGGAGGGACAGTCATGCTGCTAGCTGGAGTCCCCTTCGTCTCGCCACAGACTCACGTGCTCCTTGCTCCAGAGTGAGCGACCTGCACTTTCTTTGAGGCAGCAGCATGACATTCAAAGGCTTTTTTTTTTTTTTTTTTTTTTAAGAAAATCTCCGAAGCAGCTCTTTAAACAGAGGGTCCTCCCCATTGGCACTCACAACTAGCTTTTTGTCTCAAATTGGAACCTGACCAGAGCCTAGACCCTGGCTCTGATTTGGCAGTGACCCAGCTTCGATATGTGCCGTGAGAAGCAGGTGCAATTGAACGAAATGACCCATTTTTTGGCCAGTTAGAACAGAAGGGCTCAGAGGAACCCACAAAGGCTGGCCCTTGGCAAGCAAGATGAAATCTTCATCAGAAAATTTTTAACAGAAGTAATTCCCAGCACCACCATGGGACCAGGGGTTTGCGTATTTGGTTTTCTGATTTTGTGTATAAGGAGTATGAGTAACAGAGATGTAAACGTTTAAAATTTTAAAATATTGGGGCGCCTGGGGGGCTCAGTCATTAAGAGTCTGCTTTCGGCTCAGGTCATAATCCCAGGGTCCTGGGATTGAACCCCGCATTGGGCTCCCTGCTAAGCCGGAAGCCTGCTTCTCCCTCTCCCACTCCCCCTGCTTGTGTTCCCTCTCTCGCTGTTTCTCTGCCAAATAAATAAGTAAAATCTTAAAAAAAAGAATGTTATTTAAAAATTTTTAAAAATATCACTGGTAACATAGAACAAGCAACACGAACACTTTTTTTTTTTAGTGGCGAACTTTTTTTTTAGATGTGTAATATATTTTAAACAAGATTTTTTTCACACTTATGGAATGGTTTAGTGGCCGTTAGAAAATCCCTGACTCAAAAATGCTCAGAATTGGGAAAATAACTTAATTAAGCCAACTTTATTTTTTTTTGAGGTTTTGATACATTTTATTTTGTTTTTAAATGTTTTATTTTTTAAATTTAAATTCAATTTAGCTAACATATAGTATGTTATTAGTTTCAGAGGTAGAATTTAGTGATTCATCAGTTGCACATAACCCCAGTGCTCATTACATCACGTGCCCCCCTTAATGTCCTTCACCCAGTTACCACATCCCCTACCCTCTCCCCACAAGCAACCCTCAGTTTGTTTCCTATGATTAGGAGTCTCTTACAGTTTGTCTCCCTCTCTGATTTTGTCTTGTTTTATTTTTTCCTCCCTTCCCCATGACCCTCTGTTTTACTTCTTAAATTCCACATATCAGTAAAATCATATGATAATTGTCTTTCTCTGATCGGCTTATTTCATTTAGCATAATACCCTCTAGATCCATCTATATTGTTGCAAATGGCAAGATTTCTTTCTTTCTTTTTTTTTTTAATGTTAAGCCAACTTTAGAACAACAACAACAATAAAACCAGGTTAAATTAAAAAAAAAAAAGAATTGCTTCTGGCTATTTGGTATACAGATGAATATATCTTTTCACTTGGCAATCCTCCATTTGTATTCTACAGAGAGAATGCCCAGATTATATAAAGATATATCCTCCAGAATGGCAACTGGAGTGCTATTTGTAACTGAAAAACCAAGAAAGCCCAGATATTCATTAATAGGCATTTTGATGACCATCTGGGGGGATAGTACAAAGCCACTTAAAACACGTATGCATAGTGCTCGCTTCGGCAGCACATATACTAAAATTGGAACGATACAGAGAAGATTAGCATGGCCCCTGCGCAAGGATGACACGCAAATTCGTGAAGCGTTCCATATTTTTGTGTTGCAAAACAAACAAACAAAAACCCCCCCCAAAACACGTATGCATAGAAGAAAGATGTGTGTGCTGTATCATATATACGATATCTATCACATAGGTGTGAAAATGTGAGTTGCAGATAAAAGGATATATGATTCCACAATTGGAAAAAAAGAGGCTTGTGTGTATGTGCTTGTGTATAAATTCACATGGATTTGTGTGTTCACGTTTAGGAGCAAGTTAGGGAGGATATAGATATTAAGAGTTATTGACTTTGGGAGGTGGGATGGGTGGGTGGCTGGGTACTTCATACAATTCAAATAAGTAGTGGGAATATGGGTAGTTTTTAGAAACTTTTAAAATCAGTTATTATAGATGTATAAATATCCTAAAACAATGCTGTAGGTCAGGATCAAACCTGAAGGACAAGGAGTGGTGTGTGGGGAAACTTTGAGCCAACACTGCCCTCTGGTGGGAAAATCGTGTCATGTCATGCACCCGCTTGGTTTGCAGCTTGTCCCAGGAGGGAAGGGACAGAACATTATGAAACCCCAGGGAAGAAGCAGGAGAGATACCAAGTCACTTCAAACCTGTGCTGCATTCCAGAATTTCTGGGTCTACACACAGAGAAAAATGAATTGAGCAGGAATCTGTGTTCATGAAACCCCAATCCCAGGTGGTGCTGACAGTTGGACGCAGGTTCTTGTCTCTGTCCTTCTATGCTGAAGTTACCTGTGTAGGGTTACATAGGATTTTAAAAAATTTCTTATTATCTATCTATGATCTACCTATCTATCTAAGTTTTAGCAGAGTCAGGACCAAGACTCAGATCCCTTGACTCCTAGTCTAGAAAATTATTTATTTTAAATCAATGAATGAAATGTATTACATAATGAAACTTATTATATAAGCACAATCAAGGAAAAAAGATTATTTGATCATCTCAGTTCATATAGGAGGAGCATTGGGAACTTCAACATTCAATAATAATAAAAACTCATAGAAAACTAACAATAGAAAGGAATTTCTTAATCTAATAAAGCATATCCACAAAAACCTGAAATAATTAACATATGCTTGTTTTTTTCCAGTTTTATTGAGAATTAATTGACACACATCCCTGTGTATGTCTTAAGTTTTCATTTAAATTTAAATTCCAGTTAGTTAACATAGACATCAATGTATACATTTAAGGTATATGGCACGATGGTTTGATTTACATTATTGTGTAATGACCACCACAGTAGGTTCAGGTCAGTTAACATTCATCTTTTCAAACAATTTTTTTTAAAGATTTTATTTATTTGACAGAGACATAGTGAGAGAGAGAGCACAAGCAAGGGGAATGGGAGAGGGAGAAGCAGGCTTCGGGTGGAGTGGGGAGCCGATGTGGGGATCCATCCCAGGACCCCGGGATCATGACCTGAGCTGAAGGCAGACGCTTAACATCTGAGCCACCCAGGTGCTCCACATCCAGCTTTTCATATAGTACAATAAAAAAAAGGAGAAGAAAAGAAAAATTTCTCCTTCTGATGAGAACTCTTAGGATTTACTCTCTTAACACCTTTCCCATAGATCACAGAGCAGTGTTAGCTGTAGTCCCCATGGGGGCCCATCACATCCCTAGTACTTATTTATCTTATAACTGGAAGCTTGTACATTTTGACCAAGTTCCTACAATTCTGACAGTTGGTAGAACTCCATTTTTTTTAAGGTCAGTTATTGAGGCCTTACTAGTTTCCTTTGCTGGGGTCATGTTTACTCGATTCCTCACACTGGTATCTCTTTGGATAATCTGACTTCTCTTCCAGACTTTGCCGGTTTGATTTCGCAGACACGGTCCTTCACCAGTCAGCTCAGTTTGGGCTTCTGGGTGTGTCCGCTCTGGCTTTGGGCAGGTGGGACCTACTATCATGGTCTATTTTTGAGTGAGGCAACCGTGGAAGCTCTGAGGAGAGGGACAGGGGGTGTGCCCTTGGCTGAGAACAGTGAGGTAGGAGGGCTGGCTTGGCTGCCTCTCAGAGTGAGGCTGTAGGGTGGGCTCTGTGGTTGTCTGGATTCTCTGGTCAGGCAGGACTGGGCATTATATTCTGTAATGTTGGGGGCTATGAATTTCCCTGCTAGGACAGGGAAGCCTGATACCAACCAGCGCCTGTACGCCTCCTTGTCTGGGGACCTGACTCAGGCCAGAACGGGCAGTGAATTCCCTGGTCAGGGGAGGCTGCTGATTTTACAGACAGGGGAAGCCCATGCTTTCTGTTCAGGTGCCACAGGACACTGGGCTGTGGCCCTGGGAGCTCTGGCTGGGTTCCCTGGTCGGACGGGCTGAAGGCTGAGTTCAGTGATGAGTAGGGTTACAAATTATATTCCCTGCCCAGGTGCGGTGGGAGGAGCAGCTGGAAAAAGCCCTTGTTCTCTTACTCAAGCCGGTTCCCCCGCCAAATAGGGCCACTGGATTGGCTTTGCAGACTGTGAACCCTTCGGCAAGTTCAAGCACCACTGGGCCACCCGGCTTCCAAGTGTTGTCTCCAGCCCTTATGCTCAGATGGGGTTGGTGCTCAGTCCATATGTTGTGTGCCTGGGCAGGGGGAAGGCCACTCGGGGGTACCCTTAGTTTCCCAAACCCACTCTCTGGTTGGGGGCGGCTGGGAGCCACCGACATCCTTGGCTATGAGCTAATCCCCCTGCCCACGCGTAGACAGGGAAGCCTCCATGCCCTACAGTGGCATCGCTGGGGAGGGCGCGGGGGAGGGGGGATCACCTCTGTCTGCTCACCTCTCAGCTGGAGTGCTGCCGGGCCACACAGCTTCCAGGAGTCACCTGCCTTTCTGACGGGACAGGGGGCCAGAAGACACTGCACAGCAGGATAGTGACAACCCCACTCTGCTTCTTGCCTGGGGGTGGGCCTACGGGGCTCTCCAGCCGGCACACTCTCTGTGAGGATCTGAACCAGGCAGGTCCACATCTCGCTAAGTTCCCCAGTCGGAGCGGGTCCCTGACCTGGTTTGCGGAGGAGGAAAACCGCTGCCCGGGACCACTACTCGGCACGGCATGTATGAACTCTGTCCGCCAAGATCCCCGTGCTGGTTGTCGCAAGCCCCTTCCCCCTTCTCTGCCACAGTCAGAGTCCCAGTGGCTTACCCCCCCAGATGCCCTGCGATTCCTGGGGTGTGAGATCAGAGTAGGGACTTCCACAAAGCGACCCACAATGCTGGGGGTGGGGGGCGGCGCGGGCTAGCTGTCCTCCCTGGGCCTCTTTCCCGCTGAAGGAACTGGAAGTGTGGGACATCTCTTGACCGCGTGGTGCTGTGCTGCCATGGGAGGGCCGAGCCGTCGGCATTGAGCTGGTCTCTTCTCCACCGACTTGGTCTCTGTGGTGCACGGTGGTGTTTCAGCATCAGCCCTGTGCTCTAGGATTCTCTCAGTGGTGTTTTTTTTTTTTTTTTTTAAGATTTTATTTATTTATTTGACAGACAGAGATCACGAGCAGGCAGAGAGGCAGGCAGAGAGAAAAGGGGAAGCAGGCTTCTTGCTGAGCAGAGAGCCCGATGCGGGACCCGATCCCAGGACCCTGAGATCATAACCCGAGCCGAAGGCAGTGGCTTAACCCACTGAGCCACCCAGGCGCCCATCTCAGTGGTGTCTTGGCTTGAATCATTGTTAGTTGTTCTCGTGAGGAGAGCAGGTCAGGAGGGACCCATGTTGCCATCTTGGTGACATCACTTAGAACATTCTCAATTCTCCCCCACCCACCACCTCCTTCGACACTTTTAGCAGTAGCATCCTATTTTGTGCTCGGAAACCACGTTTCACCAGCAATGACCTTGTCCATATGCTGTGGCTCCTCCTATCATGGGGGCCACCTGCAAGTTTCCTGGACTTCCTTCTCTCACTCTTCTCTTCTGCTCAGTCATAAACAGATCCTGGAGGTCTGAAGCCAAGAAGGTAGAAGCCTAGCCCACTTACCCCAAACACAGACTCCAGAATTGGGGTCAGGCTTGGTCAGAATTAGGCTCTACTACTCATCAGCTATGAGACCTCAGGCAGGTTACAGCAGATCTTTAAGCCTCAGTTTCCCCATCTGTAAAACGGCAACAAATACTGGTATTGTCCCTCTGATGGGGATTAAGGGATCAAACAAGAGAAGCTGTGCACAGTGTCTAGCCTCAGAACCTGGCCTCTGACACATGCCTGCTCTTCCTTTTCTAATGGGACATGGCAGCAAGAGGGTGGCTAGAAGGAACAGTGACAGTTAGAGCCCTGAGTAGCAGTGGTCGCATTGCCACAGATGGACCGCAGTCATTTCAGAGTTGCTCTGGTGAGTGGCTATTCAATCCTGACAAAGCTTTCTGCAGAAGCCAGGAATGAAGGCACTCAAAATTCCAGAAAACAAAGCTACTTTCTATTTACAGAGTTACAGCATTTTTTTTTTCCTATAAAAGTCTTGCCTGTTTTCCCTGTGTCTTCACATCAGAAATTAGCCTGTCCTCTGCAAGCATTTTGTGAGGGAAGTAATTTGTGCCCAGTGCATTTCTAAATTAACAAAATACCTTTATGGGCCCCCTGGGTGGCTCAGTGGGTTAAGCCTCTACCTTCGACTCAGGTCATGATCCCAGGGTCATGGGATCAAGCCCCGAGTCCAGCTCTCTGCCCAGTGGGGAGCCTGCTTCCCCGTCTCTCTCTGCCTGCCTCTCTGCCTGCTTGTGATCTCTCTCTCTCTGTCAAATAAATAAATAAATCTTAAAAAATAAAAACAAACAAACAAACAAACAATCAAAGTGACTTTAGATCACCAATGAGCATTAAAATATCAAAAGTATTCCAGTGCTTCCCCAAACCTCTCCAAACCTCTTTTCGGCACAGCTTCCTAATCACAGGGTGTTTCAAATCTAGAAGCCGGGCACTTTTGGATGCACAGATGCTGGAGTGAGATTTATTCTGGTTGGGTGGGAGGGGTGGGGTATTCGTTACGGGACAACCAGTGTTCAGGGAAACCCAGGGTGAAGTGGGGAGGTGTCTGTGCTGAGGATTTGGATGTTCTAGGGGTCCAGAGACTCAGGGCAGGGAGAGCACCTGGAGACACAAGAGGGTAAGAGGAGCCGAGAGCAGGTGTACCAGGGCTGGGCTGGGGCTTCGCAGAGATTGACTGCTGATTTCAATGCTTCCCAAGCTTTGCTGCATACTCAAACCACTGTAGGAGGCTGGAAAATGTCCCCAGAGGTTTTTGGTCCTAATCCTTGGAACCTATAAATCTTATGTTATTTGGAAAAAGGGTCGTTGCGGAAGTGATTAAACTAAAGATCTTGAAGGGAGGGGCAGTCTTGCATTTACCCAGGTGGGCCCTAAACGCACCACACATGTCATCAGACAGAGGTGGATGGAGACCGGACACACATACAGGACAAGGGGAGACAAAGGAGGCAGGGAGCTGAGGGACAGGGCCATAAGTCCAGGGATGCTGGTGGCCACCAGAAGCCAGAAGAGGATTTTCCTAGTCAGTTCAGACTTTCTATTCCAGCAGGTAGGGTAGGCATCGAGGGCGTACCCTCAGACTTTAATGAAGAAGCTTCATTTTATTAGCCTCCAAGGTAAATTCGAAAGTTTTCTTTGACTTCAGTTGTTCACTTCTATGGAACTGTTGGAACCTAAACTCAAAACAATAGTGCGGGGGCGCCTGGGGGGCTCAGTTGTTAAGCATCTGCCTTCGGCTCAGGTCATGGTCCCAGGGTCCTGGCATCGAGCCCCACATTGGGCTCCCTGCTCTGCTGGGAAGCCTGCTTCTCCCTCTCCCACTCCCCCTGGTTGTGTTCCCTCTCTCGCTGTCTCTCTCTTTATCAAATAAAATCTTAAAAAACCCACAGAAAATGAACCAATAGTGAGTTGTGGTTGCCCCTTGAAAAAATGTCAAAGAAAGGGCAGTGCATCTTCTGGTACACCCAGCCTCCCTTCCTTTTGGGGATCCTTATAGGCCTCTCTTCCTGGTGAAGCTCACGGAGAGTGGCATCCCATTGCCTTTCCCTTTGTCCCCCTCCCCTAGTCACTCTCCCTCCATGGTCATTCTTTGTCCCATACCTGCCGAGGAAGGGCACCTCCCCCACAAGACAAAAATCTGGACTCTCCAGGGTTCCTACACGGAGGGAGAAGGTCCTGGTGAGGAGGGGTTACCGAGGAAGCCCTTTCAATACTGTTTCTTATATTTTCCAGTCATCTTAGGGCAGGACATTCAGCCTCAACAGTTCGCTCCTGCACATCTAACTCTCCCTTCCCAGAGCTGCGGGAAGCCAGGGTTTGGAAGGAAGAGTGGATTTCATGTCATAGAGAGCACAGGGAATTAAACAGAGACTGTAAGGAATATAAATCACGAGGCTTTCAAAGCAGATCCCACCAAAGCTAGCTGGCCATCATGGGGGCTTCCAGGCCCTGCCCCGCCTCGCCTCGCTTGGGACCTTTGGAGGAAGAGGAGCCTTCTAAGAAATTCTCCCTTTTAACCTTTACCATCGTCTTTTTCCTTTTGAGTCAGGCTCATTCCCTCGGTCAGCGGCAGGAAGCAGCCCTGTGTTTAGTTCTGGTCTAACAGGATTCGGATTGCTTAATACAGGAAAATAGAGTGTTTGGGTAGCAAAAATCACGCATGCGCAGTGAGACGGGAGGCTGGGGAGTGGGCGCTGTTGTCTCCGACGCCTGGCATCTGATAAATTGACCTCTCGGTTGCAAATATGGACTTCCTGCGATCCCTTTTTGAATGCACCTTTACATTTTGACAGCACATTAAATGCTTTTGTAGGGAGGAATGCCTGAGGCTTAGGACGGCCTGCTGGCCCTGGAGTGAGTGCCCTTCCTAGCGCTAGCCAATCCCAGAGACAGTAAAGGACTCCCTGGAGAGCCCACAGTTCATATGCAAAGCAACCGATCTAGAGTCACCCTTCCCGGCGCCAACTCTGCTAGGCTCTTATATCCAGGCCACTCTCCCCCTGCCCTAATTACCCCACTGCCAGGTATCTGGCGGCCAGAGGCAGCTCCTATGCCCCAGAGCCTGCCAGAACTTCCCAAACATGCCAGCCCTAAAGTTGCTTACCCTGTCATGTCCTTTCTTGGAAAACCCCAATAAAGACTTTTGCCTGCAGTTCCCCTCTTTCCCCTAGCCTTCCCTGGTGTTTCCCTGTGTGACCCCTTCAGGGCACAGTGAGCTCCCTCCTCTTGGGAACTATGGCTAAGAAACCTCCTTTTTGATGGCATGCGTCTCTGGTCCGTTGGCCTCACCATGTCTGAAGAATAAAACCTACTTTAAACAACCTGAAGAAGTCAGTTTTTTATTTTATCACTAAAACCAGCAGTTAGATTAAATGGACTTCCTTGAATCTCCTTTTAGTGACAAGATAGGCTTGGGAGGTAGTGGGCCCATTGCTTAACTCCTAACTCCTTCAGGACGCCAAGCCTGGGGATCCTCCCCTCTCCCTGTGCCACTCAGGGGGCCGAAGGAGGCCAGGTCAGGGGGCCCATCTTCTGGGTCACTGCTGGTGGGCACACTTCCTCACAACTCCAAATTGAAAGGTAGGGATTGGAATCCTGACTAAAGGTCAGATAATGCTAATTAATATCCTCTTAAAACTAAAGGGTTACAGTTCAAAAGAAAACACTGAATATGTGGAGATATTAATTACCCAAATTAAAAATCTTCATGTTAAGACTTGGAAACACGGATTTTCAATTTTCTGTTTTCCCAGATCATAGAAGTGCCCTTAGGGGCAGTGTTGTCCCATTTTCTATCCACACCCCCAACCCCAAGAACAAATCTGGTCTCTTTTTCTTTTGTTTTGGTAAGAATACTTAACCTGAGATCTTCCTTCTTAGATTTTTTCTTAAGGATTTTATTTATTTGACAGAGAGATAGAGAGAGCCAGAGAGCACAGGTAGGGGGAGAGGCAGAGGGAAAGGGAGAAGCAGGCTTCCGGCTGAGCACAGAGCCCACCACGGTACTTGATCCCAGGACCCTGGCATCATGACTTGAGCAGAAAGCAGTACTTGATCCCAGGACCCTGGCATCATGACTTGAGCAGAAAGCGGACGCTCACCTGACTGAGCCCCCCAGGCGCCCCTTAACAAAATTTTAAGTAGAATCCAGTCTTGTTTGCTACAGGCCCATTGTAGCTCAATCTAGATCTCTAGAACTCAGTCATCTTGCATAACTGAAAGTTTATACCTGCTGAACAACCACCCCCCCCCTGCCCCCCCCTGCCCGCCCCGCGTGCACTCTCCCTAGCCTCTGGCTGCCGCCATTCTACTCTGATTCTAGGCTTTTGATATATGTAGGTATCTCATGTAGGTGGAATCCTGCAGTCTTTGTCCTGTTTTCGACGGTGTCTTATTGACAGTTCTCTGGACTCTGGGGTTGTTCCAACTTGCTACATGGATGCCTACCCCTGGGCATGGGACTTCAGGGGTGGCTGCCCAGCACGGGTCACAGGTGCTCACAAACACCTCAGAGCTGGTTAGCGTGGCCCAAGGAGGGCTCGGCAGCCAGCTCCCGCTACAGAACACCTGGGGCCGTATTTGCTGGAAGAGGAGCTTTCCCTTAAATTTCCTCTAGATGGCGCTCCTTGCCAAGTGTGAGTGTTTCTTTCCTTTCTCTCTTCCTTTTTTTGCTTTGCCCTTTTTTCCTTCTTTTGAAGCTGCTGGCATTTCATTGTGACCCCCCAGGCCCAAGTTAGCACCCGTCGTCTCAGTGGAAAGTTACGGTTGCCAGACTTGGTAAGTGACGTCGGAGATGATTTCGACTGGAAATAATCCTCACCTCTGTGTATTTCAAAATGGTTTAGAATAGGAATGCACTGTACGACTTGTTTATGCGTGGGGCACGTGGCTCCCATTCTTGGTCGCATGACTGTATGATCGGTAATCCCATGTGCACGGAAGGTGGTTGATATTTACAGAGGAATGGCGGGGGTGGCTCGGGAGGGGTCCATAACCCTTCCTCACCCCTTCTTCTCCCTGTTTCAACTTTTCCTTGGATAAGAGAAGTCTCTGGAGGTCGCAATCCATTACAAGCCTCCAAATGCCTCTGTTGCCTGTCCTCCAAAGTGTCTGGCGTGCCCCCAGCTCATATTCATGTCTTTGTACTTTTGGGAGCCTTCTCCTCACATGAGTGTTCATTCACACCCAGAGCTAGCTGAAAGCACACAGATCTGGGAATCAGAATTTTAATAGTGGAGGTGAGAAGATGATTTCAGAATGTAGGTAAACTTTGTGTAATAGGGTAATAGAAAATGTCAACGGGGAGCTGTTCTGGTGGAAAACTATGGACATCTTGGGGGGTTGGTGAAGACTTGGGGGGATGCCAGTTGGTGGAGGGAAGCACCAAGGTGGAAAGCAGGAGGGAAGAGAAGGCACGCTTGGTCAGTAGTGCTGAGGACCGCTGGCCACCTATCTGAACAGGACACTCTTGATCCAACATGGAGATCTGGGAGCAATCTCTTAGTAGAGAAGATGTTCACCGTACTTTGCTGATACATATCCATGTGTACTCTAGCCAACTTATAGGCACCTTAATTGTCCTCAGAACTTGCTTGACGTTGAAGAAGTCACTGTAGAGTGACCTCAGCATCTCTGGAGAGGCAAAGTTCGGCAGCCCAGAGGGAAAAATGGGTGGGTTGCAGCTCTCAGTGCAATTTGTCAGGTGTTATTGGTGGCGTTTTATGGCTTTGTTCAACCCCCCGGGCTGAAGGTAGTCGTCTACAGGGGAAGTCGGTCCTCAGGAGAACTGTGGGGCCAGAGCATCACCCTGGGTTTTAGAGAAGTGAACTGTGAAGTAGCAAGAGAGATGGGCAGAAGAGAGCAGTAGTCACCCAAGTAATCAGTAGAGCTGCATCAGTGGTTTTAGTTTTCTCTTTGCTGTTAATTTCCGTGTTATAGTCCAAAGAATTCTCTGCTGACTGCCTTTGTTTTTCTTATTTCAGTCTCAAAGCTGTGGTTCCAGCCTTAGCTTTATATAGCCCACTGATGTGGCCATGCGCACAGACCTTGAGGACGGATGGGTAGGATGACTGAAGAGGGAAAGAAAGCTGAAGGGTGAATAGAACCCTGCCTTGGCATCTGTGGCATGTGTCCTGCCCCAGGACGCCGGCACGGAAACCTCACCTACATGGAAACCACATTCCTCTCTAAAGTGGTGGTGGTGTCTGACCTAGGTGATGGGAGCGCACAGCCCTTGCAATTTATCTGACTTCTTAGATAGACCTAGGGTTCTAGTCTGCCTCGCTCACACACCTGAATCAATTTCTTCTAAGATGCTGGCTCATAAAGGCTTCAAATATCACTTCTCCTTGGGAATTTTTGCACTTTAATTAAGGACTCTTGGATGCAATTCGGACTCCTCAGCTTCGTATTCAATGGTCTCTATGCTCTGTGCCCCGGTTTCCATTCCTAGACATATTTCCCCTTTAAATACCTTTCAGCCTTGTCAGGTCCTAGGACAGTAAGCTCTTCCAAAGCAAATGTGTATGGCTTTCTATTTGGTATTTGGGATAGATACCCAGTGCGGGCTTCCATGAATGCACACCTGGTGCAGTCCCTTCCCTCACTGAGTCTAGATAGACCATATGACTTGCTTGCACAAATAAAATTCTGTGGCTGCAATGTTGGGCAGGTTCTGGGCCTGGGCCACGAGAGTCCTTGCAGCACTTTCTTCTACTCTCTTGCTGTCTTGAAT
This sequence comes from Meles meles, assembly GCF_922984935.1. NCBI lineage: Eukaryota > Metazoa > Chordata > Mammalia > Carnivora > Mustelidae > Meles > Meles meles. Next base: position 164,918,997 of record NC_060067.1, on the reverse strand, counting down.
GCCGTACAAGAAGCCCTGGGCCAGCTTCCTCTAGGTGAAGAGGAACCCTGGAGTATGAAGTATGAGGAGTGGGAGAGGGATATCTAGCTTCTGGCTAGCGGCTGTCATCCTGGCTGAAGTGACAGACTAGGCATGAGGCCATCTTGGATTTTCCAGGCCTGGTAGAACCATGAGCTGATTGTGGAGTGGTGATAAGCCATCCTCCTAAACCTGGAATAGATTGCAGACTTGGGAACAATGAAATGGTTGCTGTTGTCCTAAGCTACCAAGTTCAGAGGTATTTCTTAGCCAGCAATAGGTAGCTGACACAGCATTGTAAGTCACCACTGTGTGTGTGTGGAAGAGGGTGTCATCAGTTGGCTCACCATTTCCTAGACATGCTTCCTTCCCACGTTCACACCTTCCACGCCCCCATGCTCATGTTTCCCCAACGTGGAAATCCAACTTGGAAAAGTGGATTTTTCTCTAGAAAAATCTCTAGATGTCTTCTTACTACAATTACCTTCTAAACTCCTGCTAAAGACAGGTTCTCTCTTTTTGAGATATATACCCATTATTGAGATAGAGTTCACATTGGAAGCATATAAGTCAGTGGGATTTATGTGTGCAGAGTTGAGCAACTACTCCCACAGTCTAAGTTTGGAATACTCTCCGGACTCCCAAAGAAACCCTATACCCATTAGCAGTCACTCCCCACTCCACCGATCCCCAACCCGAGGCAACCACTAATCTACTTTTTGGTCTTTACAGATTAAGGATTAAAACAAAATTTTGTTTTTTGTTTTTTGCTTTTTTTTTGGTCAAGTAGCCGAAGCGCAACTGCTCTGTGATGACTAACTGAGTGAAACCTAGAAAACCTTTTCCTAAGACCACCAGCAATGACTATGCAGAGTTCTAATTTCAGGTTCTCTGACAGGAGCAAAGAGAGGCGTTTGTCAGGGAAGGTTGCCATGGCACCTTGTATATTACCCCTGGAACTTCAGCTCTGTCACTTTGTCTTCAGAGATAACAGAGTACACCGGAGAAGGGGCATGGTGGGATCTTAGGTCAAGCCTTGTGTCTGCTGGCAACTAGTTCTGAGGTCTGGGGCTAGTTACCCAGCTTCTCTGAACTTCAGTTTCCGCATGGAGTTAATGTGGAGACCAGAAGAGGTGACACCTCTGATTGTACCCAGGGAATTATTTCCCTTCTTCTGACGTTTGTCCTGTTGAGTGCTTTCCACTGCACAGGGAGTCCTGGATCCCAGGTATGAGGGGGACAATACAATTCCCTAGGATAAGACTTTTCTAGACAGAGGACTCATTGGACAGACTTTCTTCAATCCCTTCCAAAGATAAGACTTTGGACTATGACTCTTCCTTTTCCATTTCCCTCTACAGTGGCTTTTGGGGATACACACATGTAGGCAGCCATTTAGTTGTAGATTACTGGTCTTTCTGTACAGTTGGTTGACATAGATTTGCTCACACAGGAGGCTGGCTAAGCATTATGGTGGGTTGGTTTTCCCTAGAAGAGGCAGGAGAGAAAGACAGATGTGGGCAAACCCAAGGTCAGGCTCCTCTGAACATGCTGGCAGACTTGATGTGCTCTGTTCTATTGGTCTATCAACATTCACAAAATTTGTTCCCCTTCCCCACTGCAGGCTGCAGCCCGAACTCCCGCAGAAAGAACTGGAAGGGGGGAATGTCCATTGCCCCGCATGACGGTCAGTTACATTCCATTAACTTCCAGCGGAGTCATCTGCCCATCTGCTTTCTGCTGGGGCTCCCCACACAGGGCTTCCTGGGGTGCGGGATAAGACTGCACGAACAGAGCAGCTTCTCTACAGAGGGAGGGCATTCTTGGGACAGTATCCACTGTGTCAGCAAAGCAAGGAGGGAGGCACCCTGGCAAAAACTGAGAGGCAGGGCTGTTCCTTTGCTTGGTCTTATGAGGGGAAAGGACTGGCCCATTTATGTGGACCAGGTCTGTGATCTTTGTTTCCCTCTTTGGGGAAAGAAGACCAAGAAGGGGCTTCTGGCCCTCAGTTTTCTCCTAGTCCCAAAGTCTCATTAGATTTAGCTCTACAGTCTTGCTTCACTGCCCCCAACCCCCAAACCTGCTGGACTTTCTGGTGAAGTTCTGAATGCTTTCCTGCACGTTCTCATGTCCCCCTACCCCCCGCCACATCTTCACTGGGCACCAGGTTGCTGGCTGTTCATTGCAGCACCCCTCTTGCCCAAGGGATAGAGTGTGGGCAGGGGGTTTCAGATCAAGGTTCCTTCTGCTGCTAAGACAATTTCCATCATCAGTGTGGCGCCACCTGCGGGATTGAGGGTACCTGCCTGCTAATCTGGTTCCGTCTTTGGTCAGAAGAGCTTGAAATGAATTTTGTTAGCTTCTTTCTTCTCAGTCAGAGCCCGAGGGTGAAAGAGAGGAAGCTGTCCTAAGCGCCGACCCCGTGTCCCATGTGCAGGAATGTGAGGATGTGAGCAAAGACACGCAGGAGACCCACGGCCCGAGCCCTGGATTGTTCTCCATCCCCCTCCTTTTTCCACTCTCCCTTACCCCACACTCATAAAAATAGGAAGCGATGTCATCGCGTATGTGCATGCCTCCCCTTCGTGGGATGCCTCTGGGTCACCACTTCCTGTTTCTGACTCATCAGGAAGGTAATTTCCCCCTGATGCCTAGCATCCTCAGGGACACTGATCACTCAGCATCTACCTACCTGGTTTCCCCTTCTTCTCTCCCCTCTTTAAAAACAACCACTCCCCCACCCCCCAAAAAAGGAAAAACAAACAAACAAACAAACCCTAAACTTAGTACAGCTGCCGGTCTGAGCTGCTGCAGGTTCACAAAAAGCCTGGTGGATTAAAACCTTCAGCCCTGGCTTGGATGGATGGCTGAGTGCCTGGATTTAATTGGATAGTTAATTACAGACGAAGATGACTCTTGAGTGCCTCTCTGCAACAAGATCTGTCCCAGTTCTTGCCTACTAAGAGAAGAGGGGAGGTATTTGGCTGCCCCTCAAAATAAGGAATGAATCAAACTGCTGGAATCAGATAGCCCAGGAGGCACGGGCTGGTACTGGAAGGATTTGTTAGACTCGACGGAAGCACATCTTCAAGGAGCTAGCTCCATAGACAAGCCCTCACTGCAGTCTTTCCCGCCTTTGCACTCGTTTCCCTCCTTCCTTCCTTTCTAGTCCTTTCTCTCTTTCCTTTTCTTCTTCCTTCTCTCCTTTCCTTCTTCCTTCCTTTCTCCTTCCTTCCTTCCCTCCTTCTTCCATAAATCCTGTACCACACTTGCTCTCTTTTTCCTCTTTCTCTCTGATTTTCGCAGGAGGGAGGTGACTAGGGGGACCATTGCTTTCCTAGTGAGTATCTACGACTCTGCTAGGCACCAGGCTCAGAGACTGATAAGAGACCCTTCTGGCCTTTAGGAATCTCCCTGTTACTGGAGACATTTTATTTATCCATTCATCTGCGGATAAACCCCGAGGTTGTGAAATGATGTTTTAGATTTTATTTGAGAAAGAGAGCATGAGAGAGCAGCAGAGGCAAAGGGAGAAGCAGGCTTCCTGCTGAGCAGGGAGTCCCAACTGGACTGGATCCCAGGACCCTGGCATCATGATCTGAGCTGAAGGCAGATGCTTAAACCACTGAGCCATCTAGATGCCCCTTGAAATGGTCTTTTAAATAACTCACAGGCAAGGTTAGAGGCTGAGAGGGTGATGCAGAATTGGAAACTAGAAAAACGAAAGGAGACCAGCATCTGGAGTGCCCTTTTGCCGGATGAGCCTGGATTAAGCAGGGGCGTGCACTGGGCACTTGCAGACAGCAAGAAAGCCAGTGGTGGTGTTGGGATGCCCTAGGTAAGTTTGTGAGGGAGCCCCAAGAGCATTCCTAGCCAATGCCCTCAATGTTCTCGACAGAAGCAAAAAGAAGGTGGGTGTGCACACAGCACCTGGGGTCAGAAGGGCAAAGGGCTGAGTGGACCTTCCCGCTTCGCTGGGAGACCCCCTCCAGAGCACGGGATTCCCTCCCAGTGCTCCCGGGGGCTTGCCACTCCCTTCCTGGCGTGTTTTCCCTGCTCCTCCAGCTCTGAAATTATGGTTCGGACTAGAATGAAGGGACTTGAAAATCCGTGCATAGAAAATGCCGCCCCCGCCCGCGGCTTGGGCCTGGAGACCAACGACTGGTCGGGTCCCAGCGCCGAGTGGACACCCACGGGTTGCAGGACAGCTCTGAGCCTCGGTGTCTTCACGCACCAAGTAGAGGCGACTGGAGGAGCTGTGGCCTTGGGTTGTGTGACACAGAGGCCGGCCACCCCAGGCGTCCAGACTGTGAGCCGCTGGGCCCTGTGGCAGGACGCAGCGCTTCGCGGGACCCTCTGGCCACTGCGCGGTCGTGCTCCCGCCTCGTGCACTGGAGTTGCCCCCTGTCCGCCTAATCCTAATCCCTTTCTAATCGCCCCGTGGTGGTGAGAAGATATCGAGTGTCGGCAGCCTGGTCCGGTGAGCTCCCCTCCCGTCCTGTGTGAGTCTTCTGGGCATGGCAGGCCCGATACAATTTCAACGTTATTATTTGGGCTCATTCACTGGGGTTATTTTGGAAGCATGGCTTTGTGAGGCTTCTGGGAGCCTGGCCGGGAGTTATGCAACTGCTTGGGCCTGGTGCACTGAAGCCGCTGCCTCCTATGGCCAGTGGCCCTAAGCTGGTGGAAAATGTGCTGGGAAAGCCGGGGAAATTGAGCTGCTTAGGTTCCCAGAGGGGAGAGAAAAAGAGAGCTTGGAGGCTCCCTTCTCTCCAGATACTCATATATTGACTGACCTTGGCTGTGAGCCCAGTGATGAGGAAAGTAGGGTGGAGACTAGTCAGTGCGGGACTTTTTTTAGTCCTGAGTCCCTGTGCTGGGGACAGGGGGCTTCCGAGGCCACTGACTGTAAGGGAGACGAGAGAAGAAGAGAGGAGAGGGGCAGAGGAGGAAAAAGAACGAAAGGGAAGGAGAACTGGGTTGGGGGGTGGTGTTGGGAGCAAGAAAGAGTTATCAAATGTACGTGCCTTCTTTTGCTTCGGATGCCCCTGTCTTCCCAAGCTGCCTTCCCAAACTTTCCCTCCTTACTGTTATTCTGCTCCTCGCCCACCCAGGGCCCTTTTGGGGGCACTGTAGCTTCTGAAAGTCTAAGTTCAGACAGTAGAGATTCTGAGATAACGAACCAGGGGAAGGGAAGAGTGACAAGGAGACATGACTTTTGAGGCACTGGGGTGATGGCCTGTGCGCCCACTTTCTCAGAGCAGAAGCAAACCTCCTGTCCTTGGGTGTGGCGGACTGCAAGGTCTAGAGGCAGATCCGCTGCAGAGCACTGAGGAGGCCAGAAGCTCTTCTACCACATCTTCTTTCTTAGGCTCTCTTCTGTCCTTTGAGGTAGGTATTATGCCCATTTTACAGGTGAGTAGTGTGAGGCTTGGAGAGGCTAAGTGGTCTGCTGTAAGATCACATGGCGGTTAAGGGGCAAAGCTGCTTCTTAGCTCCAGTTCTTCCTGGCTCCAAAGCCATTCCTTACGGTGCGTTATATACCCTAAACATTCTGTCGATTCTGTCTCCAAAATATGTCCCAATTCCGTGCACCTACTTTCACGCCCGCTCATATATCCAGGCCAGGGCACCATCATCTCTTACCCTCCAACCTGCAGTAGCTTTTTTACTGGTGTTCTGTTTCTGCTTTGGTCTCTTTCCAGAGAATTTTCCACAAAGCCGCTACAGAAATAATTCTAAAAGATGATTTGGTCATGTCATGGCTGCTCATAGAACCCTTCCAGTGTTTCACTGTGTGGTTGGACTAAAATCTGGACTTCTTGACATACCCAACGGGCCTGCAAAAACGGGCTCAGCTGTCTTGGAGGGTCTACAACTCATTATAGTTTCATTAGTACCATCCTCTTCTTTCCTTAACAGGTTCTAGTCACTCTGAACTTTGGGTCCTTTTCTGCCTCAGAACCTTAGCACATGCTGCTTTTTCAGAATGGAATGATGTTCCCCTCAGTCTTCATCTGGCTAATTTTTTTTCATCCTGTAGGTCTCAGCTTACATGTCACTTCCTTTTAGAGCAGAGACCTCCCCCAGATTTCCTAACCCAAGTTAAACCACCCTTGTGCTTGGAGCTTCTCAATAGGCAAAGAAGCAAACATGAGCAGTTACAACAATCTCATTGTCAGAAAAAAAAGAAAATGCTAGTTCTTCATGAGGGATGGTGTCTTGGCTTGGAATTCAGCAGGAATTTCCCTTCATGGTGTCTTCCATGGGAGTGATGGACTAATGTAAATTGTAGATTGCCCTCAATGTCAATCAAATGATTAAGGGTAGACTGGATGGGCAGAAATACTAGTAGGTTCCAGTCCCGAGGAAGGACTTGGCTAGAGAAGGCTTCACAAAGGAGGTGGGTAAGACCTTTCCTTTGTGGATGGGAAAGATTTGGAAGGGCTTGAGGAGAAGACAGCCTAGGCAAGGCTTGATGAACTATGAGGAGAAAAGCATATGGAAGAACCTAACATGTTGCCTAGTAGGTGCCTGGTTGATCTTAGGTTTTAGTTGTGATTCGCCTAGTCCCCAGAGGTTACGGTTTGTCTCAGTAACACATGCCTCTGCTGTGGTACCCAGTGTGGCTTTTTAGGCCAGTCCACAAAGGGGCTGATCTCTGCCCACCCTCTGTGCCCACTTCCCCCAGACCTTTTAACCAGCTCTTTCCTGGGCAGGGCCGGGACTAGGGCACAGTGAGTGAGGCACCCAGGGTACTTGATGGCTGAGCTGGGTGACGGTCTGTCTGAATGTTTCGCCCTGGGTGCGACAGAGCCCTTGGACACCAACTCCCATAGGCCCACGTCTGACCTGAGCCCATGGGGTTATCACCCATGATGTTGGAAAAAGCAACTGAGCCCCTTGGTTTAGGTGTGAGGGGAGGAAGTGGGAGAGTGGCACTAGAAAGAGATGGGGAGCTGGACACAGTTATTCAGAAATCTTTTCCAAAAACATCTGACTTAGTTTCTTTACATTGTCAAGAAGGCTTTTAAAGCCCAGCTGCCTCTTATTAATCCTGTTTGGGCTGATCCCCTTCCCGCCAACCTTGCTCTTGGGCCGTGCCAGCATAAACGGCCCGGTGGAAGTGGAGGGCATGCTGAGTGACGTCAGTGGCTGGGTCTGGGCTTCAGATCTCAGCCCAAGCAGCTGAGAACACAGCGCCTTGGGCCCCGTCCAGTGAGAATGTAAAATACTCTGCCCACCGCCCTAGAAAGCACAGGGCTTTGGGGGACCCAGAGGATGGAAGGGAGAGAGGGACATGCCTACACTGTGTGACTGGGGAGGTGGCCTGTAGACCCCATTTCTTGGATATGTCTTAGCAGGAGGTAAGGGAAGGGAGTGTAGGTCGTGGGGACCGCAGATCCTTGAGTTTGAATGCAGGCCTTTACTAATGGTTGGCCCTTGGCCTGGTTAGCTCATACCTCTGAACCAGGTTTCCTCAATGGTACAATGGGAATGATGATACCAGCGCCCTCTTGAGATCATTGTGGTTGGGATTAAAGTATGTTTCTTTATGTAAAGAGCCCAGCTCAGACAGGTTCTAGTGTATAATAGTTGTTCAGTAAATGTTTCCTTACTTCCCTCCCTCCCTTCTTTCCTCCTTCCATTTCCTCTTCTTCTCTCCTACCTCGCCTTCCTCTCCTTTAGAGAAAGCTAACACTTTACTGTCTGTGGGGCTGAAATCAATAAGGAACGCACCCTTTCTTGCTGTGCAAGTCCTGAAAAGCTTAGGAATCAGAGGCAACAGGTCCTTCTAAAAGCTGAGGCACCAGGAAGGGGCCTATGCAGAAAGGCTCAGGTTAAGTTTGCATGAAGAACGCATAGACACTCATATTCACTCTGTCTTCAGGCGGCCAGGCAACTTCCCCTCTACCTGCTTCCTCTTTACTCTTCCCCCCAGATCAGAGATGTATCCTGGCATTTAGGTAATGTGCTGAAAGTGGGCACGAAGTGAAACTCTTCACACTGAACTGTGAGGTTCTCATAGTCCCTTCCACCGCCGAGCCCAGTCAATGCAAGTAGGCAGCTAAGGAGACCAGAGATTGTGTTCTGGGAACGTTGGTCTGCCCCAGACAGAATAGATCAAACAGGAGAGATCCAACTCCCTCCTCAAAATCAGGCCGTTAGCCCTGCCCATGCATGAAAACCTCTAATATGGAGTTCCTCACCATTAGGTATGAAAAGAAGAAGACAAGAATCACCAATGGTTTGAGACAAGATTAAAGTGTATAAGATGGAGACCCTGACAAAAACATGAAAAAAAAAAAGGTAGAAACAATGTAAGGGACATAATAAAAATTCAAAGTACAATGATCAATGCTGCCAAAAGATAAGGGGAAATAGATCTATGAAAAAAGAATGGAGAGTTAGATAAACATTCAGAGAATGGAAAAAGGAATTTGACGATTACAGTATAATTGCAGAACTTATAAAAGTCTGTAGACTATGTTGAGGACAGCTTCCAGAATGTAGAACTAAAGGAGAAAATTGTGGAAAATAGAAGAGATGGGGGAAATTAAGGATCAGTCTACAGGTCATTGGACCTGACTATTAGGAGCAATGAAAGCGATAAAAAAGTAAATAGAGGGGGGTTCATTATATGAAAAAAAAAAGAGGAACAAAATTTCCAAAGCTTCTGAAGTTTTGCATTTCCAGTTTAAAGGGGCCCCATGAGCATAACTGATGTAAAGCAGTTGTCACCCAAGGCACATGACTGTGAAATGTCAGGACTCTAGGGGTTAAGAGAAGTTTGCAGAGGCTATCAGAGAGGAAGAAAACCGGTCTCATACAGAGGGCATAAGACTTCTCAAGAGTTTAGATGGTGTAGTAGTGCCTTCAACAACCTGAGGGAAAATGATTTCGAATCTAGAACCATAGTCCTGAGAACATCACTCTTAAGAGTAAAAACAGGTCTCAAAAAATGTTCCTTTCTACAGCCTTTTTGATAGAGTTACTGTAGGATGTGTTCCACCCAAACTAGGATGTAAACAAGAAATAGGAAGACGTCAAGTCTAGGAGTCAGGGATGATAAAACTGAGGGAAGGCAAGGAAGTTGGTCGGGATGATGATGAAGGGAGGCCCAGGACAGCGGCCTGGAGTGTGATCCTTCCATCTGAGATTCTCTTAGAGTAAATAGCAAGGCGTAGATTTCCCAATGTGTTTCACTGGACTGAGAGGAGTTTAACTTTCTCTTGGGAAGCGTGGGGCTGAATTAGAGATAGATACATACAAAGGTTGAAGAAAAATGAAAAACATAATCATAGTTTATAAGTGTGTGAAAAACTTATAGACATATTAATGTAAATGTTGCATAATAATTTCCCTGCTAATCATGATGTCACATATGGGGACCATGGAGGGAAGTGAAGTGACATTTGTGTGCCTGGTGGGAGAGGGGGAGGGGTTGGTAAAGAGGACTGAAACTTCCTCTTCCACAGTAGGAAGGTCAAAGATAATATCAAAATATGAAAAGTTAAATGAGAGTATACATGCGCTATTTAGAAAAATGGGGATTGCCAGGGTGCCTGGGTGGCTCAGTCAGGTAAGCACCCGAGTCTTGATTTTAGCTGAGGTCATGATCTCAAGGTGGTGAGATCGAGCTCTGAGTAAGCTTTATGCTCAGTGGGGAGTCTGCTTGAAACTCTTTCTTTCCCTCTTCCTCTGTCCATCCCTTCTCAAATAAATAAATCTTAAAAAAATGGGGAATACAGAAAAATACTCAAAAATTTTGTTAAACTTTGTAGCCTTGTTTGATACCCTAAGTTTTTTTTTTTTTCCAAAGATTTTATTTACTTATTTGACAGACAGAGATCACAGGTACACAGGCAGGCAGAGAGAGAGAGAGGAGGAAGTAGGCTCCCTGCTGAGCAGAGATCCCAATGCGGGTCTCGATCCCAGGACCCTGAGATCATGACCTGAGCCAAAGGTGAGGCTTTAACCCACTGAACCACCCAGGCGCCCTGATACCCCAAGTTTTGTTAAGCTTTGTAGCCTTGTTTGATACCTTAAGTTATGCTTTTTTTGATTAAAAAAAAAAAAAGGAATGGAAATCGAGGAGTGTTTGTCACACAGCAGGCTGTGACAACCATCACCAGGAAGTAGAATCTTGAATCATGGAGACTTTTTTTTTAAAGATGGCAGAGAACTCGTTTATAAGCCAAAATCTGAAGTGAAGGAGTGCGAGATGGAAGATCCAGAAAAAAGAGAGGGAATGAATGTTGCATGGGTAGGATCTAAAGCAGAGGTGCATGGATGGATTCATTTGAGGAGAAAGGTCCAGAGAAGGAAGGGTGGGTGTAGGTACAGACACATTTGGGAAACTGAGAGATCTCCCACCAGAGGATATCTGTTTTCTCTGTGAACTAAGGGGCCAAGGCAGGTTGTTAGAGTGAAGACAGCTGGGGAGACAGTTTGAGCAGAGTGCTAAAGCTGGGATCCTTAGGGCAGACTGGGGCCAGAAAGCTGGCTGGGGGTTGGGGGGATGGGTGGTGGTGGCGGGCAGGTAACAGCTTATCTGAGCAGACCCAGCAGTTCAGCTAAGACTGGAAACCATACTTTTGGAATGGCATATGTTCCCGGTTGTGAATGGTTAGTTATCTCTGCAATCTTGGGGAACGTGCCTGGTTGGGATGTTGGGGGTTTGCCGGATGAGCTTACCCTAAGGGCAGGAAGAAGGAGCCAATGGTGATGGTGAGAAGTGGATGACATTCTGCCAAATAAAAGAGAGGTGATGCCAAGATATAAAAAGCTAAAGTAGGGTATACCTGGGCTATTTAGAAAAATGGCTTAAATGTTTGTTAAGCCCTTAATAGCATTGTTTGACTTCAAAGCTATGCTTACACATCACTTTGAGAACGTCGTAAGAGACCAGAGAAGGGAAAGAGAGCAAGGAGTGCAGTGAGGGGGCCCTGGAGTCTAAGAGGCTAAGATTCATGCAGTGGAGCAGTTCCAGAGTGGGATCAACCTGGGGACCACAAAGCCAGGATGCCGAGAGGGTTATCTCTGGGTTATCTCTAAGGGCCGTGCTTAAAGGTGGGGAGAAGTTGTTGAACCAGTTGCCAAGTTTGTTGGATGTAGTGGGCAAAATGAGGTCAGGACTGGAGCACCAGGAGGAGAGGCAGAGAGAGGGAGAACCAGGAAGCGTGAGAATCAGATAGGAGGAACTTTCAAAAATGCCCATGAACCTGGGTGGCTCGGTGGGTTAAGCCTCTGCCTTCGGATAGGCTCCAGGCCACCCAAACATTGAAAAGGCAGACCTGGGGAGCACTTCCCGCATCTTCCCAGAGCTTCTTCCGTCTTCTTCAGGCCTAACACTGCAGAAGAACAGGGAGCCTTTACTGAGGGATGGCATAGCTGTCAAAGGAACGGGACAGGGCAAACTGAATGGAGACGGTGTCTGTGTCTAGTTCGTGCGCTTCCTTGCGCACGCCTGGGAAGGGTATTAAAAATGGAGGCCTTTGCAAAGAGGATGTCCTGTGTGGCTGCTGCCTGTTTGCCAGCCAATTTTTTTCCTCCTTTGCCCTATTAATGTCCCTCAGCTATGTTCCTATCCTCTCTCAAGGTCCTGCTCCCCACAGGAAGTGTTGTCCCCCCCTTCCCAAGCTTTGCACATCTAAGTGCTCTTGCTTTGGCTGGATGGGGATGAAGTTGTCCCAGTTTTTCATTGCTACCTCTGATTGGAGTGGAGAGAGGCTCTAATTTTCAAAATAAGAACGGAAGCTGGTATTCACATTTCAGTGTCATCTCTCTGCCCCAGTTGGGCTCACCCTGCCAAGGTCAGCAATGAAGTTGAGGCTTTCTTGAGGAAGGTCTCTTCCTTCTCCACTATGTTGCCAAACAACAAAACCTACCATTAGTGTGTTAAGCAATATTCTACCGTGGTAGTTACCAGTGCCCTTAAGTGCCAACCAGTTGGCTGTGGGTTTCATTAGATTTTCTTTAGTTTCAGAATGCCCTCTCCACAGAATGGGGGAGGAGGAGTTCCACTTGACTTTGACACATACAATGATCTTTTAACATGTCTGTGTCACAGAGTAGAGTGTGAGCTTCTTGGGAGTGGAGTCCATGTGTTACGCATCCTGGGACCCTCCGTCTCCTCACAGGGCTAGCCTTGTGCAAGGCTTTCAGTACGTGTTGGCCATGTGAATGAGGACCAGTGTTTAACGAAGATTTTCTAACCTTTCTTTTCTATCATCAGTGGTGTAAGTCAAGTTTGGAGCAGAGATTTACATGGATTTTCCTTGGCTTCCCTTCTCTCCTTCCTGGGAAGTTCAGCATCATGATACAGGGGAGCTTTGTCATTCCATGGCTGGCCTCCAGAACATTTTTCAGTGTGGTTGGCATTGGAAGTTCATTTATTGTTCAGCAGGTGTTTAGTGAGGTCTTACTATGTGCTTGCCAGTGTGGTAAGTGCTGGGACTCCAGGAACTGACAGAGACAGCCCTCGTAGAACTTGACATTGTTCTCCATTCTTAATTGTTAGGCAGTTTGACAAGCAAGCTTCAGTGGAAGGGGGAACACTTGATGTGATTTCAGAGGAATTCTCCCTTGAGCCAGCCTGATATTCAAAATGGACTTTGGAGGTGTATTATTGATCATTGCAGTCTCTTTTATGGACACCCTCCTGGACAGATAATAGCTACTGGTATTTACCCCTTTTGTCTGAAAAGAGGAATTGAGAGCAGTCTTCAGTTTGGGAGGAGGGAAGGCAGGGAAGCAACTTGGCCACTATGTTTGGAGAAAGGGGAGTCTGCTAATGAGGGCAGGCAGAGGCAGAAAGATCTGGAGGCTGGGCCTGTGACTGACCAGGAAGGCAGGGTGATGCAGTGTAGAGTCAGTCATCCGGACCTCCGTTCTCCACTCACAAGTGGCTTGACCGCCAACAACATCTCTAAAATTCTCATGGTCTAACTTGTAAAAATCTGTCACATGAAGATTATAATACTCAATTTTTTCAGAGTTATTGCTAATTTCCTTTTCACCTCCACAGATCTGTGTGACTCATGGGTGAAGGTATTATTTTCTGTTAAAATGCAAATACTCTTGGATTAGGGCAGAGAAAACTATTGTTGACATAGGCATGTTGGTTGGATTTGGGATTTACTTAATAAGAGCTGTCACCTTGGAAAATAGAGCCAAACTCCAGGAAAGGCATCTCCTGGTAGATATTCTTGTTGAGAAGAGAGGATGAGTTTTTTATGGATGTGAGCCAGAGATTGTTCTGAAGTAAGGGCTACATATAAGCAGAAAGTCCTAGAGTTTGGGATGGGAAAATGAAGCTTGCTGTCTTGCCTCTTCACAGTTGGTAGGATCAGTGCCTTATTCTTGTATTTTATACCTGTCTGTCCAGCTGTCTGTCTGTCTGTCTGTCTCCCTATCTATCCATCCACCCATCATCTATATTTTTACGTTTTAGATTGTTTGAGATCCTCATAGAAAGAAAAGGGCAGGGGTGCCTGGGTGGCTCAATAGGTTAAAGCCTCTGCCTTCAGCTCAGGTCATGATCCCAGGGTCCTGGGATCAAGCCCCACATTGGGCTCTCTGCTCGGCAGGGAGCCTGTCCCCCCACCCCAGTCTGCCTCTCTGCCTACTTGTGATCTCTCTCTCTCTGTCAAATAAATAAATACAATCTTAAAAAAAAAAGGAAAGAAAAGGGCAGAAAGGGCAGGAAGAAAAGAAAAGGGAAGAAAGAAAAGAAAAGAAAAGAAAAGAAAGATATGTTTGATGGTCAATGTAAGATCAAGAATGATATGCTCTATCCTGGTCTTGAATATTTGAGCCATTCATGGATGCCACAATTTAGGAAGGACTTTGGTGAATCTGAGGGGAACTGGCTTGTGGGAAGACACTTAAGAAATTGCTACAGGAACCAAGGATGTTCAAGTTGGAGAGAGATCTCCAGACCCAAATGGAAGCTGTTTTTAAGACCATCTGAAGCAGAGTGTTGGGGAGAGGAGGCGGCGGTTTGTCCTCTGTCTCAGGGAACTCGGGGTGAGGAAGAGTCTCTGTGGGCGAGGGTGGGGTGTGTTCCTGGAAGTGTGGCCTGGGAGGGGGGCTCCTGTCTGCACGGAGTAAGGCTAACTGATCCCAAAGCTCTTTCCTGGGTCAAAGCAGTTCACAGCCAATTCCTTGGAGTGTAACAAGACTTAGAGCAACCTATTATTAAATACTACTTGGGGCGCCTGGGTGGCTCAGTAGGTTAAGCCTCTGCCTTTGGCTCAGGTCATGATCCCAGGGTCTTGGGATCAAGCCCCGCGTTGGGCTCTCTGATCAGCAGGGAACCTGCTTCCCCACCCCCCACCTGCCTCTCTGCCTGCTTGTGATCTCTGTCTGTCAAATAAATAAATAAAATCTTAAAAAAAAAAAAAAAGAAAAATACTATTTAAAAATCATGTTACAAAGGCACTATGCATACATTTGGGGAAGTAAATGTATAAAGATATCTCTATCTCTATCTCTATCTCTATATCTATATCTGTATCTATCTATCATCTCTCTATATATAGTATTGCTCATAATCCTACCCATCTGCGTCCCAGTCTTGTGTGGCTCTGACTGGTCACAGGCCTGTAGCTGTGTTGCAAGGCAGTCTTGGAAATGTAGTGTTTTTGATTTTGCTTTGGGAAGGAGTTGAGGCCTCTTCAGAGAAACAGACTCAATAGGATGGATTATATATCTCCTTTTCATGGCTGAATACGTCTCATCGTGTATGTACGTATATTTCACATCTTCACCCATTTGTCTGTAGATGGGTACCTAGACGGTTTCTATATTGGCTGTTGGGATTAATGCTGCTGTGGACGTGGGAGTGCAGTTATATTTTCGATATCCTGTTTTCATTTTCTTTGGATATATATCCAGAAGTGGGATTGTCAGATTATATGGAATTATCTTTAAATATTTTTTAAGCCCTTCCATATTTTCCATCATGGCTGCACCAATGTACCTTCCCACCAGCAAGGTACAAGGACTCTCTTTTCCCCACATGCTGGCCAACAATATCTCTTGTCTTTTTGACGACAGCCATTCTAACAGGTGTGAGATGATCGCTCATTGTGTTTTAATTTCTTTGCCTGCTGATGAGTGAAGCTGAATATCAGTGCATGCGTCTATTGGCCATGTGTATGTCTTCTTTGGAAAAATACCCATTCGGTTCCTCTGCCCATTTTTTAATCGGATTATTTGTTTTCTTGCTACTGAGTTGTATGAAGAATCATTTTTCAATATCCAGACTGAGGCCAAAGTTGACACCTCATTTAATCATAATCACAGACACAGAGGGATCCCAGCCTGGGTCACTGTTTACAAGCATCATACAAGTCAGTTCCTGTTTATCTTCAGACACAACCAACCATGTTTATGTTTCTGGGCTTCTTCAAGGCCTTTCTCCATTTCCTTTCTGCTCCTCTCCCTTCCCTTCTATCAAAAACCCAAACCCAAAAAACCCTACAAATACAGAAGGCACGCCCCTCCCCCCACAGACAAAAGAAGTACTTACATATAAATTTGCATCTGCTTTCTAAAGAGCTTCCTGTCGAGGGGGTCTGACTGGTGGTAGGCTTTGAAAACGTTTCCGTTTCCGGAGGATGAAACTATTGAGTTTGAAAACATGGAGTATTCCCCTGTCCACCCCCATATCTCACTTTGGGTGAGTCCAGATTACCCTGGACTGATACGGAAAGGTTAATGAGCTGCTACAAAGTTTGTTTTGGACCGGACTAACTGCTTCCTGCAGGCTTGGCTGGGTATTGGAGCATCGGTCCTTTGAGGAGGGTCACAACAGGGGCAAGGACACGGAGAACGTAGAGGTGGCTGGAGTTGTCCGAACATCTGTAGGCGCTCTGGACAACACGCTCTGTTAGGTTTGGTAACGGCGAAGCAGAGTTCCGGAGTCCACCATCCCGGACTGTCAGGGGTCAGGCCAGTTAAAGGTGAGCTGTGCTAGGTCTGTTTCCTCAGAAATTTCTGGCATGCCTCCAGGCAAGCCTTCACTGATGGTCTGTTTCTCTAGGGTTATTTTGCTATTCAGAAAATTCTCCAAGGATTGACTGATGGGTGTTGGAACACCTCTGTGCATCCATTTGAAATTGGCTGCTTCTTCAGTTTGGTGTTTTGTTTGAGTATTCATTCTTTCCTGTGTGGATGTGGTACAGCAGAAAGGTCACCAGATGAGGGACGATTGCCGGACTTTCTTACTAGCTGTGTGACCTTAGGTAACTGGCTTAACCATCGAATGACAGACTTCTACCAGTAAACGATGTTTGCTGTGGGCTCTAAGATGCTCACAGATCCGTGAGATTTGTTTAAGTATTTAAAAATGACTCCTAGAAATCACAATTTACCTCTGGTATGGCCACACAAGTTAAAGAAAGCAAAAGGCTCTTTGCTGTTGGCTAAATCTGGTCACAATCATGCATTAGCACTATTGTGTGCTGCCCAGAGGCCGTGTTTGGCTGTGAAGGACATCCTTTCTGGAGAACACTTGGTCAGTCAAACCAAAGTCATCAGTCAGGTTATCATAGTATAAGACCCTATCACCAGTACTCCTACTACCACGGATAATGGTGTTTTCGGTGGTCAAGCTCTGAGGTGCCTTGTAGCTCTGGTGTTCTATGAATTTCTAGGTAGGAGAGAGGAAGATGAAACTGGAAAGAGAATCTTGCGAATGATTATGGTTGTATGGATTGTCTAATTATAAGTTAGGAAAGCTTGCCTCCAGCCACACAGTGTCTCTCTGCTTCTTATTTGATGTTTTTAAGTGTAAGGCTTTTTGGTCCAGAGATAAATTGGCATGTCCTACGTTCCAGGAGTGGAACCTCTCCCTCAGCTCACCCTGTCCCAGGACATTTACCCTTTTCCCTGTCAGGTTAACAACTGGCTTCTTAAGTCATCTCTGTGCTAGAGGGAGCTGTGTCTCTGTCAGGAGGACCAACAATTCACAAATCTTCTTTGCACGGATCACCCGACTGCTCAATAAAAATGTGTTGAAATAAAAGAGGTGAGGGCATTTTGCAGTTTGCATTGTGTGTCCAAGCTAGTCAGTTCTGCCTGAATCACTGGAAAGTTGTGAGAGTTAGAGGGGAGCCGGGCCGCCATGTTAGTTTTTTAGCAAATCTATTCTTTAGGAAGAATCAGGATACATAGAATGAAAAAAACTGAAAAAAGAAAAAAAGAATGCTTACAACATCCAAGCCGCCCCACCCCCACCCCAAATTGCTCTCAGATGCGTTCAAACACTTGAAAGCTTGCTTGCACTGCGATTTCATTTTCAGTCTTTCAAGAAGTATGGTGTTTGTCACCGTGCAAACAAAAGAACAAAAGGGAGAAGAGAAAGGAGGAAGGCTGGAAGAAAGCATGGAAGGAAGGCAGGCTGTGGTTTTGGACTCTGCCACCCAGAAACGGTGGTGCTTAGACATACCTCTGGGATTCAAACCGAAAAACAGTCACAGAATGATTTGAGAAAATGGCAGACTCATTTTTCCCCCTAAACAAACAAACAAACAAAGCACGTCATGTCACTTAAAAAAGGCACGTGCAGCGTGGCGACGACAATATTCGCAGATAATGTTTCATGGACACCTGTGGTTACATATTAATGTTATGGGACAGCTTTTGAAAAGCTAGGTAACAGCTGTTAATGTATACATTAATGAACACTTAACTGTGTTCCAGGCGCTGTGCTAAGCGTTTGATGTGCATTATTGTTTTTATTTTTATTTTTAATTTTTTAAATAAAGATTTTATTTATTTATTTGTCAGAGAAAGAGGGACTGTGCGTGCAAGCACAAGCAGGGGGAGGGGCAGAGAAAGAATCAGACTCCCCGCTGAGCAGGGAGCCTCTGATGTGGGGCTCGATCCCTGGACCCCGAGATCAGGGCTGGAGCTAAAGGCAGACGCTTAACAGACTGAGCCAGCCAGGCGCCCCTGCATTTTTGTTTTTCATCTACACAGTCTAAAAATGGGGCGGGTACTGTTATTTTTACAGGGGGGAAAACTGAGGCTCGGTATGGTTTCGCACTGGACTGAAGTGCATCACACATGCATCTATTGGCCATAGAGCCTAAATCTAGTTCTCTGGGATGTTAAAGCAGGCGTCCTTCGGGGCCCGCACTGTCTGGTTCCTTGAAGGTGAACGGGGACTTCCTCATCAAAACTTTTTCTGGTCGCCTTTTTCTAATTCTGCACCTCCACTGAGTTATCTTCTCTTGGAAGCAAAAGCTGCTCTCACCCTTGAGGAAGGAATGTTGGCTCCCAGGTTCCAGAAGGTAGAGTGGATTTGAGAGAACGACTGCAGAGGATCTGAGGGAGAGAAACGACTGAGACTTAGAACACGAAATGCCTCCTAGTATCCGCTGAATGAGTCCTGGGTCCGTAGCAGACAGTGTGGCCCCGGCAGGAACAGAGCCGTATCCTACATTTGGAAGTTGTTCAGAAAGTAGATCTTAAAAGATAGATGTTAACTTACTATGATCATGTGGTCATCATTTGATATATTTGCATATATATGCAATCATTAGGTTGTACACCTAAAATTAATACCGTGTTATATGTCAGTTATAGCTCAATTAGGAAAATACATTAACATGGCCAGGGAGCATTGAAGACTCAATACTCTTCTTAACAAAGATACGTGCACGGTGGTCAGTAGTAGGATACTTTCAGCAGCTTCCCTCTTAGTCGTCATGTGACTTTGTTGAGATCTTTGTAATGACCCTGGTCGCCACATTTTTGAGCAGTCTGCTCTTGAGCAACTACCCAAAATTGTAGTTTCTGCTCTTCAGAGCTACCTCTCTTTCTCCTCCTCTGTCCTTGCACATATCACACGAGAAAAACAGGGAGACGTTCAGCATGATGGTTGGATTTACATGTATAGATTTTCCTCGATTTATGATGGGTTTATGCCCTGATGAACCCATTGTAAATTGAAAATATTATAAATAAGAATTCCATGTAATACACCACCTGCCTTATGTTATAGATCAGCCTAAGCCACCTTAAGGTGCTCAGAACACTCACATTAGTCTACATTTGGATAAAATCATCTCACACAAAGTCTATTTTTTTTTTAAAGATTTTATTTGTTTATTTGACAGACAGAGATCACAAGGAGGCAGAGAGGCAGGCATAGAGAGGGGGAAGCAGGCTCCCTGCTGAGCAGAGAGCCCGATGCGGGGCTCGATCCCACGAGCCTGGGATCATGACCTGAGCCGAAGCCAGAGGCTTTCACCCACTGAGCCACCCAGACACCCCTCACACAAAGTCCATTTTAGAACACAATGTTGAATAGCTCATGTAATTTATTGAATACTGGGCTGCACGTAAGAAGCAGAGTGGTTGTCTGGGTACTAAATGGTTGTCACTGTATCGGTTGTTGGCCATTGTGGTTGTGTGGTTGCCTGGGAGATGTGGCTCGCTGCCACTGCCCAGCATCAGGAGAGAGGGTCCTACTGCATGTATATCGTTAGCCTGGGGAAAGATCCAAATTCAAAATTCAAAGTGCAGTTTACACTGAATGCAACATCGTGAAATAAAAAAAAAAAATTAAGTTAAGCCATCCTATGTTGGGGAACCTTACACAATATGAAATGATTACCATGGTAGGTTCAGCTAACATTGATCTTCCCATATAGAGTCCAAAAAAAAAAAAAAAGAAAAAATGGAGTGCCTGGGTGGTTTTGCCAGTTAAGCATCTGACTCTTGGTTTGGCTCAGGTCATGAGGTCAGGGCCGTGAGACTGAACTCGGAATTGGGCTCCGTGCTGAGTGTGGAGCCTTCTTAAGATTCTCTCTCTCCTTCTCCCTCTGCTCCTCCCCATGGCTCACACTCACTCTCTCTCTCAAAAAAAAAAGGAGGAAGAGAACCGTGGATAGAAGGTGTCTAATGATGGGAAGCATGTACTTCATGTCACTTATGCTTTTAAAATGTAGATTTCTTGGTGCCCTTATAAGAAAGTAAAACAGGGGCGCCTGGGTGGCTCAGTGGGTTAAAGCCTCTGTCTTTGGCTCAAGTCATGATCCCAGGCTCGTGGGATCGAGCCCCGCATCAGGCTCTCTGCTCAGCGGGGAGCCTGCTTCCCCCTCTCTCTATGCCTGCCTCTCTGCCTACTTGTGATCTCTGTCTGTCGAATAAATAAATAAAATCTTAAAAAAAAAAAGAAAGTAAAACATGTCTGAATTCCTTTTCAGGTTGGGAATTGATGGGAATATTTTGGACAGTACACTTAACTAGCTAAGTAGCTTTAGCATTCCTTAGCAACCAAAGCATTTTATGTCTTATAGAGATCTCAGGAAGTTTTTTGGAAGGTATTTCTTCATATGTGTGACACAGAACAGAATTTTGGACTGAATTTAAATAAGAATGAAATTTCAGATTCAAAGTAGCATTGTGACATATGGTTTGCATATAAACAAGGATAGAATGCTTTTAAAGCTTTCCACTGTATTTTTTTTTTTAAGATTTTATTTATTTATTTGACAGACAGAGATCACAAGTAGGCAGAGAGGCAGGCAGAGAGAGAGAGGAGGAAGCAGGCTCTCTGCTAAGTAGCAAGCCCGATGTGGGGCTTGATCCCAGGACCCTGGGATCATGACCTGAGCCGAAGGCAGAGGCTTTAACCCACTGAGCCACCCAGGCGTCCCTCCACTGTATTTTTTTAAAAGCAGGTAGTCTAAAGGCATCTGTTTTTGTTGAAATTTTTAAATCACAAATTTAAAAAACTCCATAAAACAAACTCGGAAGTATAAAAAATGTATAAAGGGGCAGAAATTAAAGGCTGAAATCCTCGGTCAGAGAAAATATCAGCATTCACATCTCCCTCCAGCCTTGTTTCTAGTCATGATTTAGGTAGCTGCCAGGACACATTGTATCAGTCAGGATGGGCTCGGTTATGATACGATAATAAGCACATCCCAGCTGTGATTGTATAAAACTGCAGATAGGGCGTTTCTTGGCACGCTGCTTGTCCATCCCAGATCTGTCGAGGATCCTCCCCCCATGTCCTGGCTGTCCTCATTCAGAGAGATCACAACGAGCGGGAGCATTTCTGGTAACTGCGGCAGGGTGGAAAGTGTGCTCTGATTGGCCACACAGTGGACACTGAATGCTAGCGCAGGAAATCTCATATATTCTGCTCACAAATCAATAGCAGGAGCCAGTTCCATGGTCTCATCAACCACAGGCCATCTTTACATCATGTAAGATTTATTAAACATTACCATTATTAGTCAGCAGTACCTTTTAGAGCTTAAGTTGAATTGTATGAAACTCAGAGTTATGTTTCTCTTCATGTGAGTTAATAGTTCACTTTTAAAAAAAAGTTTATTTATTTATTTATTTGACAGAGAGAGAGAGAGAGAGAGAGAGAGAGAGAACGAGAACAAGTAGGCAGAGAGGCAGGCAGAGAGAGAGGCGGGGAATCAGGCTCTCCACTGAGCACAGAGCCCGATGCGGGGCTCGATCCCAGGACCCTGAGATTGTGACCCGAGTCCAAGGCAGAGGCTTAACCCACTGAGCCACCCAGGCACCCCGATAGTTCACTTTCAATTAGGTCTTCTTAGATTGCTGAGTGTTAATTTGTGTTGGTCTTATTTATTATATCTGGTGTTGGAAAGTATATATATTTCCCACTCCAGATGTTTCCTTCTATGATTTGAGGGACCCATCCATTGAACATTCTTTTCCTCTGGTGACTTAATTGGTAACCTGACTGGTGAGGTTGGAAGGAGAAATTGGGCACCATAGCCTTGGCCTTCCTTTTTCCTTCTTCAGGAGAAGGAGCTGCCCACGGGAAGTGCCACCTGATCTTCTCCCCCATGCTGTTGGGAGCAGTCTGCCAACAGCACCCTGCCCCAGCTGGGGTGATCCATCATCCCAGTTTGCTCAGGCTGTGGGGTTTCCTGGGATGTGGGACTTTCAGTGCTAACACTAGGAGAGTCTCTTTCAGTGACTGGCTTGTCAAACCTGGGTAATTCTAGGATCTGGGCCGGGGAAGCCTATTTGTTCCCTTTAAAAGTCATATCCTCTGGACGCCTGGGTGACTCAGTTGGTTAAGTGTCTGCCTTTGGCTCAGGTCATGATCACCGGGTCCTGCGATCCCACATCAGGCTTCTTGCTTAGCAGGGAGCCTGCTTCTCCCTCTGTCTGCTACCCCCACCCCTAGCTTGTGCACTCTCTCTCTCTGACAAATAAATACAAATACATAAAATCTTTAAAAGTCACATCCTCTACCATCAGGTTTATCAGTAATATCAGTGATCAAGGTGGTAATTTAGTGTCCCACCAAGGACAGGTTTTTGTCTCATTTCTCAGTTGGACCAGAACTCAGGCAGGTAGGGGAGATGCTATTTATTGGGTCTGTCCAACCTGAGCACTGGACTAGGACTGTCCCCACTCGTCCTTTTCCCCATGGCCTTACCATGGACTGATCTGGCCGCCTCCACAAATAATGAACCCAGATCTGAAGTTGCACTTCTCCAAGATAAACATCCCCAAGGGAGTCATAAGCATCATCTCGTTGAGGTCTAAGATCAGAGTTTATTTATCTATTTGGCTTCTGTCGTGTAATTTCTCCAAAGCCTAGGGATGTTTAGATAACCAGACCCATGGTGATTAAGGGTGGGTCAGATCAAAGTAGGGGCCGAAGAGCCGGGGGAGGACATAACTGAGGAGTGTGGGAAGGATGGCGTGCACTGGGACAGCTCCATCATGAGGAGGGCCAGGTTGTGGAGCGAGTCAAAGAACAATTTCTGATTTCTTAGGGAACGAAATAGCACGGCCCTGGGGGGCTGGATTCACTTCAAACATGGAGAACGGCGGAGAGCAGCCCGTGTGCCAAGAGATCTACTCCTGGTTTTCAGACGGAAACATTGTCACATACGCTGTTCTCTCTGACTTCTCATAAATCACCCAATGTTTCAGCCAAAGCAAGGATGAAAAGAAACAAAAGCTCCTTTGAAAGTCGTGTAAGTTCTGCCCTGCATAGCTGTCATTTTTACAAAGAGAGACTCTGAAATGTTTTTGAGATCTCTTTTGGCTGATACTCGGTTGGTTTCACGGATCCGTGCAATGGTGACAAGCGCGGTGTCCAGCAGCTGGCACAGCAGGGCTCCGCTGCCGATCGTGACAGCTTCTGGAGAGAAAGCACTGGAATGCTGGGTTTGGCCGTGTGTTCACACAGGTGACTTCATGCCGGAAATCCGCCCAATGTGTCTGTGAATATGTGAATCATTTTGTTCATACCTTCCTGCAGGTCACTTGGACGCCTAAATTCCCCAACTACCTCAGAGTTCTCTGTAACACCGAACTTCTAGATCGTTGTATTTTTCCTTTTGTTAGTATAGTATTTCTGGGAGCCATGTTCTGGGGAACTTGTGAAAAATGCCGGTTTCTGAGCCTCCTTCAGATCCTTTGGGTCAGAATCCCCGGGGTGGGGCTTGGTGTCTGACTTTTAGCAAGCTTCTCAGATTCCTCAGATGCAACTCACCGATGTGCTAGGATCTCCCCTAGTGGCTTTCTCCATTTCTAAGGGGTCCCTTGTGATGGGACTTCATTTACTTCCTGCAGTCCTTACCCCTCCCCCACCTTTCCTTTAATGATCTGTTGTCTTGAAGGGCGGCTCTTATTATTGCAGGACATTTTGAGGTCATCAACTTGAACTTAATCTGGTCAGTCATCCTTTTCATGGTCTCAGACTCACTGAGAATAAACACAAGCCCTTCCCTAAAGGAGAGACACATAGGCAGTCTTCGGTCTCATTTTCTTGGCTACAGGGGGGAACCTTTTCTCTTCTGAGGCTCTGTGGCTTAAAAAAAAGAAAGCAAGAAAGTCAGACTCCTTTGCTCCCTTCCCCCTTCTTGATGGGAAGGTGGGAATGAGGTACTAATTATTTTGTCAGGAACAGAAAAGGCAGATCTTGTCTTTCTCCCCCGGACCAGTTATGCGGCCAGTGAGTTTATGCACATATTTTTTCTGCTTTAGGCAAAGACACACCAGAGCTGGTGATTTCTGTAGCCACTGGGGTTTTAAAAGCAGGTTTTAGGATCTTTCAGCAGTTCATGATGTTGGAGCGGGGATTAAGCTATGTGAGTGTGTTCTCGGATGTGGAAAATGCCCACTGTGTCTTGCAAAATTGGCCCCAATGCCATGGAAGCATTTCAGCCAGGGGCCCTCTGCAGACTGATGAAGCTGGATTTTTAAGCATTGCTTCGGAAGACAGCAGTTACCATGTCATTTCTAAGTTGTTAGCTTTTTATCAGGGCTGGGGGAGGCGGGGTAGGGGGTCTAGAAGAAGGCCTAGGATTGGTTCTTGACCTTTTGGTGTAATTGAGGAAAAGTGATCAACATGCATGAAATGAGAGAAACACAGTACAAGGGCGGGTAAGCTTATATTAGCCAAATTGTAGGTGCTGTAGGGATTCAAAAGAGAGAGGACCCAGGGAACACTGAGTAACGGGGCAAAGCTTCTTGGAGAAGCTGCACCTGAACTTTACCTTGAAGGCTTTGGGAGGACACTGGAGAACAAAGAAGGACAGGGAAAGGCTCAGGGATGGGGCTGAGGGGGGCCAGTGTGGGCATTAACCGGGCAACAGCAGGGTTTCGGTCTAAGACCCACGGGGGGAATAGGTGGAGGGAGCAGGAGAAGAAGCTAAAAACAAAACGCAACAGGAAATAGGGGGTAGTCGAATGTTTCTGAACGGGGGGGGGGGGGGGGGGGGGAGGGGGGTGCATGTTTAAAGAAAAGCTTTTGTGGTTGTGTGGAAATGACTTTGTGACCTAGGGTCTCACTGCAATTCAACAATGTAGCAACTACCTTGCTGGGTTCTGGCTCGCTGGGATTTGGCTCAAAGTGCTGATGCTTCCTTTTATTTTTCCTATTTATCAAGTGATGATGATGATGATGTTGATGGTAATGATGATGATGGTAGTGACGATGGCGATGATGACTTTTGCAGCCCTGTGCAATGTCCTTACATCAACCGATCAGAAAGGACATGGCCTTGTGCTGAGTGGGTTTCCTCAGCCCCCTCTAGTTCAGCAGCTAGACCTTGCCTGGTTGGATCCTGGGAGGTGCGGGTGATGCTGGGGGAATTTTCGGAGGAGGTCAGAGAAGTGCCAATTTACCAGGTTTTTAAAGAAGTACCTTTGTTGGAGGGGGCATGCCTAGCTGGTTTGGTGGGTGGGTGTGTGACTCTTGATCTTGGGGTTGTGAGTTCGAGCTCCACATTGGGTGTAGCGATTACTGAAATCAATCAAGAAATCTTTGGAAAAAGCAAAACAAAACCAGAAACTACCTTCAGGGAAACAGTTCAATATCTTAGCAGCTAGTGCAGCTGCACTAGAGAGACCTGACTGGATATCAGCTCCTCGTTGATCTTTAATTCTTGATGGTACGTTTTCTGCATTGCTTAGCTGAAAGCAGGTAATGTGGAGGCTCAATGATGTGTTCTGTATCATACAACAAGAAAAAAAAATCATTCTGTATGAGATTTATCCCTGTTTTTATTCCTGTTTTTATTCTGGTCAAAGATTTGCTCGATTTCAGACCTTTTTTAGAAAAAGGTTCTATGAGAGTGAGGGAGGGGAGCAGATAGGGAAAGAAGAAAGAATATTCCAGGCAGGAGTGTAACTGTGTATTCTCTGTCCACACCTGATGGCAAAGCAGGGGGAGTCCAGTCGGTCGGGAAGGCCATCCTCAGGAGGCATTTGTGCCAATGAAGAGTTCTCTGATAGGTCTCAGCACCTTGCCGTTGAGTGGATACACGAATGCGAGAGAGTGAAACAAGAAAAGAAGGCTGAAGGGAGAGTTATGACTCTCAGCTTCTAGCTCTAGCTTGATGGTGAGCCAGGGATGGAACTAGGGACAAATCCATCACGAGCGAGCGAGTGAGTGAGCGCACAAGCCGGGAGAGAAGCAGACTCCCTGCTGAGCAGGGAGCTTGATATGGGACTCGATCTTAGGACCCTCGGATCAGGAACTGAGCCAAAGGCAGATGCTTAACTGACTGAGCCACCTAGGCGCCCTCATCTTTCTGGAACTCATGACCCCGCACTCCACAGACTATTGTGGCATCCAGCGTGATGATACCTGTGTGTGTCCTTGTGAGCACTGAAGCTTCATGCAAAAAGAAGCATTCTTCATGTCTTTCCATAGAAGCTTGTGTGTTTTTTCCAGATAGCCACCTAATTCACTTTGTCAGTGGAGTTGCCTATTTTCCCTCAAGTGGGTCTTTCCTCCCACGTAAGAGCAGCTGAAGTGGGTGTCTGTGCACTTTTGGCTAGTTCTGTATTTTTGTGCTATTGAGGCTGATGGGCCATTGTTAGGAGGGGAGCTCCACTGCCCAAAGGGACTTCTTGGGCAGTTGCCACCAGTCAAATCCTATGAGCTAATGTCCCCTGGGGTTTCAGTACTGGGGAGACCTGGGAAAACAGACTGCAGACCAGAGAGTTCTGGAGCATCTGACCCTGATGGGAAGCCCCGTTGCCCCCACTCAAATGGTCCCCCACAACCAGGATGGTCCGGGTGTGGGTTGGAAATCAGCTGGTCCCCCCACTAGGTTAGAGTCACTGAGGAGCCAGAATATACTCCTGGCCAAGGGGTGGGTGTGAGCTGAGGACTTGGATTGTCCTGTCTTCAGTTTTCTTCACTCTCCTAATTATTTCCGGGCAACCCCTCTCCCTGATGTGCAGAGGATTGGCCTCTATTTATGGAACTTGTGGGCAAACCTTGATTATGGGGCCCTACTTTCTAAGTAGGGCAGTCAGGTTCATGACCCCCCACCCAAGGTCTTTATGAATACCAAACAAATGGCAGAGGAACTTGGATCTGTAACTAGAACGTCCCAGTTGAAGACCTAGATGAAGCACTCAACGGCTGGGAGCGTGCTGGGAACATGCTGGGAGCACTGGGCAAGGCTGGTTGGGCCACTCAAAACGTTATGAGCTGTGGTTCTGTGTCTTAGGGGATTCTGTGTCCCTAGCCCTCAAGGTTTGTTGTGAAGATCAAATGAGATCTGTTTGAGGAAATGATTTTAAATCACCAAGCGTGGAACAGTGTAAGATCTCTTCTTTACTACCACATCAGGGCTCTTTGGGCAAAGGAGGAACTCTGATCACTCAGTTACTGCTATTGTGCAACTTTTGGGATGTTGTCAAGGTACAACTGTGTCAGCTTGGCTGTCCCTTCGAACCTCTGGGAGCTGTGCTGTTCTGGATGGCAAGCTGTTGCTTGAGGCGACAGAGAAGGAAGTGGCTTAAGCAGCTTGCCCTTTAGACACACCTGGGGGTATTCAGATTGCCAGGCAAGGGGGCGAGACTGTTGCCGATTTCCTCTCTCCCATTCCAGGCTGGCTTTGTTGGTGTGCAAATGCTTCTTTAGGGGCCCGTGTGATAGGGCGGTAGGGAGAAGACAAGGCAGACGCGGCGTGGTGTATGAAATGTTCTCTGTCCAGTCTAGAGATAGCCAGTAGCAGATGGTTTTTAAGGAAGGGGAGCTGGCCAGTGTTCACTGCCCACTCCGTATCCCGGCCCTTAATCCCATTTCCAGAAAAGGCAAAATTGTTCTCCTCCCAGTAGGTGCCAGAGAGGAGCTGTCCCCTGGGCTGGTTCTGGGTTGTGTCTCAACTAGCGGTTTTTTTTTTTTTTTAATGGCCTAGATTGGGCCAAAATCTACTCTACCAAGTCTCCTTTTTCTTCATGTGTTCAAAAGGATATGAAATCCATGTTTGGGACCTATTAACACTCATTCATCACCGACCATTTGGCAAGAGTTTTGATCCAGGAATGATTTCCTGCCTGGGGATGAGGCCCATCCCAGGGCAGTGGGTTTCACCCCTTCCTCTGCTCTTGCCTTGTGGTGTGACGTGGGCTGGTCTACCTGTCCTTTGTGTTATTACCCATATCTTCAGCCTTAAGAGATGATGCCCTTTTAATTTGAAAAACAAAAACTAAATGTAAACCAAAACTCACTAACCTTCCAAAACAGGGGTAAAAAGGTACCTTTTGAAAAGAGGAAATTGCTTTTTATTAGGTGTCAAAACCAACAAAAAAATCTCCCAACATCTCCAAACGATTGGGAGTTGCCATGAACCGCTGACCCCATTCCGTTAGGTTGGCAAACGGTCTCCGAAAGCCCGCCATCCAAGCAAAACGGTGAGCTTGCCCTGTGCCACAGAGCAGCT
The DNA here is from genome assembly GCF_922984935.1 of Meles meles. Classification (NCBI taxonomy): domain Eukaryota; kingdom Metazoa; phylum Chordata; class Mammalia; order Carnivora; family Mustelidae; genus Meles; species Meles meles. The sequence continues at coordinate 164,890,765 of NC_060067.1, read as the reverse complement.
CCGTCTCACACTGAGAGACGTTTCCATATCTGCCCGAGGGTGCCAGTGTAGTCTTGGTACCTGTCTTTGGTAAGAGACACTCACTGGTAGATTCATAACACTAGCTGGGTGGCCTTGAAGGACAATAGTGTGATCGCGTCATTTGAGACACGAGGAAACGGCCGCTCAGAAAGGGAGACATCCGCCCAAGTCACATGTGGGTTGATGGAACTTGTTCAAAGTACTTGTCATGTCTCAACAGCCAGCAACCCAGCAGCTAGGTGCATAGACACGTGACACAAATCCCAATTTACAGGAGTGGAAAATATGGGCGCTCTGGATAGTGCACTTAAAAGAATTGCTCCAGGGACCCCCCCCCCCCGCAAGTTGTGGGAGTGGAACCCCAACCTTGAGAGCAGTGTTCTTCCTACTAAGTTTCTGGAGACTTTAGAAAGCAATACCCAGAGACAGTCACAGTCCTAGCTCACCAAGTATGAGGTTGGGGCTACATAAGGAGATCTGGCCAAGGGGCTCTCAGCAGAATGGAACAAAGTTAACAAGAAACAAACTTTGGTTCTGTTAAGCCACTGAGATTTTGGAGGCATTTTTTGGTCATTGAGGCATAACCAAACTTATCCCCATCTACGCAGAGACCAACTCTGCAAAGCCCCAAGTTCTACACTCTTCCTGTGACATCGTCACCCAAGGACCCGGAGTCTCTCGGATGCTGTTGGAATATACCTCACAGAGGAACCAACTCAATTTTAGTATTTATGGATATTTGTTTTTAGAAAAAGATTGGTGTTTGAACTGAGGTTATGTGACAGCCAGTGCGAGTACAAGATTTCAAAATACCTAAGGGCTATGGCTGAAATTAATGAGTCCTCTTTTCTGGGGGAGAAAAACTTAGGAGGGAAAAAAATAATAAAACACGACGTAAAACTCTGGTTTCAAAGAAAGGGGTTGCATGCTCTGGCTCTACTAAATGCCTAGAGAAATAGTAATTTATTTAAAAACATCAACTGCTCAACTGCTGGCGTTGGTCTGGGACTGAGCGGGGATGCAGGGTTTACGACTATGTACCCTGCATGTCATTTGGGGTTATGCGCTATCTTCTAGCAGTGCCCCCCCCCCCCCGCCCACATTCCTATCAGAATGCCTCTTAGAAATCTTTACTTTTTTTTTTAAGATTTTATTTATTTATTTATTTATTTATTTTTTAAAGATTTTATTTATTTATTTGACAGACAGAGATCACAAGTAGGCAGAGAGGCAGGCAGAGAGAGAGGGGGAAGCAGGCTCCCTGCTGAGTAGAGAGCCCGATGCGGGGCTCGATCCCAGGACTCTGGGATCATGACCTGAGCCGAAGGCAGAGGCCTTAACCCACTGAGCCACCCAGGTGCCCCTTATTTATTTATTTGACACAGAGAGAGAGAGAGAGAAATCTCAAGTAGGCAGAGAGGCAGGCAGAGAGAGAGGGGGAAGCAGGCTCCCCGCTGAGCAGAGAATCCGATGTGGGACTTGATCCCAGGACCCTGCGATCATGACCTGAGCTGAAGGCAGAGGCTTAACCCACTGAGCCACCCAGGCACCCAGGAATTTTTACTTTTGACTTCAGGTATTTTCTAGACTGAAAGGGAAGGAAACAAAACATCATCGAAAATACCCTGGGCCTTGCTTAATTTCTGGGATAGAGATTGTGACCGGCAGAGCACTTTCCTTCATTTCTGTTGTGTTCTGTCACAAACTTAAAAGCAGCTTGAAAGGAGGAACGAGCTTCCTACATTCTACATACTCTTGTATGTCGGATGATTTTATAAAAGGCCATGTTGTGACTCATGATCCATGCGGGGTAACCCCTCCCCATTCTCCCCCTCCATATCCTCTGTCCCATGAGCCAACTTGTTGTCAAAAATATTCACAACTGGGGGATTACCATCAGATTAAAAAAAAAACAAACAAAACAAAAAAACCTGTCTCTGAGATGAGCTCTGCATATGTCTTCCTGTCTCAGTTTTTTTCTGAGAGGCTATTTTTTTTTTCTTTCCCAAACGGCAAAAAAAATCACTCCCCTCTTTTTTGGAGGTTGTGAGAAGATAAGCCCTAGGTGGAAAAAGTATCATTAAAAATTAAAAAAAAAAATCATGCTTTCCACTTTTCAGGACACTTTCGTTTTCATGATGCCGTCTGATTTTCCCAGCATCTCTGTGAGGTGTGTTGAGTACACATTTTAGTCCTGATTTCCCAGACAAAGGAAGTGAAGTGCAGAGAGCCTCAGGAACACAGGAAATCAATCTCAAAGTCAGGACCAAAACCTAATGCAGTGTTCCCAAGTGATAATAGGGAACAAATAGCTCTTTGTACAACCTTGGGAGACCCAAGGTTGATTTCTTATCTGCCACTACATGGGAGTGTGATCTTTAACAGAGCACTTAAAATCCTTGCCCCGTAGTTCTCATTCACACAGTGATGGGGTTAGCTGAAAGTCCTTTATGATCTCAACCCCTCCACGGTTCTTTCCGCTCTATAAAGGGGTCACAAGGGGGGACTACATGTAGGGACAGGGGGCACTCCTGGGGAATGGCGCGTGGCGCCTCCCAGGTGACTGAAAGACTTGGTGATCATGCCCGCAGATGTCTGGGGTCGGCCTTCTCTCTTTTTCCCAGGCCCTTGGCCTTGGGGAGGGGCCCAGCATGCCAGGCGTGCCCACCACATGCGGAAAGAAGAGTAACGTCTTTGCGTCTTACCTATCTCCGAATCTGACGCACCATTGGGACTCCAGAGCTGGCTGAGCGATTGGTGCCTTCAGGAGTAAGGATTGTTTAAAAAGAGAGGGAAATATGGTGACTCGGCCCAGAGGCCAAAGATGAACGGGACCTGTGTTCACTAGGAGGAAATTCAGAGTGAAAAAAAGATTCGCTTCTACTCTCTTCCCACAGGGGCAGCAAACCCTGAGGGAACTTCATTTTTCCCCCCTTTAATGAATGCTAACATTTATCTTGTTGGCAGAGGTTTATCTTCCTCTGGATCCTCATGGAGACCTTGGAAAATATTGGAATGCTATAACAAAGGACACAGCCCTCAAAAGATAAGTGCCTGCTTTTTAATAAGGAACTGCTGTCAAGTAAAATGGTTTAAGGAGAATGGCTCAAAAAGGCTCAAAAAAAAAAAAAAAAAAAGGTGGGGGTTTGTGTTTTGCTTTGGGTGGCACTCTGGAGTCAGTGCCCAGGGAAAAGGTCTGCCCTGTCCCGGATGGGGCTGATGAGAGGGGACAATGCTGGGTCAAGGTCACTGGTCAGGAGGCTGGGCACCTGTTTTCATGTGCTATTTGTAGCCTGAGGGTGGTTTGAACTTGGATAAGTCAGTGCTCCTCCCCACACCTCCCCTTACTCAACAGCAGAACAAAGGAATCAGAAACTTGTAAATTTCCTGTGAAGAAATCTTTACTTCCAGTGTGGCCCCTTGAAGTAGCTGCTGCTTTTTTTTTTTTTTTTTCAGCGTAACAGTATTCATTCTTTTTGCACAACACCCAGTGCTCCATGCAAAACGTGCCCTCCCCATCACCCACCACCTGTTCCCCCAACCTCCCACCCCTGACCCTTCAAAACCCTGCTTTTTGATGGACTCTCCTTTCCATGCCTCTCATGACTCTCCCCATTGGGCAAGCTTGTAATCTCTCACAATGGCTTCCCCAAGGAGTCTGGGTCATTCTGCCGGGACACCTTCGGAAACGGGGTAAGTTTTCCATCACCTCTGACAGATGAGTGTGTCTTTCCTTGAAATTTGTGGTTCCCAAACATCTGTGAGGGGTCAGAAGCATGAGAATGATCCCATTCCCTGGTTCACAAAATAAGGCGAAACCGAAGGAGACCCACCCCACGTCCACACCCTTGTGCCTTGGAATCCCTAGGGTCGGTCTCTGAAACCTAGGCATTTAAGTACATTTCTTAGGTTGGAACCCACTGACAGCTGAAGTAATCGCTCAGGTTCTTTTCTGGCTTTTTGAGAACAAAGCTGTTATGAACAGAGCTCCCGGAGTTGAAACGAGAAGGGCTTAACCAGAATGTTGAGCACCGCCGGACCTTGCAAGCTTACCCCGCACTGCTGCTCTCTTCAGTTTGGCTTCATGGGCCCCTCAGCAGCCCCCTGCTCACTCACCCCAGTCTGTATTCATGCTTTCGACTCTACCTTCAAGGTCAAGGTCACTGTCCCTTTCTAATTTCATCCTCCTCTTTCTAATTTCATTCATTTTTTTGCAACTCAGCACAAGTCCCTCTCCTCCAAAATACTATCTCTGTTCACTGAGCCCAAATGTATTGTCCTTATGTCCCCCACCCCAGATTCATCCCGCAGCCATTCACATCCCGCAGCCTGTCTTGTGATGTACCTTGTGGAGCTGAGGCACGCACATCCCTGACTTTAAGAGCGTGAGCTACTAGAGGGCAGGTGGCCAGGGCCAGACCTTTCTCTGGCATCTTCCTTGGTGCCGAACATTGTGCCTGTCAGAAGGAGGAGCATCCTGGGGGCCTGTCCTCTTAGGACCAGCTGACCCAGCTACAGGACCAGAGGTCAAGTTGTAGGGAGGCTGTTGGGGGCTGGATTGGGGCAGGGGTGGCAGGAGGACATTGCTGACAAGGTGAGACACTTGCCTCTAGTATGTCCAAAGACACATGCCTTCAGTGCATGCAGGAGAGTGTTGGGTGTGCCTGCATTCTCGTCCTGGCAACTGCCACCCATGCTTTTCCTTCACACACTCTCTTGGGCACATGATGGCCCTCTCCCCCGTCAAGGACGGTGTTGATGTTTATTGTAATTTGACTTCCCATTGGTCAAGAGAAGGTGAAGGTTGATCCTACATATTGTCATTTAGCACATGGTTTAAGCACATTGGTTCTGAGAAGTCTAGATCGGTGCTATCTAGTATAGTGGTGACAGGGAGCTCTTTAAATTTGCTAATTAAAATTAAATGCAAACTTAAAATTCCCTTTTTCAGTTGCACCAGTCACATCACAGGTGCTCAGTTACCACCTATGGCTAGTGGCTACCATTTTGGACGAGTGTGATAAAGAACACTTTGATTGTTGTAGAAAGTTCTACTGGATAGCCCTGGTCTAGACGGTCTGGGTTCCAACCCTGGCTCCTCCACTCACTTGCTGCGTGATTTTGGATGAATTACTTAGAGTTTTGGTGTCTCAGTTTCCTCATTTATAAAGTGGAAAACATAATAGTACAGACCCCAGGAGACTGTGGAGGTTCAAAGAAATAATCCATGTAAAACGAGTGGCAGAACAGAGAGAGAACTCGGTGTTATCTGTACCAACCACAGTGGCTTGTATTATTGGCCCTCTTGGTTATCTGAATCCTGTCTCCCAAGCACTAGGTAGCCTGTCAGTGGATACTCGTTCTGTGTATGAAGCGTTAAGTCTTGGGAGAACAAAGAGCTCAGTTGAAAGGGAGTTAGAAGGTTACTTGGCATGGCCCGTCCTGTCGAGCCAAGACCGAGCTTCTCTCTGTGTACGTGCAGTGTCTTGGATCTGCTGCTGAACCACAGGACATTTTGATGCTTTCACCTTTTCTGAAAGGACAGAAATTTCCCTGACTATGGGCTTTCAGCCAAGGGTGAGCGTGTCTTGACCCTCCCTGCTTCTCTCGCTCTCTTTTTTTCCCACACTGAAAGCGTATTCCTTCTTAAGAGGAAGTTTGTTTTCCGTGTCCTGGAAATGTCAGGCTCCCCAGAGGGTTGAAGGGTGGACCTGTCTCAGTCAAATGTCTCTTCCTCTGATGCAGTGGGTGACCCCCCTGCTTTCTTGAATGACATCAGCTGAGCCGTAATCAAAGTACTCACGCCTGACTCACCATGCGCTGTGGAGAATTGACTTCCAGCGTAGCGGGGCGGGGGCGAGGTGGAGGAAATGGCCCTTGGCATGTGAATGACTTCTTGACTTTTGATTTAGACATTTTCAATTGTGGTCAGGCCTCGGCATTCCCCTGCTTTCTCTGAGCATCTGTTCATTCCCTTGCAGCTTCTGGACTTTAATTCCTCTCCAGCTTACAGTAAACCCACCCTGGGCTTCACAGATCACTGCGGAAGAGTTCAGTGGGTTGTATCAGCGGGGAGCTGAAACGCCAGATCCTTGCAGAACGTACCCAGATGCTAGTCTCCTCCGACTTGCACGTTCCCATCAATATACGGGAGCTGGAGCACCTGAGTTGATACATTTTGGTGTTTGCTGATGACTTCTGGGGGGAGAGAAGGCAGAGACTGAGGTTTTGGAAGCCAACCTTGGATTGCTTTCAGAAGCAAAGAGATGTCAGCTGTTTCCCAGCCCCTCAGCCATCTCGTCTCCCTTGTAATTATAACTCATTGTTCCACTGACTTCCTTTTCCATAGGACAGTGTCTCAAGGGTGGACCTGTCTCAGGGCAGGGCTTCCAGAAGCAGTCCTAGAGAGTGCTCAAACATGTGCACTGAGATTTTCCCAGAGCTCCTTAAAGCCTGGCTGATGAGTTTGTCTGAGAGCCAAACCCAGCCTACCCAGAGAGAAAATTCATTTACCATCGGGGCTCTTTCCCTACTGAAACAACGGGTAGCTCACCACCTCATCCATCATCTGGAACTCAGCACTCAAAAAAGTTTTCCCTTGTGCTCTCTGGTGCATACCAATACAGGTCTTTTCACTCTAGGGTATACTTCTTTCTAGATATCGACTTTCTGGGGTTACTTTTTATTTTCATATAATTTCAAAACTCCAGCAAAGTTCCAAGAATAGTACAAGAGACTTTTTTTTTTTAAAGATTTTATTTATTTGTTTGATAGAGAGAGACACAACAAGACAGGGAACACAAGCAGGGGGAGTGGGAAAGGGAGAAGCAGGCTTCCTGCTGAGCAGAGAGCCCGATGCGGGGCTCAATCCCAGGAGCCCAAGATCATGACCTGAGCCGAAGGCAGAGGCTTAACTGACTGAGCCACCCAGGTGCCCCTTTATACACCCTTCTTTACCACTTCACCAACTGTTGAAAATTTTCCCCATTTGCTTTTTTGCTTTCTTGCTTTCTCTCCGTAATTTTTTCATGTACTTTTGAGAGTAAATTGGACAAATTATGACTTTCACCCCTAAATATTTCACTGCGTATATTCTAAGAGTAAGAATGCTCTCTTACATATAACTCTAGTGCAGTTACTAGAGAATGTATAAAGCTTTTTAAGAAAACAAATATATTCTCTATAGCTTTCTTGAAGATTATTTTACTGCAAGCAAAACAACCCTTCTTCCACCCAACTCCATAAACGCATGTACTAAGGCTATGCTGTGTATCCATCATGATGCTGGGAATTGTGAACAATATGAGGAAAGTTTAAGAAACAGTCCCTCTCCGTATGGAGTTTCCTCCAAAAATTAAAAATAGAACTACTCGATGATCCAGCGATCACACTACTGGGTATTTACCCGGAGAATATAAGAACACTAATTCAAAGAGATACATGCACTCTGATGTTTATTGCAATATTATATACGATAGCCAAATTATGGAAGCTGCCCGCGTGTTTATCGATAGATGAGTGAATTTCATCGCAAACGAGTGAATAAAGAAGCTGTGGTATATATACACAGTAGACCATTATTTATTTAGTCATACAAAGAATGAAATCTTGCCATTTGCAACAGCATGGATAGATCTAGAAAGTAGAATGTGTAAGCCAGTCAGAGAGAGACATATTCCATATAATTTCACTCATATGTGGTGTTTAAGAAACAAAATGAATGAACGAAGGGAAAAAAAAAAGAGACAAACCAGAAAACAGATTCTTAACTAAAGAGAACAAACAGATGGTTAGCAGAGGGGAGGCAGGTGGGGGATGGGTGGAATAGGAGGATTAAGAGCACATCTTGATGAGCATTGAGTAATGTCAAGAATTGTTGAATAACTATATTGTGCACCTAAAATAATAGAGCGCTCTACATGAACTACAATGGAATTAAAAAAAAGTTCCTGTCCTAGTTGGGGATATAAGATATGTGAAAAGTTAAAAATGAAGGCAAATTTATTTATTTTTATTCTTTTTTAAAAAAAGATTTTATTTATTTATTTGACAGACAGCGATCACAAGTAGGCAGAGAGTCAGGCAGAGAGAGAGGGGGAAGCAGGCTCCCTGCCGAGCAGAGAGCCCGATGCGGGGCTTGATCCCAGGACCCTGGGTTCATGACCTGAGCCTAAGGTAGAGGCTTAACCCACTGAGCCACCCAGGTGTCCCATATTTTTATTCTTTTTTAAAAAAGATTTTATTTATTTATTTGTCAGAGTGAGAGCGAGAGTGAGAGAGAGAGCACAGGCAGGCAGAGTGGCAGGCAGAGGGAGAGGGAGAAGCAGGCTTTCTGCTGAACAATGAGCCGGATGTGGGACTTGATCCCAGGACTCTGGGATCATGACTTGATCTGAAGGCACCCAGGTGTCCCTATTTATTTTTATTCTTAATTATTTTAGGTGATACATTATTTTTATTTTTGTGTTATGCTCCCCCTGTCCCCAACAAAGAGCTCTCTGAAGTATATGGTGAAAGTTGAGTTCTATATATTTTCTCAAGTAGATTTTTTTAAAAAATCAAACTTTTTATCTTGAGATAACTGTTGATTGACATACAATTGTAAGAATACAGAGCGATGCCGTGAGCCCCTTAGCCAGTTTCCCTGATGGTAACGTCTTGCAAATCTATAGTACCATATGACAGGATACTGAAGTTGATATGGTCAAGACACACAATATTTCCATCATCACAAGCATTTCTCATATTGCACTTTTTTAGCCACACCCGTATCCCTCCTACGACATCCACTCTTTAAGCCTTGGCAACCATTAATCTGTTCTACATTTCTATAATTGTGACATTTGAGGAATGTTATATAAATGGAATCAAACAGTACACAACCTTCGGGGATTGGCTTTTTTCACTTGGCATAATTCTTAAGAGATTCATCCAGGTTTTTGTGTGCATCAGTAGTTCTTTTTTTTTTTTTTTTTAATTGCTAAGTAGTGTTCGTGGTCTGGTTGTACCACAGTTTAACCATTCACCAGTTCAAGTGTATTTGGGTTGTTTCTAGTTTTTGACTAATACAAAAAGCTGCTATGAACATTCATATATAGATTTTTCATGAACATAAATTTTACTTTTATTTATTTATTTTTAAAATATTTTATTTATTTGGCAGAGAGAGAGAGCACACAAGCAGCGGGAGGAGGGGGAGGGCAGAGGCAGAAGAGAAGCAGACTCCCCACTGAGCAGGGAGCCTGATGTGGGGCTTGATCCCAGGAACCTCAGGTCATGACCTGAACTGAAGGGAGATGCTTTATTGACTGAGCCACCCAGCCACCCCTGAACATAAATTTTAATCTGGGGAGGAGGTAAAGGGCAGATTTAAAAATAACATATTAATTGGTGAAGGCCTGTTTCTTTGGAGAAAATAATTTAAAATACCTGTGGAAGAACCATCAGAAAAACTGTAAACTCAATATTAAAATAATTGCTTAAAATTTATTTTTAAGCTGCATGAATTCCTTAGCTAATTATAAGATTGTAGAAAGATTTTGAGATAATTGACAGTAAAGGTTAGATTGCTTTGAATTTTTTATGACTTTAACCAAATCAGGGTAGAGAGCAGAAAAACCGTTTTCTGTTTTAGTAGACAAAGACTGCAATACCAAAAGTAAAGGAAATTGGTACTAAAACTCACTCGTAATATTGAGGTATTACAGGATTAGTGGGAAGCTTGACTGTGTCCTGTTTATTTTTGTAACTCTCCCCTTCCCTAGCACAGTGCCAGGCACATACTTGATGCTGGATACATGTTTTTTGGTGAAAAACAAAGGACTATCTTTGGAGCTAGGGACAGGGTACACGAATACATACCTTGGTGACAGCGGTTTTGGATCGTCATCATTTTTTCTTAAGATTATTTATTTGTGAGAGAAAGCAGAGAGAGAGAGCACACAAGTGGGGGGAGGGGGAGGTGCATGGTGCAGAGGGAGAAAGAGAAGCAGACTCCCTGCTGGGCAGGGAGCCCTACGTGAGTCTTGATCCCAAGACCCTGAGATTATGACCTGAGCAGAATGCGGACGCTTAACCGACTGAGCCAGCCAGGTGTCCCCATGCATTTTCATCTCAATCCGTAGAAACAAAGATACTGTTGTAGGAGCAAAAGCCAGTGGAACTGTATATGCCCCTTTGTTATTTTTTCAGCACTTGTCCCTTGTTTAATGAGAATGGAAAGAGAGACTAGTGTCTGGAGGAGCATGTGTGGGCACCCTCACTGCAACTCATGTGCCAAATGCCCTGGCCCTGCTGTGGGACTTGGATGGCCCATAAGAATGTATTATCTGAAGCTGAGTAGGTTCCAAAATAGGAAGTGGTCACTGCTCAAGTTCAAAAATAAGATAACTGGATGAAGTACATTGAAGAATTACAAGATGGTGGCCTGGGTAGGGAAATGCGAAATGGCAACAAGGTTCTAAAGTATCGAGTTAAGGGATAGGAGAGCTGAGTATGGAAGACAGGACTTGGCACTAGGCTTTCATGTACTTGCCCTGGGTGGGTTTGATCCTTTTTGGGTACAGATTGGAGTAGACACACAGTAGAACTCAACAAACATCCTTGAAATGAATAAAAACTAACGAACACCTTATATTTTAGGACATTAAAAGCCAACAAAGAACCTCTGAACCGAAGGCACTGTTGCTACCATCTGCAAGGATGTTCTCTATTCCCCACCTCTTTCCCTTTGCTGTGTACAGAGCTTGTTGTAGACTGAGTAGAACAATTCGTTTCATCCTGAATTTATAATCTCGGGAGCCTAACTATCACAGACGTGAAATATGAAGATGACGCCTGTCATTGTGGGAATCAACGACTGTCCCCTCAGGTTTTCCTCCTCTTACTTGTGGTCACTTACCCAAAGTGAGTCCCATCCCCTCACTTCGTTGAGCTCTCTCTTTATCTTGCCCTTTACCCATCCTCAGTCATTTACTCCCCTGGTTATAGTTCCTCCTCCTCATCAACAAGAACAACAACATCTTCATAATCTCATCTCGTGCCCTGCCCCCTCTCTGACCAACACCGCTGTCCTCCTGTTTCACTCTTTCTAGCAGCCCAACACCAAGAATCTCATCCCCTTAATCCTCATTCCCTCTTCACCTGTTTTAAATTCCACGTTCAATTATTATATTCCTTGCAAATAGCCTTGATTCGCTTTCCACTCTGATTTTATCGTACTCGTTTGGCCAAATCACAACCCTGATTAAATCCAACTATTTTTCTGTTTAGTATCTGTAAGCTCGGAGAAATGTAGCTGGAGGAAAACGTGTCATCACACTGGCTAATCTCATTTAAAAATTGTGCCCTTGAATCTAAAGTGGATTTTTTTATTGCTGAGAGACATTCTTACTCATCACTGCTGGTCATTTCACAATCTGTCACAATCTCATCCCACGCACTCCCTCCCATGGAACCTAGTTCTTAATTGAATTTTATCACAGTAAAACATGTACAGAGTTTAAAAAGTCAACAAATAATATTAGATATATAATGAAAAAACAACAGTTCTTTGTCACGTTTCCCTTTATTTCCAATTCTCACATTCTTCAGGTAATACTTTCAACTCTTTACACTGTTTCTTTGGTTTCCCTCACCAAGTACTGTGATTATATAGCATTATATTAGTATTTCTATTTTTTTTCGATTTTGTATTGCCTTTACACACACACATGCACGTATGCACACATAATGCACCCATGTTTCCTCTCCCGTCACTCTCTCGTTTTTCCAACATGCATTTCTCAAAATTCTTGGTTAAGTCATTCCTCAGTGTTTACATTGTACGTACTGTATAACTACTATTTGCAGCTGAGTTACATAGAATTCAAGGAAGTCATTCTTCTTTTTAAAAAAATAGCTTTAATTTTTCTCTCTGGAATTGATTATTGCCACTTTTCAATGCGCTAAGTTTCCTTGGTTGCAATCGCGAAATCTCCCAGATTTTCCCTCTGAAATAAGTCAACGAATCTTCTCTGAATATGCCAGATGTTCTTCTTGAGGATCTCCTTCCAGGAAACTTCCCCTGTTCTGCTTTGGCTAATTAGCTTCTAGCCTCCTGCGAAATCGCCATCCTGGGGCTTCTTTGCACCATCTTTCCATGGCTTCCTTCGCATCTCTCCTGTGTTGGAGCCCTGTTACTTGGATCCTCGTCTTCTTTCTCCCTTAAGTCTTTACTGTGGAAGAGTTCGGTTAGCCAGTAGCTTCCTGGGAAAGGTAGCTAGAGAGAGTTTTTGGGGTATACTGAAAGTCTAAAATACCTTTATTTCACCCATGTACCTGATCGATAGTTTGGCTGTGTACATAATTCTAGGTTAGCATCAATTTTCTCTCACCTTTTGATGGTATTGCTATACTGTTTTCTAGCTACTAGTGTTGCTAGTAAGGATTTTAATGACATTGGTAATATTTTTTGTAAATGAGCATATATTTGCTCTCTGCATAATTTTAAGTTCTCATCTTGTTCCTGGTATTCAGAAATGCCACATGAAATACCTCTGTATGGGATTTTTATTTTATTTTATTTTCACTCATTGCACTGCTTGTTAAGTCATCCTTTCAGTCTGAAAACAAATATTTTTCAGTTCTGAAAATGAATTATTATATTGTTGTTATATTACCATCTGATTGTTGCTCTCTTCCCTATTGTCTTCTTCCAAAATGCCTATTAGTTGGCCATTGTGTATCCTGGATTAACCGTCTCATTTCCTTACTTACCTCACCAATTTTCTCTCTCTTTTTCTCTTTGGTCTACTTTCTGGATTATTTCCCAATATTTTCACTGAACTTAAAATTCTCGCTATCATGCTTTTACTTTTCAAGAGCTCTTTCTTACATTCTGAATGGTCCCCTTCTTTATAGGATCATGTTCTTGTTTTGTGGGGCCAGTATTTCTTTTTTCTTTCTTTCTTTCTTTTTTTTTTTTTGCACACTACCAATGAAAAAATATGGCTCTTAGTCCTGGGTGGGACATTTGAACAAACAAAAACAACTTTGCTGAAGAAAACATAAAGGCCTCCGCGCTTGGGATTTGGTTTTAGTGTTGGGCATGAGATGTAATTTAAATATTCGTTCTCATGACTGACCCCAGGAAAGTATTTCTTTATGTCTCTTGCCTAAAGTCTCAAAGCTGGTGGGAATTGTTTAAATGCTGCAAGGGTCTGTGGGCGGTGTCACTAGGATTTAGAGAAGGACACTGCTTAGGTGAACGAGAAGGATGTGAATGACAGGAGCACTTACGTAAATGTGAAAAACCAGAATTAATGAATTTGTCAAATCCTTTTCTCAGATAATTTGAATGCAATAGATTCTTGCATAATACAGTATCACTTTCCAATAGTACCCCATATCCATTTCTTGCTCCTCTTCAGGTTTAAATTGTGGTTTTAGAGTTATTCACGGATTAGCGTAATATTTGCAACATTTGCTCATAACAGCTGAAGAACATTTTGCAATTTTAAACAAAAATACTCTTAAATTTGTGTATGTGTGGGTCTAGACGTAACATTGTGAAATGTGATACCAATTATTCATTGGCAACTAGAGGGACGTTGAACTGGGAATAGGTTTATTTTTATATAATATGTCATAGTAAGATGTAACTACATTAAAAAATTAAATAAAATCCAGCTTTACTGAACTAATTTTGATTTAAACTTTGATATTTTTATATAATTTGATTTTCATCTCTTAATTGTAACAGATCATTTTGAATGCTTTAGAAGAAACGACTTTTTGAAAAATATTTTATAAACCTCTTAAAGTTTCTTTTTGACATTTACTTTACACTTTCACTGAAAGTCTATTAGAATTTTGGAAACTTTAAAACAATTACATTTTATTTCAAAATTTCATTACTGTCAATAGAATCCAAAACATGTAAAAAATCTCTATACCAATAGTGATTTTACTGAAGTCAAGGAAAGAAAGGTAAAGTTTGTGGAATAAATAAATAATAATTATGAATCACGTATGACTTTATAACTGATCGGTGCTAGTTCAGCATCAGAACACCATAGACAGGAGCAATAATAATTATACTCAGTTATTGTTGATATTTTAAGCTCTACTTTTATGTCTATTTTTCAATTTTTTGATTGTGATGGTATACTCATCAAGATGAGAGGAAAGAACATATTTTATTTAACAGTTGGTTAGCTTGATTTAGAATTTTAAAATATTGTTAAACACATGGTACATGGGGCTTCATTTGTACTTCTGCCCCAGGCCCTTTCATTTGCGGGGACTCAGGGTCCTAGTTATTCTCTTAGGTTTAGGTCTAGAACTAAAGTGTGTCAAGTTTGTTATCTGGGCTCTTGTCTTCCCATCTGCCTTCATTTGTCCACCCCTCCTCTAACCTGGAAGACAGAGGCAGAGACTATGGAAGTGTAATGTGTAATTTATATTCTAACAATGATTTGTTGAGGTTGGAATGATACAAGACACTCTCTATATCTTCAGTTGCTTGAGGTGAGATGAAATGTCCTAGAATCGTTGAGATAGGATCAATGAAACTTACTAGCTCTTTGGGGACAGAGGTGATATGGAACTAATCTTTCTCATTGACAGTGCCTTGCAGAGTACTGTGCAAATTAGAGAGTGTTTTTGGAAAAGCTGAAAAATTTGCAAGGCCTGGAGGATGGGTGGAATTTGCATACACCGAGTGTTGGAAGCATCTAGGCTGGGAATGCAGTGGTGAGCATGGTACAAAGGTGGACGTGTGTGTCCATGTGTATATATACGCATGTGTGAAAGAGGTGTGGTGGGGATGAGGGGGAGGAGAGAGAGCGAGATTGAGAGAGAGACTGAGAGAGATTTTAGCTTGGATGAACTGGAGACTGGAGAGTGTGCTGGGAAGAGGGGAATGAGAGGGGGTAAAAGAGAGCCCTAGCTGATGCAAGATGCTGGGGAAAAAACATTGTTCTCAGGTTACATTATGAACATGTGGAACAGAGAGGATGGTGGTGCCTTTGGAAAAAGGTGATTTATGGGTAACTCTGAACTATTGTAATTACTTGCAATCAAGCCAAACAAAAGGGAATGATTGAGACAGTGAACATTTATATGAAATTTGACTTTTAATGTCTGGAGAGCTCCAGAGAAAGCAGGAAGCAAAGTGCATTACCAGCTTCACAACCAGGCTCTTTTTCTAAAGACATTTTTAAGAGCCAACTTTTTGAGTGTCTTTGCTTAACTATAAAGAAAGCAAAGAGAAGCAGGAAGGGTGAGGGCCAGGAAAATTTGAGATGATTTTTCCCTTGTTGTGTAATGAAACTTTAAAAAAAGTAGATAAGAGCATCAGTCAATCAGTTTCTTTTGATTTTGGGCCAAGTTGAAACGTTTTCTGTTCTGTTTGCTTGTTTTAAAGAGCCTAATGTTAACCAACGAATCCATTTGTTCTTCTTTTATGCTTATAAGAAAATGCAACACCTGTCGAAGAAAACCTTGTGATTGATTCGTACTAAAATGAATACAAAAGGAACGGAGGCGCATTATCCTCCAGCACTGATTCCTAACTCCAAGAAGGTCCTGGGGAATATTTAGGCAGAAGAGCTTGTCCTCTCTTATAAAATGCAATAAGCATGCCCCCCATAGTTTGGAATTATCTTGTACATGAAAACCAGTGGAATAGAAGGAAAGGGTTTCTGTGGGCTCCCCCCCTATTATTTGGCTGTATGACTCTGGAAAACTCTTTCCAGGATCCTATGTTCTTATCTAAAACCAGAAGATATTGGAATAGATTATCTCAAAGGCCCACTTTAGGAGAGAAACGGAGGGTCCGAAGGAAGTAGGAAGGGGTCATCAAGAGAAAGGGTCTGGGAGCCCAGTGTGTTTGTTGCTACTCAAGTGTTGTTGCTTCTAAACCTTGCCAGCTGACAAAGCAAGAAAGTATATGGGTGTTGTGCTGACTCATTATATACACATCTCTATAAATATTTTTGTATATAGCCATTTGTGTCTATGTTAAGCTAAACATAAGTTCATACTGACATCTCCACTTCTATTTCCAGATGAATCATTCTAGCCACCTCCCCTTGATTACCCATAACTTGCCAGACCAGCAGTGAGAACCTGGCTCCTACCATCTTGCTGTCTATTTATTTCCTTGTTTGAATCTAGTATCCATTTTTAGTGACATCAAGATTGTTAATTTATATCCCATGGGAGATAACTTTATCAACTAGGGTACAGTGCTTAGGTGTGGTTTCTTTTGTCTTTGGGACTGCAGACTCCACTTCCAGAGTCTGTTAATGTCAGCATCTTTTCCCCAAGTCCTTTTGATGAACTTGTTTCACATATTTGTAATGCATGTAGAGTGTCTTGTCGTATTGTGCATCCCATTCTACTATCCCCCAAATTCCTAAATGATTTTTTTTAAAGTTTGCATACGTCACTGTTCTGTATTCACTAATTTTACCCCTAAAAAATCCTGTGCCCCCCCTCTTCAGCCTTCTCTCTTTCTCTCTGAATCCTGAAAAACACTGATCTTTTTTACCGCCTCCATCGTTTTACCTTTTCAAGAAGATCACATAATTAGAATCATCCAGACTGGCTTCTTTCACTCAGCATTTGAGATTCCTCTTTTTTTTTTTTCGTAGCTTGATAACCCATTTAAAAAAAAATCACTGAGTATTCCGTGATGTGGATGTACAAGAGTTTGTTCACTCATCTGTGGAGGGAAATCTTAGTTGTCTCCAGTTTTTGGTGATTATGAACAAAGCTGCTGTAAATATTCACTTGCAGGTTTTGTGTGGGTGTATGTTTTCGGATCAGTTGGGTAAATACATGGGAGCACAGTTGCTATAACCCAGAGTAAGGGACTGCCGAAATGTCTTCCAAAGTGGCTGTCTCATTTTGCATTCCCATGAGTGATAAAGTAGATGAACAGTACTTTTTAATTGACGGAAGAAATTTAAAAATGAAAATTTCTGATTTTTCTTGGAAGTTACATTTCCTCTCACGAGCTGGGGAAAAAGCAACTTCAGTTGAGTTTTTACAATGGTTTGGACACTATGGCAATGATAAAAATACAAAGATGGTACATTGTTAAAACACTAGAGTGTCTTCAGAGACCCAGAAGATAGCAAATGAAGACGATAGCATATATCTGGGGAAAAAAAGGAGTGATTTGGTCTGTAGTGACTTTCACTACAGACCTGGTCTGTAGTGTAAGGCTAGCTGCCCTTTGGCTGTAGCTACTTGTTGCCCTGCAGGAACCTGCATCCAGGGTTTCTGAGTACTCTAATTTTTCAAGAAAAGCTAGAAATCTAGATTCTTACAGAAACTCTTCCATTTTTTGGATATACAAAGATTTGCATATATTAATGGCATATAATTTGATAAGTTTTGACCTGCATTTGCACCTGTAAAACCATCACCCCATGAATCAGGTCATGAACATAACCATCACTCCAAAGAATTTTGTCATTTCTCTTGGCAAGTCCTGCTTCCTCCTCCTCTCTGCCCTACCTCTCTGGGCAATCATGGATTACCTTTTGTCGCTATACATTAGTTTGCCTTTTCTAGGATTTTGTATTAATGGAACCATACATTATATACTCCTTATTTTGGTCTGCCTTCTTTCTCGCAACATAATTATTTTGAGAATTTCCATGTTGTGATAGATCAAAGGTTTACCCATTTCTATAACTGTCAAGTATTCCATTGCATGGGTATACCATACTTCGTTCTTTTTAAGGATTTCTGTCTCTCTGCTCACATTGCCTGTCTGTTCTTGCATGATGTCTAACTCTCCATTAGAACCCTTAGCGTATTCATCATGGTTCATTTAAATTCCCAGTCTGATAATTCCAACATCCCTCTTATGTCTGGTCCTGATGCCTCTCTTCAGATTGTGTTTTCTGTCTCCTCAAATTGTGTTTTTTGTCTTTTTATATGGCCTGTAAATTTTTCTTGATAGTTGGCTGTGATATTCCAAGACAAAGGGACAGGCTCTAGATAAACTTTTGGTAATGTGGTGGTGAGTTACTGAGGGTGGGGAAGCAGTCTTTAGTCCCATGATCAGGGCTCAGCTTTCTAGTGAGCCTATTTCCTGCCTGTGAACTTCACAAGTGTTTCTTAGTTTTCTCTCCCCACTTAGGTGGGAAGGGATGGCTACAGTTGGCTAGAGTTGGAGATTTCCCCTCCCCTGGGTCAGTTAGTCTCTGATAATACTCCAGCAGTTCAGGTTCTAGTTAACTAATTTTTCCTGAGGGCAGAGCTTGTTAGGAAGAACATTCTGGCATGTTGAAAAATGGTTCTTTCCCCCTTCCCCCTGCTGGAAACTTGAGGGGATTTTTTTCCTGGATATTCACTGTGAAAACTTTGTAGAGCTCAGTATGGTTTCTAATTTTAGCTCATCTAGTGGGTGTATAGTGATACCTTATGTAGTTTTAATTTACACTTCCTTAATCATTGACATCGAGCACCTTTTCATGTGTTCCTTTGCCCTCTGTGTATCTGCTTTGGTGAAATGCTTATTCAAATCTTTTGTCCATTATTTTATTGAATTATTTGCTTATTGAGTTTGGAGAGTTATAAATTGTATATATTTAGTAATATGGTAATATATATTATATATTTTTATATTCTTTTGTCTTATCTATTTTAGATGCAATTTCTTTGTCAGATACATGCTTTGCAAATATTTCCTCACTATCTGCATTATTCTTTTCATTTTCTTAACAGGATTTAAAAAAAAATTATATATTTGAAAGAGAGACAGCGAGAGAGAGAACACAAGCAGTGGGAGTGGAAGAGGGAAGAGCCTGATGTGGGGCTGGATCCCAGGACCCTGAGAACAAGACCTGAGACCCACTGAGCCACCCAGACACCCCAATTTTTTTTTTTAAGAGAGGGAGCATGGTGGGGCACCAGGGCAGAGGGAGATGGAGAGGGAGGAGAGAATCTTAAACAGGTTCCATGCCCAACACAGAGCCTGATGTGGGGCTCAATTTCTCAATCCCGAGATCATGGCCTGTGCCCAAATCAAGAGTCAAACGCTTAACCAACTGAGCCACACAGTTGCCTTGCAATTGATTTTTCTATATTGATAAGTATCTTATTCCTTATGAAACTCATTTATTAGTTCTAGTCACTTTTTTTTTTCTCAATCTAGATACCTTTTATTTCTTTTTCCTTGCTGATTGCAGTGGCTAGAACCTTCTATATAATGTTGAATAGAAGTGGTGAGAGTGGAAACTAGGAGAATGCCTTGTTTTGCCTTGTTTTTGACCTTTAGGTATGAAGTGTAAACTCTTTTATCATTAAGTTAGAAGTCAACTATAGGATTTTTTGGGTTCTTTTTATCAGTTTCCTTTTAAATCTAGTAACCTAGTTTTTTTTTTAAATTTATTTATTTATTTATTTGACAGAGAAATCACAAGTACGCAGAAGTAGGCAGAGAGGCAGGCAGAGAGGGAGAAGCAGACTCCCTGCTGAGCAGAGAGCCTGATGTGGGGCTCAATCCCAGGACCCTGGAATCATGACCTGAGCCGAAGGGAGAGGCTTAACCCACTGAGCCACTCAGGCATCCCTAAACCTAGTGTTTTAAGAGGTTTTTTCTTTTTCTCAGGAATTGATGTTAGATTTTCACAAATGCCTTTTCTGTGTCCTTTGAGAAAATCACATGATTTTTATTTATTTTTTTTGTAAATAAGTGAATTGAGTAGTTTGATTTTTGAATTTGATTAGTTAAACTTTATATTAGAATTTTACATCTGTGTTCCTGAAGAATGCTGGTCTGTAGATTTCTTTTCTTTTCTTTTTTTTTTTTTAAGGATTTATTTATTTGACACAGAGAGAGATAGAGTACACATGCATGAGTGGGGTTGGGAGGGGCAGAAGGAGAGAGAGAAGCAGACTTTCTGCTGAGCAGGAAGCCTGACACAGGGTTTGATCTCAGGAGCCTGAGATCATGATCTAGGCTGAAGGCAGGTGCTTAAACTGACTGAGCTACCCAGGTACTCTTGTAGATTTCTTTTCTTTTCTTTCCTTTTGTGTGTCTGTGTGTCTGTGTGTGTGTGTGTGTGTGTGTGTGTGATGTTTTTGTCTGGCTTTGGTATTAGGATTATGTGGCCTCTTAGTGTACACTGGGAAGTATTCCCTTTTCTTCCACTTTTTGGTAGAGTTTGTGTAAAATTGGTATTATTTCTTTTATAGGGATAATTAACCAGTACAGTTACTTGGGCCTAGAGTTTTCTTTTTGAGAAAGTTTTTAAATAAAAATTAATTTTTTTGGTTAGACGTAGAGCTAATCAGATTAAATATTTCTTCTTTACTAAGCTTTAATAGTTTTCCTTTTTCAAAGATATGCCCATTTCATTCAAGTTGTCAAATTTAACATGTGTAGAATCAACCACTTATACCTGATATTGGTGATTTCATATTGCCTCCATTTTTTCCTCCTATTATGGCTAGAATTTTATCATTTGTATTGATCCTTTCAAAGAACCAGCTTTTTCTTTTATTGACTTAGATTAATGCTCTCTTTCATTGCTGTTTGCTTTGATCTTTATGATTTCTTTTGTTCTGCCTACTTTTAATTTAATTTTCCCTCTTTTTTCTATTTAGTTTCTTCTTAAGGTGTAAGCTGAGGTCATTGATTTGAGACATTTTTCTTTTCTAATCTAGGCAGTTAGTGATAGAAATTTCCCTCTACAAGTGATGTGGGGGAAGATAATAGAGTAGGAAGCACCAAGAATCTGTGTCTTCACCTGAATGATGATAGCACTGGCAGGATCTGTCTGAAGGAAATATTTCAGAACTTTAGAATTTATTTGAATGCTTGCAGTGTTTTAGGAAGCAGCTTGGTGGGTTAATTTCATTTAATTTTAGTCAATTTTAGCCATCAGCTCAGTGTGGCTACTATTCCTTACCCCCAACCCTGTGGCAGGTAGCTATGGGAATGGAAAGCTGTGCTTGTAATGCTGCTTGCTGTAGTGAGGGTAGGTAATAAGGATCTTATCTTCCAAATATTGGAGTTCTGTGTTCTTGTCGTGGATTGCTGCTCTTATCACTGAAGCATGAGCACGGATGCTGGCTGCCATTGTTCTAATCCCATGGGTTGCAGTGACTTCCAGGATATTTAAAGGGCTCCACCTATTCTTTTGGACATTCAAAAACATCTATACATTTAGGGAAACTTAGAAGTCATCACACATGCTCATGGGAATACATGAGCTCAGAAAAGACCTGAGAAGAACTTAAGCTTTCACCTCAGGCTTATCCTGGCCCAGAGAGACGTCTTATAAGAAAAAGAAAAACAGCAAATCCTGGGAGAGGAGAATCTGATTATCATAGTTACCACATAATAAGATTCAAATCATAAGGCATAAAAAAATCACAAGGCATACAAAGAAATCATAAGGCATAAGGCATACAAAGACAGAGGAAAGGATCGTCCCTTGATGATTGACAAAATTGACAAAACAATTGACAAAAAATGTACCTAAAAAGCACAGATGTCAGAATTTACTAGATGAAAACTTTAAAACAACTTCTCTAGATGTTCAAAGAGCTAAAGGCGGGCATGGATAGAGATAGGAAAACAGTGAATGAATAAAATGAGAATATTAATTAAAAGATACAAATTACAGAAGAGGAACCCAAAGAAATTCTGGAGCTGAAAAGTACAGTAACTGAAATGAAAAGTACAATGGAGGAGGTAAAAAAGAGAGATGAGCAGGTAAAAGAAAGAATCACTGAATTTAAATATAGAACAATTGAAATTACCGAGTTCTGAGGAACAAAAAGAAAAGGAAATGAAGGAAAGTGAACAGAGACTAAGGATCCTGTGGAACATCGTCAAATGGATCAAGAAGCACATTACGGGAATCCCAGGAGAAGAAGAGAGAGAGTGGCAGAAAGAATATTTGAAGAATTAATGTCTGAAAACTCCCTAAATTTGATGCAAGACATAGTCTACAAATCCAAGAAACTCATTAACACCAAGTAGAATACACTAAAAGAGACCCACTATTAGAGAGATTATAATCAAACTGTCAAAAGTCAAAGATAAAGAAAGAATCTTAACATCACCAAGAGGAAAGTGATTCAGCAAATACAATGGACCCTCAATAAGATTATCAGCCAAATTATCCTCAAAATGTTGGAAGCCAGAAGGCAGGGTGTTTTTATGTTCTAAATACTGAAAGTAAAAAACTCAACTGAGAAATCTGTATCTGGCAAGACTCCTTAAAAAACGAGGGATAAATTCCCAGATAAAGAATTTCCTAGGTAAACAAAATCTGAAGGTGTTCATTACTACTACGCTGCCTTGCAAAAAATGTTAAAGGGCGTTCTTCAGGTTGAAATGAAAGGAAAGTAAACAGTAACTTGAATCTATATGAAGAAATAAAGACCTATGGTAAAGATAAATAAGTGGGAAATTATAAAAACTAGTGTTATTACAATTTTGTAGTAATTGTAAGCCCACTTACATTTTTTTACATTACATTACATTTACATTTACATTACATCTTATCAGCCCACTTTTCATTTTGAATATGATTTAAAAGACAAATGCATAAAGTTATTAATTGATGTTATTGGCACATAATGTATACAGATGCAATCTCTGACATCAGTAATAGAAAGATGGAGACAGGAGTGTACAGGAGCAGAGTTTTTGTATAGTATTGAAGTTAAATCAATAAAATTCTAAATTAGATTGTCATAATTTTAAGATGTTAAATGTAACCACCATGGTTACTACAAGGAAAATATCTATAAAATATACATAAGAAAATGAAGAGGGAACAAAATTCTGGTTTTACTACAAAAAATTAAACACAAAAGAAGGCAGTGTGGGAAGTGACAAGGAACAAAAAAGCCATGTCATATAGAAAACATATAGCAAAACGACAGAAGTATCTTCTTATCAGTAATGTAAGTGTAAATGTATTAAATCCTCCAATCAAAATACACTGGCAGAAAGGATAAAAAAATGATTTGACTGTATACTATCTACAAGAGATTCACTTTATTTTCTTTTTATAATTTAAATTCAATTAATTAATATACAATGTTTTATTAGTTTCTGAGGTAGAGTTAGTGATTCATTAGTCTTATATAATACCTAGTTTTCATTACATCATGTCCGTCCTTAATGCCCATCAACCAGTTATCCCATTCTCCAACCCCCTTCCCCTCCAGCAACCCTCAGTTTGTTTCCTATGATTAAGAGATTAGGGTGGTTTAAAGCGCCTGGGTGGCTCAGTGGGTTAAAGCCTCTGCCTTCGGCTCAGGTCATGATCCCAGAGTCCTGGGATCGAGCCCCACATGGGGCTTTCTGCTCTGCAGGGAGCCTGCTTCCTCCTCTCTCTCTGCCTGCCTCTCTGCCTAGTTGTGATTTCTCTGTCAAATAAATAAAAATTATTAAAAAAAAAAAGAGATTAGTGTGGTTTGAGAGACTCACTTTATATTCAAATTAAAAAATAGGCTCAAATTGAAAGGGTGGAAAACGTATTGTGTATAAACAGTAACCAAAAGAGGGCTGGAGTGGTTATACTAATATCAGATAAAATATATCTTAAATCCAAAAGGGTTCAAGAGATAAAGAAAGATATTATATATTAAAACTTTCAGTATAACAATATAACAACTATAAATATTAACACACTACTTAACAGAAATATTTCCTGGAGGGGAAAAATCGACAGAATTGAAAGGAGAAATAGACAGTTCTGCAATAATATTTGGAAGCTTTAATTCCCCCCACTGTTAATAATGGATAGATCAACCAGACATAAGATAAGAAAGCAGAACTTGAACTACACAATGAAACAAGTAGACCTAACAGACATGTACAGACCTAACAGACATGTACAGAACATGTCTGTACATGCATATTCTTCTCAAGTGCACAGAGTATTTTCTCCAGGATAGACCATGTATAAGGCCACAAAACAAGTCTCAACAGATTTAAAAAAGGTAGATATCATACAAAATATCTTCTCTAACAGTGGGATGAAGTTAGAAATCAGTAACAGAAAGAAAAATGGAAAATTCAAACATGAGGAAATTAAATGACACACTCTTAAGCAACCAGTGGTTCAAGGAAGAAATCAAAAGGAAATTAGAAAATTTCCTTAAAGGTGAATTAACATGAAAACATTGCATATAACACATACGCCATGTGGTAAAACAGTGCTCACAGGGAAAGTTATATGTGTAAGTGCTTGTGTTAAAGAAGAAGAAAGATCTCAAATCAGTAACCTAACTTAACTTTATACGTTAAGGAACTAGAAAAAGAAGAACAAGTTAAACGTAAGTCTGGCAGAAGAAAGAAGATAATTTAAAAAAATAGGGCAGAGATAAATAAACAGAAAGACAACAGAGAAAATCAATAAAACCAAAAGGTGGTCCTCTGAAAGTTTCAACCAAATTTGTGAACTTCCAGCCTAAACAACGATGAAAAAAGAGAAGGCAAAAATAACCCAACTGAAAATGAAACTAGAAACATTACTGCTGATCTGACAGAGGTTAAAAAATGATAAGAGAACTAACTCAAGAAGAAGTAGTAGATTTCATCAGATGTCTAACAGTTAAAAAGATTCAAGCAGTAATCAAAAACCTCCCAAGATAGAAAAGTTCTGGGCCAGATGGCTTTGCTGTTTGGTCGTGAATTCTACCAAACATTTAAAGTATTTTTTTTTTATTATTAACATATAATGTATTATTTACTTCAGGGGTACAGGTCTGTGATTCATCAGTCTTATATAATACACAGTGCTCACTACAACACATACCCACCCCAATGTCCATCAATCAAGCCACCCCATCACCCTACCACACTCCATTCCAGCAACCTTCAGTTTGTTTCTGGAGATTAAGAGGTTCTTATGGTTTGTGTCCCTCTCTGGTTTCATCTTGTTTCATTTTTTTCGTCTCTTCCCCAATGATCCTTTGCCTAAACATTGTAAGTCTTAACACCAATTGTTCTGAAACTCTTCCAAAAAACCGAAGAAAGAATATTTCCTGATTCATTCTATATGGCTAACATTACTTTGATTCCAAGGTCAGATAAAAACATCATAAGAAAACAAATTACAGACCCATATTCATTATGAATACAGATGTAAAAATCCTCAAGAAAATATTAGTATATTGAATCCAACAGCATTTCAAAGGATTATTCACCATGACCAAGTGTGATTTATCCCAGGAATGCAAGGGTGGTTCATGAAAACAATTAACCTGATAAAGAAAAAAATCTACATTACCATCTCACCTGACACAGAAAAGTCATTTGACAAAATCCAACACCCTTTTGTGATAAAAGCTCTCAGAAAGTTAAAAATAAAAACTTCCTCAAGATAATAAAGGATATTTATAAGTAGCCCATAGTTAACATGATATTCAAAAGTGAAAGACTGGGAGGCGAACCATAAGAGACTATGGACTCTGAAAAACAACCTGAGGGTTTTGAAGGGGCGGGGGTGAGAGGTTGGGGGAACCAGGTGGTGGGTAGTATGGAGGGCACGTATTGCATGGAGCACTGGGTGTTGTGCAAAAACAATGAATACTGTTTTGCTGAAAAAAATAAATAAATAAATTAACAAAAGTGAAAGACTGAAACCTTTTCCCTTAATGTCAGAAACAAGACAAGAATGTTCACTTTCCTTCTTGCCATTCAACATCTCTTAGGCATTTGCTCAATTGATGGAGCTTCTTAACTGTCTCTAGACAAAGCTACTTTGGTCTGGAGGTTGTTGTTTATTTTTATTTATTTATTTTTTTAAAGATTTTATTTATTTATTTGACAGAGAGAGAGATCACAAGTAGGCAGAGAGGCAGGCAGAGAGAGAGGAGGAAGCAGGCTCCCTGCGGAGCAGAGAGCCCGATGCGGGGCTCGATCCCAGGACCCTCAGATCATGACCTGAGCCGAAGGCAGTGGCTTAATCCACTGAGCCACCCAGACACCCCTGGAGGTTGTTGTTTATTGATATTTCATGGGGGAATGAAGGCATGGTACTTCATAATCCACCATCTTGCTCACTTAGCTTTCAGTTTGTCCCTTTTTATTACTGGTGCAGTTAGATGTACCACAGTTTCTTTTCTTTTCTTTTTTTAAATTAAGATATAATGTATTATTTGCTTCAGGGGTACAGGTCTGTGAATCATCAGTCTTACACACTTCACAGCACTCACCATAGCACATACCCTTCCCAATGGCCATAACCCAGCCACCCTATCCCTCCCTTCCCACCCCCCAGCAACTCTCAGTTTGTTTTCTGAGATTAAGAGTCTCTTATGGTTTGTCTCCTTCCTGATCCCATCTTGTCTCATTATTTCTCTCCCTGCCCCCAACAACTCCCTGCCCTGCCTCTCAAATTCCTCATATCAGAGAGAGGGATCATATGATAATTGTCTTTCTCTGACTGACTTATTTTGCTCAGGATTATACCCTCTAGTTCCATCCGTGTTGTTGCAAATGACAAGATTTCATTTCTTTTGATGGTTGCATAATATTCCATTGTATGTGTGTGTGTGTGTGTGTGTGTGTGTGTGTGTGTGTGTATATATATATATGAACCGTTTCTTTATCTATTCATCTGTTGATGGACATCTAGGTTCTTTCCATAGACTGGCTATTATGGACACTACTGCTATAAACATTTGAGTACACGTGCCCTTTCAGATCACTACATTAGTATCTTTAGGGTAAGTACCCAGTATAGTGCAATTGCTGGGGCATAGGGTAGCTCTATTTTCAACTTTTTGAGGAACATCCATGTTGTTTTCCAGAGTGACTGTACCAGCTTGCATTCCCACCAACAATGTAGGAGGGTTCCCCTTTCTCCGCATCCTCGCCAGCATCTGTCATTTCCTGACTTGTTAATTTTAGCCATTCTGACAGGTTTGAAGTAGTATCTCATGGTTTTGATTTGTATTTCCCTGATGCTGGGTGATGTGAAGCACTTTTTCATGTGTCTGTTGGCCATCTGGATGTCTTCTTTGCAAAAATGTCTGTTCATGTCTTCTGCCTATTTCTTGATTGGATTATTTGTTCTTTGGGTGTTGAGTTTGATTAGCTCTTTATAGATTTTTGATCCTAGCCCTTCATCTGATATGTCATTTGCAAATATCTTCTTCCATTCTGTCGGTTGTTTTTTGGTTTTATTGACTGTTTCCTTTGCTGTGCAAAAGCGTTTGATCTTGATGAAGTCCCAATAGTTCATTTTTGCCCTTGCTTCTCTTGCCTTTGGAGATGTTTCTAGGAAGAAGTTGCTATGGCTGAGGTTGAAGAGGTTGCTGCCTGTGCTCTCCTCAAGAATTTTGATGGATTTCTGTCTCACATTGAGGTCTTTCATCCATTTTGAGCCTATTTTGTGTGTGGTGTAAGGAAATGGTCAAGTTTCATTCTTCTGCACGTGGCTGTTTATTTTTCCCAACACCATTTGTTGAACAGACTGCCTTTTTTCCATTGGACATTCTTCCCTGCTTTGTTGAAGATTAGTTGGCCATAGAGTTGAGGTTCTATTTCTGGGCTCTCTATTCTGTTCCATTGATCTATATGTTTGTTTTTGTGCCAGTACCATGCTGTCTTGATGATGACAGCTTTGTAATAGAGTTTGATGTCTGGAATTGTGACGCTACCAACTTTGGCTTTCTTTTTCAACATTCCTCTGGCTGTTTGAGGTATTTTCTGGTTCCATATAAATTTTAGGGTTATTTGTTCCATTTCTTTGAAAAAAAAGTTGGTGGTATTTTGATAGGGATTTCATTAAACATATAGATTGCTTTAGGTAGCATAGACATTTTCACAATATTTGTTCTTCTAATCCATGAGCATGGAACATTTTTCCATTTCTTTGTGTCTTCCTCAATTTCTATCATGAGTAATTTATAGTTTTCTGAGTACAGATTCTTTGTCTCTTTGCTTAGGTTTATTCCTAGATATTCCATGGTTTTGGGTGCAATTGTAAATGGGATTGACTCCTTAATTTCTCTTTATTCTCTCTTGTTGTTGGTGTATAGAAATGCAACTGACTTCTGTGCATTGATTTTATATCCTGACACTTTACTGAATTACTGTACAAGTTCTAGCAGATTTGGAGTGGAGTCTTTTGGGTTTTCCACATAAAATATTCTATCTTCTGCAAAGAGTGATAGTTTGACTTCTTCTTTGCCTATTTGGATGCATTTAATTTCTTTTTGTTGTCTGCTGAGGCTAGGACTCCTAGTGCTATGTTGAATAGCAGTGGTGATAATGGACATCCCTGCTGTGTTCCTGACCTTAGTGAAAATGCTCAGTTTTTCTCCATTGAGAATGATATTCGCTGTGGGTTTTTCTTTCTTTTCTTTTTTTTAAAAAGGATTTTATTTAATTATGTGACAGACAGAGATCACAAGTAGGCAGAGAGGCAGGTGGGGATGGGGGAGAAGCAGGCTCCCCGCTGAGCAGAGAGCCCAATGTGGGGCTCGATCCTAGGACCCCAGGATCATGAACAGAGCTGAAGGCAGAGGCCCTAACCCACTGAGCCACCCAGATGCCCCTACTGTGGGTTTTTCATAGATGGCTTTGATGATATTGAGGTATGTACCCTCTATTTTACACTTTGAAGAGTTTTGATCAAGAAAAGATGTTGTACTTTGTCAAATGCTTTTTCAGTATATTGAGAGTATCATTTGGTTCTTGTTCTTTCTTTTATTAATGTATTGTATCACATTGATTGATTTGCAGATGTTGAATCAACCTTGAATTCCTGGAATAAATCCCACTTGGTCATGATGTACTGTTGGATCCCATTGGCTAGTATTTTGGTGAGAATTTTTGCATCTGTGTTCATCAAGGATATTGGTCTGTAATTTTCTTTTTTGATGGGATCTTTGTCTGGTTTTGGGATCAAGGTAATGCTGGCCTCATAAAATGAGTTTGGAAGTTTTTCTTCTATTTCTATTTTTTGGAACAGTTTCAGGAGAATAGGTATTATTTTTCACTAAATGTTTGGTAGAATTCCCCTGGGAAGCGATCTGGCCCTGGGCTCTTGTTTGTTGGGAGATTTTCCATTACTGCTTCAATCTTCTTCAATCTTTCTTATGGGTCTGTTCAGGTTTTCTATTTCTTCTGGGTCCAGTTTTGATAGTTTATATGTCTCTAGGAATGTATCCATTTCTTCCAGATTGTCAAATTTTCTGGCGTATAGTTGCTCATAATATTTCTTCTAATTGTTTGTATTTCTTCGGTGTTGGTTGTGATCTCTCCTCTTTTATTCATGAGCTTATAATTTGGATCCTTTCTCTTTTCTTTCTGATACATCTGGCCAGGGGTTTATCAGTCTTATTAATTCCTTCAAAGAACCAGCTCCTACTTTTGTTGATTTGTTCTACTGTTCTTTTGGTTTCTATTTCATTGATTTCTGCTCTGATCTTCATGATTTCTCTTCTCCTGCTGGGTTTGGGCTTTCTTTGCTCTTCTTTCTCCAGGTCATTTAGGTGTAGGGTTAGGTTGTGTATTTGAGACCTTTCTTGTTTCTTGAGAAAGGCTTGTATCACTATATACTTTCCTCTCAGGACCACCTTTGCTGTGTCCAACGATTTTGAACGTCGTGTTTTCATTATCATTTGTTTCCATGTATTTTTTCAATTCTTCTTTAATTTCATGGTTGACCCATTCATTCTTTAGTAGGATGCTGTTTAGTCTCCATGTATTTGAGTTCTTTCCAACTTTCCTCTTGTGATTGAGTTCAGAGCATTGTGGTCTGAAAATACGCAGGAAATGATCCCAATCTTTTGATACTGGTTGAGACCTGATTTGTGACCCAAGATGTGATCTATTCTGGAAATGTTCCATGTGCACTAGAGAAGAATGTGTATTCTGTTGCTTTGTGGTGGAATGTTCTGAGTATATCTGTGATGTCCATCTGGTCCAGTGTGTTATTTAAGGCCTTTATTTCCCTGTTGATCTTTTGCTTGGATGATCTGTCCATTTCAGTGAGGGGGTTGTTAAAGTCACCTACTGTTATTGTATTATTGTCAATGTGTTCCTTTGATTTTGTTATTAATTGGTTTATATAGTTGGCTGCTCCCATGTTAGGGGCATATAATTTAAAATTGTTAGATCTTCTTGTTGTACAGACCCTTTGAGTATGATGTAGTGTCCTTCCTCATCTCTTCTTATAGTCTTTGGCTTAAAATCTAATTGATCTGATATAAGGATTGCCACCCTAGCTTTCTTTTGATGTCCATTAGCATGGTAAATTGTTTTCCACCCCCTCACTTTAAATCTTGAGGTGTCTTTGGGTCTAAAATGAGTTTCTTGTAGACAACATATTGATGGGTTTTGTTTTTTTATCCATTCTGATACCCTGTGTCTTTTGGTTGGGTACATTTAACCCATTTATATTCAGGGTACCTATCGAGAGATATGTATTTAATGCCATTGTATTGCCTGTAAGGTGACTGTTACTGTATATTGTGACTGTTCCTTTCTAGTCTACTACTTTTAGGTTCTCCCTTTGCTTAGAGGACCCCTTTCAATATTTCTTGTAGGGCTGGCTTGGTGTTTGCAAGTTCTTTTAGTTTTTGTGTGTCCTGGAAGCTTTTTATCTATCCTTCTATTTTCAATGATAGTCTAGCTGGATACAGTATTCTTGGCTGTGTGTTTTTCTCATTTAGTGCTCTGAATATATCATGCCAGTTCTTTCTGGCCTGCCAGGTGTCTGTGGATAAGTCTGCTGCCAATCTAATATTTTTACCATTGTATGTTACAGCCTTCTTGTCTGGAGCTGCTTTAAGGATTTTCTCTTTGTCACTAAGACTTGTAAGTTTTACTATTAGATGACAGGGTGTGGACCCATTTTTATTGATTTCGAGGAGAATTCTCTGTGCCTCTTCAACTTTGATGATTGTTCCTTTTGCCATATTAGGGAAATTCTCTACTATAATTCACTCCAATATACCCTCTGCCCACCTCTCTCTTTCTTCTTCTTCTGGAATCCCAATTATTCTAGTATTTTTTTGTCTTATGGTATCAGTTTTCTCTCAGATTCTCCCCTTGTGGTCCAGTAGTTGTCTCTCTTTTGCTCAGCTTCTTTATTCCTCATCCTTTGGTTTTCTATATCACTAATTCTCTCTTCTGCCTCATTTATCCTAGCAGTAAGAGCCTCCATTTTTGATTGCACCTTATTAATATCTTTTTTAATTTCAGCTTGGTTAGATTTTAGTTCTTTTATTTCTCCAGAAATGGCTTTTATTTCTCAGACAGTGTTTCTCTAATATCTTCCATGCCTTTTTTGAGCCCAGCTAGCACCTTGAGAATCATCATTCTGCACTCTAGATCTGACATAATACCAATGTCCATATTGATTAGGTCCCTAGCCTTTGGTACTGCATCTTGTTCTTTTTTTTGCGAGTTTTTCCATCTTGTCATTTTATCCAGATAAGACTATATGAACAAGAGTATAAAATACTAACAGGGTGGCAAAGATCCCTGAAAAATGTATGCTAACCAAATCAAAGAGACCCCAAACCAGGGGAAGAATAAAGGAAGTAAAAAGAAATTAAGAAAAATATATATATTACACTGGTGAGTAGAACAGAGCCACGCACTTGATTTTGGATGTATTTTGGTCTCTTAGAAGAAACTACCTCCCAAATTTTAAAGAAAGAAATACTTATATGTGTACACAAAAATAACAGTGAACATGATGAATGGATGGAATATGACTATAAGATGAAAATTTTAAAAAATTCTTAAAAAGTAATTAATAAGATAAGTTGGTTGGAGAAAGAAAGAAAAAAGAACGTGGATAGTATTTGTTCAGGCTGGAGACTAGAACAAAGCCCTGTGCTAGATTTACAGTATATTTTGATCTATTAGAAGAAATTGTATCCCAAAATCTTTTATAAGAAAAAACCCTATATGTATATAAAAAATAGAGT
This sequence comes from Meles meles, assembly GCF_922984935.1. Taxonomy (NCBI): domain Eukaryota; kingdom Metazoa; phylum Chordata; class Mammalia; order Carnivora; family Mustelidae; genus Meles; species Meles meles. Next base: position 164,858,818 of record NC_060067.1, on the reverse strand, counting down.
TCAATACAATGAAGGAGAAAATATGACTACAATAATGAAAGTTTAAAAAGTTTTTTTTTAAAAGGAAGCTATTGTTATGATAAATTAGTTTAAAAAAATTAAAAGAGGAAGAGGAAAAGTTAAAAAATTAAAAAAAAATTAACTTTGCAAGACTAAAGATTCATGGGGGGAGAAAGCCAAGAATTCCATGCTTTGCTTTCCCCTCCTCTGGAATTCCACTATTCTCCTTGACCAGTGAGCTTGGCCTTGGCTGGATGTTCTTGCTGATCTTCTGGGGGAAGGGCCTGTTGTAGTGATTCTCAAATGTCTTTGCCCTGAGGCGGAATTGCTCTGCCCTTGCCCGGGACCTGGCTAAGTAATCTGCTATGGTTTTTTGTTCCCTGAATGCTTTCTGTAGAGCTCTGGAGGACGGGAATGAAAATGGTGGCCTCCCAATCTCCAGCCTGGAGGAGCCAAGAGCTTGGGGCCCCACTTCTCTGTGGGCCCTCAGAGAAAAGCGCTCAATCACTCCCGTCTCCCTGGTCTCCAGCCAGGCTCCGGGTTCACTCAGCCTGTGACCGAGCATTTCTGTCTTCACGCATGGTCCCATTTGGAGTCTCCAAAACCAGGAGATTCCTGTTGCTCTGCTCTTCTGATGGAGAAAGGTGGATCTCCCCAGATCCGCCACATTTGGGATCCCTGCTCAAAGAGCAGTGGTCTGACTGTGCCGTGGTTTAAGGTAACCCCAAGCTGTGAGCTCACTCCTTGGCTCCGTCTCTGTAGCCAGCTTCCTCACTGTGATACCTGTGAGCTCTGCTATACTCAGACACCCCCGATCCTTCTGTGACCCTGCAGGACCTGAGAACACACTGTCCCCATGTGGGCTCCACCTCCGCTTACCCTCTGGAGTGATGTCCCTCAGTGGAGCAGACTTCTAAATGTTTGACTTTTGTGCTCTGTTGCTCCACCGCTTACTGGGAGCCAGCCCCTCCCCCCTCAGTCTATCTTCCCATCACTTTGGATTCTCTTCTCTGCAAGTCCTATCTTTCAGAAAGTGGTAGATTTTCTGTTTCTAGAATTGCTGCTCTTCTTCTCTTTGATCTCTTTTTGGGTTTGTAGGCGTTTGGAATGGTATGTTGGGTTTGTAGGTGTTCAGAATGGTTTGATAGCTATCTAGCTGAACTCCTGCGACCTGATGTCATCTCAGTCTGCTACTCATCCACCATATTGACCTTTTAACATCTCTTGTGGTATTACACTTCTAATGAATTATTTCAACTTTACAGTGTCTGAAAACTTCTTTAGTTCACTTTTGCTTTTGAAAGAGTTTTTGCTGGGTGTAGAATTCTAAGTGGCCAATATTCTTCCTCCAGTTCTTTTTGTTTTAATAATGAATTTTCTTTCTTTCTTTTTTTTTATCATAATACATGTACTTCTTAATCCCCATCCCCTATTATCTCCATGCCCTGACCCTCCTACCCTCTGATAACCATCAGTTTTTAATTGGATTATTGTTTTCTGGGTGTTGAGTTGTATAAGTTCTTTATATGTTTTGGGTACTCTTTATTGGATGTCATTTGCAAATATCTTCTCCCATTCCATAGGTTGCCTTTTAATTTTGTTCATAGTTTCCTTCACTGTGCAGAAGATGTTTACTTTGCTGTAGTCCCAATAATTTATTTTTGCCTTTATTTCTCCCACCTCATAAGAAATACCTAGAAAACTATTGCTATGGCCAATGTCAGAAAGGTTACTTCCCAAGCTCTCCTCAAGGGTTTTTATGGTTTCAGGTCTCATATTAAGGTCTCTAATCCATTTTGAGTTTATTTTTGTATGTGGTATAAGAAAGAAGTTCAGTTTCATTCTTTTGCATGTGGATGTCCAGCTTTCCCAACACCATTTGTTGAAGAGACTGTCTTTTCCCCATTGTATATTCATTCCTCCTTTGTCAAAGATTAATTGAGGGGCGCCTGGGTGGCTCAGTGGGTTAAGCCGTTGCCTTCGGCTCAGGTCATGATCTCAGGGTCCTGGGATGGAGCCCCGCATGGGGCTCTCTGAACAGCAGGGAGCCTACTTCCTCCTGTCTCTCTACCTGCCTCTCTGCCTACTTGTGATCTCTCTCTCTCTGTCAAATAAATAAATAAAATCTTAAAAAAAAAAGATTAATTGAACATATAATTCAAGGTTTATTTCTGGGTTTTCTGTTCCGTTGAACTATTTTTTTATGCTATTAACATACTCTTTTTAAAAAATTTTTATTAATGTTTAATTTTTTAATAAACATATAACGTATTTTTATCCCCAGGGGTACAGGTCTGTGAATCGCCAGGTTTACACACTTCACAGCACTCACCATAGCACATACCCTCCCCAATGTCCATAACCCCACTCCTCCTCTCCTAACCCCCCCTCCCCCCAGCAACCCTCAGTTTGTTTTGTGAGATTAAGAGTCACTTATGGTTTGTCTCCCTCCCAATCCCATCTTGTTTCATTTATTCTTCTCCTACACCCTGAACCCCCCATGTTGCATCTCCATGTCCTCATATCAGGGCGATCATATGATAGTTGTCATTCTCCAATTAACTTATTTCACTAAGCATGATACCCTCTAGTTCCATCCACGTCGTTGCAAATGGCAAGATTTCATTTCTTTTGATGGCTGCATAGTATTCCATTGTGTCTATATACCACCTCTTCTTTATCCATTCATCTGTTGATGGACATCTAGGTTCTTTCCATAGTTTGGCTATTGTAGACATTGCTGCTATAAACATTCGGGTGCACGTGCCCCTTCGGATCACTACGTTTGTAACTTTAGGGTAAATACCCAGTAGTGAAATTGCTGGGTCATAGGGTAGTTCTATTTTCAACATTTTGAGGAACCTCCATGCTGTTTTCCAGAGTAGTTGCACCAGCTTGCATTCCCACCAACAGTGTAGGAGGGTTCCCCTTTCTCCACATCCTCGCCAGCATCTCTCATTTCCTGACTTGTTAATTTTAGCCATTCTGACTGTTGTGAGGTGATATCTCATTGTGGTTTTGATTTGTATTTCCCTGATGCCGAGTGATGTGGAACACTTTTTCATGTGTCTGTTGGCCATCTGAATGTCTTCTTTGCAGAAATGTCTGTTCATGTCCTCTGCCCATTTCTTGATTGGATTATTTGTTCTTTGGGTGTTGAGTTTGCTAAGTTCCTTATAGATTTTGGACACTAGCCCTTTCTTAATATGTCATTTGCAAATATCTTCTCCAATTCTGTCAGTTGTCTTTTGGTTTTGTTAACTGTTTCCTTTGCTTTGCAAAAGCTTTTGATCTTGATGAAATCCCAATAGTTCATTTTTGCCCTTGCTTCCCTTGCCTTTGCTGATGTTCTTAGGAAGACGTTGCTTTGGCTGAAGTCAAAGAGGTTGCTGCCTGGGTTCTCCTCAAGGATTTTGAGGGATTCCTTTCTCACATTGAGGTCCTTCATCCATTTTGAGTCTATTTTCATGTGTAGTGTAAGGAAATGGTCCAATTTCATTTTTCTGCATGTGGCTGTCCAATTTTCCCAGCACCATTTATTGAAGAGGCTGTCTTTTTTCCATTGGACATTCTTTCCTGCTTTGTCAAAGATTAGCTGGCCATAGAGTTGGCGGTCTATTTCTGGGCTCTCTATTCTGTTTCACTGATCCATGTGTCTGTTTTTGTGCCAGTACCATGCTGTCTTGATGATGCCAGCTTTGTAATAGAGCTTGAAGTCCGGAATTGTGATGCCACCAACTTTGGCATTCTTTTTCAATATTCCTTTGGCTATTAGAGGTCTTTTCCAGTTCCATATAAATTTTAGGATTCTTTATTACATTTCTTTGCAAAAATGGATGGGATTTTGATAGGGATTTCATAAATATGTAGATTGCTTTAGGTAGCATAGACATTTTCACAATATTTATTCTTCCAATCCAGGAGCATGGAAGATTTTTCCATTTCTTTGTGTTTTCCTCAATTTATATCATGAGTAATTTATAGTTTTCTGAGTGCAGATTCTTTGTCTCTTTGGTTAGGTTTATTCCTAGATATCCCATGGTTTTGGGTGCAATTGTAAATGGGATTGACTCCTTAATTTTTCTTTCTTCTGTCTTGTTGGTGTACAGAAATGCAACTGACTTCTGTGCATTGATTTTATATCCTGACACTTTACTGAATTCCTGTACAAGTTCTAGCAGTTTTGGAGTGGAGGCTTTTGGGTTTTCCACATATAGTATCATATCGCCTGCAAAGAGTTATAGTTTGACTTCCTCTTTGCCGATTTCGATGCCTTTAATTTCCTTTTGTTTTCTGATTGCTGAGGCTAGGACTTCTAGTACTATGTTGAATAGAAGTGGTGATAATGGACATCCCTGCAGTGTTCCTGACCTTAGTGGAAAAACTTTCAGTTTTTCTCCATTGAGAATGATATTTGTGGTGTGTTTTTCATAGATGGCTTTGATAATATTGAGGTATGTGCCCTCTATCCCTACACTTTGAAGAGTTTTGATCAGGAAGGGATGCTGTACTTTGTCAAATGCTTTTTCAGCATCTATTGAGAGTACCATATGGTTCTTATTCTTTCTTTTATTAATGTGTTGTATCACATTGATTGATTTGCGGATGTTGAACCAACCTTACAGCCCTGGAATAAATCCCACTTGGTCGTGGTGAATAATCCTTTTAATGTACTGTTGAATCCTATTGGCTAGTATTTTGGTGAGAATTTTTACATCTGTGTTCATCAAGGATATTGGTCTGTAGTTCTCTTTTTTGGTGGGATCCTTGTCTGGTTTTGGGATCAAGGTGATGCTGGCCTCATAAAATGAGTTTGAAAGTTTTCCTTCCATTTCTATTTTTTGGAACAGTTTCAGGAGAATAGTTCTTCTATTCCCCTGGGAAGCCGTCTGGCCCTGGGCTTTTGTTTGTTGGGAGATTATTGATGACTGTTTCAATCTCCTTACTTGTTATGGGTCTGTTCAGGTTTTCTATTTCTTCCTGGTTCAGTTGTGGTAGTTTATATGTCTCTAGGAATGCATCCATTTCTTCCAGATTGTCAAATTTGTTGGCGTAGAGTTGCTCATAGTATGTTCTTATAATTGTCTGTATTTCTTTGGTGTTAGTTGTGTTCTCTCCTCTTTCATTCATGATTTTATTTATTTGGGTCCTTTCTTTTTTCTTTTTGATAAGTCTGGCCAGGGGTTTATCAATCTTATTAATTCTTTCAAAGAACCAGCTCCTAGTTTCGTTGATTTGTTCTATTTTTTTTTTTTTTTTTTGGTTTGTATTTCATTGATTTTTTTCCTCTGATCTTTATGATTTCTCTTCTCCTGCTGGGTTTAGGGTTTCTTTCTTGTTCTTTCTCCAGCTCCTTTAGGTGTAGGGTTAGGTTGTGTACTTGAGACCTTTCTTGTTTCTTGAGAAAGGCTTGTACCGCTATATATTTTCCTCTCAGGACTGCCTTTGCTGTGTCCCACAGATTTTGAACCATTGTGTTTTCATTATCATTTGTTTCCATGAATTTTTTCAATTCTTCTTTAATTTCCTGGTTGACCCATTCGTTCTTTAGAAGGATGCTGTTTAGTCTCCATGTATTTGGATTCTTTCCAAATTTCCTTTTGTGATTGAGTTCTAGCTTCAGAGGGTTGTGGTCTGAAAACATGCAGGGAATGATCCCAATTTTTTGATACTGGTTGAGACCTGATTTAGGACCCAGGATGTGATCTATTCTGGAGAATGTTCCATGTGCACTAGAGAAGAATGTGTATTCTGTTGCTTTGGGATGAAATGTTCTGTGATGTCCATCTGGTCCAGTGTGTCATGTAAGGCCTTTATTTCCTTGTTGATCTTTTGCTTGGATGATCTGTCCATTTCAGTGAGGGGAGTGTTAATGTCCCCTAATATTATTATATTATTGTTGATGTGTTTCTTTGATTTTGTTATTAATTGGTTTATATAGTTGGATGATCCCACATTAGGGGCATAGATATTTAAAATTGTTAGATCTTCTTGTTGGACAGACCCTTTGAGTATGATATAGTGTCCTTCCTCATCTCTTATTGTAGTCTTTGGCTTAAAATACCATAATCTTTCAATTAGTACAACTTGTAACATAATTTGAAATCTGGAATTGTGATACCTGCAGTTTTGTTTTTCTTTTTCATGATTGCTTTGGATATTTGAGGTCTTTTGTTGTTCCATACAAATTTTAAGATTGTTTTTTCTAGTTCTGTGAAAAATGCTGTTGGTATTTTGATAGGTATTGCATTAAATGTGTAGATTGCTTTGGGTACTATAGACATTTTAACAATTTATTCTTCTAAACCATGAGCATGGAATGTCTTTCCATTTCTTTGTGTCATTTTTAGTTTCTTTCATCAATGTTTTGTAGTTTACAGAATATAGGTCTTTTGATTTTTTGGTTAAGTTTGTTCCTGGATATTTCATCTAGGGATTGCACCAAATGGGACTATTTTTGTAATTTCACTTCCTGCTCGTTCATTGCTAGGATATGGGAATGTAACTGATTTCTGTACATTGTTTTTGTATCCTGATACTTTACTGAATTCATTGATCAGTTCTAGTAGTTTTTTGATGGAGTCTTTTGGGTTTTCTATATATGACATCAAGTCATGTGCAAATAGAGTTTTGCTTCTTCTTTACCAATTTGGGTGCCTTTTATTTCTTTATATTGTCTAATTGTTGTGGCATAGACTTCCAGTACTGTGTTGAATAAAAGTGTTGAAAGTAAACATCCTTGTCTTATTCCTGACCTTGAGGGAAAAGCTCTAGATGGGTTTTCATCATTTAGTATGATGATGGCTGTGGGTTATTCATATATGGCCTTTATTACATTGAAGTATGTTCCCTTTGATCTACTTTGCAGAGGGTTTTTATCATGAATGAATATTGTGCATTGTCAAATGCTTGACAAATCTGTTGAGATGATTGTATGATTTTTATCCTTACTTTTGTTGATGTGACATATCACATTGATTGTTTCCTGAATATTGAAGCACTCTTACTTCCTAGGAATAAATTTCATTTGATTATGGTGTATGATTTTTTATAATGTATTCTTGGATTCAGTTTGCCAATATTTTATTGAGGGTTTTTGAATCTGTATTCATGAGAGATATTGGCCTCTAGTTCTCTTTTTTTGTGAGGACTTTATCTGTTTTTGTTATCCGGATGATACTGGCCTCATAAAATGAATTGAAAGTTTTCCATCCTCTTGTATTTTTTGGAATAGTTTAGGAAAAATAAGTATTAACTCTTCTTTAAATGCTTGGTTGGTAGAATTCACCTGTGAAACCTTCTTGTTCTGGACTTTTGTTTTCTTTTTTTGGGAGTTTTTACAACTCAATTTCATCGCTGGGTAATTTATCTGTTCAAGTGTTCATATTAAGGTAGATTATATGTTTCTAGGAATTTATTCATTTCTTCTAAGTTGTCCAATTTTTTGGCATATAGGTTTCCATAATATTATTACAATTGGTGTATTTCTGCAGTGCTGGTTTTTATTTCTCCCCTTTTGTTAGTGATTTTGTTTCTTTGGGACCCCCACCCTTTTTTATTTTTGATGAGCCTTGCTGGAGTTTTATAAATTGTGTTGATGTTTTTCAAAGAACTAGCTCTTGCTTTCATTGATTTTTTTTTTTTTTACTTTCTATATTATTTATTTCTGCTCTAACCTTTATTATATCTTTCCTTTTGCTTGGTTTGGATTTTATTTGTTCTTCTTTTTCTAGCTACTTTACATGTAAGGTTAGGTTGTTTATTTAAGACTTTTCTTGCTTCTTAAGGTATAAATTTCCCTCTTAGAGCCAGTTCTGCTGCATCCCAAAGATTTTGGACTGTTTTCGTTTTCATTTGTTTTTAATTTGTGGTTACTATTAGATTGTATGTAACATTTTCTGCATAAAGCAGCTTATATTAAGTTGATGATTGTTAAGTTTAAACCCATTTTGTGTTCCTATCCCCTCTACATTTTAGGTAATGGTGTCATCCTTTCTTTTATGAATCCTTTGACTGATTTACAGAAATATTTCTACTTCTTTTGTGTGTTTTTTTTTAATTTTTCATACTCTCTTTTATAGTCTTTTCTTTCCTCTCAAAGAGTCCCCTTTACTATTTCTTGTAAGGTTGTTTTAGTGGTCATGAATTCCTGTAGTTTTTGCTTGAGGAACTCTTTATCTTTCTTTCTCTTCTGAATTATAGCTTTGCTGGGTAAAGTAATCTTGGTGCAGAGTTATCCCTTTTAGCACTTTGAGTATACCATGTCACTCCCTGCAAAGTTTCTGCTGAAAAGTCCTCTGTTAGTTTTATGGGGTTTTCTTTGTGTGTAACTGACTCCTTTCTCTAGCTGCTTTAAAAATTTTTTTCTTTATCACTACTCTTGCCATGTTAATTACTGTGTCTTGGTGTGGACTTCCATGTGCTGAATTTTTTGGTGGATTCTATGCCTACTGGATCTGAATATCTCTTTCTTTCCCCAGATTAGGGAAATTTTCAGCTATTATTTTTTCAAATAAATTTTCTGTCTCTTTTTCTCTCTCTTCTTCTGAGATCCCTATATTGCAAATGTTATTATGCTTGATGGCATCATTGAGTTCCCTAAGACTATTCTCAATTTGCATAATTTTCCTTCCTCTTCTTTGTTCAGCTTGGTTACTTTCCATTACTCTATCTTCCTGGTCATTAACTCATTCCTCTGCTTCATCTGGCCTGCTATTTATTCCATCACATGTATATTTAATTTCATTTATTTTGTTCTTTGTCTCTGGCTTTTTTTTTTTTTTTTAATCTCTGTGTTGAGGATCTCACTGATGTCCTCTACTCTTTTTCCCCAGTCCAGTGAATATCTTTATGATCATTATTTTAAATTCTCAATCAGACATATTACTTGTATCCATTTCACTTTGATCTCTTGCTGTGGTTTGGTCCTGTTCTTTCATTTGGAGATATTTCTCTGTCTCATCATTTTGTTTGACTTCCCATGTGTATTTCTATGTATTAGAAATGTAAGCCTCGTCTCTTGCTGTTAACAATAACAGCCTTATAAAGAAGGGGTCCTATAATGCCCTGAAGTGCAGTGTACCCTGTTTCCTAGGGCCTGGTGCTTTAGCGAGTGTCTCCTATGTGTGTTGTGTGTGCTCTGCTGTTGAGTCTTGGCCTCTTTTTTCTTCAGTCTGGAAAGCAAAGTCCCTCTGTGCCTATTGTAGGCAGTGTTTGGTCCCCAGCAGTTGAGGTGCATTTTAACAAGTTGTACAGTGGTCTGCTTGCCATATAAGACTTGCACTTTGCCCTCACTGCTGAAGGAATGGAGGTCCTGCAAACTGTGAGGGTCAGGAGGTGTGTTGTTGGTAGAGTTTGTGCTGGTTTTCTGTAGGAGGGGTCAGTAGTGCAGGGACTCAGGTGAGTGTGGCTGGGAAAGGTGGTTCCACTTCAGCACAGGTGTGTGAGGTTTGGTGTAAGCAAGCTAGGTGAAGTATTGGTGCCGTGATGGTTCCCACAGGTGACCATTATTTATATGGGTGAATGGGGGAGGGAAATCTGAGGATTTCAGAGGATCTGAAAGCTCCTCTGTTCCTAGAAGTGGTCTCTCAGTGATCCCTGTCTCTCTGGGTTATGCTCTGAGATGAGCAAACCACTCTCTCTTCTGTCTGTCCCCAGTGTTTTTCAAACTGCTAGTTCTATGTTATAACTACAAAAGCTATTTGTCATCCTGTCTCTTTAAGGGCAGGGACGCAGCCTCCTAGTACCCTCTGGGCTCTCTCAGAGCAGAGCTGCCAATTTTTAAAATTCCAGGCTTTTAGGCCCACTGGTTGTAAGAACTCATGAATTTTGGGCCCTCTCACTTTCAAGGGCAAATATTATGGGGATTTGTCCTCCCTGTTTGTGGGCTCCCTGGTGTGAAAGTCCGTTTTCCATGCTTCTTTATGCCACCAGCTCCCTCCCCACTGTGAATGTCCCTGGTCTGGTTTGCTCCAAGACCATGTCTTCACCCTTCTTACTTTCTTCTGTGTGGTTTCTTCTCTACCTTTAGTCATGGAGTTTGTTCTGCCAGTCTTTAGGTTGTTTTCTGGGTTATTTACACTGATGTGAGTGTCATCTAGCTGCATCCATGGGATAAGGCCAGCTTAGGGTCCTTCTACTCTGCCATCTTCCAAGCCAACCTTTACTTCATGTCTGCTTGTCTTTCTTTTCTTTCTTTCTTTCATCTTTCTTTCTTTCTTTTTTCTTTCTTTCTTTCTTTCAGGACTTTTTGCAGGGGAGAGGCAGAGGGAGAGAGAAAATCCCAAGTGTGGGGTTGACATGAGGCTTGATCTCAAGACCCTGAGATCATGACCTGAGCCAAAGTGAAAAGTCAGATGCTTAACCGACTGACCCACAAAGGTGCCTCAAGATGACTTTTAAAAAAATATTTATTTATTTTAAGTAATCTCTACACCCAACACCGGGCCTGAACCTACAATCTCAAAATCAAGAGTTGATTGAGCCAGCCAGGTGCCCTTACTCCATTTCTTTAAAGAGGTTGTTCTGCTGTCTTCTTGTCTGTTTTTTTCCAAGTGAAATTTGCTATCTTTTTGCTTTAGAGTAGTTTTAGATATACAGAAAAATCACACATATAAAACAAAGTTCCCATTTATGCCACACTCAGATTTCCCTATTATTAACTTCTACTAAAAATATTGTACATTTACCATAATTAAGGAGCTAATATTGATATGTTACTAACTAAAATCCATATTTAATTCACATTTTCTTACTTTTTACCTAATGTTTTTCTCTTCCAAGATCTCATTTAGGATACCACTTTATATTTCGTTGTATTGTTTTCTTAGTCTCTGAGTCTTTGAGTGTGACAATTTCCCAGGCATTCTTTGTTTTTAATGACCTGGTCAGTTTTGAGGAGTACTAGTGAGGTATTTGGTAGAATGTCCCTCAGTTGAGATTTGTATGATGTTTTTCTTATGGTTAGACTGAGGTTATGTGTGTTTGGAAGGAATACCACAGGGATAATCATGTCAGTCACCTCATGTCAAGGATATACTATCAACACAACTTCTCACTAGTCATGTTAACCTTGCTCACCTTGTTGAGTGGCATTCGTCAGTTTTCTCCATTGTAAGGTTAAGTGCCTCCCCACCTCTTCAGAGCAGAGTATTTTCATAAATTATCTGGAATTTTTTTTGGTGATTTATCTGTTATCTCCCATTTGTCTAGTCATTCAGTTGTTTATGCATGGATTCATGCATATTTATTTTATATTTTGAGTTATAACTCACTGTTTCTTATTTTGTTGCTCAAAATAATGAAAAAACATTTTTTTCAGCTATTATTTTTTCAAATCTCCCCCCTCCTTTGGAAATTCCTACGATAGGTATATTAGTTCCATTAAATTTGTCTCACTGATGATTTTTTCCCTTTTCCTCTCTGTATTTATTTTTATATAGTTCCTTTTACTATGTCTTTAAATTCTCTATTCTTTTGTAATGTCTGATCTGCCGTTAATCCCATATATCATATTTTACTATCTTCAACATTGTAGTTTTAATCTCTAAACATTGTATTTGCGTCATTTTTATAGCTTACATATCTTTACTTGACTTTTGAACCTATGGAATACTGTTATATTTTATGTTTGTTTAGTGTCCTTGTCTACTGATTCAAACATCTGTATTAGTTTTGGATTTTTTTTTTAAGATTTTGTTTATTTATTTGACAGAGATTACAAGTAGGCAGACAGACAGGCAGGCAGAGGTGGGAGAGCAGGCCCCCACTGAACAGAGTGCCCGATGTGGGGCTCAATCCCAGAACCCTGAGATCATGACCTGAGCTGAAGGCTGAGGCTTAACCCGCTGAGCCACCCAAGTGCCCCTCTGGATTGGTTTTTATTGATTGTTTTTCCTCCTTACAAGCCATGATACTTTTAGTGTCTTTGTGTGCCTGGTAATTTTTTTTTTTTTTTTTTTTTTGTATTTCGACATTGTGATTTTTATCATGTTGGATATCTTTGTATTTTGTTTGTTTGTTTTTTTAGAGGTGGGGAGGAACAGAGGGAGAGAGAGAGAATCTTAAGCAGGCTGCATGCCCAGCTTGACTCAGGGCTCAATCTCACAACCCTGACATCATGACTTGAGCTGAAATCAAGAGTTGGGTGTTTAACCAACGGAGCCACCCAGGCACTCCGGATATCTTTGTATTCTTACAAATCTTTTTAACCTTTATTCATGCAACAGTTGAGATACTTGGAACAACTTTGACTCATTGGGGACCTTGCTTTGAAGATTTATAAAGTGGCACTAGAGCCATGTTTGGTCTAGAGCTTATTATTTCACATTACTGAGCTAAGATCTTTCTGAGTACTCTACTCAGTGCCCTGAGAATTTGAGGTTTTTCAGCCTGGCTTTTGGAAATAGGCAATATTCCTGGTCTTATGTGAGTACCAGGAACTTTCCCCCCTAATCTTTTTGGACTCTTCTTTCCCTGGACTCAGGTAGTCTTTCACAAGCATGTGTTGGTCAGTATTTTGCTGAATGCTCCGTCACAGACCATCTACAGGTGTCCAGGGTTCTTAGCCAGTATAGCTCTCTTTTCTGATATTCTGTCCTGTGAATTCTAAGTACCCTAGTGAGCTCAATTTCCTCAGTTCCAGGAGTTTTCTGGGATCTGTAGAAGTTCTTCTTTTCCTATGTCATGACCTGGAAATTCTCTCAGGACAGTATACTGAGGCAGTGGTAGGGCTTACCTTCTCTATCTCCCATCTTGTAGGGATCACTGTCCTTCATTACCTGATGTCCAGTTTCTTAAAAACATTTTCTCTTATATTTTGCCTTTTTTTTTGTTTCTTTTCTTTTTTCTTTTTCTTTTTTTTGGTTTAGTTTGATTGTTTCAGGCAAGGAGGTTAAATCTGGTCTTTGTTACCCTATCTTGGATTAAAGTTGAACATCATTTTGCTCATTTGTTAAATATTGGCATATACTACAGAATTTAAAAATACATACTGCAGGCAAACAGAAGACATCTGGGATTGCATTTAGCCATTAGGTTATCAGTTTGTGGTCTCTAAAGGAGAAGATCACATAGATAGGCAAAAAATGGCACTTTGTACAATGTAACAAGAATCATAATAGAAGTTGCTATGGGAACTAAAAAATGAGGATCTTCACCCATGCTGGGTATTGAATTAAGCCTTCTTGGAGGAAATGACACTTGAGTGAGCCCTGAAGACTGGGAAGATGCTATCCAATAAAGAAGGCATGGTAGGAGGGAGAGGAGAGTTCAGGTTAGAGGTCCACCATGAGTAAAGCTATATTGGTGTGAAATCACATGACACATAACTGCAAGCAGTTTGATTTTACCAAGGCATAATAGGCAAGGTAAGAAGTAGTAGAGTGAGACTGGAGAAATAGGTAGGCAGCTCGTAGAAAATTTCCTATGTCATGCAAGCGTTTGTCAGCCATGGGAGAACCACTGAAGAATTTTAAGCAGGGGAGGGATATGTCGTGTTAGAACCTTAGAGCAATCGCGGTGATGGCCACATAGAGTATGAAGTTTAAGTGCGAAGACTGACTTCAGGGAGACCATTTGGGAGATCATTACATTAGTTCAGGGAACAGAGAGTGGGGCCTGAGCTATGATGTGTGGTCAGGGTTGGACATTCAGGGAGAGACAGGAGAATTATTTAGGATGTAAAATGTCAGGACATCTTGACTTACTATGTGTGAGGGAGTGAGGGAATGGGTGTGGATATAAGTTTCAGGCCTTTGGCTAGAATTGCCATATGAAAAATGCTGAGATGAACTGTTAGGAATTGTTATGGGGGAGGAACAGTTCCCGGGTAGGGATAATTTGGGAAATGCTGAGCATGAGGTGGTGGTGAGAAGATGCTCTTTGTCTTTGACCTTGCTCTCACTCCCTCCCCTTGTCCCCCATTCAGCCCCCACCTTTGGTGAGGCAGAAAGCATGTGGATCTGCTACCTGGTTCAAGGAGACTCTGTTCCCAAATAAGGTTCCTTTTTGTAGAACTCTGATCATTGGTGCTTTCATCAATAGTCTCTGATAACTCAGGGGAAGCAGCAGTTTCGGGCTGATACATTAGATTATGAAGATTGTCTTCAGTTATACTTCAGAGCCACCATTCATATCATAGTAAAGTGAATGATGATGAAGTTCCTTGGAATTAGACAGTGCACACCCTAAGCAGCTGTATGTAGTGGTACATTGTTTTGTCATAGAAACAGCCTGACCTTGGCTCTAACACAGTGGGTGACCTTGGTGACCCTTAGCATTTTTGTTTGTACTGTGGGTGTGATCTTACAGGGCTGATTGTGAGGAAAAAACACATTATAAATTCTAAAAGTGTTAGTTATTACTCAAATTCTTTATCTCATCATTTAAATCTATTTGCTAATATTGGGGAGATTTGGTAATAAACTTTGGGTGATATATTTGCTCCACGGAAAAGACGGCTGTAGCCAAAGTAAAATAGAAGCAAGACCAAGTCCAGATTCAGAACTTGATGACAGACAAAGTGTAACCAGATCTTATTTCTTTTTGCTGCCTTACTCTCTTTCCCCAGTCACCTGATTCCTGTATCTTCCTAAGGGTCAAGGACTGGGTATAAAACTGAGATGTAAAGGCTAAGGCAGAGGTTTTCAATGCTAGATGCTCATTAGAATCATATGTGGAGCTTTAAAAAATACTGATGTCTGAGTGCCACCCCAAGTGATTCTGGTGTAATTGATCTGAGATGTGACTTCAGCATTTGAATTTCTTAGTGTTTCCATGATTCTGATGTGCATCTGAGGTTGAGAATCAGTACATTGGCCTTTGTATCTCCCTGATCTAATGGGAGGCCAGGATGAAGTTGGTGCTGGTGACAGGGGAGGGTTTTCTCTATTTTCCTTTTTTTTTGAGATCAGTCTTTGTCATTTGGAGAGGCCGGGCTGGAACAGGCATATGAAGATGAGAATGGGGCGTGGGAGATAGGCATTCTAATCTCTGAGCTTTTTGCATTTATAGTCTTTTTATGAAAAAAAGATTGAAACACTTATATAATAAATACTTTAATTAAAAAAAAGTTCTTTGTTTTCAAGAAGAATGAAATTGTCATCTAATGCCTCACTTTCTGTTGTAAGGTTGGCCAACATCATTACTATGTTGAATACTATTAGGTTCAGGAGGAGATAGGATGTCAGTATGTGAATAAAGTAGGGTTGCCAGATCCAGCAAATAAAAATATAGATTGCATTTAAATTTGAATTTAAGATAAACAAGGGGTACATTTTTAGTATAAGTGTGTCCCACACATGATTTAGGATCCACTAAAAAAATTATTTGGTGTTCATCTTAAATTCAAATTTAACTGGCTGTCTTGCTTTCTTTTTTGGCAACTCTAAGATAAAACTACTTAGTGAAATTGGGAGAAGTACCTGAAGCAAGTCAGGGTGAGCCGATCTAGGAATCAAAAGTCACGTCTTGACTATAATCATAAATGAGTTGCCACTGGCTTAGGTCTTGGGATTAGTCTGGCTTTGAAAGAAAACTGAAAACTAGGCAGCCCACAAAGCTGATTTAATAATATGATCTCTTACATTGACATAACACATATGCTTTTCCAAAGCACTTTCATAATGCATTCTCTCATTTTATCCTCCAAACCACCATAAGTTTAGCTAAAAAAAAAAAAAAAAAAATCTCCAAATGGGTTGGTATTAAATTAAGACTAGGATTTATTTTTTCCTACTTGTAGCCCAGAGTCATCTCTAGATGAGGAGTTGACAGTCTTAAAATAGAGGTGCCAAGGTTCAGACTCTGTATGTGTGTGTGTGTGTGTGTGTGTGTGTGTGTATGGACAAATAGTTGTGAGTGTGTTGACATTCCTAGCAAGGGAGGAAGAGGTTAATTTGCTCACTGTGTGCCTAAGCCTGTGAAACTGAACCGGGCCCCTCTCCCCCCCCCCCCCCCCCCCATTTCATAGCTGAAACTGGATCACAAGCATCCTGGACAGTCACAGCTCTGGTGGGAGCAGCTCTTTCATTGCTGCATATTTCACTTCTGTTTTTAGCTTCTCCCTCTCTTACTGCATCTCTTTGCCTCTGAGCTCTTGGTTTTATCACCTATATCTGGATCCATGAAGACAGATTTCAGGTTCTTGGGTTTCATTATCCTGTAGATGCAACTGGAATTGCTCTTATCCTCTGGAACTTCCTGTTCCTGCCATCTTGATTGAGGTCTAGCCTCCAGGACCCCAGCCTGCTGTTGGTTGACTTGGTGAGCTGATGTTCTCGCCAAGGTAGGGTTTTTGAAAAAACAGTTGCCTAGTAATCTTGAACTCTGTGTGTGTGTGTTGAGGGAGGGGGATGGAGGGAGTGCTTTGGCAGTAGCTGATTAGCTACATATCCTCTGCATGCTGTTCTCTTGGCCATTTCTGAGACTCATGGTTGTTTCCCCCTCAATCCTCCTGCATTCCACTATGCTACTGGTTCACCTACCTTTCTGCCTGGAGTGCTATGACAGAGTCCACACCCTTACACGCAGGAGCCTTCATGGTGACTGGCCCTAAGTGTTGACTTAACCCAGGTTCATGAACATAAGACCCCCAAACTCTGTTTAAATCTTAAGCTATCAACAAGTGTTTATTCAACACTTGATTTTGTTTTGCTTTCTTTCTCTTTCTCTCTTATTCTTTTTTGCCCTCCCTTTCCCTAACCACCCTCGTTCCCTATCTTTGCCTCTCTTTCCAATCTTGAGCCATTTGAATGGAAATAAAGGGGCACCTAGGTGGCTCAGTTGGTTAAGTGACCGCCTTTAGCTGAGGTTATGATCCCAGAATTCCAGGATTGAGTCCCACGTTGGGCTCCCTGCTCAGCAGACAGTCTGCTTTTCCCTCTAACTCTCTCCCCTCTCATGCTTTCTCTCACATAAATAAGTAAACTCTTTAATGAATGGAAATAAGGGATATATGAAGGCACAGCTCCATCCAGTCATATCTTTTACTTTTTTCTAGTTCATGCTGATGTACCAAAAACCAGTACTAAGCCAAGCCATGGGGTGTCCCTAGTAGCAGTGCATTCTTGTCAACTGTTTTGAGCTAAGAATGGCATGGAGTGGCTGCTAAAATTGGAAATTTTATTGACCTTAACACTAAGGGAAAAAAAATGTAACAAATGGGTAATCATGGTAGATCATTTGCATACTAGTCAAAGAACTCAGTGTGTTGACCTCCAAATCTAAAAATTTTAGGGGAAAATGATATGCAGGAGCCCAAATTCCCTATCTTAGTATCAAATAACTTTGGACTTGGCAAGGGAATTGGAAACTCTGAGATATTGAATGAAGTAGAGTAAGGACAAAATTCATAGCCTCTGGGCCTTATGATATTCTGCTGTTATAATGTATTTCCCTTTATTTTCTGAATTTTTCATTTCACTATGAACTTGAGAAGTTTCAAAATACTGTGGTGTGGTTATATTAGTGGGGGATAGCCTAGTTAAGACTCTAGCTCTTTATCCCATCTAGGATAGGGGTGATTGTACGTTGTAGGGCCAAGTCCACACTCCATTTAAGGTCCTCCACAGTTGGTCTTTACCTGCTTTTCCATTTTTGTTCCTGATAAATCATCATTTACTTATCCAAACTGGCTTTCTTGTTGTCCACTGAATCCTGTCCATGCTTTGTCTCCTCTGAGTCTATCCCTGTTTCTGAAATGGGCTCTTCCCTCCATGTTATCTATATCCTGTACCACATCAAGGCCTAGTTCAGGTATCACTTTCTCTATGAAACTTTTCTGACATTTTCTGATCTCCTAAGCCATTTTTGTCTGTACCATTCTTTGAAGATTTAGTTCCCTTTTGTCCCTTTAATTGTTAGATCGTGAGGACACTTTAGGGTCTGGGACAGAAATTAGAGTGGCCTGAGTAGCAGTGGCACAGAGATAGGAGGGCTTTGGGACAGATGCCATTTACCACTCAGAATAGAAGTAATTCAAGATTTTAATGGTCGGGATAGACGTAACAATGCATATCAGATGAAAGTCATTTCTCTCTCTATTAGCTTATTTTCTTAACCTGCTTTATATGGGTCAGAAATCATCTAGTTCAGGGATTCTTAATCCGGGGCCTGTACTCTAGATTCAAAGGGAGTTGATAGCTTTCACCAGATTTTTTAACAGTCACATAACATGAAAAGGTTAGGAACCAGAAAGGTTTTCACCAATGCTCACATTTATACAGCAAGAAACTATAGCCAAGTGAGGTTGAATGTAAATGCTTGTCATACAAAAGTTTTCAGGGGGATGTTTGTTGCTTACTATCCAATTTAAGTTCCCTTATTTTCTTTTTTTTAAAGACTTTTATTTATTTATTAGAGAGAGGGAGAAAACACAAGGTGCCAGCAGGGGAGGGAGAAGCAGACTCCCCGATGAGCAGGGAGCCTGATGCAGGGCTCCATTCTTCAGGACTCCAGGATCATGACCTGAGTCAAAGGTAGCTGCTAATGACTGAGCCACCCAGGTGTCCCGCCCCCAAGTTCCCTTATTGAAGGCACCATTATTATTAATCTTACTGAAGATAAGTGATACCACATTGACTGTCTATATCTTTTCTTCTGCAGGGATCCGGGGGAGCTTTCCTGCTGGGCTGGGGTTCTTGGTGGGTGGGAGTGGGGAGCTGGTGGGAGCAGTGGTTCTTACAAAATAGCAACACTGAAGCTTACACAGAAGTGACGTGTTGATTAAGCAATCTGTTGGGGAGATGGGTTGAGAAACTCAAAGCAAAGAGCTGAAATGAGTTGTCAGACCATGAAGAACGGTTGAAAGCAGATATTAATAGTTTCTATATTTTCTATTGTATTAATAGAGCACTTTGCATGTGTTAAGTTATATAACCTTCACACGACCTTGGGAAGGAGGAATTGCAGTGTCCAGTCTTGCAAATGAAGAATCAAGGTTCAGAGAGGACACATAATGTGCCCAAATCCCAAACTAGAACGAAGATTTGAGCTGACATAGTCCTGTCCCAGGGTTGGCATTTCCAGTCACTATCTCAACCACTATCTCAACAATCGCCTCGTAAGATTGGGGTGTAGCGCCCGGGAATGAAGAGCAAGGAAGGGCAGGTGTATGTGGGGGAGACTGAGAGATGCCTCCATCAGGAGCTACTCCCCATGGATGGCTTTTGTGTGGCCCAGTGTGGGGATGCTGGTAGCAGTGGGGCAGGCACAATCTCTTGAGAGCGCGAAAGCAACTCATGTTATGATATTTATTCATCCATGTATGCCCTGTGCCTGGTACTGGGACCCAAGATACATCTACTGCTCTGTGCTGAAGAAACTTGCAGTTCTTTCCTTTCTGAGTCTGTCCTGTCCCTTGATGCCTTTCTCCTTTCTCCTTTCTCTCCTCCAGGGTCTGGTGCCCTCATCCTAGGAAAGGGAAACACTTTCAGCCTGAGGTGCCCATCGCATAAACTATTACCCTTCATGGACGTCCTTTTAAGCTTGTTCTGTCTAGCTGCTCACCTTGAAGCCCTAGGCCTTCCTGAAGAACCGTGTAGTCAGTTCCGCTACCACTAAGCCCCAAACACTCCTGCCTTAGTCTCAGCCTTAGTGTGGAGCCTCACCAGCACTGGCCTCTGACTTTTCCTCTTCTTTTCATGCCCCTTCTCCCTTTGGATCTGGTAACAGTATTTACCTCATCACTGCCCCTCTACCAGCACTGCCTGGCTGCTCTCCTGTGCCCCCCGCTCTCAGGTGGGTTTGGACGAGGCTGGCTGGCTGGGAAGGTGGCTGGGCTGGGCTGGACTTGGACAGCTACTCGGGACTGGGAACAGCCAGGGGATGAGTGTGACCATTCCTGACATCCTACCAGCCTGTAGCCTTCACATCCTTTATCTTATTTAATCTTCTCAATAACCCTATGTGGCTGTATTAGTGACCTCATCTGACAGATGAAGAAACCGAAGATTAGGGAAGTTTAAAATAACTCGCTCATGCGCATTTGGCTAGTGAAAGGCAGAGCGGGAGCTCAGCCCTTGTCTGTCTGACAGGCTCTGTCTGCAAAACCTCTTGGTGATAGTTCCCGAGTACCTTGGAAGCAAAAGCCCACTGTCGATCCAAGGCTGCAAGGAAGGTACTAGAAATGAGATGAAAACTAAAAGGCCATTGAGTGGGCATTGAAATAGAGCAGCCAGAAAAAAAACCCAGCAAGGGTGAGGAAAGAACTAGAAAGTGAGACAATCACAGTGAGTGAGGCTGGAGTGCCTGAAGTGTTTTATGTTTTGGCCCTGGGTCCTGTGGTTTACAGAAAGGGTGTGCGTGGGCACCCCTCAGCCATGCTTTGACACTTACTCTTGGACCTGTTCTGCTCATAGTGACCACGTCTGCTCCGGTTCCCAGGACAGCACGCCAGTCTCAGCCGGCAGCCCATGGCTTATCTCAGTCAGTGCAACGTGGTCAGACAAAATGGGACCAAAGACTTGTAAGCCCAGGATCTGAGCTGGCAGCCCGAGGTTTTAGGCATTCACAGGTTTGTGGGGGAAGGCAGTCTTTTTCCTTCAGGAGGTGATGTCTCAGCATCGCTAAAATCCTGCCGCCTGGTAGGCATCTGCCTATTTTCCATCAGCTTGGGGCTGGCCTCCGAGAGTTATGTAGGTGCTCCTGGCCCCGTGGATGCTCACATTTGGCTTTTCTCTTTTCTTCAGTTCCATTCTGGGGAGAATGGTATGGCTCCCCTCCCCTCCCCTCCCCATCATTATATGCTTCCTGGCTGAGGCGGAAAATGGAGTCCGCAGGTGGTGTGGAGGAGCCCCAGTGGCCTCGGGCTTGGCTCTTGAGACTGGAAAGGGAAGATTCCAGCGCTGTCCTGAATGGCTGACTAAACTCAGCTCCACTCGTAGGGCTCAGGGTTGCGTTCTTCTCTGCTTCTGGGCTTTAGGCAGTGTCTTGAGAACTGCATGACGGAGAGAGAGGAAACAGGTGGACACCACGTGGGCTGGAGGAAACCCAGGGTCACCAACTCCCCTTGGGGCCGGGAGGTGATTGCTCCCTTCACAGGATGGCGTGTTAATTATCGGATGGCTGAGACGTCAGGCTGCAGAGAGAGGGAAGTCAGAGTCAGGCTTGCTGGGTTTGCCATGAGGATGTTGAGCATCGCCTAGAGCCACTTTCACTTCTTCCCAGCCAGCAGTGAGGCCTGGGAAAGGATTGGACATTGTCATTTCTGTGGGCAAATGCATTGTTAATGCACGCTTCCGAGGGGCCCTGCTAGCTGGAAGGGGCCGTCGGGCCAGTGCCTGGTGCTTGACTGGCCCTGTCAGTGTTGTCTGAGTTGTACTGGGTTTCCCTGAGAGCAGATCTGACCTGCTCAAAGCTGTAGGGGATATGGGGCTGGAGGAGGTTGGATTCCCAGGCAAGAGTTGGCCTTTTCCACTGGGGACGGTATTCGGGACCCCTAAAAACCTGTCATAAATCTAATTACCAAAATGAACTGAGTGGAAGGGCAAGGCAAATAAGAACTTCCTACATTTTGTGTTATTTATTCTCCTCTGGATTTATCTAATTTTAGCAATAATTTATCATAGGTATTGTCTTTAGCACTAATGAGCATTTATATTTCTAAGCTTTGCCATGTAGCGGCTCTACTAGGTTTCATTTATGTTTTGTGTTTTTAACCAGTTAATATTCTACAAACTTTACATGCTCTAGGGGTCTCTATATTTGTTGGGGATGCAGCTGGTTTAATGGAAAGACAAATAAGTAAGAAGCAGAGCAGTTCTGGGTTCGAATTTTGTCTCCACCACTGATTAGATCTGTGATTGCTTGCTGGTTACTTAATCTGGAGGAATTTCTGTTTTCTTATCTGTGAAATGGGAGATACTAAGAATGTATTCAGTGGATTACTGTGAGGATTAATTGAGATAATATATGCTTAAGATGGCAACTAGCACATCATCAGCCTTCAGTGAAGTTTGTTGATATTAAAAATGTTAATCTGAGTACCCAACATCAATTTTCTTCCACTTACAGGAATTTTCTTCCACTTCCATTTTCTGTGCATGAACCTCCCTGCCCCCTATCCCCTAACCATTTTCTGGAATCACCAACTAGCCATTGCTCTGTAAAGTTGAATGTTCTTATATTGGCTCATATAAGTGGAAATACACATCTGTATTTTAAATTAGATCACCTGGCGTTTATAGCATCTCTAGAGCATACAAAGGACTTTTACATCAGTTTTGTTTAGTTTTTTATAAGCTCATTAATTCTCACAGCATTCTTATGAGACAGGGATTAGACATATTGTTCATGAATTAATGAAAGGACAGAGAAGTTTTGGCACTTGTCCAACATCACAGAGGGAAATCAGTGACAGCAGGAATAATGTGGACATCTCCAGGCTGCAAACTCGGGGCCAGCTTACTCTCAGTTATGCGTGTCTCCCGTCGCCTGTAGCGGCATGCGGGGGTGCAGGTGGACAGGGAGCCTCTATCAGATGCCGGCCACTGACCATGCCTGCCACCCGCCCGTGGGCCAGTTTCACTCATTTGAGAAGGAGGGGGCATCTGGAGCTGTGCTGATGAAGGTCTAATGGAGACTATAAAGTGCCTGACTTCTTTTTTTCCCACTTTGCCTTCTACGATGTCTGTGTTTTCTGCCTTTCTGGAGCCAAGTTCTTCCTTTCACACTCTGACTCTGCGGGAGGAGTTCTCGATTCCTCCCTTCCAGTTGATAGCACTTCAAGGCTCTTCCTTCATAAAAGCCATTAAGTTCTATTTCACAACCAAAGACATTTCAGGCATTGGTGTGGTGGTTAATACGGAGACCGTCAGTTCCATTTCCCGTGTCCTTAAAATCATGCTGTGAGCCAGGGAAACTCTCTACCTCTGGATGAGGGGTGCAGTTGAAATCGTGGTGTCAGATTCTGGGTTTCCATTGCCTTGCTCTGAAGGTGAACACGATCCCCTCTGCCTTGCTGTGGCAAGAGAGGTCTGGCCCTCAAGGCAACTTTGGGATTGACTCTGGAATGACCAGGTCACCGCTGCTCCCATACTTGGTCTCCCTGCTAGCACTGGCCATCTCAAACCCTGGGGTTGACTCATGGACTTTTCCTCCTCAATATTTTCTGCAAAGCTTTATGACATTTGTTGCCTTGCCTGCTACTTAGACTTAGAACCAGCCGTAGCTCTGTTTTGGCTGTTTTCACTCTGTTTTAATTCCCTTTTCCTAGTTTCCTAGCCTTGTACCATCTCTGATTTTGCCCTCAAACACCTGTCGTGGTGCTGACTGCTTAGTCTGTCTCTTCTTGCCATAGAGTGACCAGAAAGGGGGTAACACAGGCTGATGGCCCAGACAAGGTCTTCTGTAGAAGGTAGGAACTCAAACTGGGTCTTGAAGTCTGGGTCACATCCCCATAAGTGGGCAGAGTTGGGGAGGGGGCAGAAGAAACAAGGAGTGTAATGATGCAGCATGGTTTTGTAGGAAAAAGCATTGTTGGGTGTTGGACAGAACTGGGTTCAAAGTGTGAGTGGGCTCTGGTGCTTCTGGAGCACAGATGCAGGCTTTATGCATGTTGTAATCCCAGTGGTTTTCCTGTAGAATTTGGGTCGAATGAGAGATGGGCACTTAAGAAAATCCACAGGAAATTCTATTCTCTTTCCCCAAACTCAATACAAGATGGAGGCTGTGGTGGCGCATGTTTATATATGCACGTACGTGTCCAACTTCTAAAGCCCCTTTTTGTGATCAAAGTAATGGAATCGCCATGTGATTTGTTTTTTACTATAAAAGAAGCAGCTTCTGAAAAATGTGTGACGAGGGTTTTGAGCATAAACATTTGTCAGAGCGCTCACTTAGGCAGCGTGTAAACTAAAACTGGAACGATACGGAGCTGAGCATGGCCCCTGTGCAAGTGTGACACACAAATTTGTGAAGTGTTCTGTATTTTTTCAAAGGCCAAAAAAAAAAAAAAAAAAAAGAGAGAGAGAGAGAGAGAGAGAAAGAAAGAACTTGCCACAAATGTTCTTGAGCAGATCCTTCATCGTCTCTGTACCTTGGCTTTCTTATCTGTCAAATGGGGATAACATGACTTATTTCCCAGTGTACTGGGGTCTATTAAGTAGCATGGTACTGTGGTGCCCCCGCTAGGGTCTCAGAGAATGTGGATTTTATGTCATTTCATGCTGCCTGCAATGCTGGTTTACTTAATGGGCTGGAGAAAGCCACAGAGAGGGAAGAGCTCCGGCGTCTGCTCTCCCCTCTTGCCTGGCCATTTGCTCAGCACTGATCCATGAGAGTACTTCCTCTACAGATGCGTCTGTTCTCCTGGGCCCAGGCTTGAGTATTCTGATTGCTGGAACTTTCACACACCGGGCTAATAATGAGTTACCTTGCCCTTGTTAAAACTCGGCCTGGGGATATAATGTGATGTCAGCTCGTTCCCCTCTCAAAGGTCTGTGTCCCTGTCCTCTTCCCCTGTGATGATGAATTGTGGCCACTGGTGGCATTGCACATTGAACACAAAGCCTTGTTATGGAACTCCTGTATGACGCTGAGTTCAGGGAGAAGTGATATCGGGAGTAGCTTGGGCTCTTAGTGCATATTCATCTGTTCTTGTTAATCAGATGTGCTTGTGAGCTTTTGCGAGCATGTCTTGACGCAGCTCAAGGACAAGCTGCTTCAGACAAGCCCCTTCCTCAGAAGACCTTAGCACATCACCATGTCCATCTTGCCGCTAACTACAGCTCTTTCTCTCTCTCTCTATTTTTTTTGCCTGGGGTTTTTTTTTTTTTAATGCTTTTAATTTTATTTATTTTTTTCAGCGTAACAGTATTCATTGTTTTTGCACAACACCCAGTGCTCCATACAATACGTGCCCTCCCTATTACCCACCACCTGTTCCCCCAAACTCCCACCCCAACCCTTCAAAACCCTCAGGTTGTTTTTCAGAGTCCATAGTCTCTTATGGTTCGCCTCCCCTTCCAATTTTTTTTTTTTTATAAACATGATCTTTGTTTCAGGATTTCTGTCTTTGGACTTGAACCTTTGCTAAGAAGAGGCAGTTATTGTCTCTTGTCTTTAATTCCTAACTTCTTCCCTTACATTTGATCTAGAAGCCTCGTTAGGCTCCATAGTTTCTCTTTAGGAAGTGGAAGTGCTGATGGTCATATCCAGGTACCAATAGCTTGTAGTGGATGTCCTTAGATAGAAGCCTTTTATAGGCCAAATTGAGTCTGATGACGTTTATCCATCCATGCTGCCAGAAATGCCTTCCTGGAAGGGCTTCTAGACTCCAGACTAAATCTTAGAAGAGATTCTGGTTCTGGAGGTCAGGAAAGGGGTGGGGATGATGGAGACTAAGGGAGAATGGGGCCTAGACCTGCCTAGGACTCCAGGTGTTTCTTTTCTATGCAGGTGGTTCACAGATCATTCACTCTGAGCAACACTGACCAATGTTGAAGTTTCTGGAAGTCTGGCTTTCATATAAAGGGAGATGTTGTGTTGGCCAACAGAGGCTTAAAGCCACAGTTTAAACACAGGTACAATTGTTTTTAAATGAAAGCTTCTTTGGGGACTGAAAACAATTTAAATTTCTAAATAAGTTAAACACTCTTTCCCTAAGTTTGTGTGTCGTAAGCATTTTGCTTGATTAGCTCTTTCTTCAGAGGAATTCAGCGGTGAATTTCAGGCCATGCTTTGTTCAAATAACTTTAATATTTGAATGTCTTCAAGTTTGTGCTTATAAATGATGCTTGGCCTTACAAGTAGACAATGTATTCTCATCAAGTACCATTGTCACTTTCCCCCCTCTAGTCCTTGCCCTCAATCTGCCCCACACTCCAGCTGGCTCCCCCCGATGGTAGTTAATGTCTTTCCGGTAAGTGCTTCATGGGTGATCTTGCTCTCAGCCATATTTTTGGAGGACGAGATGAAAGGAGACTGAAAAATTAAAATCAAGATAAGCAGTCTCTCCCTTGGAATGTTATTAAGAGGATGTGGTCATTTAAGAGTACTTTTCCCTCTTCTCCTCAGTGTTTGACACCTGAAGTCAAGGAAGATGCTATCACACCTTGCTTTATTAACATAGCTAGAGTCACCTGTGTTGAAAAGCCCAGCCACATTAACCTTAAATGAAAAGAAAGTGGAACAAAAGGACAGATAAAGGGAAAGTAGGTTTTGGCAGCAGGAGATGCCAGTTCTCAGCCAGGCCCCTGCGGCTACTCTGTTAAATGGCCCCATGAATTTATTTTATGGGGAGATCATTTCACTATCTGAGTCTGCCATGGTCCAGATAAGATTCAGGACCCAGTTAAGTTATGTAACGAGCTGATCTGCAGGAGAACAAAGAAAGGGGCAGAACGTGAAGGAAGGGACTAGACAGGGGAGATGGTGAGGACTGGCTTCCTTTGGAGCCCAGGGAGACTTGCTGAGAAGGGTCAGAGGGTTCAAGAGAAGCTGAACTGAGGATTATACACAAATGCCACAGCCATTGAGCCCGAGGCCAAGGGCATGTCCTGGCAATGCTGGGCTCTCGCCGGCAAGGTGAGGTGAGGGCCAGTTGGGAATGCAGGCTTTACTGCAGCGGGCAGAAGCTTTGGAGAAAGGCACTGTCTCTAATTCCATTTCTTTGCACCAAGCCCCAGGCTTCTTATTTCTTGTTGTTGGAGATGAAATGTTCCTAAAAGAGTGGGGGTGGTTAGAGTAGGAGTGGTCTCTTTGGGTGTGGTGAACTTCTATTCCAGATTTTATGAGATCCGCAGCCTCCCAAAGTCTTTCTTTATGGACCTCTTACATCGCTTGTCAAAGCATATGTTCTGCTTTGGGGGTTGGAGACCTCCATGTTTGTTTCTCTGACAGTCTGTCACTCAGTGACTGTGTGTCCTGTAAAACTTTACTTCTTGGTCTGCTACTTCTGTTCTAGAGTCTAACAGGACAAGTGATCTTAGTTCATTAGAATAGTAGGATAGTTTTTTATTCAATAGAATAATGAGGACTGAGGTATGGGTTTGATCAAAAGCTCGACAGTTGGTTTTGCTCTGGTTCCTGAGCACAGGTAGAAGCTCTCCCCTACAGCAAGCTATGTTGCAAATGGTTGCCTTTGGTCACACAGCCAAGAGATCGGGTGTGAATTTATTTTTCCACTTGGGAAAACAGCTCAAACTATGTCATCCCGATGGCTTCATCATTGTATGGAAAGGAACCACAAATTTGTAAGCTGGTAGGAAGTGTTTTTTACTCACTAAAAACACTGGAAATGGGGCATCTGGGTGACTCAGTTGGTTAAGCATCTGCCTTTGGCTAAGGTCATGATCCCAGGGTCCTGGGATGGAGCCCTGAACTGCTCATCCTCTCCCTCGGTCCCCCTCCCCTGCTTTCTCTTTCTCTCAAATAAATAAAATCTTTAATAAACTTTAAAAAAACACACTGGAACAAATTTTGAGTTATTATTTTGTAGGAGCGAAGGGGAATGTTAGTCCTGGACCATGATGAATACAGAGCCTGGCACTTAGTAGGAGCTGGGTAATGATGTTGCAGGATATATGAATTGCCATGACCTTGAGTTGTGTGATTCAGCAGTTTTCTTGGAACAGACACGTGTCTTTTAAATACAAAATTATTGGATGTATATATGAACAGCTGTCAGTTAAATATGACAAGGGCATTTGCTACTTTGAAGAGGACATTTGTATAAATATATATGGTGAGACCATGTTGTTAATATTTTGGATGCCTTAAGGTCAAAATAAATTAGTTTTACAGCAGTAAGTGACTGATTTATTGGAGGCCTGCTTTTTGATTTTGATTCTTTAAAATTTTATTTTTGTCTTATTATAAAAGTAACACATTGTAGAAATAAAATAAATAAACAAATAAGTAAATAAAAACCCCACACTGCAAGAGACAAAGCCAAAATGGCAAGCAACTCTTTAAACAAAACAATTACTGTCAACATTTTATTATTTAACCTTCTAGCTGTATATACATATACATATGTGTATATATATATATATATACACACACACACATACACACACACATACATATACTCATACAAAAATGAGATCACATTTTGGATACATGAGATTACAAATGGATTACGTTTTGCTAAGCTTTTTATCATTTATATATTTTGAAACTTTTTCTATGTCTATAAATATGCTTTTTATCCTTTTCAATGATTAAATATTATTTCATTACCATTCCCTTACTTAGTCTATTATTGCATATAGAGATTATTTTTATTTGGTGACAGAAAAGTTTTTGTGGTTATTATCTCCATAGTGAAGTGTTACGTATGTATATTTTCTCGTGCTACATTTTCTTTTACTACATTTCTATCTGTGAAGTTTCTAGTTTAAAGGTATAAACTTTCTAAAGACACTGTACAGTTATTGAAAAAATATACCCCAAAAGGTAATATATTTTGCATTCCTGTCAGTAGTATTTGAGAGTTTTGTTTTCTTCAAACACTAATCAGCATTGGAACTTATTATTAAAAAAATCTTTTCCAGTTATATAGGTACGAAGTTACAGATCTTGAACTTTTTCATGTTTAAAGGCTAGTTGTCTTTGTTCTTTTGGAATTTGCTTTCATTTTTTTTTTTTTAACCACTTTTCCTATCAGGGTGTTTATGATTATAGATGCTAAAAGCAATTTGTGTTTCTTGCTGTTGTCCAAGAACAAAATCTTCTGGAAAGAGAATGGTCACTTTTTAATTAATTTAATTATGCCAGTCTCATTTCAGTAAATTCAACAAGAGTACCTGTTATATGCCAGATACTGTGCTAGACAGTAGGCATACAATTTTGAAAAAAAGATATGGACCTGGTTCTCAAGTAACATATAGCTAATGAGGGAGGAAAAACAAGTCCATAGGCAATTTAAATTCTCCAATAAGGACGTAAGCATAAGAAGCTTTGGAAGGAACAGAAAGAGTAGCTAACTCTGTCTTGGTAGTCATACATAAGTTTTCTTGGAGTAAAGGATGATTTCACTGAATTCCAGAGGGTGAACAGCAGTTAGCTTGGTATGGAAATGTGTGTGTGTGTGTTGTGTGTAAGATGGAATAGTATTAACAACGTGAAACTCTATTGTTAATACAACGGTATTAACAAAGATCAAGGTGAACTCATGAAACTGCACATACTACATACATGGCTAGAACTCAGTGAGAAAAGTATGGTGGGTTTGAACTGATTGGCAAGAGATAGTCTGAAAAGCAAGAAGTGGCCCAATTTTGTAGCATTTTATGTTACAGTCAGTGGGTGCAGTGTGCATCTTTTTCTGATGTTTTAGAGTTGTCATGGATGGTTTCTAAGCAGTGGAGTAACAGACCCAGATTGACTCCCTGCAAAGAGTCTGCTGTCCCCAAAGGAGGAAATGCATTTGGGGGCAAAGGCAGGGCATTCCTGAAAGCTGAGTGAGAATTTAGGAGGCTTTTGAGGATGAAGCCTAAGTCAAGATAGTAGCAATGTGAATGTGGATAAGTGGACAGATTAGAAAGACAATTAGAGGGAAATCTATTTGCTAAGACGGGAAGAGGACAAGAGTCCAAGACAGTATTCAGGTGGATGGAGATGCCATTCAGTGAGTTTAGGAAAACAGATAAGGAGCAAGTCTCTCACAATGAAGGAAGTTTGGAGAATTCAGTTTTGGATATGTTATGTTTTGAGTGCCTATTGTATGTGAGAGAGGAAATATCCAGTTGGATATGTGTTGGATACATGGATCATTTTCAAGGGAAATACTGTTTTGGAGTTATTAACATATAAACAGGAACTGAAATATATGAGTAGATACAGTACCAAAGGAGAGTGTGTAGGATGGAAAAGAGAAGAAGGGCCCGCACAGAAGTCCGAACAACTCCATCATCTCAGAAATGGGAAGAGGAAGTAGAGACTGAGAAGTGTTGTCATGGAGGGCCTTTTACGGAGGACAGA
Organism: Meles meles; assembly: GCF_922984935.1. Taxonomy (NCBI): domain Eukaryota; kingdom Metazoa; phylum Chordata; class Mammalia; order Carnivora; family Mustelidae; genus Meles; species Meles meles. Next base: position 164,828,896 of record NC_060067.1, on the reverse strand, counting down.
ATGTTTATCAGTGCCAGAAGAAGCAATGAATCACGTAAGATAATGGTTTTGGATTTAGCAACAGGAGATATTTTGACCTAGTTTAGAGTCATTTCAGGGGAGGTATGATGCCAGATTCTAAAGAATCAAAGAGCGAATAGAAGGTGAGGAAATGGAAATGAATGGTGTGGTTATGAGAGACAGAGAGAGGGAGGAGGAGGAGGAGGAGGAGGACAGAGAGAGGCAACTGAAAGAAAAGACAGCACTGAGTGGAAGGAGGCATAAAGGAAGAGCGGTACCTGAACGGGGATCTTGCATAAGAGGGAAACTGGGTTGGGATCTAGACCTCAGGTGGATTCATTATTCTGAGATAGGAAGAGAGATTCCGTACCTTTCATGTCAGGAAATATACGAAAGGATAGATGTGGATGGTTATGGTGGCAGGAAATTGAGGGACTTCTGTGGTGGTTTCTGTTTTGTCTGTTCAGTGGAAGGCAAGATTTTCTGCTAGGCAGTGGTAGAGAGGTGGCTGGGAGGGACTGGAGAAGGTTTTAATCATTGCTATGGAGAGTGGAAAAGGGAGCTGAACAAGGATGGATAAGAAGATTTCCAGGCAGCCCTGAGGACCCTGTTAAGCTGGAAGCTGATCAGTTTTAAGTTACATCAAATCTGTGCATGGGTTTATGATCTTCTCTAGCTGAGGGTTGGGATTTTTCCAGTTGAGAGTGACAGAGATCGGTGGGGCAAACGATTGGAGAGCAATGCTATAGTGTGGTTGAAGTGATTAACCGCGTGTAGAAGGCTGAGCAGGGAGAGGATGGGGATAGGACAAGGGTTAAGGGATCCGGAGAATATAGAAAGGGCAAGGGCCTGAGGTCAGAGCAAGGTTAAAGAATTGATACGGTGCAAATGAATGAAGGGAATGATGTTGCAGTCAAAAGGGTGAGAATCTGGATTTAAGATTTCTGAATTATACCATTGTCAGGAAAGGGTAATATTCAATAATTAATTTTGGTATGATAATGACCAATCCAAGTAAACCACAGTGATACTGGGGTGAACCTCCTGATTCCAGAGTTTGGATATGAGGTGGAGCTGAGGAAGCACTAAGAATTTGAGCACTGGATGAAGCATTCTCAAGATTATTGAATTTGTCCAGACTGATGATGTGCCTTGAGAGTGAAAAGGACAGCCAGAAGCCTGTTACCAATATCATCCATAAATGAGAGACCATTCCTCTCAATATCGTTCCAGGGTATACTTGGCCTGGGTAACAGTGAGAAAGAGAGGAGGAAAGTGGGTTAGCCAGATGGCCTATCTCAGTCCTTTGGGACTGCTATAACAGAATCCCATGGACTGGATGGCTTATGAACACCAGAAATTTATTTCTCATAGTTCTAGAGGCTGGAAGTCCAAGATCGAGGCAATGGCAGATATGATGTCTGGTGAGGGGTACTTTCTGTGGGTGGATGACTGTCTTCCCACTGTGTGCTTAAGTGGTGGAAGTGCTGAGCAAACTCTTTCAGGTCTCTTTTATCAGAATACTGATCCCATTCATGAGGGTTCTACCCTAGTTATCTCTCAAAGGCTCTGCCTCCTAATACCATCACCTTAGGGGTTAGGATTTCAGCTATGAATTTTCAGGGAGACACAAACATTCAGCAGTCTGTCAGCCATTTTATGGAACAGTGGAAAAATCAGTCTAGAACCACAATAGGACAAAGTGGCCTTTGGGCCCTACTCATCCGTCTTGAGATTTGGAAGAATAACTATTTGGGAAGATGAAAAGGGACAATGGTTTTTGAGGAACCAGCTTTCAGATGAGAAACTGAAGGTGATATTAAAAGAGAAGGTGAAGATAGTTACCCTGCGATGGGCAGATTTTGGAAGGAGGACAGTAGTAGGAAGTTGATTCAGGGAGAAGGGGAATAAAGCATTAAAAAACATGCAGATATTCAATGGGAAAGTTATGTATTTTTTAAAAGTTGATTTGATCATTTTTTTTAAACTGAAATTCATCTGTATCATATACTATTAAGCAATTTGAAAAAAAAAAAAGAAAACATGTGGACAGGAGGGGCTAAACATTGGGGAGGTTAGATCTTGAGTGGTGACTTTGGATGACCAGGTATAAGGCATGAAGGGATTAGCAAGGTGCAGGCTTTTCAAATAGTCCTAGAAGTCTTCTAATGGATAGGGGATGGTGAAGAGATGAACTCAGGCCTGTGTGGAGGGAGTGAGCCATGGCCTGGAGTGATTGTGTTTCTAGGAAATCCCAAGACAAATGAGCAGATTGTCACTGGAATTGGTTCCAAGACTTTGACCAAATGTCGGAAATCCTGATGGTCTCTGTGGGACATATACTGTATCTGGTTTAACTAAAGCATTGTGACTTATCTGCGGTAGAGTTGAGAATAGCTTTCTGTCCTCAACTGGAAGCCACAAACCCCTTATTACAGAGTGGGGAGCAGAGATGCATTTCATTGGCAAGCAGGGGTCTGAATTAGTGAGTTCTCAGCTTAGTCCTCTGCATGCTGCCTCTAGGTATGATGTCAAGTAGCACAGAGTTGATTACTTATTCAATAATTGGGCATCAGTTAGTTATTTGAAAAGTGGAGTGATGCGCACTGCTCTTCAGACTTTATAGTAGAGTGGTGGGGTGGCCTTAGCCAATGTCTCACTCTGACACTCAAGTTCTTCTTGGGGTAAGATATCCCAGGGACATGGGGAATTCAGTTCCTGGCAGAGTTTGAGTAAAGGGCAGAAGAATTAGTGAACTGAGGGGTATGATGAGAATAACTGTATGACAAAATAACTAAAGATATAAGAAAACATGGTGTAATTTGCCTTGCCAATGGTCATATTCCTCCTGTGTTCTAGTTCTTTAGTATGAAGCCTTGCACGAAGTTAGCAAATACCTAAACACGTTTGTTGACATATCTTTTGGTGCCCAGGTTACTGGGAGAAAGTAACAGCTAGTTTAAACTTTTATCTGGGCTAGTGCTAGAAAGAAAGAAGAGTTACACAGTGTTATAAGCTGGCCAACTTAAAAATACCCAAATGGCACCTGGAATTAATTTCTCTACTCACCATGGCAACGTGCCCTGCGTATCCTAGCATATCCCACTATTGCTGCTGAGGCTCAGCATTTTCCTGGAGGATAAGTCATAGATTAGTTGGTGGGTAATGGGATCCTTTCCTTCCTTCCTCCCTCTCTTTCTCTCCCTCCTTCCCCCCTTCCCTCCTTCCTTCCTTCCTTCCTTCCTTCTACTCACAGATGCTTAGCTCATGCCTGCTTTGTGTTAAGCACCAGAACACAAGGATAACTTTTGTAAGCACTCTGCAGTGCAGTTGGCTACAAGCTTGGCCGTGCTGGGGAAGACTTCCCAGGTGACACAGGCTTTGGCCGATGCAAAGGAGTTTGGGAAGAAGAATATTCATTAGAGGGAATGATACATGTGAAGTAATATGTGAAGGTGATGAGGCAGAAAAGGTGATGGTGTCTCTGGGGAAAGAATGAGAAATTAGCACTAGGAGACTCTAGGGTGCATGTTGAAAAGAGGGGCCCCAGATTTTGAGGGGCTTCTGTTTGAAGTCAAGATGCTCAGTTGTCTTCTAGGCAATGGGGAGCTGGAAAGCAAGGATGGGAAATGATCACGCTTCCAGTTCGGTGACTTCCTTGTGGCAGCTGTGTGGAGGTTTCTCGGACTGAGGAATGACTCCGGTATATTGGGACAGCTGGGAAACTTGCCGCTCAAGGCATCCTTCTGGGAACATCAGTGTCACCTGGGAGCATGTGAGAAATGCAGGCTCTAGGGCATCACTCAGCAGGACTGAATCATCTTAATGAGATTCCCAGGTGACTTGTATGCACCGTAAGTCGGAGAAACACTGTTTCAAGACTGATGCTTATGGTTCTCACGGTGCTCATGCAGGTGTCCTGGGAGGACAACCGGCTCTGTTCTTTCTCTTATTCCACAGATTTCCAGACAGTTCCATGATCTTTTCAACTCCATTTTTGAAAGGCTGATTGGAATTCAAGAAAAATTTTAAATGTACTTCAGTGATTGGAGAAACTCTATTGCTTTAAGCCATGGCTTTTCAAAGCATTTTAGTCATGGACTCTTTTTTTTTTTTCTTTTTAAAGATTTTATTTTTTTAAGTAATCTCCACATCCATCATGGGACTCAAACTCACAGTCCCGAGAACAAGAGTCGTCTGCTCTGCCAACAGAGGCAGCTGGGCACCGCATGGGCTCTTCATGTGTGATTGGGTTCAGGGGGGCCCACATAAGAGAATATCCTATCTATACTATTCTTTTTCTTAAGCTTGGTGATGGGGTACAGATGTTCGTGTATTATAATCTGCCATTTTGGGGAAGCTGTGATATTCCATCATCCAAATTCATAAGATCTTGATTAAACAGTAATGTTTAGTGATCTACTAAAGAAAAAGAGTAAGAAACCCAAGTTGTACCTCAAGACTCATGTCAGGGGTGGGCGTCGAGTCTAAATGATGGTGAGAGTATGCACGTAAACAGTGATAGTCCATTTGTTGTGTAAGCAATAAATAGTGTTTGCGGGGGAGCTTGCTATGTGCTGGACACTTAACGTACTTTATATATAACTCATTTAATGCTCATGGATGACTCTAGGAGGTAAGGCCTACTACTTATCTCTGTTTCATAGGGATATTCATGCCGAAAAAACCCAAGTGTGAAGCTGTCAGACACTCGGAGCAAAGGCACAGAGACAGTCGGGGAACTTGGGTTTGCACTCGGATTAAGGTAATCTCAGGTCTCAGTTCTTTTTTTTTTTTTTTTTTTTTTTTAAAGATTTTATTTATTTATTGACAGACAGATCACAAGTAGGCAGAGAGAGAGGAGGAAGCAGGCTCCCCCCCTGGGATCATGACCTGAGCTGAAGGCAGAGGCTTTAACCCACTGAGCCACCAAGGTGCCCCTCAGGTCTCAGTTCTTAAACACCAACGGGTAGTAATCAGTGTCTCTGCATACATGGACATTGACAGAAGACTGAGCATGAAGGCCCAGAATGAATTCAATGTATTCTTTTTTTTTTTCTAAAGATTTTTTATTTATTCATTTGACAGACAAAGATCACAAGTAGGCAGAGAGGCAGGCAGAGAGAGAGAGGAAGGGAAGCAGGCTCCCTGCTGAGCAGAGAGCTCGACGCGGGGCTCAATCCCAGACCCTGAGACCATGACCTGAGCTGAAGGCAGAGGCCTAACCCACTGAGCCACCCAGGTGCCCCGAATTCAATGTATTCTTTATCCTGGGCCTGGTCAGAGCAAAGCAAATGCAATACAGTTTTGGCCTCAGAGTGACAACTTCTAAATATTCTTTAGCTGTCCTGGGCCCCTCTGAACTTGGGAATATGCAGTCTGGAGGCAGAAATAATGATATTGAGGAAAAGGTCCCCATGTGAATTTTCAATGTAGAGAAAATCCACTAATTAAAATAGAAACCAAAACTATATAAGAACTCTCTTTGAGAAAACTACACCCTGAAGCCCTTCCCCGCTTTTCTGTGATTGCACTTGTAACCATCCTTCGAGACTCCGATAAACATCACTCTGCTGTGAATCCTCTCCTCATTTTTTCGAGAAGGGACATTTCTTCCTTTTGATATCATCCCCATCATCCTGTCTCCTGGGTGACAATAGGGGCCACCTAGCGAGCAATCCAGTATGTTGGACACGTAAGCACTTATTTTATCTTCTTGGAATAGCCCTATGGATAGTTATCACTATCCTCTTGAACAAAGGAAGAAACGGCTGCCTCGCGAGATGAAGTCATCTGACATCATGCGGTTAGTAAGTGGCCGAGCCGGATCTCAAATCCCAGAAGTCCGACCCCGGAGACAGGTCCTCATCACCACAGAGCCCTCTGCCTCCCTTGTCACACTGATTGCCTTCCCCCCCCCCCTCCTGAACTCCTTCTATATCATGCACTAATTTAAAGTATCAAGGATACCCTGCATCTGGGCGCTTTTGCAGTGCTGGGAGCACATCGATGACTGAACATGGGTGCTCCCGGTCTGAGACCAGGGTGGAAGGCAAGGTCTGCTAGGAAGTGAGAACAGTGGAAAGTGAAGGCCTGCGAGAGAGAGAGAGAGAGAGAGGGCGCAGGCCTTAGCAGAACTCCTGCTTCTAGAGCGTGGAGTTCACTGCTTGGAAGGAAAGGGGAGTCCTGAGGCGGGACAGCCGAGTGGTGTCCTGATTGTACAGCTTCTTTGAACTTTGTGAGGAGTTTGGGTTGTGATTTTATTGTGAGGCTAACGGGAGCCACCAAATGGTCTTGAAAGGAAATTTGGAAAGTGCTGACTTAAACTACGTTTGTTTGCATATCAGCACTTAATCTGTGACATTCAAGAAATTGATCCGCCGCTAAACTTCATGTTCAGAAAGTCTCATTCAACAAGTTTTCAAAGAATAACAGTGAAAGACATTGGGGAGGAAAAAAAAAACCCAATAAAATGTAACACTTTATTTTTATTATTATTATTTTTTTTATCTTAGAAGGAATTCACCAAAGGCTTCATATTATGCTATGGCATCTTTAATTATAAAAATAAGCAAATAAAATAACTTGCATCTGTCATTACCATGATATGTTTCATAACCTTTATATGCACATGGAGCTTAAAAATGTAATTTAACAATAAATAATGACATATACCAGATATGCTCACTGTTTATTCCAGTACTCAGCCAAAAACCTAAATATCATTTAAATTATAAATACATAATGCAAATATAATGGCACAAAAATGTCTAAAGTGCAACCAAATCACAATAGAAGAATCATGCAAACTGGTCTAGGTCAGCCCCCGAATCACTCTGTGCAGCAAACACAAGACGAAGCTTTGGAAGTTTAGGGGGGAGTTGGAGGGAGTGAGATGGGATGGGGAAAAGAGAAGCAAAAAACTAGCAACATCGTGAGAACTGCTTCTTTCCATATGCGTAGATATATGTATTATAGATACATCTAGAAGTATCATTCAGGGGAAAAAAGGGGGGTACCACGGTTTGAAGAGGTTTGAAAGTTGCAAAAAAAGAGATTCTACTGGACTGAAGTAAGAGAGAATTTTGCTAGGAATACTTGTGAACTACTTGTCGCATTGGGGTCCTGGCTTCGTGGGTTTGCGAAATGGACACGACACACAAACTTGAGTAGCTTTTCTGGATCGAGAAGTCAGCCTTGCCTGGGGGTGGGGGGCTGGGAAGGGGAGGGAGGGGTGGAGGGTCAACTTAGCGTATGATCTACCTGATTTCAAGAGGCTAAGGCAGTGTCCATATGTTTGGGGACCTGGGGATGGGACAGTTCTGAGTATAAAAATGCTCGTAACAATCTGATGTCAGCACGCTTAGAGGCTGTGTGGGGACAAGGCAGCAGCGCGTGTGCTGCCGCTGGGTCTGCTGTGATTGCTGTTGGTCCTTGAGCAGCACGTTACTGCTTTTAAAGGCTTTATGGTAAAGTTGTATTGCTTTTCATTTTTTCTGGAGATGTGCCCTCCCTCCTCCCACCAGGATCCCTATCACTCGGTTTGGTCAAATCTTGAGTTTAACCTAGTGAGAGTCAAGCACCAATAGTTTCTACCTAAGCGAGTTTGGAGTGGCCCCTACAGTCCTACCCCTCCCCCCTCCTCCTCCCTCGACATTGACCTTTGGTGGGCAGTGACACTCTTAAGGGACTGTTGGGTTCAAGGACAGTGACCCTGAGAAACTACTGTTGTTCATAGATAGGTTAATCATTTGGCTTTGGTGGTTGCCATCTTGTAAACATCACGGCAGAAATAATCAAACCACCAGCTCTGTTTCCCTCTTTCTTTCTTTTTTTTTTTTTTCTTTTTTTGTTTTTTTTTCCCCGTTTTTTTTTTTTGGTTTTTTTTTTGTTTTGTTTTTTTTGTTTTTTTGTTTTTTTGTTTTTTTTTTTTGCGATCCTACAGAGATGGCCCAGCTGCCAGGACTACTTTGGCAGACAGTGTGCTACAGGACGAAAATGTAAGAGGAGTCTATTAAGGCTGGACAGCCCAGGGTTCTTTATACCACCTCAGCCCCAAGTCCCCGGAACTGAAGACCCAAAGGCTGACTGACTCGTTCCTGACTGATTTAAGGGAAAGTCTCCCACGCCATCATCGGTTCACCGATGAAAGATGGCAGGCGAATCAGGAACTGCCACTTCCCAAGGTAGAGTAAGGCCTTTTCGAACTGTAAGTGGTCCGAGCCCAAAGGGATGCTCTTTTGGGTTCCTGTAACTCCCGGTTGGACACGACAGAGCCGTTTCAGGAGAGATCAAAGTCAAGAGTAGCCTCTGGGTTGAGGTGGGCTGGGAGATTAACATTTTACCTGGGGTCCTTCAGACAAACCTGTTGGTTTTTCCTATCTCATACAGGCCCATCTTAAGTTTTGATGTTGAATAAAACTACTTCTACCCCCTTAGTTATAAAAAAGGCCACAAGGAGCATTTATGTGGATATCTGGAAGTGAGATAGTTATTCCATTCCCAGGAAAAGAAAAATAAAGCTAAGTTACAAAACTAAATCTATATGCAATAAAGTTATTATATACTGCTTTGTTTAAGCAGAGTCCTCTGGAATTTATGTACAGTACATTAGTTTTCAGCTATTTATATTCCACAGTTAGACCTTAAGATTCTCTGGTTTTTAAGACAATTGTTAAAGATACTTTTAAAGCTCTGAGCAGTTACAGTACATAAAGATGTTAGCTTTTTGTTTTTCATTAGATGCAAGAAGATGCAGGCTCACACCCCGCTTGAAGAGCCAGGCTTGAGCCATTTGGTAAATGTGTTGGAAAGGAAATTACACACGGGAGGGTCGAGACCATAAGACACTAGCTCATGAGAGATCAAGACTTCAAACACGACATTCATATTCGTCCGTGGCCAGCACAGATTCATCACACGAATTCCGTTGAACACCTTTATGGGCATTTAAGACATGCATTTAAATTAAGTCGTTTCTCATCAGCTAACGCTACTGGGACAACCGTCCTAAAAAGGGCTCCACAGCTTCCAATGACAATGACTGGGCCTTACGTGAATGCTTTGTGTTTGAGAGGAGTTTGAGGGGGGCCTGGGGAAGTAACGTGATCAAAGAGGGTACTTTCTCCTGCCGAGGGGCAGAAAGAGCACACATATTCTATCTGTGGGAATGCTGCCATCGCAGAATGTTGGGATATTGATTACAGAAGCCTCGTTTCATGCAATTTTCTGGAAGGGGAATAGAAAATAGGAACTACTTAAAAAAAAAAAAATCAAACCAGGCACAGTACACTCAAAGTTGGTGTGTGAACACCTTTCAAATGAAGCTAGTCTGGCGAGGCCGTGAATGCCTCTCCCTGCTTATGCACTCTCATGGGAGGTGCGTTTGATGTGGGAGGGAGAGGCTGCCTCACCTCGGAGGTTCCGGAGGAGGACTTTCAGCTTCTGCGGCTCGCTGGTGCGCCTCCTGTTGAAGTCAGCTCGCGGGTGTGTTTGGGCACAGTGATCCGTCTGCAGGATGTGAAAGAGGCTGGCCATGTTGGGCCCGATTTTCTCCATCAGGCTGTCTCTGATGGTGCTGACTGTGTCTTCGTCACATTCCAGGAGGCTTCGGACAAGCCTGTTATAGTATCTGCATTGGGGAAGGAGAGCGCATGCCACAGTCAATCAGGGGGGGCAAGGCAAGGCCGGGCCTTTCATCCGGCCGCAGCCAACACCCATCCCAAACGCCTCGACCATGCACATCTGGACCGGTCATCAGCTGAAGATGGCCCTCGCCTCTAATTTCTATGCAGGGACTTCTTAGTTTGAGTGCATATGTGTTTAATGCTCAGGACATTTAGGTCACACTTGGAGAAGAACTGGCTGCCAGGGATGTCTAACAGTTCTAGAAACACCCAGTCACAGAGCTGGAGGGGATCGCAGGGATCACTCAGTGGCTACATTGCATCATCTCATTTTATAGAGAAGAGACGAAGGTGGGAGAGCAGTGACTTGTCCAAGGTCATACGAAGGGTTGGTGGTAGAAACAGGACTTAGTTAAATACACCAGGAGGCGAGCCCAGCCCTGGCAAGACTATTAGATGAGCAGTCACCTGCGTGCATTTGCAGGTATTTTGATGGATCTTTGCAGTCTGCCTTTTGCTCAGTGGTGTGTGTGCAGGTGTAGGGGCACAGGACGGTTTTGGATTAAACTTCTATTTGTAAAGGAGGCCCCTGCCTTCAGTGTCTAGTGCATTTTTCTATTCGATTTAACTTCCCTGCTGTACACTCCGTTAGCCTTGCTAATGGCCATTGACCAATCCCATTCTCAGTCTTTCTTCCAAGGGACACTGTAGTCAGAAGGACAGATGCCAGGCAATGAGGACCCTGAAATAGAAGGACTGGGAGGTTTCTGCTTCAATAATTCCAAAGCCTTCTCCCACTGCTCTAGCTTTTGCTGGCCTCTTCTTCTTTTGAGCATTTTACAGATAATTGGTTAGCATTCCCTGCTCGACTGTTAACTTACTGAAGGTGGGATCTGTGTCCTTATTCTTTGTAACCCACATGTGCCGGCGTCCTAGGGCTCTGTTGCCTGCTCACTGTCCATCTGATGATTTATTCTGTGGCCACGGAGGAAATGGGGAGTTTGAGAAATAATAATCCTCTTCACTAAGTCAGGATTCCAGGAAGAGAAATTAGAGGTAGGTGTGCTTAATTAAGCTTTACCCAAAAGCCTTGTGTTTGGTATCAATCACCTTCATCCAAGGGGCAAGTGCTTTAGGCACACAGAACGCTGTGGCTAAGCATTATGGCTCAGGCACAGACTGTCCAACAGCTTATGCATTACTTGTCCTGCTCATCGGGGAGACGGTTCAGGTAATTTTCCAATTTGAGTTGGGATGTGTTTGCTCCATTTTGAGGTGGCACTTGTAAAAACCCATTAGCTCCGTGGTCACTAATAAGAGACTCTCCTGATGACAGGGATCTACGTATTTATGTGGAGAGACTCTCTCCCCAGAGGAGCCTGTGGGTCGCTGGGGCCACAAGCTCTTCCATGAAAAGAAGCCTGTTTATTTTTAACTCACCTCACAGAGCCCAGGATCAAACATCCTTCCAGAATAACTTAACCCCCCAGAGAGGTCCTTTCAAGGATGTACGGTAAACAGAGTGGAACACGGGTAATGAGGCAGAGCGGTCACCCTCCCGTGAGCGAGCAGGAGGAAGGTGGGGGCTGCAAGCGAAGAGCTGTTGTCTGGGTCTCGGACACAGTCCTGGCCCTACCCCTCCCACGAGGGAGGATTATATCCAGCTGTTGTTAAAATTGGGATTCTCTGGCACAGAAACACATTTTCCAACCCTTTGGAATTATAAAGCACATGAGTCAAAGCAGATCTCACTTGGATGGGCAAATGGGGAGAAAAATGGTTTTGGAAAAACTGAGAATAAACTACTTTGTACCAACAGCTTCAGACATCCACACACCCACATAGATCCCCAGGCACCTCTTTCCTCTTGGGCTCTGCGAGGACATGGGTCCCCTTGATCTCTGTGTCTATTTCACAGGGTGATTAGATCTTACAGAATAAGGTTTCTGATCTCTCACCCTCCTGACCCCCAACCAGGACTTTAGAACTTAGAAGTTAACCCTTTCACTTCTAGAAAGAACTGTCCACAACAGATTACACCCCCCTGCTCCCCGAGGTGAACTGCAGAAGATGGTCTCTCCTTCGCTCAACATTGAAAGTTCTTGCCTGGACGAAGATGTCTAATACCAGTCATGAAACTAAGCCTTGCTTCTTTAAGGACACATGTGTCCCTTGGGCCCCACTTTGTCAAAGGGCCTCCTATCCCTGTCTGAAGGCTTCTATCTTCCCTATTGCTTCCTCGGCTAGCCCAGATAGGACACCTGTTCTTGGTGTTTCTGGATGATGGCCTTGCCAGCCTGAGCACCCTAGTGACTCTCCCCAAATCTACTCTTAGCTTCTCTCATGGAGCTTTGTGAAGCCGGCAAGGGTAGGCTAAGAGTGCTTGTTGGAATAGAAGATGACCATAGCTCCGTCAGCAGCTCTTCCAAGTCTGGGAAACCTGTCAGCCTGTCCAGCTGCCTTGACGTCAGCCTCATTGGCCAGAGCAAGCGACGGTTTAATCCTCCACCTCTCCGTTAAGGGCTGGAATACACAGGAAGGGCGCTGACCTCTGGGATCGTGTAGATCAAAAATGAGACAGATCTTTCCTATCTAGAAGTCACCAAGTGAGATTATTTAAGAGACTGTGTCTCCAGCAGAAGTGGAACGTTGTCACATATTTAATTGAGTACCATCTTGTACCAACTGTTAATGTCACTGTAGCTGTTGGTAAGATGTGCCTTCTCTTTGAGAAGAGAACGTCCACAGATGTAATCGTTGATCACCAAGGGGCACATTTACTCAGTTCTCCTTGGTATTCTTTTTTGTTTTTGTTTTCTATTTGTAGTCTGCTTGGATTGTGCATCTTTCCTATAGGTTCTACTCGTCGCCATTTTTGAAGTAGGAATCAAATGGCTTGGCTCAAGGCCACCTGTGTTCTAGGCCCAGCTCTGTCATTCGATAGCTGCATGACCTTTAGCGGGTCACTTTCCTCTCTGGGCCTCTGTTCTTTGAATCAGCACAGCGAGGCATTTAGTCTAGATAACCTCTGTGATCATCTCCAGCTATGACATTCTCTGTTTCTAGGGATTTGATATCTACTTTCTCTCTTAATTTAACAAAGATGGGGCTGGTTCCTTCAGGAACATCTTCCAGAGGAAGACTTAGGATGAGTTAAGGATGTTCTTTCCTTCACCTTTACAGGGGATGGCGGGATGTGCGGCGGGGACTCGGTGGGCTAAGTGTTCTGACCACCCAGCCTGAAAGGACATTTTAAAGCACGTTTCTTTTTCCCACTATGAAAATTCCCTCACAGACTTTTTTTTCCTGGTAAAGAATACGATCAGATATTCTCCATAGCTACTGCTTCAGCCGTGCCTCCCCAAATACACACATACTGCCTAGGAACGCTCTGTGTGAGGGTTTATAAATAGTCCTTTGTTTCCCTTGATCAATATTATTCTTCTGTTTCCTGTTCCCTATCCATGCCCCAGAGAGCTGGAAGCTTCGTCAGTTTTCCCACTCTGGATCTGGATTGGTCTGATTTCTTCCCAGGCCTCACACTGATCCGCTTGCCTGATCCATTTTTGCCTGCCCTCCCTCATGGTTGAGAGAGCGGTTTGCAAATTCAGCCAGGGGGACCTCCAGCTCGCCCTTCTCTTCCGAGTGCGCTTCTTTCACGGAAAACATCCCTGTTCTGGCTCCTGGTCCAGTCACAGGCTTTTGGATTCTCCCAGGCCCAAATCTCATGCTAGATAAGTCACAGGAAGGTGGAATGAACCTGTAACTACTTCCCTTCACAGTTCTGTGCCAACTGGCACAACTTAGTGTGTATCTGTGGTGGGGCAGAGGCTGGGAAAGCAGGATGTTTCAGAAGAGTGAGGAGCTTAAATAGAGCAAATCAAGCCCAGCAGGGAACCGGAAATCTCTACAGTTCTGAGTAGGAATAATATTAGCCAGTGGGAGTGAAATACTTGAGTAAAGAGCTGCATGGAAGATTCTGGTCTTCAAGCAATGGCCACTTTCCCCCACTTTCCTAGTAAGTGTGATTTCCCTGTGACGGAAAAGGAAGATAACAAGACTCCTTGCGACCATTTGCTCAAGGAGGTAAAAAGGAGACCCTCCTTAAAAGGGACAGTGGCCTGGATTCAAAACTCCTATTACTGACCTCTTCTTAGATATTTAGGATCACATAGGGCAGATCTATATCGTCCTTTCTGTAAGACCTCTCCCTTCATAATGGAAGATATGACCTCAGTTGAAACAGAGAGGTTCATAATGCCTTCAGATTGATTATATGCTGTATTATAAGTCACAAATTGTCACGGGATCCTTAAAGTTCTAAACTCATTACAGTGGCGTTGCCAACATTCCCCTGCCCTCCAGTTGTCACACAAATACATACTCGATCCTAGCCCCTGTCTACCAAAAAGTCTTTTTTTTCCCCCCTTATGGTGAAGGGAGTCTCCAACAATTAGCCAGGGTTGGTTTTTTTGTTTGTTGGTTTGGGTTTTTTTTTTTTTTCAGTCTTCAGATGTAACTAGGAGAATTTTAAAACCAAGGTCAATATCAAGAGATAGGCCATTTGAGATAAATGCTGGATTTGATTTTCTTGTTCTGAGAAAATCAGGTAGGACCCACTGTCACTTCCAAGTACCGAACCAACAAACTTATAAATTGACATGAGGTTCTGAAGAGCCCTTAATGTGTAGGTAAGTGTGGATCAGAAATTTTACAAAGTTTTAATGTCAGACCCTTAGCATTTCCCTGAGGAAGAGCTACTTTTCCCGTCCTCCAGTTGCATATACGTGTCTGACTCAATCACTGGTCAGCCCCGGGAGGAGTAGGCTGTTGCCGCTGTCAGAAGAAGGGTGGCAGCAGCCGGCTAGGAAAGCAATCAGGGAAGTCTCTGTTAGCCGTCCGGTGGTCCAGGTAACATGCAGTAGGACTCCTCTTTGTCAGTCTGTGCAGATTTGCCTGGAGTGTCAGAGGATCCTAGCACGTCAGGACTGGGAGTCAAGTTTTAGGCTGCAAGGCATCATAGTAGGCTGAACTTGTCCTGCCCTCACTGTCCTTGTCCTGCCTCCACACCAGCCCTATGGACACCTCTCTCAACTTCATCACAGATGGGAATGCTCGGGTCTTGCTGGGAAACCTTGTAGGCCATGGAATGAGGATGTCAGCCTTCTCCCAGCTGGTAAAGACAGTGAGCCAGCGGCACAGAGAGGCCGGTGCTCAGATGTGACTAGTTCAGTGGCTTTGGGTCATGGGACAATACTGAGAGGAGAATGTGACTGAGCAGTCACCCGAACACCATTCCAGGAAATCTTGGACTAGAGAAAGGAATAATATAGACCTGGGAGGAAACATGGGAGTCATCTCATCCAGCCATTTCACTTTTCACAAAGGAAATCTGAGTCCCAGTGAAGTGAAAGGGCTTACTCTGGGCCACCTGCTGAAATACCAGCTTGGGCTTGGGACCGACTCAGGACACAGGCAGATTTAAAAGTCTGCATTATGACATTTGATCAGGGTCTTAATAATGGTCAATTGTACGGTGCATAGCCATAATTTCAGTCAAATTTGATGTCTCACGAGCTTGTTTCCATGAACTTCCCCAATCCCTTCCCGCTTATGGTGAGAAACTGACAAGGAAAATGTACCCAGGGAAGCTGCAGATGAAGCTTTCTATTAGCTGCATGGAAAGACTTTTCCTATAATAGTGAGAAAAAAAAAAAAAAAATCCAGGCTGCTTAAGCTGTCACAACCAATCGCAAACATATTTTTTCCTGCAAAAGCTGGGAAGGCTGCAAGCTAAAATAAGATCCTGACTGTGGCAATTAACCCCCTTCTATGTCTGGTTCTGCCAACACCCCGCCTCCCCCTCCCCCAGGCTCCCCCTGCCCCATTGCAAAAAAGCGGACTCATTCTGTACCTATTGGAGAAGTGGTTGGGGAGCTGGACGACTTCGGTGATGGCTTCGGGGTTCCGCTTGGCGACGCTGCACACGTTCAGCTTGCTGTAGCATTCCTCTTGCACCTCAGCAATCATCCTCTGGAAAGTGGAGCACCTCCGAATCGCAAGGAAGACCTTGGAGGTGATCCCATTGGCGATGCACTTTAAGCTCTCTTTGACAAATGCTTTTCCCTGCCAGGCAAGGGATAGAGGGAGAAGCTTTAGCTTGAGCTGGCCAGAGAAGACAGGGCATACCACATGTGGAACTTAAGGGGGTTTGCCTTGGCCTCGTCTCGTGGCCATCGGCATGTCCTTGCAGTGAGAAAACTGTACGTCGCGACCAGGATCAAAAAAATGTCCCCATTCTCTTTGCCTACCGACAGAATTGAGCTCCACAGAAATAATGAGACGGGCAGAAAAAGAGATGAGCCCTAATCCACCACCCTGCAGCTTAACAACAGCCATAAAATGGCTTTGTCTTCTTGGGATTGAGACTTTGATAACCCACATGCTGGTATGCCAGGTCCTACAGTGAGGAGAACTTCTTTGTTCGAAAATGTTTTTATTTCCTCTTGGAGAGGCTAAGATTTTTCTGCTCGTCACCTGTCCCTTATAAGACAGCCTCTCTCAGCGCGGTACATTCATGCATTAGAGTGGGTGGGGAGTGTCGTGTACGGAACCGACTTTCTGGCCAAAAATGCACGCGTGTGCGTGCGTGCATGTGTGCGTGCGTGTGTGTGCACACGCTGGAGTTGAGAATTTAGGCTGAGGAGGCTGAGAAGCCGAGCAAGTCAAACACGTTGTTAAAGACAAGCAGCCCGCGGGAGGCATGGGTCAAGGTCTTATTACCTGAGTGTCAAATTTAGCAGCGCTGTACAAGAAGGATTTACAGATGTCATACATCCCATCTGTGTCACAGGTGGAGTTTTCCAAGCAGGCAAAGGCCCCACAGCCGACCTGCAGAGCACTGTTGAGGCAGCGAACCACTTCAGCTGAAAGAGACAAATCCACCCAATCTGGGTCAAACGTGACGGTGACTCAGAGGGGTCGAGGTGGCAAGATTCGAGGTCGAGGGGTCAGAAGAATGCCTCTTAGACATCTGCGATGGGGCCAGTGGAGGGCCCCATTCAGAGGGGGGTAGGAGTGGGAAGAGTGGGGCGGTCAGATCTCCGGCTTAGAAGAGCAAGACCACGTGGAAGGAGAGGGAGGGCATGAGTGTTCCCTCTTGGTCTCACCATTACATACAGTTTTGGTAGCTGGAGAAGTAAGGTCAGAGTCTGCGGAATGCAGGTGCTTCAAGAGCTCTGCAGCATCAAAGGGCATCCCCTCAGAGCCCGAAAGCACTGGAAGGCAGGAGGCAATGGCTGGCGGTCAGGTTGAGGAAGTGGAAGGGCCAGGGAGTCCATTTGGTTCCCAAAAAATGCACTCCAGAGTAATGAGAATGGAATTTTAGCCTAAGTGGCAGAGAAGAATTTGCCAGGAGTTCATCTGGAGACCCTTCCCATGGAGGGCTTTTAACTTACCTTCCTATGGGCAGAAAAGGATCTGGTACATTCATGTTTCATCCCAACCCCCACCCCAGGACAGTGCTTAAAGGTATGCATAATCTCTCTCATATTAAAAGCCATTTCTTTTTTAAAAGAGAAACACAGGTGTGGAATAACAAGGCCAAGGCACCCCTTGTGCAAGACTGGAAGAAAAACCGCAAAGAACTTGCATGAGGCTTTCTACATTCTGGATAAGATCTCCCATAAAAGTAATTTCTCTCCTACAGAAGGGGGGTGTTCTGGCAAGCAGCTCGGCAAGAAATGATCTGCAGCCTTCATACCATAGGATTCTCCTCTGAGATCAAAAGCATGGTTCGGTTAGGCTTCCCCTCCCCCTCCCACCACCCGCAGCCTCTGGGATGTTACAAGTCATTTCCCTAATTATATATTTCCAAGGGTTCAAATTATAACTTTGCTTTAAGCAGTTTTAATATGCATTAGGGTTGCTATTGTTTTAGGCAAGCTCGAATTGTGAATCACTGCATTTCTATAGCAACTAAGTACAAAAGGAAGTGAAGCAAAGCCCTCCTCTAGGCAGGGACCTGTGCTCTTCGGAGGGGAGTGTTGTCTGCAGCATTTGGACACCTGCGAGCCCATCTTTGCTGACAGTTGGGGGTGAGGGAGCAGCGATGTTGGAGGAGGAATCTGGACAAGTAAAGTCAAAAGGCAGAGGTGTTAGTACCGGCTTCCTAAGGACTCTTGTCCTCTAGAGGCCAAGATAATACACAATTAACTGCTCTGGGCGTCAGAACCAGAGTGAGACCTTCCCCTTGAAGAAACTGCTGCTATGTTTCACAAATACTCTCCCTCTGGCCCCGGGCTGCACGGGCAGCTGAATGAAGCACAAGAAAGCCGGAGGAAGAGAAGGAGCAGTGTCAGGGATGGGAGTGTAGGGTTTTCTCCGCATCTGCCCGGGATTTGTCAGACTTGAGGGCTATGGTTCCATAAATCTCTCTGCAGAGGGAGCTTTCTGTGTGCTCTCTGAAGGGGCAAGGAAGTCCAGTTATGGGGTCTTAAGGGTGAAGGAAGGGGTGGGGGGCATCAGACAAATCATGTCTCACCTTAAGATCAGCTTTGGCTTCTGGAAAGTATAGAGAGCGCTTTGAAGCATGCCAACATTCAAGCCTTTCCCCGCCCCCTTTCCCCCCCTCCCCCAAGAGGGTACGTGCCAGATTTCAGGCAATCAGGCTAGGCTTATGCAATGAAATACCCTCAGCAGAGCGCCCAGCTTCTTCGTTAGTTGCATGCAATTTATTAAACAAAGGAGCTCCACTTCCTAAGGCTATTGGATTACACTGGCAGTTTATTGCCATCAGGCATGAAGCACATTTATTATCAAGATCAGCCGTCACAGACACAGTTGCAAAAGCGAGAGGCAAATGAGGACAGCTCTTTGGGGGAGAAACCGGTCCTGGGTTTGCCGCTTACCTGAGTTCTGAGCTGCCACCCGGGATTTCCTGGGGCTCACAGAATCATTCTGCTCCACCTCATGGGTTGCAGAAGCACTGATCACCAGCACCAGAAGCACTGCTGAGTTTTGGAGCATTCTCTGAGAAGTTTCCGCTAAGTTGCTGGGTTTTTTTTTTTTTTTTTTTTTCTCTCCTCCCCCCCTTTTCCTCTTTCCCTCTCCCGGCTTGAGTGAAGATGTGGATCTGGATACACTGAGGGCCTAGGTGAGGATTTGATGAGGATTTTTTGTTGCTGCTGATGCTGTTCCTGCTGACGCTTTGCTGCTGCTGCTGCTGCTGCTGCTGCTTCTGCTGCTGCTGCTGCTTGCTGGCTGCTGCTGCTGCAGTGGCGGCTCCTTGCACCTCTGGCTTTTGCAAACTGGGGGCCCAAGAGCTGCACCCAGGGATTTTATAGCCGTTCTTATCGGTCCTTAGGATCAGGGACCAATCAGGTCCCTCAAATGGTCTGGCTAGCCAATCCGAGGGCACGCTCATTGGACTGGAGCTGTTTGACTTCTTAGAAATATTTTCCAGCAAATTAAAAGTACCTGCTGCCAATGTTGTACATGTGTGTGTGTGACAATGTGTGCATAGATGTGTGAAAAGCTATTTTCGTGGAATTAAGGGATGACTGTGTATCGATTGAGCTAGGAGGAAATCATATGAAAATCTCAACAAGGTGCTTTTGGAAATCCATCTTTTTTTTTTTTTTTTTTTTTTAATGAGCTACTGGTGGGGGTGGGGAAGGGAGGAGTGGGCATCACCAGCAGGATGGGGAATGTGGTCTCCGTGGATTCTAATTTAACCTCTTGATGGCAGTTTTGGTCTGATTTTACCAGCTCGCACTCTCTGTTGTAAGCCACATGCACAGTGCTGTCCCCATCTCGCTGGTACATACAGGTGGGTCTGTGATGCTCTCTGGATGCGTCTGGGTGTCCGGAGTTCTCACTCACATATACGAGTTCCCAAGGAGGGACAGATGTGAGTGGAAGGGCCCTGATGGACTGGGATAGGACGGCTCTGAGCTGTGGTCCCAATCGCTCTCTTGACTAGCTCTATGACCGTGGTCAAGTCCTTTTACCTTGTTCTGCCTCTGTTTTCAAATCTGTGAAATCCCCACGTTGGAGTCTAGCATTACTTACATCTCTAAAACTATGATTCTCCAGTAACCCATACTAACCTCGAGTCCATCTTTTAAGTCACCAGCATGACTGCAAACAGCGGGAGTGTTGGTAACCCTAGGTACACACATGCACACCTCCACGGCTCAACAGGGAGACCTGGGGAATGCCCGGAAATGAACAAACTGTGTTTTCAAGCCCGGGGACTTCATAATCACATTGAAACAATAAGTGGCCAAAGCAAGACTAAACCTGTTAGGTAAACCAGTTCATTTCTTGGGGGCGGGGAGCGGGTATGGGGGCAGGTAGGACGGGGAAGGCGTAGGAAAAGACCAGAGTGTGTAGGAAAGAAGACTGATAAGCTCTAGGCTTAATGGGGGAAATTACAGTGGCATCAGAAATCATGCCCAGTGTAGAAGCTCAGATTTCCTTATAAGCTAGCAACACTGAGACATATCCCTAGCTTGTGAAGAAGGCTGATGACCCAGGAGAGGATTTATCAGGGTAAAAAAAACACAAAACACAAAAAACGTGGGCATTGGATTAAGGACTGGGGTGAAGTGAAGGGATTAGGCAAGAAAACCTTCACAAAATTTTAGGACATAAATGAGAAAGGGCCCCTGGAGAGTCATAGAGACAGAATCATGATGATCTTGCAAAGAAATAGAGCCAGTGGCTTGAGTTTAGATCCTAAAATCTTCAAAGGTTGAAGAAAGGATGCCAACGCTACTAACCACAAACCAAGACTCAGCTCTGTATGTGTGAGGGGAGTGGATATGCTGAGTGAGTCTAGCCCTGCCTTGCTTGCACAAAACGATTGTTTGGGAAGCATGAAGTTTGTTAGAAAAAGGATGGAGGAAATAAAGGATAAAGGAAATATCTAAAGGCAAGGGAGGGAATTTTCACATTTTCATTAAGAAATAAGTACATTTCAATTTAGATTAACTGACAGTATCGGCATTTCTCAAGTCCCTTCCCGGCTGGGTGCTGGGGACTGAACAGGGGAAGGTAACAGAGAAAAGATACACGAGAAGGAAAAATAAGGATTCTTGTTGTTGACCTTGCAGTTGGAAAGGGGGTCAACCTCATCATGTTTCCTGAAGGATGTCAGGACCTTACATAGTAAGAGAAGGGCCTGGTCAACACTGGGTAGAGATATGGAGAAGGCTTCATGAAAGGAGCTTCAAGGAAAGGTCCATCTGGTAAAGATGGGAACTGCTGTTACCTCTTTATAAGAATTTAGGGAAAAGCTATGACTGTTTCATTTTTTTAAAAAGCTCATATCTGTGAAGAGATTGTCTTTTTTGCTTTAAGCAGGAAAGGTAGATGGATGGCAACGCAATGTGATAGTTCAGTTCTAGAAGGAGAACAAGAGAACAGATGTGTCTGTTTCCTTCCTGAAGATCTTGCTTTCTCTTTCTCAGCATTCTCTACCTCCTTAGGCATTTCCCCCTGTTAAAGGCAGTGCTGTTTGTTTCCCTTGTTGGATTTCCCCCATGTTGGCCTACTGGCTTTGTAGGGTGTAGAGTGATGTTTTCTCCCATCTACATTCTTTCCCCCATTATCTGGTGCTCCCGCCAGAACACAATGTCCGATAAGTGTCCGGATGTGCTTTGCGTTTTCTCTGATGTTGATTTATTATTGTTCCTTCTTATTTCACTCATTGACTATCACGTGCCTGGAGGCTCATTGCCGGGTGTGCGAAGTGTTTCACAGGGACAGAGAAGCTGTCGTCTGAAGAAATCCAACACCGGCCAGCCACTTTGGTGTGAACATAATTAGCATGAGCCTCGGTGCGCTTGGGAACATCAAAGAAGGGAACTGAGTTCTAAGGGGAAATGCCCGATATAAAGTTTCTTCCGAAAGGAGAAAAGTTGCAAAGTTTACGCTGGGCGCTTGTACCTAGACTGCAGGGCAACGCTATCTGAGTGTTCACGGTCACTGTGCTCTTAGCTTGGCCTTTGATAATAGCAATGAGGGAGGAGTCTTGGGAACTCTGGAGGTGATGTCCGGCTCTTTTGCAACTTCCGTGGGTGGTATAAGAGAATATGGAGGAGTCCGAATAGCAGATTTCCAAATTCGAATTGTATCCTGCAAGCAACAGGGAGTCATTAAGCTTTCTTGAATAAGAATTATTAAAGGACTCATTGAAGTTAGTGTTTAGAGAAGATCTTTTGTTCAGACTTATGCTGGTTTGGAGGAAAAAAAGAATGGAGGTTAAAAAAAAAAAAAAAGGAAAGAATGGAGGTTTCAAGACTAGTAACATCAGTTTGTGACGATAAGGTCCTGGACAGTGATGGTAGCAGTAGGAAAGGAAGAGAAGAAAAATATGAGAGCTATTTTAAATACAATGAAATTATCAAGTATTCTAAGAACCACCTTGGGAAAAAAAACAACAAAAACAAAAAAACCTCTTTCTCCTAGTTTAATGATAATGGAGGCAATACATATCAGAGCTCTTCCCGCCCCATGTATTGGTTATAACTTTTACGGTAGACAAGATTAACTGGCATGTCCGTTGGGCAGGCACTGGCTTCTGTGAAAGTAGCAGGCTTACCTCGCCAAAGGACGTGGCTGTACTTCCAGTAGAGGAAGCACCTTCCGCAGCCTGACTGTGTGAGTTGGAGGTGTCCCAGGTGTAGTGGGTGGGAGGGGAGGGGAGGCTTGGCCACTGCCCTGAGCAGGGAAAGTGCAAAGAAGTGGGTGGGAGAATCTGCCAACACCTAAGGCTGGGCGATGATGCCCTGGCCATGCCCGTGCGAGGCTGGCATGCGTTCAGTGAGAAGATTAAGCCAAAATCTCTGGAGCTTTGTTGGATTTGGCTAGCTTAAAGCTAAGTGGTGAATGGCTCCTTGGCTTTTTGTTGAGAGGAGCCCGGGGGGGAATGGTTTCTTGATAAATGTTTCTTTTGTTAACAGAGTACAAGGCCCATCAAGGCTGGTCTGTCATAGTGACCAAGGTTGGAGTGTCACTGTTATTCTTTTTGGGAGTTCTGGGCCTGACTCAATGGTCGATCTGTTGAGTCATGCCTTCGGAACCTCAAGAAAAAGAAGGAGAAGGAAAAGGAGGAAGAAGTATGTTTGGGTGGGTGGGGGGGTTATTTTCGTCCTATAGAAAGATACCAGGTTTTCTCTGTGGACAGTCTCCAATTCCTGAGTGAATCTTTGCCTCTTTATTTGTCTTTGATTGCTTTAAACTCTGCCAAAGGGAGAGAGAGAAAGAAAAAACAAGAAGAGGTCAAACTCCTTCTACCCCCCCAGTTTATGGAGGGTTACTGAGTGCCTGGCACTCGGTCAGGTGCTGTGGGAAATGCAGAGAAATATTTGACCTTTTTCTGTTCTTCATGAATTCCCAAGCTAGTTCTTAACGCATGAATGTTGTATTTGAAGAAGAATATCTGTTTTCTGGAAATGTAATACGTCAAGTGGGTTGGAATAGAGTTTATAAGTTTGCATTCAATTAACATTTACCGGGCGCCTATCTACTCTCTGCCAGGCATTTCTGCAGACGCTTCTTATCTGTGAGAAAAGAGCCTCTCGCTCTCCTCTCTTCCCAGAGAAAAGGCCCAGGACCCAGAGAGAAGAATGGCTTGCCCATGGTCATAGAGAGGACGATGGAGCTAGGTCTCCTGAGATTTGCTCATTGTAGAGGTAGCTCTGGGTTCTTCAGATATGTGAGCACCAGCTTGGAGGAGGGGTTTGTGCAGGCTTAGAGCGCCCCCCAGACTGGGTGGGGACAGGAAAAAGAAATAGGCAGGATGATCTAACCTGTTTAAACTAGAGCAGGCAAGTTGAAATTAGCCTCCACTCCTGTGAACATTGGCTCCCCATTCTTTCAGGTGTAAGTTACGATGTCATTTTATATCCAAGAGGACAGGTTCATAGTCTTAGGGGCAACCTGCAAATCTGCAGTTTCACAAGAGGCACCCAAAACAAGGTGAAACAAGGACGGAGACAGTATACGTGTCCTTGAATCTGTCATTACCCGTAGCCTTTGGGAAAGCCTAAAGTGACATTACTCTGTTGAGACACACGAGGGCGCTCGAACCAATCAACAATGAGATTCCTCTTTTAAAATTATTAAAAAAAAAAAAGTTGTGAATCTTGGTTCTGTTAGATTGACCATTGTTTCAGACCATCGGGATGCTTTTTAAGGGGCATAAGTTTATTTTTACAGTCAATAAGAAAAGCTCACTCTCCTGTAATTTAGTTAGTGAACTTGCAGACTGGCATGGTTGTACATATTTGGAAGTTTTGCAATTTACCCCGTTCTGAATACAATCCTTTCATTGCCTAGCAGGGAAATAGGTTGCAGGGAAGTTTTTAAAAAGTGTTCTGCCCCAGTGCTAAGGAAAGGATAATGCCTGTACCTAACTGTTCAGGGCAGGTGGTAACACACATGAGTTACTTTGAGTTCTTTGCTTTAAAAAAAGGAAAATAAAAGAATTCTGTTTCCAGGTGGTAGTGAGCATTGCTCCTCATCACTGAAGAAAATGTAACTTCTTTGACCCATTTTTCTACTTTGACCCATTTTTCTATTTAGTCTTCTTTCTTCCAGTCGTCTTTAGACAAAGGTCAAGGCTGAATAACTTCACGTTTTTGTGCCTATCCTACAGCGGAAATCGTCTAGGGGAACTGTGAGAGGTTGATGTGGGGGTCTGAGTGCTCTCCTGCTTCTTGGTCCTGTCCCCAAACGCCTTGGTAAAGAAGACGTTTGCAGTCTGTTACCTGCAGGGATTGGGGCAGACGTGTCCCACCGCACATGTCCAAGAAAGCCTTCCACCAGGTGCTTAACGCAGACCCCTCCAGTTAGAGGTCTTATCACTTCCAGCCAACCAATCCGGCTGTCAGTGCATGTTCTTTAAGGTCTGTGTGCCTGGAACAGTGTTAGCGCTGTGAAAGAACAGACAGTGCAGTACAGGGCAAGGCGTGGAGTCACGGACCTGTACACGTGGCAGTAAATACACAGTGTTAAACCCTGAGCTCCAGAGTGAGATTGTTAGAGGATGCCAATGAGTTTGTGAAGTATAAATTTAAAAAAATCCGCTTCCACAACCTGTGCTGAAGCATCATTCTGACATATTTAGCCTAAAGCCAGCTTGCCATTCGCCAAATGCCATCCTTGTATAAAGAAGTGTCTTGCAGCCATTCCTGAGTGCTAGACAAATCTATCATTACTAGTTTATTGGCTGAAAAAAAGGGGATGTGGGGAGGGAGCAGCCTTTATACAAAGTTACCTGGCAAGTCAGCAAAGGGGCCAGACTAGGAGATTATAGATTTCTTTACTTGATGTTTGGAAACCTTGCCAAGAAATTTATTGTGGCAATTCAAATGCATTTTATAATCAAGTTGCATTTAATATGCTTTAGGCTAAGGCACAATTAAGATAAACCAGTTCCTGGCGCTGGGTGGGTGTCATGGGAATATCAACATATTCCGACTACTCTATCAGGGTAATAAAGTGCAGAATGCAGAATGAGAATTTATACTGTAAGGGTTTTATAATGGTAGCAAAAATGGTCACTAAGTGCCATTTCGTTGGCTTTCATGGAACATGGTTTTTGTCAGCTGTTTGGGAAATGAACTCTCTCAGCCCATTTAAAAATTAATTGTAAGGAAATTTAGTGGAATAAATGGAAATCCAAGTGCAAAGGAAACACACTCTGGCCTCAAGGCAAGCATTTTCTTGAACTTGTCATTCCCTACTCTCTAGTGACAATAATAGGAAGGGGGGAGGAAGAGAGAGAGGAAAAAAGTTACAGCTTCGGAGGAAGTGGTGAAATCCTTAAGGGCAAAAATGTCATCAGGGGAGTCCTTGTGCTAAGACAGGGAAATTCAGCTCAAAATAGCATGGAGCCAGAATATTATTCTTTTCATACAGCAAATTTTAATTATATTCTCACTGCTTGTTCTCATATTTGTATTTATAATGATTTCTTCACATAGTTGTGACTCTTGTCTGTATTGGTCTCTTGTAGATTTACAAAGGAAGGGCAGTTTCCTGTGTGTGTGTGGGGGGGCACTTTATCCTCCATTTGGTGTTTAAACCACTCACAGTAGAATTTAGAACACAGAAAATAAGGAGAATGAGCCACACTGTTAGAACAAACTTTGGAAATGAGAAAATATCCTAACATGATATTAAACAGACCTTGGAAAACAGATTGATCTGATGGAAAAGTCAATATTTTGGGATTTTTAAGTCCTTACTTTTCTCTCTCTCTCTTTCTTTCTTTTTTTTTTTTTTGGCCTCCCAAAAAAGTAGAGGAATGGACGGATAGTTTAGATTTATCCCTTGACTCCAGATGTCTTTCCAGATTACAGTGCATGGCTGTGGAGTGACTTCTCTCGGGCATGAACTCCTCATGTCAACCCGGGCTGACTGAGCGGGTTGTGAGGAGACGTCATCACTCCTGCTAACAAGACCCTGAGAATTTGTGCCTCTCCTTGTGTGTCTCCTTTCAAACCAGCAGCCTTTAGAAACCGTGTTTTTCTTTCAGCTCCTCTCCGACCTCCTCCCCAACTCACTCCCCAACTCACTCATGCCTTCTGCCATGAATTGGAAGGAGCCACTGAAAGCTCTATGTCGCTTTAGAAGTGGTGAGTGCAAAGCCCTCCACTGTAACATAGGCGCCCCGAAGGGCTTTTCATGGGGAGGGGCTGGTTTCCTGAGAAAGAGCTGTGCCTCGCTGCAGGGTTCTGTGGCTTGTGCCAAAAAGGCTTTGCTCCCCAGTTAAGAACCCAAACCCTACTGAGTATGCTTGGGCATTGTGGGCTGGTGGAAGGTATGGGGCGGGAGCCTCCAACCTACCTTGCGGTGAAGTGACTGAATCCAGCTCCTGTGGTCATGCCAGGGACTTGGCTTATAATTTTGGTTCTTAATTGGTTGGAACTTCTCCAACTCCTGTGTGTGTGTGTACAACAGATACTGTAATACATGTTTTAAAGGTGTGGGTCTTATTAAGATAACTAATGGCCTTTTAAACTCCAGGCTCTTGTTTGAACGGAGCCCCTGAATCACAACACGGCATGTGTGCTATAGTGTCCCTATTCCATCAAAAGTTGGTTTATATTACATATGACGTGTTAAATCGCAATTGACTAGTGGTGCGATGTTGTATTTTATAGATATTTACTTAAAAATCTGTTTCAAATGTTTGTAGTTTTTTTAAAGATTTTATTTAAAAATTTTTTTTTCTTAAAGATTTTATTTATTCATTCAACAGAGAGGGAGAGAGAGAGATAGAGAGAGAGGAAAAACGCACAAGCAGAGGGAGCAGCAGGCAGAGGGAGAAGCAGGCTCCCCACTGAGCAGGGAGCCTGATGTGGGACTCGATCCCAGGACCCTGGGATCATGACCTGAGCCAAAGGCAGGTGCTTAACCGAATGAGCCACCCAGGTGCCCCCCTGCAGTTTTCTTATTGTATTTTTTTTTTTTCCTTTGGAACCAGCAGATTTTCTCTTCAGTTGTTAGTGATCTGTAAGCTTTGAAGAGCTCATAGACACCAGGTACCATCCTCTAGTTCCTAATGAAGAAGTTGCTTCTAAGCCTTTGATTTAAGAAGGAGTTATCAGACAGGACCCAGACACTCATTAGTGTAAATTGACATTTCTAGAGTGTGTTCCCAGAGGTAATGGTCCTATGGAATGCACCAGGGGTTTGCCATGAGAGTCAGCATGTTGAAGTCACCCAGAAATCCTGCAGTAAGAAAGCTTCTACACTGTTTAGTCCAATGTACCCCAAAGGTATTATTCAGAAAGCTCTTTACTAGTGAGTGAGACTTACTAACAACTGGCAGGACTGGTGTTCCTTGGAACCAACTTTGGGGAATATTGGTTGTAAACCAACCAGCTCCCACTCACCTCCTCTGATTTTCCCTTGGTCCTGCTCTGGACTGGCTTTGATCCTTGCAGCCTCAAGCTCCTCCTTTACAGCTATACTCATAATTAGACCTACCTCTCCTTGAGGGTCTACAGGGCTTCAAGATCTCACTTTATCTTCAAAAAATGGCAGAACGCAGGTGTTATTATGCATTACCTATAGCAAAAGTGAAGCTCAAAGAAGAACAGTTATTAAGAAGTAGTGTCTTGGTTCAACATTGGGTCTGACTTGAGAGTACACGATTCTAACCAATGGTATTCTACAGGGGGAAACTAAAACAAACAGCTAGAAGTATGTTTAGGAAGGTGGTGGAGTGCATTTCCCTTTAGGGTCCTGAACACTGTACGTGCAGCTGAACAAAACTCTTCCCGACTGCCTGTTGGAGCAGAGCAGGGAAGGAACGAGCACAGGCACTCCAGAATGATCTTTCTCTTTCATCTTAGAAAATCGTCTGCTTTTACCAGTGAGTCCGGGGTGTCAGGCCAGGCTGCACCCAGGTGTTTAGGAGTGCTGCTCCTTGTGGAATTTCTCTGCGAGGTCTGGCTCCTCACTTGCTGTCTCCCTACTCTGCTTCTTCTAGTGATCACCGCTGAGTTTGCTGCTGGCTACCCAAAATGCTGCAGCAAGACAAAACTCTCTGGGCTACGCTTGTCTGTGTTTCTTTCACTGTCCCACCGAAATTGCTCTTGCCTCTTGCTGGGGAATGGCTCAGTCTGATTGAGGGTTATTTTCTTGTCTTGAGAAAAGGGGAGGAGGAACACAATGGCTGCTTTGATGAGTCTGGGAGAGGGCGGTGGTTTCTCGGCTTGCTCTCTACTTAAAGAAAAGACCTTTAGAGTTACAGCCATTACTGTTTGAGGGGTTCCAAGCTCTCACTCCTCGAAACTGCTGGGGAAACTCTAAGCTTACACCTTACCCCATTCATATATAGTAGAGTGGGTGTATGCCTGGTAAAGTTTCCAAAGCCTTTTTAAAGCACCTCTTCGGTAAAAGGGCCATCCAAAGAGTTGATTCTCGGTTGGCGAGGTCTTTTGTCCATGCCTCTTTGGGAGGAATGAGTATAGAGGGAACAGATGTTTGTACATATCTATTCTCAAGGCTTCATAACTGTATGAAAATGACAAGTTTAAAAGGCAAGTTATTGGCATAGAAAGGATTATCTGTGTTATTTTACTTTTTCTTTCCCACTATTTCTAAGCCAAGAACATCAGCAGGAATAGGAAGAAAATATGTGTTGTTAAATATTACTTAGGCATTTGACGTGTTATGAGGGGAAAAATCCAACCATGTTCTTATGTATAACATTATGTTCAGTCTTTATTAATATCACTAGTTTGGCTAAGTGGCAGCTACAGGCTAACATAAACAAATAGTCACGAATGTGCTGAGCCTTCTAGTTCAAACATTCGAGGCAGTAATCAGACTGAACCTGGGTGAGTGGTCAGGGCAGTTTCGTAGAAGAGGAGGTGTTTGAACTGAAATCTGGACAATAACAAGATGCAGTTAGGCAACGGTGGGGACCAGGGGGTTGGGTTGCTCAATCCTAGGGATCACCAACTACAGCCTACCTGCTCTGTGAGTATGATGCCCTCTAGTTATTCAACCCTGAAGTGGAAGTATTTGACATTGGAGAGGTGGAGAGGTTTCTTGTAACAAGATGCGTGGCCATCCTGAGATGCGTTCAAGGTACATTCAAGGACCTGAAAGATGGAGGGAGAGGAAGAGCAATATTTGATGCGACCAAAGTGACTGGATGGGGCTAGACCAAGCACAGTTTTGTAGTTCGTGTTAAGATTTGTCTACTCTTTCCTACAGGCAGTGAAAGACCATTAAGGGGGTTTAAGCAATCATCATTGATAAGATTTGCATTTTAAAAGTATGTATTTCATACCACAGGATGAAGAATGGATTGGTCAAACACTAAGGTAGAATAGGTGCACTAATAGGAGATGAGTGATGATGAATGGTGTTTAGACTGCAGGGATAGTGGGGTTGGAGAAAAGTGAGAGGATCCAAGAGACACATGGGGTATTGGATCGATGGGATCAGGTTATAACGTATGGGATGGGGAACAGTGAAAAGAGGGAAAGAGGGTAGATTCAAAGATGATTTCTGTGTTTCTCTCTTGAACTGGATGGATGGGCTAATATTTACTGAGCTATAGAACACCATGAGGAGAGAGTTTCTCATGTGTTTAAATGCAAAATGATGACTCCACTTTTGAACTGGGTTAAGATGCTAAGCTGCTTCATAGAGATTTTGAGTAAGTGGTTGGGTATATGGATGTGCTGGTCAAGAGGGGAATTAGAGCTAAGGTTACAAATTGGGTGGTAGTTGTCAGGGTTTAGAAAACATGAAAGTTGAGATTGTTTAGGAGAATGTATTGAGTTAGAATTAAGGAAGCGCCCACAACTGAAGAGGTTTATGGAAACAAACTATTACGTGGCTGGGTAGAGGAAGGGGAGGTTGCAAGGAGACCTAAAATGCAGGTCCAATGAGATAAGAGGGTGCAATCCCCCAATTAGGGGAAGATGATGTTCCACAAAGAAGGAAATAGTGAAGTGTTACCTGCTGTTGAGGCATCGAGGGTATAAAGTAAGATATCTTCACCTGCAAATAATAGAATCTGACTCAAACTTGCTTAAACAATCGGGGTATGTATTGACTCTTCTAACTGGAATGTAAGAAATTTGCAAGGCTTCAGGTTCACCTTGGTGTAATGGCTTTGCCTTCATCACTCTGGATCCCCTTAGGTGTGCACCCTCCTTTGTGGCTGCTCTCTTTAGACTACTTCCCTCATGCAGCCAAAATGGTTGCCTTTGCTTCTGGCTTCACATCAGTACTTCCTGGTGTTCTGAAGTGATCATTTGACTTACTCTTGCTCTCCATTGAGAGCGGATCAACTTATTTTGCAGAAGCCCTCACCACGTTCCTTCTGGCTTGTTGCACTGAACCGAGTCTCAGGCTTATTCCTGAACTAACTAACCCCTGACCTAAAAACCATCTTGCATTTAATGACTTAAATGTGATTTGCTGACACCATTACTGTGGAGGGCATGGGGATAAATAGACCAATGAGGCTCATTGCAGGATATAGGGATGGAGTTATCTTCCCTTGAGGCACAAAACCGGAATTCTTTTGGGCATGATCAAGAAGAGAATGATAGGGGCGCCTGGGTGGCTCAGTGGGTTAAAGCCTCTGCCTTCAGCTCAGGTCAGGGTCTCAAAGTCCTGGGATCGAGCCCCACATCGGGTTCTCTGCTCAGCGGGGAGCCTGCTTCTCCGCAACCCCCCCCCCCCCCCCCCCCCCCCCCCCCCCCGCCTGCCTCTCTGTCTACTTGTGATCTCTGGCTGTGAAATAAATAAATAAAATCTTAAAAAAAAAAAAAGAAGAGAATGATAAAGAAGAGGAGGTTGGGGAACCAGAAAAGACCACTACATTAACATAAGCAAGAGCTGAGAACTGTTCTTAACAGTTTGGTGAATGGTCTGCTACATAGGAAGTCCTATATGATGTTCGCATTCTTTTAAAATTTAAATGGGATTATGTCACGCACATTGCTCCGTAATTTGCTTTTTTTCCTTTAAAAAATATTTTTAAATGAAACTTTCACTGAAGTGTAACAAAGATAGACACTATTTTAAAGCTGTTAATGTGCGAAATAGACAGGCAACCCCATAATGGGGGACATCCAATATTTTCAATATTACAAATGATTCTACATCATTTGTAAATGCCTTCTGGGGCACAGGTAAGCCTTTCTATAGAATACATTCCTTGCAGTGAAATTTCTGGGCCAAAGGCTAAGCATGTAACATTTTATAGAGCTGAAAAGCATCCTCTTTTATACTACTTTTTTGAGTAGCCTATGAGAATGAGTATTTCATCCGTACGCTTACCAATGCTGAATACCAGTAATTGAGAAATACTTGGTGAAATCAAGTTGTCATTTTAATTTATTTCCTAGATTAATATGTTTTTCAAAGTGAATCCTCCTCTCTATTTTTTCATTTATTTTCATTTTATTGCTCTATTTGGATTTTCTCTCTTTTTGAGTATATATGGCAATTTATGTTTTTCCAAGAAAAAAATTATGCATCGATGTTTTCATTACTTTCATATAAATTTCTCCATGGTATTCCCATTGAATTGGTAAAAGTTCCTCTATACCTGTGATTAAGACTTCTTGTTGGCTTTAAATGTTATTTATACCTTTTCTCTGTTTTTTTTTTTAATCCGACTTGGTAAAGATTTGTTTATTATATTATTTTCAAAGCACCATTTTTTTTTCATTTTATGAAGTCTTCTAGTATTTTGTTCTAGATAATTAATTTCCATTTTTAGTTTTGTTAACTTATTTTTTCTACTTTTATTTTGCTGTGGGTTTTATCACCTTTTGGATTGGAAGTTTAATCTATTTAAAAAATTTCTTGTTAGATAATACATTAGGCATGCATATTTTTCCTGAAAGCTATTTTGACCATATTGTAAAAATTTTGTCATCTAGTACACTTACACTGGGCATTTTTTCCTGCCTTGTCGAAGATTATTTGACCATAGAGTTGCAGGTCCGTATCTGGGCTCTCTACTCTGTTCCACTGGTCTATGTGTCTGTTTTTATGCCAGTACCATGTTGTCTTGGTGATCACAGCTTTGTAGTAAAGCTTGAAATAAGGCA
The DNA here is from genome assembly GCF_922984935.1 of Meles meles. Lineage (NCBI taxonomy): Eukaryota > Metazoa > Chordata > Mammalia > Carnivora > Mustelidae > Meles > Meles meles. Next base: position 164,796,660 of record NC_060067.1, on the reverse strand, counting down.
ACGTGATGTCCCTGGTTTTGTTTTTCTTTTTCAGCAAAATTTGAAGTAATTCGAAGTAATTTTTTTTCTTAGATCATGGAGCTATATCTCTACTCCTTTTTAGTATCTTGTGTTGCAAGTGAGAATTTTGATGCCTATTTGATTTTCAGTCCAATGATTATAAGCTACTTTTTTTTCACTTTCTGCAAGATTCCAGCTTTTTCATTTTTTTAAGAGATCTGAAATTTTGTTAAATTTGTCCAGTTGTCAGCTTTTGTTCTGATTTATTTTGAGTTTAATTTTTTTGTAAAGATAAAACATTAACATGAGTAAAAATTTAAAAGATATTGAAGGTTATTTGGTAAAAGTGTCCCTTCCATTCCATTTCTGCCTTCCCCTTTCCTTTCTGGAAGCAACTGATGTAATCAATATCTTGTGTATCCTTCCAGAGTTTCCCCCTCCTTCCCCCTCCCAGCAGGTAACATATTATACACATCGTTCCATGGTTTTTCCCTTCTTTCATTTAACACCCTGGAGAACAACATATTAGAACATATATAGCATTCACTCTTAACCATGCTCCTCTGCATAAAATTGATCCTTTTTCTCTGGATGATTTTAAGGCACTATCTTTGGTACAATTTTATAATGATCTTCCTCAGATTGGTTCTTATCGTTTTCAGAGTTTACTGAGCTTTTTGGATCTGAAAGTCAGTGTTCTTCATCAAATTTGGGAGAATTTCAGCTGTTATTTCCTTCGAAAAACATTTTTTTTTTGTCTCCTCTGATTCTCTTTTCCTCCTGAAATTCTTACTACACATATGTTAGAACATTTTATGTTTACCCACAGGTCCCTAAGGATGTATTCACTTTTCTTCAATCTTTTTTTCCTTCAGTCCCATAGACTGACTAATTTCTAGTACTCAGTCTTCAGACAGACTAGGCTAACCATGTTCCAATATGACACATTTGTATGACTAATAGTTGATGTTGGTTGTCAGCTGGAAACTCACATGGAGTTGTCAAACACAGCACCTACATGTGGTCTCTCTATGTATCCTGAACTCCTACCATAGCAGCTACATGAGTGTTCCCACAAACACAGATGGAAACTGTAGGGCTTCTTATAACCTTGCCCAGGAAGTCCCGTAATGTTACTTCTGCTGCATTCTGTTGGTCACAGAGTTTTAAAGTCAGACCATGGGAGAGTGGGACAGTGACTCTGAAGAAAAGCATATAGGATGGGAGACACTATCAAAGCCATCTTTAGAAAATACAACTTGTTACAACTTCTTTAGAGTCTTTGTCTGCTAAATATACCCTGGGTTTCATTTCTATTGATTACCATTTTCCTTGGCGATAGGTCACATTTTCTTGTTTCTTTGTGTGTTTAGTGGTTTGTAACTGAATATTAGACATTGGAATAACACACTTTAATGACTCCATTCTGTTATGCTTTTTGAAAATTATTAAGGCATAATTTAGCAGGCAGTGAAATTACTGGCTGATCATTTTGAATTTGTGTTAGCTTGATTTTATAGTTTATCTGGGTGTGTATTTCTAAAGCCCCAAGAAGTCTTGTCTATAACAGGAAAAATCTCCACTCCCAATATCTCTTACATAAAGATTTTGTCAGGGTATGTTTTTAGGCATTGTTGGTTCTAAGAAGTTCTGGAGTCTTTATTTTATTTGATTTATTTATTTGACAGAGATCACAAGTAGGCAGAGAGGCAGGTGGGAGGTAGGTGGGTGGGTGGGGGAAGCAGGCTCCCTGCTAAGCAGAGAGCCTGATGCAGGGCTCGATTCCAGGACCTTGAGATCACGACCCAAGCCAAAGGCAGAGGCTTAACCCACTGAACCACCCAGGCACCCCAGAAGTTCTGGAGTCTTACACTAGGGTGTCATTCTAACTTCTAAGGCAAGCTTTTGTGTTTATTCAGCCTGATGTTGGGGTATTAATGAGGACTCTCCACCCCATCAGGGTCAGAACTTTCTGGTACTGCTCTTAACTGAGCATAACCCAAACTCTAGAATCTTGGTTACATTCTCAACTTTGTAGTACTTGCTATCTGGTAAGTCTTGAATGGAATTGTCCTGGGTAGGTACAGGCTAGGGCTCATCATGGAGGTACCCAACACAGATTTTTGGAGTTCCTCCCTCTGCATATCTTCCCCTCTCTCCTGTGCTTTTCCCTGAAGAATCTGTCATTTCAGCTGCTCTTAACTGATATCTGCCTCTCCACCTTGGCAGGACCGGCTGAAGTCTGCTCACCTTCTGAATCTCCCTTGTCTTAGAAATGGCAGCCTTGTCCTGCCCGTTATCTGAAGACTTTATGAAAAACTTGCTTCGTCTATGTTGTTCAGGTTTGTAGTTGTTCATGGTGAAGAGGCTAATGAGGTACCTGTTACTCTATCATGGCCAGAAGCAGAGGTTCTACCCATCTTCTTATTTATGACTTCTCAGTTTAAGTTATATTTAGAAAAACTGTGTTTTGAGATTGCAATAAAAAATCCTGTCGATTTTTTTCTAGTACTATTTATGGTTTTAATTTTTAAAGATATTAATCTCTGATCTAAGATTTATTTTGATGATGTATGTTATGAAATATAGAGCCAATTTCATTTTTACCCTCAAGATGGTAGTCTCAAAACCATTATTTAAAAAAATCCTTAATTTTTAACCACCTCCTTGAAATGCTTCTTATATAATTGATGTATTTTAATTCTTCTTTCGGTATGTTTCTTGTTTTTTTGGTCTTGTTATATAGGACTCTGTTCACAGACTGGTATATCACTGTTTAATTGTAACTTTATGATACATTTTAATGTATGATAAAGCTATGTCCTCCTCATTAATCTTCTTTTGCACAATTGTGGTAACTTTTCTTGATTATTTTTTCTTATCAACTTTAGCATCAGCTTATTTTGTTGAAAAGTCTCATTGTGTTCATTCAATTTGTAAATTAATTTAGGGACAGTTGTTATTTTGTAGTCATTTTATTCTAGAATGCATATTACTATTTTATTTAGTTAAGTATTCCTTTGTATCCCATAGTAGGACATTTCTTGTTAAATTCATGTCTAGGTACATCCTTATTGGTATTTGTTTGTTTCTTTAATTTTAACAATAAAATTTGTTTGTTTATCTTTATTTGTATTTGTTTGTTTTCAAAGATTTTATTTATTTGGGAGAGAAAGAGGGAGAGATCATAAGCAGGGGGAGCGGCAAAGAGAGTAGGAGAAGCAGGCTCCCCACTGAGCAGGGAGCCAGATGTGGGGCTTCATGCCAGGATCCTGGAATCATGACCTGAGCTGAAGGCAGATGCTTAACTGACTGAGCCACCCAGGCTCCCCTGTTGTTATGTTTTTTTATATAAGTCATTTTTTTCCATGGTACCTTCTAATCAGTTGCTGTTTGTGTATATGAAAGCCTTTGGTTAAATAATATCCCATTATATGTATCTATCACCTTCTTTATCCAATCATCTGTTGAAGAATATTTAGATTATTTGCACATCTAGGCTATAGTGAATAGTGCTAGACTGAACATGGGAGTGCTAATATCTCTTTGAGGTCCTGATTTTTTAAATTCTTTTGGATAAATACCCAGAAGTGGGATTTCCAGATTATACGGTAGTTCTTTTTTAACTTTTTGAGGAAACTCACTGTTTTTTATGGTGACTGTACCATTTTGCATTTCCATCAGCCATGCACAAAGGTTACAATTTGTCCATACCCTTGCCAGTACTTGTATGAAGTTTCAGTTAAGCAAGATGAGTAAGTTCTAGAGACCCACAGTATGGCATTATACCTATAGCCACCAATATTGCATTAAAAAATTAAAATTGTGTTAAGAGGGTAGATCCCATGTTAAGAGTTCTTACCACAATAAAATACAGTTAAAAAAAGAGAAACCTTTTAAAATATGGGTATTGGTATCGCATTTTCAACCACTTTTTAACAGCTCCCTGTGATGTTATAGATGTTACCCTTTTAATCCAACAATATCACATTTGCAAAAATTAAAAGGAAATCCCAAAACAACAACACATGATATTAATCATAATGTAATCCCTCCACCTACAACTCCCTTCTTAGCTCTTGACACAGAATTTGTGGATGCTTTTCCTCCAAACTTCTCAGTTGATGAGATTGTTGGCATTTGGTTTTTCATCTTTTCTCTCTGGACAATATTCTCTTAAGGGGATTCAAGCCAAGAACCTGTTATTTGGAGCTCCAGTCACATGAATAGGTCATCAAGCATTCCAAGATCACGGTGATCTGCCCAGAGATGGAGCGCAGATGGAGGGCATCCAGAATGGTGGGTGTATTTCTTCCATCACATAACTACATCTGGACCTCTGCGAAATGGCCTATTTGCTTTCATCCTCTCTTTCCTACTCTTCAGTGGAATTGGACCCAGATCATTCGTATTTCCTCTAGCTACCTGGTCAGATTAGCAGTGGCCATGACAGCTGAGCTCCCTACACTCCCAGCTCTGAGGTCTGGTTTCCTGGGGCTCCCCCCACTTTTATTTCTATCCAGAGAAGGTTAAGGACCTGGTTGCCAGCATTTCTGGAAATACCGAGGAAAAAGGGTTAGAATCTCAGCTTCCTTTCTTTGTGGGAAGTTCTCTAGGGCCCTGTGTCTCTATACAGTCCATGGTGCAGAGAAAAGAGATGATGGTAGGCTTTCCTGTAAGCACTGAGGGTGGTTGGCTGTGGCAATATTATTCCAGGGAGAAAGCTTCTTGTCCCCTAGCCTCTCTGAAGCTAATGATATCAGTGATATAACCTTCTTTAACTACTATACCATTACTGTCATCCTTTTGTCTTCAGACCTGAGAACGTGGTGGGTGCTGGGCTGAAGGTTCAGGACCTGGAGTAATTCATGTCCCTGAAGGGAGGAAGTCATCCTGCTGCAGGTCTGGGTGCCCTGATCTTCTCCATGTGCCTTGGGCCAGCCTTTCTGCTGTCCATCCCACACTATGGTCTTCCATATTGCCACCCCAGTCTCCCACCACTGGGAATGGTGCTGTCTTTCCCTAGTGCTTTCAAAAGGATTTGTGCAGAATTCAAGTGTGAGAAATGGTGGAAGAAAAACATCGTCTCTGGACAGTCCTAGTGAAAATGCTAATATGTTCCTTGGAGGGACCAAATTTTAATTTTATTCCCTCCAGTATTCACTCATGAATCTGTAGGTTGTATCAGATTAGCTAGTAATTCTGCATCATGGTATCTGAGTAGATTAATATGGGGCCAGCTGCACAGTGATGGAGAAGAAAGTTTAGGGTTTACTTAGAGTTCATTAATCCTAATGATGAGGTGCTTGTCTTAGTCCATTTGGGTTACTGTAACACAGAGTGGGTGGCTTAACAACAAGAGGAATTTATTTCTCACAGGTCTGGAGGCTGAAAGTCCAAGATCAAGGTGCCAACACGGCTATGTTTTTGTGAGGGCCCCCTTTCTGGTTCCTAGCTGGCTCCTTCTGACTGTGTCCTCACATGTGGTAGGGGCTGGGCATCTATCTGGAGCCTCTTTTATGAAGCACCAAACCCACTCATAAGGATTCCATACTCATGACTTGAGTGCCTCCCAAAGGCCCCACTATTAATACCATTGCTTAGGGTTAGGAATTTAACATTTCCATTTTGGGGGACAGAAAAGTATTGAGACCATGGCAGTGTTTAAGAAGGAACTAAGAGAATAGTGGAAGGAAGGGGGCAGTCTTCTCTTAATCGACATTTTGCCTCGGGATGGACCTAACTGGAAAAAGTTTTCACGAGTCTAAGGGTTTACTGTGACTCTAGATAGCCCTTTGCTGGTGAGGCTTGTTTTTATCTCTCCTATTCACTCCCTTCCCCACCTGATTCTCAGGTGGACACGGTGAGCATCAATATCACTCTCTCCTTTTTATTCCTCACAGTGTCGTGTTGGGAACACTGAGTGGGTTCAATCCTGTCATTTCCTATTAGAAACTGATCCTATTTATCTCACAGTGACTTTACCAAGATCTCTTCTCTTACATTGTATGATAGTCATGGCCTCCCTCAGAAGTGTGAAACTCCAGCCTCCTCCCTGACGCATGGCAGTGGGGGACAAAGCCCCAGTGTGGGGCTTTTTCTTCTGAGACCAACCTCTGGGAATCGAAGCACAATGTTACAAAGGGTGCTGGTGAGCTTCCTTATATGCAGTTTGTTTCTCTTGAACTTGTGGAATTAACTTAAAATAGAACCACAGTAACAGTGACAGCTTTTGGCAGTGACAACCTTGGGTTTAAGTGGACTCAAATTATGTAAAAAGAGAGCTGTTAATGGAAAATGTGAGAAACTGGGCGGTAGTGCCCACGATTTGATGCGTGTATGCAAGGGATAGAGGTTATTTGTTTACCTAATATCTCAGAGTGAATCTTGTCTTGAGAAGACGGGTGAGGGGAAGCATACTCTGGAAGGAAAAAGTAGATCTCTGGAGACTGTAACTTAAGAAAGAACGAGAAGTTGGAGTCATGACTTGTTTGCTTCCCCATGACTATTTCTTCTTTCTTCTTTGAATAGTAGAAGTTGGTTTAATTTTATTGTGTATCATATTTTCCTCTCTCTTTAACAGAGGTCATTTCCAAAGAATTTACGTATGTAGCTATCTACCTATCTGTCTACCCATCATTTAGTGTCACAGTTGGGGTTGCCATGACATTTTTTGCAGGTTTACTTGTTTCGAACATTGTATTGTAATTGTCTCATTATATGTATTTTTTTTTTTTTTGTTTAAACTTTAAACACCAGGCTGAATTCCTTGAGGAGAGAGTCCATGTCTTATTTGAAATCTGTATCCCTGGGGTCTAGCATCCCATGGGATGAATGAATGAGCTTGTAATATAGAGAATAGAGACTAGACATACTGTTTTTATTTTAAATGAGTGCGTGTGTATGTGTGTGTGTGTGTAAGTGAGTAACAAGTGGTACCGATATAAACTAATGAAGAATTGGGAAAATTCATAGTGCAAGAAGATATTATAGGGATTAGCACTCAGCTGGTCCTCAGAGGTTGCGGAAGAACTGTATTGACAAGTGTGATGCCAGAGGAAGTTTGCGGAAGGAAAAATGAGCTAAGGAGAAGAGTCAGGGAAGTGTAAGGGGGCGTGTGGAGAACAGTTTCCGTCGGCATGTTTCCGGTTGTTGCTTTGTGTTGGGGAATGATAGGCAGAAGGTCCAAAATTTGATCTGGCTTGTGAGCATCTTGAATATCTGTAAGAAACTTGTATTTTAACCTTTAAGCACAGATGAGAATATTGGGGTAGGGAGTGGGATGGACGCGTCCAGCAGCTTTGATGAGAGAACTGTCATAGTGAAAGCAGAGGGGTAAGAAAGAGCTTAAAATTACCTGATTCACTTAGTGTATTCCTCTAGGCCAGACACAATGCTAGCTGCTGGGGAAACAATATTGAACGAGAGTCTGTAAGTATACACCATCAAGAGCTAAAGAAGAGGCCAACAGACATTTCCAACACCTGAGAGAAGTAGGGGATCCATAAGAGGTAGTTAGAAGGGGCGTCTGACACCTCCTTGGAGGATGGGCAGGGAAGGTTTCTCAGAAGTGACATCTCAACAGCTATAAAGGGTACTATCAAGTGGCCAAGTAAAGGAGGGTTTTGAAAAGGAAGATCCAGAGTGCCTCTAGAAAGAGCAAGGACACTTTCAGGGCATGCCAAATAGTTTGGGTTGGATCAACATGGAGGAAATGAGGATGCAGGGGGAGATAACGGTGACCAGGAGGTGGTGACCGAGGCAGTTGGAAAGGTGAGCCTGAAAGGCCTGGACTGCAACCCTAACCTAGTTAGAGATTGCATTATTAATATCTAAAGTAGTCTTCTTCCTTCTACCCCTTCTGAGATGTTTATCAGGTCACTCTTGTTTTCATACTGTCTCATCTAAATCCATTGTCCTAAGAGTGAGGGCTTTATTTAGAAATACCCCAAGTCAAAATCAGTGGGCTTCTGTCCAACATGTACAGATTCTAGTTTTCTCCATTGATAGTCTGAATTCTATTAATAGATTTCATGCCTTTCTTTCTTTTTTTAAACAAGATTTTATTTATTGATTGGACAGGAAAGAGAGAGAGGGTGTGTGTGTGAGAGAGGGAGAGAGTGAGGGAGAGAACACATGCAGGGAGAGCAGCAGAGGGAGAGGGAGAAGCAGGCTCCCCGTTGAGCAGAGAGACCAATGTGGGGCTCAATCCCAGGACTCTGAGATCATGACCTGAGCTGAAGGCAGACACTTAACCAGCAGAGCCACCCAGGAGCCCCTATTAATAGATTTCTAATATAATTATTATTCCTGAGTTTGTGGGATAAAACTTACATTATTAAAAACAGATTTTTTTTCTTGATAATTGGTGGATTCATTTACTGCTACTCTCTTCCAGATTTCTGCTTTTGTATTTTGCTGAAGAGGTTGTTTTGTAGCCCTGTTTTTGAGGGGCCAGATGTTAGAGAGGGTGCGTGTAACATGATCAAATGAATCATCAAGTCACTTCATTGTTCTCTATGGTCTAGTCAATTTTAAACAGTACGGATGTGATCTTTCTCTGACATTTTGAAAGCTTTTTATTGTTTAGTAAGAAAAGTTCCTAATGAAGTATTTAGGATTTTTTTTATGTATAAAATCATGTCACGTGCCATAGAGACTGTTGTAGTTCTTCCTTTCTAGTTCTGATGCCTTTTATTTCTTTTTCTGGCTTGACGGGACTGGTTAGGATTTTCAGTACTCCATTGAATAGGAGAGGTGAGGGTGGGCTCCTTGTCTTGTTTCTCAACTTACAGGAAGAGCTTTCAGCCTTTTACCATAGAGGGTGATGTTAGCTGTAGGCTCCTATATGGCCTTTATTATATTGAGGTACACATTCTTTCTATATCTAATTTGTTGAGAACTTTTTTTTTATGACCGGATGTTGAATTTTTTCAAATGCATTTTCTAAATTTTATTCCATTAATGTGATGTATCCCATTGATTAATTTGTGTTTGTGCAGTGTAAGGGTCGACTGTTGGTTTTCTTGATTATAATGCAAGGACATAACACGAGGCCTTTCTTTCCCCAGTTTTATTAAAAAATACTTGACAAACAGCACTGTATAAGTTTAAGGCTCAGAATGATGCTTTGATTTGCATATATTGTGAAATGATTACCATAATAGGTTTAGCTAACATCCATCTTCTCATTTGGTTATGATAAAAATAAAGAAAAAGAGAGAAAAAAGGAAAAAAATGTCTTTGGGATGGGAACTTTTAGCATTTACTCTCTTAACTTTTCTATGCAGACAGTCCCTGCCTTATGATGATTCAACTTAGGAATTTTTGATCTTACCATGGTGCAAAACCAATACATACTCGATAGAAATGTGACCTTTTTGAATTTTGATCTTTTCCTAGGCTGGCCATATGCAGTTTGACACTCTCTCATGATGCAAGGCTGTGAGCCACAGCTCCCAGTTAGCCAGTCAGGAGTAACCCATAGGCTTCCAACTGTTCTGTTGCGCACTTTTGGAACATTATTCAATAAGCCACATGAGATATTCAACACTTTATTATCCAATAGGGTTTGTGTTACGTGATTTTTGCCCAGCTCTAGGCTAATGTGTGTTCTGAGCATGTGTGAGATAGGTTAGGCTAAGCTATGATGCTTGGTAGATTAGGTGTACTAAAACGCATTTGGATTTATGCTAGGTTGTTGATATTTTACCCCATCACAAGCGGAGGAAGATCTGTATGTCATACAACAGGGTTAGCTAGAGTCATCATGTTGTACATTACATCCCCAGCACTGATCTTATAACCAGAAGTTTGTCCCATTTGACTACCTTCCTCCGATTCCCCGTCCTCCACCCTGATTTGAGGCTTTTGATCTTTGAGGCATCCTCTTCAAAGACAGCTAGCTACCTTCAACAAGCCTGTTTCCAGCCACCAGACTAGATAAAGCTGACCCACTCCTGAAGTTTCCTTTGTTTTACAGACTTCTGGTTGACTTAGATAACTGACCATTTGACTTTTGTTTTTCCTTGTTTTTCCCTTCCTGCACTTTAATTCCTGCTTTTCTATTTCAAATTCAACAATAGTGAACGTGCAATGAGCTAGGCACCCCACCCTTGGGCCCAGTAAAAGCATAACCCCAAGCACATTCTCTCTCTCTGTGTAGTCTCACCATGTGGGCCCCAGGCATGCCATGTGCCTTCCAAGCTATGTGAGTAATAGACCTTATTTTTCCCCACAAATTTCCCTTATGGTTATTGCTGAAGCACATCTTACAATCAGTAAGTATCATGTCATTGGTTCTGAAAGGAGAAATGTCTGCATGGGCTTACTGCAGGCCCAGATGAGTACCCCTAGGCATTTCTACTACTCACTACCAATAGGCTGAAACCAGCATGAATGAATATTGAACTATCCTTGCATCCCAGGGATAAATCTCACTTAATCATAGTGAATGACCCTTCTAATGGGATGGTTAATTTGGTTTCCTGGTATTTTACAAAGAATGTTTGCATCTATATTCATCAGGGATATGGCCTGTAGTTTTGCTTTGTTTTGTTTTTGAGAGAGAGAGAGAGAGAGAGAGAGTGCACATCCGGACAGGGTGGGGGTAAAAAGAGAGAGAATCTCAAGCAGACTCTCTGCAGAGAGCAGAGCTGGACTTGGGACTTGATCCCACAACCCATGAGATCATGACCTGAGCCAAAACCATGAGTCAGACACCCAGCCACCCCTAAGATTAAATTTTACCAATGTTTTCTGATCTCTTGACAAGAAGGTATATTTTATATATATGTACATATATATACACACATATAAGTATGTATATTTATACATATTTATACATATACATACATAAATATATATAAATATAATTTATATATCATTTATATAAATTAAATAGAAATATAAATACATATAAAGGTATATATATGATAAAATTTTGATCTCATATCTTATTTGTATATAATTTAGGTCATGTTAGCCTTTTTGGGTTTCACGTTTCTCAGTCTGACAAATCGGGTCATTTCTATCAATTACAACAATTTTATTTGGCACAATAAAATTTGTACAAATTGGCTTTAAAAACTTCCAGGACTGTACCAAGATATCTTTCTACAGAAGACTGTGAGCTGATAACTCGTCCTTCCAGCCCACAGTTCTTTTCGATTGGCCTCCACAGTATGATTGATTGATTGATGTAGCTTGAATTAGTCACCTACAGATTGTATATCCCACACTCTATAATATCTAAGATGTCAAGATTGATTTTAAGATGTGCCATTACTTTATATAGCACCAAGGAAGAAAAAATTCCTGCTAATTAAAATTGTCAAACACCATTGATGTAAAACATATCTTGATTTTACAAATGTAAAATGTGAAAAAAAAGGTGCATCTTAGAATCAGTGAATTAAGGGCACCTGGGTGGCTCAGTGGGTTGAAGCCTCTGCCTTCGGCTCAGGTCATGATCCCAGGGTCCTGGGATCGAGCCCTACATCGGGCTCTCTGCTTAGCAGGGAGCCTGCTTCCTCCTCTCTCTCTCTCTGCCTGCCTCTCTGCCTACTTGTGATCTCTGACAAATAAATAAATAAATTCTTTAAAAAAAAAAAAGAATCAGTGAATTAGTGGAAAAATCTGAATTTATGGCTTTCTTTATACACGGACAGTCTAACATCAGTGGGACTGCATTATCATTTCACAGTAATGAGGCTGGGGTTGAGTACTAGCTGCTCCTTCTGAAGGCTTGAGCTTTGCATCTTCAACAATCCCCTTCTCACCCACTAATTTATGTAAGTTACATTCAGGTGTGACCCCTGCTCTAAGGTGATAGACCCATTCCTGAGGCACATTCTCCATTCCCCATGGAAACAGAGGGCTCCTTGCAGCCCTGAAGAGGATATCTGAGATCTCATTCTGCTGCATTTGAATTGCGATGACTTCACCAACATCTGGAGCTTCCTTGACTAAATAAAAAGCACTTTAATAAAGTACATCTACATGACGAAGGAGCCTCACTTTGAGGCACCTCCCGGAAACAAAAGTGTCTTCCCTTCATCTTTCCATAGCTCCAGCCTTTCAAACTAAGGATCACAGAAAGCACGGTTCCTGGTGTCTCAGGATGGTCGCTTTGTCCCTATTTCCTGCTACTGAATGATGAGAAATATTGAGGTTCTTTTTCAGCATAAGGCTGGGAAGATTTCTTTGAGTGATTAAAGAAATTTTTGTCCAGTAGGCTTTATTTATAAGCTAAAGACAAAAAGCTAAAATATTTTACTGTTCGGTTTAATACAAACACCTCATATGGCATTTACATCTTCATGGTGAACCCTGCCCTTAGCACCGTCCCATAGCCCTCTTTGCAATATTGTATGCTTTTGGCTACAAATCCCAATTTGTCTTTCATAAACATAGCTATCCCTAGTTTATTGCTTGCCACTTCCCGGACATATCTTTGCTTATTCTTTTGTTTTATTTATTTATTTATTTATTCTTTTATTTTAGAACTTTCTGGATACCATTTTAAGTGTGTGCCAGAAACTGACAGAGGGTGGGAGGAAGCAGGACATTTCCCGGCTTCCAGTGTTTGTAGCATTTCTTTGGTCTTTCCCCAGCATGTGGTGCTTTAGGCTCAGCCCTGGAAGGCAGTGAACTGTTGCCTTCCTTCTTTTCGCCCACTTATTTCTCTGAGATATCTTTTCCTCCTTGTTTCAAAGAGATAAGGCTGGTTTTGCCATGAGGAGAAGTCTTGCCTGGGTGTTTCCAGTCTACCCCTCTTTAGTGGAAATTACTAACAGAATGTGATATTACATTGTCCTTAAATCTGAAGCTTTGGGGTCGTAAGTAAGTAGTTTTCTGTACCCTTAGTGATGTTTTAGTGTAAATTTGGTGGAGATGGCTCCATTTTAATCAAGAAGTTCTAAGGGTTGTTTTTCATCATGGATCCCTCCCCAACTAGAAAGGGAGTTACCAGCTGTGGGTTAATGTATCTGACTTCAATGTTTTTAATTTTTTTTTCCGTTCAGCTTGAATAATTTGGGAGAAAACAATTTTTTTAATTTTTTTATTTTTTTGCTTAGTATTTCCCTTTCAAGAAACATCAAGTACGTTATGACCATTACTTGGAAACAATGCATAGTTTGTTTGGGTCTTGTGTGTTTGGTATGTGTGTGTTTTTTCTAAACAGATGTTGAATAAAATCTTCAGGTCATGTGTGAGGCAGAATGCTTAGAAGAATGTTTCAGAGCCCAGCCGACTTTAAACAAATTGTTAAATCCATTGTTTATTAAAGTGAAACAATGGAAAAGAGGAAGTGGTGGAAAGCTGCTTGGTTAATATTAAATGGAAGTCATCCCTCTCCCCCACATAAGACATGTCAAACCACAGTGAATTATAAGCTAAATGAAGTTTTGAGAGCGGGTTTAGAAATCTTTGAATCAAACCAAAGCAAAACACAGCTCTAACGGCATGAGTTTCGTGTGAAATGTTTGGCCAGGTTGTTTTCTGCAGACTGGCCGTGAGTCTGTAAGAGGTGGATTCTCAGGGTCAACCTTGGGGCTGCTCAACCAGACAGAAGAGAAGCCGTACAAGCCTCAAAAAAGGATGCATTTAGGAAGATGGAAGATTTTCCTGCCGAGACAGAAGATCTGGCCCCCCTTTTCACTGACTGCTTGTTTTTTTGATGTTTCTTCAAGTGAGATCAATCATCCCCTCCAAACTGGCTGCGGACTCCCCAGGAAGCTGAGCCAGCAGGCAGAGAAGACAGGGTTGGAAGGATAAGAATGATTCCTGGTTTCCCTACTGTGATGGTTAATTTTATGTGTCAACTTCGTTAGGCCACCCACTTGGGTACCAGACTAAATGTCACTGTGAAGGGTATTTTTTAGAGAAGATTAGCATTTAAATTAACAGACCTTGAATAAAGTAGATTATCCTCCATAACATGGGTGGGCCTTGACTAGTTAGTTGAAGGTCTCAATGGAAAAAAGATTGTGGTCTCCTGAGGAAGAGAGACATCAGCCTTCCTGACTGCAACATTAGCTTTTCTCTGGGTCTCTAACCTGCTGTATTGCCCTGCAGAATTCCGACTTGGTTGGTCCCCACAATTGGCTTGAGACAATTCCTTAAAATAAATAAACCTATCTATCTATCTATCTTTCTATCATCTATTTCCTATTGGTTCTGTTTCTCTGGAGAATCCTAATTAGTACGCTTACCAAAGTGTACAGAAGATACAGAAGTCCTTAACTAAGGAGTCCTTAATTAAGAAGTCCTTAACTCTGAGACACAAAGTGATGAAATATCAAAGCACAGGATAAGCAAACAATACCTCAAAAGAGAATTATTCCAGGAATCATCGCAAGGCAGTAAGTGGCAATTTAATTCAGTCAACTCTCTCAGGCTATGTGGTTTGTTCACACCTGAATCTGAGAAGCCCCTAGAGTGACTCCCCATTGTCTACAAAGATGAGTCCAGACTTTTCTGGCTGTGACTTAGTACCTGTTAAAATCTAGCCTCCTGGTTACTATCCTACCCATTACCCTCCGACACAAAACCTTTGCTCTAGGTCCATGGTTTCTCTTGCTCTACCTGCACTTTCTAGAAGAATTTCTTTTTCTGTACCTGGCATAGTCTGTTTCTCATGCATGGAATGTTCTTCTTTCTTCTTCAATTCTTCCATTCCTTCAAAGCAGAGTTCTAATTCCAATCTCTTCTGACCTTTTCTGTCTGTCAGTTCCACTTTATCTCATGTCTGCCTCCCTTCTGTTCTTCGGTATTGGATTCAAGTGTGTAGTGTTAACTCAGCTCTGGGATCCTGGGAAGAAGTATTTTACTCATTCTGTTCATCCCATGATGCCACCTAGAGTGCTCAGCACACAGAGGCATCATGTAGTACTTGATAATCGATGACTGAGACAATGTCACCTGGGGTTATGTAACTTGACCTTATGCTTTCTAGACCCATAGCTACATGCTAGACCGCAGCCTGCCACATACTTTCTATTAGGAAGAAATGGTCCTGTTCTGATGTGGTTTCAATGTGAATAATGGCTTTCTAGCAGCTAGTGTCCCTGTCACCCATTAATAAATTGCCACTGACTGCCTTGCGAAGATTCCTGGTATAATTCTGTTTTGAGGTGTTGTTGGCTTATCCTGTGCTTTGATATTTCATCAATTTATGTCTCAGAGTTAAGGACTTAGTATGCCCCGCAGTGTCTGATGCATAGTAGGCCCTCCATTAACCAAGCTGTGGCATGAAGAGTATGGGGACATGTCCCACGCTTTGCTGCAGTGTTCTGCCATTTCATATCTTTATGCTTTTATTTCTATAGCTTCTTTTCTTGGAACATTATTCTTTCTCTTCTCTGTCCATATACTGCATCATATCCTTCAAATCTCAGCTTGAATTTCACTCTTCTGTGAGGCTCTTTTCACTCAGGCTATGTTAGTTTCTTCTTTCTAGAGGTTCGTAGCTCATAACTCTGTTGTTGAACTTGAATTGTGGTTATCTGCTTCTTTGGATTTCTGTGTCCCAGCCCTCTGTAGGACATTAGGTTCTTGAGGGCAGAACCTGTGTCTTATTCATCTCTGAATTTCCAGTCCTTGGCATATAAGAGATAATAAATTCTTGGTGAACGAGTGCAGAATGAATGCTAGTTAAAATAGTTGAATATGTATGTTTTTGGGTCTTGGGCATAAAGTGGAATTTCATATGATACAGTTTAAGGAGGTCTTTCTGATTTTCTATATACTATTTCCAGCTGTCCTATGATTCTTTTTTCGTTGATGGAAGATCCTATTTTCCTTTAGGGGAGGGTGTGCAATGACCTTCATTTTGCTCTTGTAAGAAGACAATATATAATTACTGTCAGGAAAGGTCACTAACTCTTTTTCACCGTGAATGGTTGTATGATTAATACCAGAACTCTTCAGAGAGGAGACTGGTGAATGATGGGGAGGGGACTGGGGTGTAGCATGCTTGATGATTTGGGTAAGATTTCAAGATGGCCTCATTCAGCCATGCTAGGAACTCTGTGGTCCTCCACCATCGCTGGGGGAAAGATCTCAGCGCCCCCTGCACATGTGTGCTGGCTTTTCTTAGTTATACCAGCTCTGCTATGTTGTGCTCACAGAATTTCATATAGCGTTTTTAGGCCTCACTTTATGTATAAATGGGGATTACAATATACAACTCAGAAATGGGATCATGTATAAAAGAAATGATACAACTCTTTGCAAATGGAACAGATTAGCATGTTATTTTGTCTTTTCTTTTCTTTTCCCAGTAACCTAGTATAACCTAGTACCATGCCTGGCATATAACAGGTATAGTTCTTATTTAAAAATTAAAAAAAAGATTTTATTTATGTATTTTAAAGAGAGAGAGAATGAGACGGTGAAGGAGAGAGAATCCGAAGTAGATTCCTCACTGAGTACAGAGCCCGACGCGGGGCTTGATCCCACAACCTTGAGATCATGACCTGAGCCAAAACCAAGAGCTGGATGCTTAACCGACCGAGCCACCCAGGTGTCTGGCAGAGTTTTTAAATGTCACGTATGTCACATATGCAGTACACAGCTTGTGGCCTTGGTTGGGATTCCTCCAGGCCTGCTTCAGGCTTGAACTGGGACATTTGCAAGCAGAATACCTGAGCCACCTTTTTTCCTCTTCTCCCAATGAGTATATGTTTTCCACTTCTGATGACCAACCAAACCCTGTGACCTCCTTTTTTCCTTTTGCGCCTTAGTATATACACCTTATTTTCTAGAACTCTCTATTGGTACTTGTTGGTTGCAGGATACTTGGCAATTCTTTTCTCAAGGCCTCTGCCTGATGACAGCGTAGACCAGGGTGGACTGTGGTTGGGAAGGGCTACTGGGAGTACGTCCAGCATTTATTTCCATCAGTCTTTAGGGACTGGCTATCATGCGATCTCTTACCACATTGGAGATTCCCCTGACCTGGGGTTGAGCCTGCTTCTGGAGTTCCTTTCCCATTCAGAGGCTGCTCCACTACTCCTGAGCCCATATCATTCATTTTTTAAATACACATCTGATTTTTGAGAAATTGTCCCTCATTCTCTGAGCTACAGGAAGAGGGCAGAGTTGAGTTTCGGGATAAAGGGCTAGTGTTCAAGGATAACAGTGGATTGGAGATGAGCTCAGCTTCATCCTTTGCATGAGTCCATGGAAAGACTCCCACACTGAAATCAGCCATTGGGTGGTGGGTGTGTGCCATTCTACCCCACCCCCCTGCCGGCCACTCAGAACTAGTATCTTCTGAGTATGCCATGGGCAATGATAGCTAGCAGGCCCATAGTCTGTCGCTGGATCATGCTGAGAAAATTTCTTCAGGTAGGAGGGGAGCCTACAAAACAGAAAATGCATTTGTGGCGTATGTCAGAATGTGTTGGAGTTTTGGTACTTTTTCTCTGTAATGGGACAGTGTGTGAATGTGATTGGTACCCCTGATGGATGGTTACCTGTCAACTCGGCAAGGCCATGGGATGGCTCAATATTTGGTCAACATGATTCTGGGTGCTTCTGTGAGAGTGTTTAAACTAACATTTAAATTGATAGTTGAAATAAAAGAGCTTGCCCTCACTAATGTGGGTGGGTCTCATCCAATCAGTTGAGGGCCTACATAGAACAAAAGGGCTGACCTTCCTCTGAGTAAGAGAGAAGCCATTCTGTCTGACTGCTTGCAAACTGAGAGAGCAGTTTTTTCCTGCCTTTGCACTCTAACTGAAACATCAGCTCTCATGGACTGTGAGCCTCCTGGCCTTTGACTGGAACTTCATCGTCAGCTTTTCTGGTTCTTAGGCTTTCTAACTGAGATTAGAACTTAACCATTAACTCTCCCGGGTCTCCAGCTTGCCAACTCACCCTGCAGATTCTGGGACTTAACCAGCTTCCAAAATCATGTGAACCAGTTCCTCACAATAAATCTCTCTCTCTCTATCTGTTTCTCTGCAGAGCCCCAACAGATATACACCTGTTCTCCACATAGCCCAGAGCTCTGCCTGAGCTCTGCGAATTGGCCAGCATGACTGATAAAGACATAAAGGTCACAGAGAGGTTATTGAACCAGTGCTTGTGGCCCTCTCTGGTGCCTGGTTACTAATTCCTGTCTTGTGTTTCTAGTTTGGCAAGATCAGAATTTCTGGTACTCAAGCATGGCCTGACTCAGGGCCAGATCCTGCTCTGTCTGTGTCTCCCAGAAGGGGATTTTCCTAGACCACTAGGGAATTGGGGGTCTCTCTGATGAAAGAGGTGGAGAGAGCCTTTGCCTAAAAGACCTGCAACGTGGCATGTAAGGATAAAACCAACAGAATAGCAGGATTTGAAGGGAAACACTACAACAGGTGTAACAGGAGCCTAACCAGATTTTCTGAAGTGCAGTTTTCACCCAGGTACACTTCTTGGTGCATAAAAGACAATAAAATGGTTTTTTGTTTGTTTGTTTGTTTTTAGACCTAAGACTTGATATTTTAAGTGTGAAAGTTTCAGAAACTTTTGCCCACTGTGAGTGAGTGGGATGATTGTAAGTGGGGAAATAGTGTTGTGTTGCCATTTTACCAACTCATGAGGGTACATGTTGAGACTAAGACGATGGGAGAAAGGGGTCAGTGGAATAGTTCCTATTTCTTTTTCCACTTTTAACATGGTGGATGAACTTGGGAAAGTCATTTAATTGCTCTTGGCCTCTTATGCCCACTTGCCTCTCAAAAAGTGATCCTCTTAGCAGCTCTTCAGTATACAATACAGTGTTGTTGATTCTCATCACCATGCCTTCCGTTAGATGCCCTGAACGTACTCATCTTCTAACAGCCTTATTGTTGTAGTCATTTCATGGCATACGTGTCTATCTCACCATCATGATGGTGAGATACCATAAACTTAAACTTGCATGATGTTATATGTCAATTACATCTTAATAAGTCTTGGGGGGAAAAAGAAAAGTGAAAAAGAAAAGGAACAAAAGTGCAAAAAAAAAAAAAAAAAAAAAGTAGTCCTCCACCCAGCAGCCTCCACATCATCTGAAAAGTAGTTAGAAATTAGAATCTCATGCCCTATCCTAGATCTACTGAATCAAGTTTACATTTTAATAAGGCTGCCAAATAATCTATTTATACTTTAAAGTTTGGTAAGCACTGGTGTGGAGGAGAGAACATAACACGTTGGACTTACCTAGAAACTACTGTTTGCTTGGTCTGGACGCTTGTATGTGACTTTGTTCATGTCACGGAAAATCTGAGCCTCGACCTCCCTATCTGAAAACTGGGTATAAAAATATTTGCCGGGCGCCTGGGTGGCTCAGTGGGTTAGGCCTCTGACTTCGGCTCGGGTCGTGATCTCAGGGTCCTGAGATCGAGCCCCACATCGGGCTCTCTGCTCGACAGGGAGTCTGCTCTCCCCCCACCCCCCCCGCCTGCCTCTCTGCCTACTTGTGATCTCTGTCAAATAAATAAATAAAATCTTTAAAAAGAAATATTTGCCTACCGACCTAATACAGTTTTCATGAGGATGAAGTTAATTTAAAATGTCCTATACACGTATTGAGTGACTTCTCTCTGCCTGTGTCTCTGCGAACCACTGCAGGGTAAGGAAATGAATGAGACGGAGTTCTGGTGTCCAGGAACTCAGCCTCTAGCACAATGGGAAAATATGTATGAAAGCACTTTGTAAATGCAAAGGGCTACCTAAATGTTAGCTATTATTAGTATTAATGGAGGTAATAATACTTGCCCTACTTATACTGCATGGTTATTATTAAGCTCAAGGGAGATAAAGCATGTCAGAGCCATTTGAAAAGCTGAAAAGTACTGACGTAAGAACTTATTATTAGTATTATTATTGGCATCACAGAGGGAATGATAATGAAGGCTAGTAGGGGAAAACCTAGATTTAATTACGTTAACTCGGGCCACAGAAGACCTTGGAGTTGAAATACCAAACCTGGGACTCTTAGTTGAACATGCCAGGAGATTCTGGCTTGTTTTTGGCTCCATAAGGGAGGGAAAAATAAGAGTCTGTTAATACTTCTGCTATTTCAGACTATCTGATCCTGGAAGCAAGGATTTCTTTGCAGTTTATTGGCGACTCACTGAAATGCATCGACCTGTGAGGTGGAATGTTCTATCTGATAGGCAGCCTGACAATAGCACCACCCTGCCGATTAGGATGTGGTCAGGTGGAAAAAAAATAGAGGAGGCTGATGGTCTGTAAGGTCCTCTACCTGGGCACACGCGCAGGGGCCATCTTCGGCTCTGTGTGTGACTGTCTGTGGAGCCCAGGCCATCCGGCTCCAGTCCTGGGTACAAAGTCACGTGGAAATCACCCAGCCTTCTGCAGATGGAGAAGTGGCCTATAGAAACGGCCTGCCGTGTGGACCTCACCCTGGACCACACTCTGTGTCGATGGAGAAGGAACTTGAAAGCTCCCAGCTTCGGGTCCAGCGTCCTCTCCCTACATCTTAAAGCCCTGGAGTATTCTTTGTCCTTGTTCTTGGGGCTTTGAGTAATGCACACGCCAGCAGGGAGACAGGTCTCCGTGGCAGTTCTGTTAGGGAATGTGTTTCAGTTCTCTGCCCTCTGTCTTCTCTTCTTGATAGTGGCGATGCACTCCCTGCTTTTCTTCCTTACTGGCTGTCGATGTTCTCTCTTAATGCTGCTGGGGACATGACCCACAGAGATTTTAAAGAGGCAGAGAAAGGGCAGGATTAACATTTCCCTCCCTGGGGTCCTCGTGCATGTCATTTATTCTTTGGTTAAGTTCCTACAAGGATCAGCTCTTCTCTCCAGTCATGTCTGTCTGCAGGTACCTTCTCTGTCATTTCATGAGGCCCTGGGGCTCTGGGGGTGGGCAGCCCCACTGCTGAAATCCAGTGTTTTCACTTGGGAGCCCTGTGATCTTGACCAAGTGACGTCATCACTCCAAGCGTCTGGAAACCGAGAAGCCATTGTGAATGCTGTGCAGATGGGGAAAATGAAATGATCCGGGTAAAGTCACTCATCTGCTGTGGTTAGTGCTAACTCCTTCTTTGCTGCCCTCAGATGGGGTTTGGGGGTGGGTAAGGAGCTGTACCTGATTAACCTCCCCTATCCACTCCCCCACTCCCTCCCACCTCCACACTACACTCATCCAAATAGACTCTCAAAGCAGAAATGACCTGAGCTCCCAGATTTCCAGATCTTTCAGCTGCCGATGGGGTCACATATTCTGATTATTGGTTCTTTCCCAGGGAGGCTGGGTTGCTTTCTTTACCAAGCCTTACCTATCATTTCCTTTGGTCTTTTGTGATGCCTTTCAGTTCTGATGTCTCTTATCCTTTCCCTGCCAAGCTCACTCCCACTTTGTTTTGAAGGGTGGTGATGATTCATTAAGGAGAAGAATACTGTTTGCTTACCTATGTGTGGAGTAACGTGTGCTGAACTGCGAATCACTGGATGCATCCTGGCTTGGGAGGCTTCCCTGGGCCTTGGCTCTTTATTCATGGTGTGTTTGCAATCATAGTCTTTCTCATCCTGAAGATCACAGCAAGAAGTGTGCTCTTCCTCCTTTGACCTTGCCCACCTAGACTCGATGCATGTAGGCCAGGCCTGCCTTGTACAGCTGGGCGCCCCCCCCACCCCCACCCCAGCCACGCCACTACCGTCCTCCTGCCCTGTAAAGCACTTTGCATCTAGCAGAAATGCAATACAGTTGTTTGGTTCCTGCTTCTTAAACCTGACGCTCCTCCTTAATTAAAAGATATTTCCCCATAGCAGCAGGCATCAGAATCCTTCTGGACTCCCTTCCTAGGAGAATGCTTTCTTAGCCTACTTGGGATAGAAATTGAGGCTCCAGGGCCTGGAGGAACTGTGGGTGCTGAGGTTTCTGAATGAGAAAGACACTTATTTATATAACAGAGGGAAAAGAGACTCTGCTGTAGAAGGAGATATTCAGGAGCAAGGTGGTGAGGAACGGACAGAGAGAGAGAATTTAGCAGACAGGATGGGCATGATTGGCAGAATGCTGTGTTTTTTGATATCATGACCTTTATCCAGATCCCAAATAACTGGAAGAGGAGGCTGGTTCTGCCTGTGAGTGGATGCGATGGCAGATCTCAAGACTGGACAGCTCTGTGGTCTCCAGACCTTAGAAAAGGAGGTCTGATGCCCTGTGTGTAGCATGTAAGAATTCCAAGTAATCGAAGTCTAGAATACAAGGGGCAGATAGCCCCCAGTTGACCTCTGGATTATACTCACATAAAGCCTGGCACAAAGTCATGCATTTAGAATGATATCCTGCCAGGGTTTTTGTTTCTTTAGAAAGGGATATGGCAGAATTTCAAGGGGAAAGTGTTGATACCAGGAGGCCGCTATGGGTCACGGACTTCCGCCATTCTCCTTCTTGCCCTCTGTTTCTGTATATATGGTGGCAGCTACCACTGGCTGTCAGGCAGGTGGGGGATCTTTGTCTTGCTTGTGTCACAGGTAACTGTTCCTTACTCTGAACCCCACCACCCCCTCTTCCATGGAAAGCTGGGATCGTGTAAACCGGAAAAGGGGTGACTAGAGCCTAGAGTTGCTGCTCGATTTTCTTACTTGCATGATCAGAAAGAGAAATGTGGGGCACTTTGGTGGCTCAGTTGGTTGGGCGACTGCCTCCAGCTCAGGTCATGATCCTGGAGTCTTGTGATAGAGTCCTGCATTGGGCGGGGGTGGGGTCCGTGCTCAGAGGGGAGTCTGCTTCTCCTTCCAACCCTCCCCGCCCATGCTCTCATTCTCTCTCTCTTTCAAATAAATAAATAAGATCTTCCTAAAAAGAGAGAGGAAAAAAAGAAAGAAGAGAAATATGGTCAAACCTGTGTGTATATTTTAAGAATGAAAGGCTGAGGGTGCCTGAGTGGCTCAAAGGATTAATTAAGCCTCTGCCTTCAGCTCGGGTCATGATCTCAGGGGCCTGGGATCCGCATTAGGCTCTCTGCTCAGCGGGGAGCCTGCTTCCCCCTCTCTCTCTGCCTGCCTCTCTGCCTACTTGTGATCTCTCTCTCTCTCTCTGTCAAATAAATAAAATCTTAAAAGAAAAAAATAATGAAGGGACGAAATTTTCTGAGTCTCCCAAATGATCCTTTTCAAGAGCACCTCAGCAGTCTTTCCCATGCTTTTCCAGGGCTGCAGGGAGGCAAGACTCTGATCGATTTTTTTTTCCCCCAATATGTCTTATCCACAGCTGTTCACATATTTGGTTTCTGCTAATGTTCTTTCTTCAGGACTTAGCCAGACGAGGAGTTTTGTGAACCATAATGTGGTGTAAATTAAAATGAGCCAAAGTTTTACATTAAAATATGACCTTTGAAATACGTCTTGGGTTGACAGAGAAATCAAAACTGCAATAATAGACCACCGAGGAAAGAACTAACAGGGAGAATACTATCTATCACACGCACCCCAGTGTTGTTCTCAAAGGACACTGGATTCTTAAAAGAAGAATTAAACTGAGAAATGAAGAAGTTAGAGAAAAATACACACCCGAGGAGAACACGAAGAAAAAAAACGGGAATTTGCTATTATTAAATGAAAATACCTGAAGGTAATCTAATGGATTAATAAATCTAATAATATCTCTTTAAATATAACAAGATAGGACAGACTCTGGCTAATGTAAATTACAAAGGTAGGAGAGATACAAATATTTAATATGAGAAATAAGAATGGGATTTATATACTAAAGAAAGAGGCGAGTGAAACCATCAAAAAATATTATAGACTACTTTGTTAGTCGTTCTGAAAATACTACATAAGTGAATGATTTCCTTATACCTATATATACATCACCGAGTTGATTCAAGAAAAAACACAAAACCAGAACAGAACAGTGGCCATAAAATAATTTAAAAAAAAATTAAAGAACTATTACTAAAAACAGGTCCTTTTATGTATGGTTCTACTATGTTCTTTTTTCAAATGTTTAAGGAAATCTAGCAATCATGAAATAAA
Organism: Meles meles; assembly: GCF_922984935.1. Taxonomy (NCBI): domain Eukaryota; kingdom Metazoa; phylum Chordata; class Mammalia; order Carnivora; family Mustelidae; genus Meles; species Meles meles. The sequence continues at coordinate 164,772,676 of NC_060067.1, read as the reverse complement.
AATGGACAGATTTAGGGGTGCCTGGGTGGCTCGGTCAATTATGTGGCTGCCTTCGGCTCAGGTCGTGATCGCAGGGTCCTGGGATTGAGGCCCACATCAGGCTCCCCGCTCAACGGGAAGCCTGCTTCTCCCTCTCCTGCTCCCCCTGCTTGTGTTCCCTCTCTCTCTGTGTCTCTCTCTGTCAAATAAATAAATAAAATCTTAAGAAGAAATGGATAGATTTGATCTTACAAAACTCAAAAGTTTATTAGGGTACAGGCTAAGAATGACATTCCAAGTAAACTATTAATTGAAGAGGAAATACCTGCAAATGTGCAAAAAAGGAATTACTAGTCTTTGTATGCCAAGGGCTCTCAAAAATGAATAAGAAAAAAACCACGTCACAGAACAGCTAGAATTTATGAGCAAACAGGAGAAAAGGAGAGACAATGTGTCGATGATAAGCTGAATGATACATACCCCTACTTGGGGTCAGGGAAAAACAAAACAATAATGAAATACGGTGTTTCAGCCATGAGAGGGGCAAACTGAAAGACTTAACCTAAACTATTAAAACGTCCTTTGCTGACAGGGAAGGGACTAGTACTCTCACGCATAGCTGCTGGGATTATAGACAATTATATCCTCTCTAGGGAGTACTTGGCAGTGTTTTTTAAAAATGCAGAGTGTGGAGGCACCTGAGTAGCTCAGTTGGTTAAGCGTCTTCGGCTCAGGTCGTGATCTAAGGGTCCTGGGATTGAGTCCTACACTGGGCTCTCTGCGCAGCAGGGAGCCTGCTTCTCCCTCTGTCTGCTGCTCTATCTGCTTGTGCTCCTCTCTCTCTCTCTCTGTCAAAAATAAAATCTTTAAAAAAAATACAAAATATGCTTAGGTATTGATTCAGAAGCTTATTCTAGAAAACTATTTCTTATAAATAGTTACTAGTTTTTAAAGACAAATGAGTAAGGATATTTATTTCACCATTGTCTTAAAATTACCAAACATTCTGGAAACCACCTGAATGTTCAGTAGAGGGGGAATGATTGTACGAATTACAAACATAGTTATACCCAATTAATTTCTCAGGCTCAAATCCCTGGAATCATTCTTTGTGTCGGTTTTTATGTATGTACCATATCCAATCCACTAACAAATTTTGTCTGCTCTCCCTTAAGAGTGATTCCAAATCCGAATGCACCTCTCATTCCATGAACATTCCATGGCATTCCATGGCTACCCCTTGGTCCCAGGCCCTACCGTCTCTGCCCTCAGACTCAACAGTCTACCCTCTGCCACACCGCTGTCTATTACGTACATATAGACGCCAGAGCGAGGAGTTGAAGATATAAAATAGGTGCGCCCTTCTGCTCGGAGCCTTCCAGCGTCTGCTCCCCACGGCACTTACGGTGATGACCTGAGTCTGACCGTGGCTTACAAGGTGTTACTTGATCCTGTACTGGGCCATTGCTCACCCTGATTTCCTCCCCTTTTCCCTTTGCTCATGTCTCTGCCAACAATGGCTTCTTGCTGTTCCTCGAACATCTAATAAGGAACGTTGAATTTGATGTTCTGTCTGCTTGGAACCCTTTCCCCCAAGTTATTGGTATAACTTTCTCCTTCACCTCCTTTGTGTCTTTGTTTGACTTTACCCTTCTCAGACCATCCTGTTGAAAACAGTAACTCTCCTATGATTTTTTTTTTTTTTAAAGATTTTATTTACTTATTTGACAGATAGAGATCACAAGTAGGGAGTGAGGCAGGCAGAGAGAGAGAGAGGAGGAAGCAGGCTCCCTGCCAAGCAGAGAGCCCGATGCGGGGCTCGATCCCAGGACCCTGGGATCATGACCTGAGCGAAAGGCAGAGGCTTTAACCCACTGAGCCACCCAGGCGCCCCCTCTCCTATGATTTTATCTGCGTGATGGCACATTCTGAGGAAACGCAAGTCCCAAACCTAAAAAAGCATTAAAATGTGGTTTGAATCATTGCTCATTTCTGTTGAACAGCTCCTCAGGGTGGGTGACAGTAGTGCTCTCTACACCACTTTACGTGTTTAAATGCCAAACACTTTATACAGATTGTCTCCTTCATTTTCTTTGTATTCGTATTACTTATTCACAGAGGATAAGTGAGGTTACACAACTAGCTCATGGTTTCCTGAAGATTAAGTGGGGTCGGAGGCAGGATTTGAACCTTCAGCCGTGAGGGTGGACACCACCATGCTGTACCACGTCACAAGGCACTAGGCGTTTCTTTGCTTCTCGCTCTTGAACTGTCTCACAAGGCAGAGCAGCTGCCTTTCATCTCATGTTTCACTCTCAAAATTGCCCCAGACTTCTTCCCAAAACCCAGCCCACACTGACTAGTTGATTCCCCCTTCTGTCGTCCTTTTGTCCCGCGTCTCTTCCTCCTTGGCCATGTCCAGTGTAAAGCCGTTTGGAATCCTGGTTTCCTGAGCTCTGTAACACAAGCCCCTTTGTCCTCATTTGCACACACACACACACACACACACAGCCCAAGAGGCTGCCAGGCATGCCACATCCCGGTACAAACAAGGAAGGACGGTGACATGATCCTTGTCCCACTTATTTTCCAGCTGTTGGGAGATGGCTCTGTAATGACGTTTCGGGCCCACATTGGCTGGATAGCAATCCAAGGGACACAGTTTCACCTCCTTCTCAGTTTCTATAGGACATATTACCAATGCCCTTCATTTCATCCTTGTATTTGACCATATGAGGCAACCGGCAGCTGTGTTGCCTTGACGAAGTTACTTCACCACTTTGTATCTGTTTCCTCCTCTGCAAAATGGGAGAAATAATCTCCCCATTTCAAGTGCACTGTAGGGTTCAAATAACAAAAGCTACTCAGTGCTACCAGACACACAGCTTACACTTACTAGACCTGAGGGGTTGTGAGTCAGAATCTGGGGGCCGAATCTTGCCTCACTCTTGCCGTATTGTGTCATTGTGTTAGTCCTGAGGAAATCTCTGGAAAAGTGGCCTCACTTTGACAGCAAAGAAAATGATTTGAGCAAGATTACACAGTATATGAAAAACAAAACAGGCAAACGAAAAAATGCATGTAAACGTGCTTTCACTCTCCTGTGCGTGACTTCCAGGTCAGACATTTCTAAACGTAGCCTTCCTTTGAGCGTCAGATGCGTAGCGTATGTGTAGTGATGGGTAAAGCAGACCGGTAAACCAGACAGGGCGGTTGAGTTCTGGTGCCACCTGTGCGATCCTACTCCAGGCCCTTCTTTCCTTCCGGTTGGTGTTTTTGTTGTTGTTGTTGTTTGTTTGTTTGTTTTGTCTTTCTAATAAGAAATACTCCCGAACCATGAGTCCCACAGCAACGGAAGCCTTCTTTGTTTTCTTCACGGGGTGGCTGGGTCAAAACAGATTCTCTATACTAAGATGCTTTGTCTCTCGTATCATACAATAAAATACGAGAGATTATGAGAATAGTTTTAAAGTCTTCCTTTCAATTGAAAAAAAAAATGTAGTTGTAAGTGTTTGCTCCGGAGTTGGGCTGTCAGGCGCAGTAGGTGTGAACAACCTCCACTCCTCCTCCTGGGGAGATGCCGCTCCAGGGTCACTGTGCCAGCACTGGGGTTAGGAAGGGCTTGCTCAACAACTGGATCCTGACCTGCAGCTGCTCTCTGTAGGTCGTTCGATTGTTCCCTCTGCCTCTGATAGAACTGTGACTCGGCTCTGGGTCCAGGGAGTGGGACAATGCCTGTTGGCCATGGATTCATCTTTCTCTCTCTCATCTATCCATATCTCTCTGCCCGCTTGTCTATCTATCTCATCTTTTTTTTTTTTAACCATGCCAGAGTTTCTTGATCCAAATTCCCCTTTTTGCTCTAAAAGCTAAGTTTACTCATTGCCATAAAGTAGGAATGCTCCAGAATGGCTGCTGGCCACACGAATATAGACACACATCTCCCTGTTATATCTGTTTCCCTCTGTCTGTCTGTCCATCCTCCATCCATCTGCCTCTCCATCTCTCATTCCAGAATTTTGTTCAATCCATCCATCCACTCCTACCCGCTAGAGTTTATCCTTTATTTTTCTTTACCTTTTGCCTCTCTTTGGGTCCAACCTGGAATCAGAGCTCTGGCTTCCATCCAGGAAAACTTCATTCAACCTGTTCTCAGCCAAGTGATGGTCTAAATTTGGAATCTCACAAAGTTTTGAGAATGTCTTTCAACCTGTGGGTGATTATCTGAACTCGATCCAAACTTTCATGCTTGAAGGCTCTGCTATTGTTAATCATGGCTCCCGTTCACTGCTGGTCAATCACCTGGTTATTTTCCTTTTGCCTGGGAACTGACCTTGTACAAATTCCCTGGATTGTTTAAAGCCAGCTGCATGGCAGAGGCTGGCTGATGATGGGTGAGACGAAGAAGGTTGATAGTGTTCAGTTCAGCCTTCCCTGGACCGGGGCCCAAATCTCCAGGCTTTGTATAAACTCAAATGCAATTCACCTGAAGAGCAGCTTTCCCTAACAATTGTTTATGGTACAGACTGAGCCTCAAAAGCCTTATGAGAACCCTGGACTAGAAGACACGGGGATCGATGGCCAGGGCAGCAGTGGGGGAGGGTAGCTGATTATAGCATACAGCCCACCTCCCCCATCACCGGGCTAGCTTTGATTGGACAGTTTGATTTTAGTACATCCCAAATTAGTCCTCTCTACAATGAATTCTAGTTGAGGACTTGAGAAGGAGCTTTTATTTCATTCTTGGCTTAAAAAAAAAAGGGCAATATGTTCTTTTAAAAGAGAAAACAACAAAACAGGTTTTACAAGGGCTGGATTTTCGGTTCCGGAGTTTTCCCACACTATCTATGAAAAGCCTTGGCAAGGGCTATTTAGGGTGAAAAAGATAAAAATAATATCTTACAGTCACGTTAAGCTTTATCCTTTAAATGTCTTTTCAAAAATTGTTGATTGCGTACCTCATCTCTGCTAGGCCAGGGGCTAGGGGAATAAAGAAAGAAAGCAAAGTTCTTACTCTCAAGAGCTTGAGGCTTCGTAGAAGGAGAGCAACACTGACGTAAACAGATGAAACCCTGTTCATGCTACCGTACCTTACCTCTCTGCAGGGGAGAGCGGAGGGAGGAGACGGTTCTGCTGTGTGGAGCATAGGGCCATTTGAAGAGAAAGACAAAAATATTGTAAAATATTGCAGGTTGAAGGGACTTTAGATTTTCTTTAGTCTTACCACTCATTTTAAAGATGAAAGAAATTCCTCCAGCTGTGAGGTGAGATGACTTGCCCGAGGCCATGCAGCTAGGTTCATGGCGGGGGTGGGGTGAGGAGCTCTCCTTCCAGTTCCCAGGCAGTACTGTTTTTCTCCCCGCCAACATACGATGGCAGGCACTGAACTGTACTGGTGGGGACCCACTTCCTCTTCTGTTCTGTTTACAGAACAGATTCAAGGCCAATGGCAGCCTCCAGGCCCCACTCTGTGCCGGGACTCTTAGCTCTCCCCTGGCCCCCCAGAGCTTTGGTAGTCAGGGTCTCTCCGGGAATCAAATATTCTCACGCACTCCAAGGTGTGGTAACGATTTCATCTTGGAACCTCTCAGAGTGCAGCATTCAGTAGAAGGTCTCAGGAAGAGTAGCTAAAAGTAGATTTTCAGAAATTTACCACTGATATATGTAGGTGGGAAGGGAGTTCATCTGTGTCCTTAGTCCACCTCCCTGAACACCATTTTAGCTTAAGGGGCAGTGAAATTGTTGGGGGGTCGAGTAGGGAACCCTGTCTGTTGTCAGAACCCCTCCTTAGCTCAGCCCAGTATGTTGGGAAGACATCACTGTTGCTCACAGTGGGGGCTAGGACCGGGAGTTACTGGTAGTTTACAGGAGAAGACCTAAGATGTAAAATGAATGTCAAGGTCGCAGCTGGTACGGGATCTCAGTGCTCACACTGCCTGATGGAATGACGCTTCCTTCTTCCCAGCCCCTGGCTCAGTGTGGACACCCTTGGGTGCCAGGCAGAACAGTGCCCGAGAACCAGATTTGGAGGCACAGGCTCTCTGTGTGACCGCGTGGATCCCTCGTTCTGTGAGCTTGCTGTTGTCTCACCATACTCTCCTGCACTGGTCTTGAAACGATAATATTTTATCTTGCCCCGTATTCGACAAACCCTTAATGTTGTGGCCTGTGTTTTGTTGCTTAAGTCCTGGCTGGTTTTGGCTCTATGTGCAGAATACTAGTTCCTGGGACAGCGGTGTATGTGTGTGTTTTAATCTCTATTTGTGAACACACTAAAAAATAAAGTTCCACAGTTGGATGGGCATCTGAGTCTGGCAGGATCTGGGTTCTGAAGGTCTGGATCACAGACTATGTAGCCTGCAAGTTTTTCAAATTGTTTAAAGTCATAAAATATTTATGTTAAAAAAATCCCAGAATTGTGGCTAAGAATTATGTCTGTATCTGTATCTCTGTCTCTATCCATCACTCTGTCTACACTACTACCGAGTGTAGATAATGCTAGAAAGGAGCCAAGGATGGGGAGTAGGCATTAGGAAGGGGGTAAAGGAGGAAGATATATGTTATAATTTTCTAGGATAGCATGATGGACTTTTTATCTTTTTCTAAATAAAATATTTACTGTATCTAACACAAATATGAACAAACATATACATATATACACATATTTAAAATATCAGCTAATAAAGCAGAATTTATATCCAATTTACGACAGAGATCCCTGGTCTCTAATGACCAGGTGCTTCAGGGAAGAAGCCCGGACTCCTGCACGAGAGTCTGGTTGCCTGCTAAGGCTTCAAGCCAAGTGTTTGGCTTACCAGCCCTGTCAACCTGGGACTATTACTTCCTATGGGCCTCAGTTTCCTGCTCTGTAAAATGGGGGGAAATGCTGTTATCTCAGATGATTGTGAGAATGAAACAGAATATTAAATTGCTTGGTACATGGCCAGCATTCAGTAAATCTTAGTGCCCTGGTAATCTTATAAACCTGTCTGTTTATAAAGCACTTGCATGTTATTGTGAACTGAATGTTTCTGTCCCCCCAGAATTCATATGTGGAAGCTCTAAGTCCTCATGTGATGGGATTTGGAGGCTTGACCTTGGGTTATAATTAGATTTCTATGAGGTCATGAGAGTTGGGCCTCCATGATGAGATTAGTGTCCTTACAAGAATAGATACCAGGGCACCTGGGTGGCTCAGTGGGTTGGGGCCTCTGCCTTTGGCTCCAGTCATGATCCCGGGGTCCTGGGATAGGACCCCATGTTGGGGTCCCTGCTTAGCAGGGAGCCTGCTTCCCTCTCTCTCTCTGCCTGCCTCTCTGCCTACTTGTGATCTCTGTCTGTCAAATAAATAAATAAAATCTTAAAAAAAAAAAGGATACCAAAGCTCGCTCTCTGTCCCGTGAGTATTCAGCAAGAAGGCAGCCATCTGCAAGGCAAGGAAAGAGTTCTCACCAGGAATCGAAGTAGTTAGCGTTTCGATCTTGGACTTCACAGCCTCCAGAACTGTGAGAAATAAATGTCTCTTGTTTAAACCACCCAGTCTGTGGTATTTTGTTATAGCAACCCGGGCTGATGAACACACACGATGGTATTTCATTTGTATAACCTTCAATTCTGGGAGGAGGTAGGGTTGGTTCGATACCTACTTTATAGATGGGGAACTAGAAGACTCGGGGAAGTCATGAAGCCCAATGTTCACAAGAAAGAATCTGATTCAGGATTAGAGCGCACTTCTCTACTGTCTAAGGATGCCATGCTGCCTGTCTCTATGATGACGGGGCTGTAATGTCAGAACCAGAACCAGGGAGGAGAGCATGGGTTTTAGTTTTATTTTATTGTTTCTGATTCGATCCCTCATTTGGATGGCAGCAGCGCTTCTCAGCCTGGGGTGATTTTATCCCTCAGGGAATATATGGCAGTGTCCACAGACGAGTCTCTTTGTCTCCTTTTTGATTGGACTGAAAGGTGCTACTACCATCTGGAAGTTAGAGATCAGGAATGCTGACTTTCCCAGTGCCCTGGGCAGCCCTCACCGTGGAGAAGCACTGGATTCCGGTAGTATACTGGCATGTGTCCTTCACTTAAAGATGACCGTACTTGGACCGTTTTCCTTCTGCCATGGACTCTGTTGAGTTTGGGGACAAAATGTCTTGCTATAAAGTACAGTATAAAGCTACAAGAGGAAAATACAACCAGTTCTCAGAAATAAAAGTCCACAAACATGTTTAAACAATGTTATGGCATGGACAAAATCATATTAAAATAGTAGGAAATACCTCAGATAAATGATTTCTCAATCCCATTATCTAATTAAATCATCCTCATACATTCCAAGAATTTGAGACATCCAAATCTAAGCTTATTAGTAAGGATTTACAAGAGTCTAGAAGATGACTCTGTGATCCTAGGGAAATGACAAAACATGTTCTAGAACAGTCCTCCCAAGTCTCTTATTTTTTAAAAATTTCTAAGCATTTTATTTGTTTTTCAGAAAGAGAGAGAAAGCAAGCACAAACAGGGGAGCAGCAGGCAGAGGGAGAAGCAGGCTCCTGCTGAGCAAGGAGCCCCATGTGGGACTCGATCCCAGGACCCTAGGATCATGACCTGAGCTGAAGGTAGCCCCCTAACCAACTGAGCCACCTAGGCATCCCCCAAGTCTGTTATTATTAAGAACTGAAACTTGGATTAATTGTATCCCTGGGTAAGTGCAACGGCTATTATCTTGGTTAACAGAAAAGATAGTAGTGGCAGGGAAAATGAATTCATGAAGGGATTTAATTGTGCCATTTTTGAGGTCAGTATAAACTCCCATCCCCCCACCCCACCCGACCCCCATAGCAACGAGCAAAATTTGGTATATGATAGAAATCATATTAGGGCCTTGCGGCACTGGGTTTGCCTGGGCTGATCTAGCCTGACTTTGTCAAGGTAAGAAAATAAAATTTGGAGAAACACAGAGGGAAGAGGGAGAAATGTTTCAAAATGTTTTCCAGGGGTTCCAAATCAATTGCCTGGAAAAATCAGTATATCAGGTGCTTTAGTTAATAGGGTTTTATTGCAAAACACCCTACATACGTGCAAGATTGAGCGGTGGGCTTGACAAGGGTGCAATGGGTGTACACTTCAGCACATTCATCTTACGAGAGTAAAGTAAAATATTTGGCTAGTGTTAACTGCAAGGAACGCAGAGACTGCATCCTCTGCCCAGCATCCTGGGAGGCATTAGACCGGGGGATGTTCGATGACCTTCATGATTTCTCCCCCAAAGCACACGCAGATTGTGGCAAAGGAATTCTGCCTTTTGAGGAGGGGATCCAGAGAAGTCATGGAAAGTTCTGAATGGTGGTTTGGCAAATCTCTTGTTTTTAATAATTTTTTTTTTCTTTTAGAAAAATTTGAAATCCGCAGTGGGCAGGGGAAAGAACCATGATAGTGTTTTGAAAACTGTAATGAACACTGTGTACTTTTTAGCTAGATTTTCCAACTGCTATCACCACCTCCGTGTCACTTTCTCTATATAAACCCACTGCCTTTGTGCCAAACCATTCAAACCATCCATAACTAGGCTACACTCCTCATCTCACTTTACTCCTTAATACTTCAGCCTGTGTCTCCCAGGAAAAAGACAACTCTCATGCACAATCCCATTATTAACAAACCTAAGGAAATTAACATAAATGATATTATCACCCAATTGTCCATACTCAAACATTTTTAATTGTCCCAATGGTGCCCTCTCTAACTTTTCACTATTTATTGCATGATATGTCCCTTTAGTTTCTTCTATTTTAGAACAACCTTCAAGTGTTTCTCTGTTCTGGATAACACTGAAACTTTTAAAGGGTTTAAGATAGGTTATACCATTTCCTCATGACCTGAACCTTCAGGTCCAACAATTCTGGCCAGAACATCACACACATGATGGTGTGAGTACTCATTGTATCCATAAGGAGGCGTAAGATGTCAGCTGTCTCTCTACTGGGGCTGTGAAGCTTCACTATTTGGGGAAGGTGGTGACCACCGTATTTCTCCATTTAAAAGCAAATTTATTCTCCACCCCACCTTCCCAATGAATCAGTCACCTGTGGGGTTATACCTTGTTTTTTTTTTTTTTTTTTTTTTTTTTTTTTAACACACATTGGTGATCTTTGCTTAAATCAATTATTACATTGGAAGGTTTTCTAATTTTATTGGTCTTTTTACATATATTAGTCAGCATTCTCATTCAAAAAGAGATTTCACTTTTGTTCCTATTCTTTTCCTTCCCCTTCCTTTTCTTTGTTTTTCAGGTATCAATATGAACTTAGGCATTTTTTGAATGATAGTAATTTATTGGTATTGTTGCTCTTTTCTCTGTTGTCCCAGATTTGGACAATGAGAGCTACTGAAGACATCTCTGTTCCTTCGACCTGCCTTCGTTAGGCTTTTACACTTGCTTTCTTTCTTGCTTATACTCCTTAGGATCATTTTTTCTTTCCCTGTCCAGGCCTGAAATCAGTGTTTCTCAAAGAATTCTGGTTCCTGTTCATTGGGAGGGGGTGGTATTTAGAAATACATACACATTTCATACTCACATAGCTGATTCACATAGAATGACACAGAGTTTTTCCACAGCTTCTCTCGTTCCATATTTGAATTTTCCCCTCCTTGTAGTGAAAACCTTGGTTACCTACAACATTGATTTTTGACACATTTACTCTACATGACATCACAAACAAAATAGTTTTAAAATTACAATGCAGGGCACCTGGCTGGCTCAGTTGGAAGAGCCTGCAACTGGATCTCGGGGTTGTGGGTTTGAGCTCCATGTTGGGTGTAGAGATTACCAAAAAAATTAAGTTTTAAGAAGAATCTTAAGAAATTTCACTCTTTCTTTTCAATCCTTCTTAAACTATATCCCCTTATGCTTAAATTACTTGAAATCATCATTTTTCTGTCTACACATTTGTTTTGGATTTGCCATATAGTTACGGTCATTTGTTACTATTTGTATTTTAGAGTTTGCTTTTTACATCATTTGTGAACTTTATCTTTTGGCAATGTAAACCTTAATTATGGTTCCAAAGTCAAAGCTAGATAAAAAGACAGATTCCAAGAAATCTCATCCTGTATTCCCTCTACCCCAGTCCCACTACCTTCTACAAGTAAGCATTTTCATTAGTTTCTGGTTTCTCATACCAATTTTTCCTGTTCATAAAAAGTAAATGAACATGTAGATATATTCCTATTTTCTCATATTTCTTTTATAGAATACAGCATACCCTATAACCTCATAAACAGCTTAATGTAATATATAGCATGCAAAATGCAAGTTACCTTTCTTTTTTTCCCGATGGTGCTCCTACTTTCCCAGAGCTCCTCACTGCCCGCAATTCGCCATTTGTTTTTCCTCGAAGAGGCATTGTAAGTGTGACAGGCTCTGTTGGGAGAGCGTCTCCAAGCCACGTGATCTGACCCCTCTGGTGCCCTATGATGCTTAGAGTGCTTTCGGTATGGTCTAAATATTTGGAAGCCTCTGGTGCCTGCAGCGGTCCCACATTCAGAAGCCTAGACTGATGCTTAATTTTGACACGGCTTTCCATTATCTTGCAAATTCAAGACTGATCAGTTAGGGATGCTGGATGAGAGGAAGGTTTGTTAACATGATATTCTCAGTTAGGATGATTTATATACCGTTCCTTCTAGCATGATGGCGGTGGGGAATCACAGAAATTGTGTTTCTCTTCTAACAATGCCTGGCTTCCAAGGGGGCTTGTGAGATTTAATTTTATGGGTCAATTTATCTGGGGGAGGTGGTGCCCAGATTAAATATTATATTTGGGGGTGTTTGTGAGAGCAGCCCTCGAGTCGGTGGACTCAGAAGGTAGATGGCCCTCCTGGGTGTGGATGGAGCCTCTTCTCCACTGAGGAGATGAATCGAACAAAAGGGAAAGGAAAGAGGCACTCATTCCTTTTGCTTCCTACCTGCCTGACTGAGCTGGGAGTTCAGTCTTCTGCCCTTGGACTGGCATTTATACCCTTGGCTTCCCTGGTCCTCAGGGCTTTGGTCTCTTTTCAGCTGAGCTGTGGCAAGAGTGGTTTCCTCAAGGCATGGTTTGCTAATGCCTTGGAGAGAAGTACAGGGTCAGGATGACCGCAAAAGGAAGGGGCTGCTTTGTTAGGTTGGAAAATGCCGCATGAAAACATGGCCCTCTCCCTAAGGAGCTCTTAGAGAGGAAATCATAAACACAAGTCTTTGAAGCAGACTCTCCTGGAATACCATTTATTGCTATAGCTTCATGGGCTTGGCTTTTGGAATCCTGTCTCCAGCACAGCTCTAGTTCCAATTGGTTCTGCTGGACACAAGCACTTGGATCACACCCCCATCACTGTGTTGGCCACTCAGATCACATGTAGAGACCAAAACAAGTTACTAGCACATGCCTTTCTTGGTGTCCTTTGTAGAGAATCCATGTCCTTTTGAAACACATCTGGATGTTGGCCAGAGTCACCTCATGCCCATCTCAAAATTGTTATTTTGTTCAACAAGGACCCAATTTAACTCTGGGCCCCAGGCTGAATGAAAGCCAGAGGCTTTTTTCCCCATAGCATGAATGTTGACCTGAAGACTGAAGATCTCTTGGGGCATCACTTTCATCCATCTTCTTCCTCCAAAAAACCAAAAAACAAAAACAGAATTACTTGATGATTATGAAGGGTATGACATAGGGAAAGAGTTTATTTTTTCCCAGGCTCCCTTGTACAGAGGCTAGAGATGGTGGCGAGAATTACACATCCCATTGTCAATGGGGGTTATGGGTCTTCTGTAGACCACGTCCCTATCTTTTCCCAAATCTCTTTGACTTTCTCCGTGCCCTGGAAAGTGGGAATGTGATTCAGGAACATAGATAGTGGGAGAAAGAAGGAGAGAAACTCAGATTTGTTGAGTTGCCCTCTATGTTCTACTTTGTTCTTTCTTTGTAAAAACCTAGCAATAACCCTAGCAATAAGTATTCTTCTCTGTGTTCTGTAGAAGAGGCAACTGAGTCTCTCTCATACTGGATGGCTCGCTCAATGGTAGTGAGGGGTGGAGCCAGACTTTGAACCTAGGTTTGCCAGTGCTTTCCAGTAAGCCACACTACTTCCCCACACTGGTGTTGAATTAAAAGATCCTTATAGAAGTGAAAACGTTGGGAAAGACAATGCTCAACACTGGGAACAGGAGCAATGAGAGGTACTCCTTTCCTGTCCATTCTGTCTTTCCATTATCACAGGATTAGAGGTGGAGTGTGGGTGGTGGAAGGGGGTACGTCTGCAGCCAGAAGTAAAAGTGAAGCAAATGAAGGACAGCTGAGGGATACGTTTGAGAATCTGGGGAGAAGGTCAAAGGGAGTGAGTCCTCCTCTCTCTTCTTTATCTTTTATTAAGACTTAAACCCAGGGTACCTACAGCTCCAAAGACATTTTTGACAGTTGATAGTTAAGAATAGTAGTTCTCAAACTTCTTGGTCTCAATTTTATTTCATAAAAATTATGAAGGAACACTCAGTGGGTTTGTTTATGCAGGTTACATCATGGATATTTACTAAGGCAGAAATTAAAGTAGAGAAAAGTTTACAATATTTACTAGTTAATTTAATAGTAACAATAATATACCTAATACATGTTAATTTAAATAGCATAGTAATAAAAAAAGACTATTTAAAAAAACAATGGGGCTTTTTTTAGAGTGGCTTTTTTTTTTTCCTTTTTGCAAATCTCTGTCATGTATAGCTTAGAAGAATGTGGCATTCTCATATTTTCTCTTGTATTCAGTCTGTTGCCACACACTTGAAGTGTATAAAGTACACTTGGTGGGAGCTTCCCACAGATAATGTAGTTGGGAAAATAGACAAATATTTTAATAGCTGTTTCAGATAACTGTTACTATTCTTTGATACTTCACCACAGCTTAACAAGTGGTGGTTTCTTAAAGGTTAGGGCAATGTGGAATGTGAAACCTTATCAATGAACTTTTTGTGCTGAGTGAAATTGAAATCTATGGTCTACCTTTGCACTCTCAATATATCTTATTCAGGCACGATTTTGTAATTTTACTACATTGACTATTTGGAAGATATGAGCTCATTGAGTCATACAAATCTTACAAATGTTGACTGGTTTCATTTTAAAAAATCACATTCATTAATCACTAACCTCATCAGCAAAGTCTCTAAGTACTGGAAAGCTATCAAGCTGATAGTAGTGGAGGCAAGTTTTCCAATATTCTTAGTTTTTCTTGAAAGTTCAAATTTTACCATTGGCAACAAATGCTGATGACTGTTTCTTTTCAAATGACAAGCTCACTTTGTTCATGTTCAAGAAAATGTCTGCCAAACACGCAAATCTAAATAACCCTAGTATTGTGGCTAGTCATTCTTTCTGTGAAACAAGCAGGTAGTTCAGCTCAAGCCCAAACAATCACACAAGTGGTTTTTCTCGAGACAACCATTTTGGTTTGTGCCAGAAGTGCTTTACACATAACCTGAATTTGTCACACTGAATACTAACCAAAAAACCAAAACCAACAACAACAACAAAAAACAACATGTGTTGATTGATGGTTTCAGCTCAGGTCATGAACTCAGCGTCCTGGGATTGAGCCTCTCGTCTGGCTCTGCATTCGGTGGGGACTCTGCTTGAGGATTCTCACCCTCTGCTCCCCACCCAGCTCTCTCTCTCTCTCTCTCTCCCCATGTAAAATAAATGGATAAATTAAAAAAAAAAAAAAGACAGGCACTTGGAAGTCAAAATTTAATAACATTACTACTTTTTTTCATGCTTTATGAAGGACATCCTAAGGAGAAACTGCCATTTTTGTGTGTGGGGTTGAAGAATGAGACTACTAGCAGAGTTTGGTGCCGCTTCCTTGGTTTATGTTAGTTATTAGCAGCTCTCTTCACCATTGCTATTGTGCCATGACTGAAAATGTCATCATAGTTGGTTCAGGATAAAACATGAGACATTTAAAAATTATTCAACACTTTGAGTATTTCAGTACCCCTTGTGTTTGCTGCCAACACTCATATAAAACATCTTTGATCATTAGTGGATGCTAATATCAGAAGAATTCAAGCAAAACAAGTCTAGCCACATCTATAGGTTCATCAATAACAAAACAAAAATGCAATTTTGCAAATGAGATACTATCTCAATTTTCATGTTTACAGCTAAACAGTTTGTCAAGTTGCTGCACTTTTGGAAAGTGGCAGTGTCGTGATTTCTTTAACCAACTTTTTATCCAGCAGGCATTTGGCAAGTGTCAAATGTAGAAGCTTCATTAAGGTCTTAGTTATTATGTTTCCTTCTCCAGCCAGTGCTTTAGACACTGATCTCAAAATGACATCACAATTTAACTAACACCAAAATGCTACTCCACCATGTTCTGTTGCTTAAGACACAACAGTTTAGGTGGTAAATTACCATCATCTATCAAACTGAGGAAAAGATAGCTGTTGTTATCCTTTTATTTTTTAATTACAGTTTTCCCTAGTTTCTTTGGAGTAGTTTCTTTTCTTCCTTGAGTCAAAGAAGTTTCTGACTTGAAGTATTATCATTTTTTAGCATTTTTGAGTAGACCTTATGCACTGCTGTGGGTTAATAAGTGTTTCTCCAATCTGCCTTTTTATTTTTTTTTATTTTTTTTTTTAAAGATTTTATTTTATTTTTTTGACAGATAGAGATCACAAGTAGGGAGAGAGGCAGGCAGAGAGAGAGAGAGGAGGAAGCAGGCTCCCTGCCAAGCAGAGAGCCCGATGCGGGGCTCGATCCCAGGGCCCTGGGATTATGACCTGAGCGAAAGGCGGAGGCTTTAACCCACTGAGCCACCCAGGCGCCCCTCCAATCTGCCTTTTTAAGCCAACAATTGATCCTAAAATATGAGGAAAACACATTTCAGAAAAATTTTTATTTTAGAATAAATTTTATTAAATTCCAAATTAATATTTTGATAAAACTCAGAAAGTTAAAACAATTTTTTAAAAGTTAATGCAGAAGAAGGCAAAAATGATATTCTTTTTGTTGTTGTGCTTCCATATAGGTGTGAAGAAAAGTTGGGGATTTTAAGATAATGACTTACTGGATAGAAAGGAGGTAACATGGATTTTAGATTTTACCTGACGGCAGCTAGGAATATCTCAGTAGAAGTCTTGAGAACCAACTGAACTAATCTCATATGTTTATATCTTAAAACTACAACTTTAAAAATTCCTGAAAACCCCAAGAATACACAAACACAGATTCATTAGCCACCAGAGCAGTGACATCAGGACATACCTTGTGGCTGGAGGAGTTACCTCTAAATGTTTGTGACAGAGTCAAAGTGAAAAGGGTGAAGAAACTCTCAGTGAGACAAAGAAAAGAACGTTGACCTTTCGGACCCCCAGAAAGAACAGGGGCAGCTGGTTGTTTGAGAACAGCTACGTAAGAGGGAACTCATCGAGGGTCAGAGAAAAGAAAGAAAAGGTTAATTATTTAGGACAATTTTTGTGATCTAAAGGGACGTGAACTTCTACATGGTTGGCCTGAGTTGGCAAGCAGAAAGGAACTTGGATACAGTGGTCCTATCAGGAACAGAGGATAATTCAGCTGGAATATAGTTTGTTGTTGATTCTCAGCTGAGTCTTATAGAAGATTGGTGGCCTGGGTATGAGTTTCTTGGAGTGTCAGAAACTCGTGACAGTCATCAGTTAGTGTGAGAACCTATGTTAAAGGTGAAAAGGGGAGAAAGAAATAGGAAAAAACATGCATTTGAAAAAGAATGGTCTTCCCCCTCCAGGACCTTTAAATCTCTAGTTCTAACTTGTCTTTTTGAAATAATATTTAAAAAAAAAAATGATTATTTATTTCCTTACCAGTGCTCTCTCATTATAGTTTCTGGTTCTCATCCCCACATATCCATTTTATTGTTTAGGGTTTGGAATAGGATTGGCAAGTGGCACAGAAACCGTGCTAACCTAAAGTTCAGTAAGGGGTATCTTAGTCCATTTGGGCTGCTATAAGAAAATACCATAAACTGGGTGACTTACAAACATTTCTCATGGTTCTGGACACTGGGAAGTCCAGGATCATGGAGCCAGCATATTTGGTGTTTGGTGAAGATGTCCGGTTTATTAAACAACCATCATTTTGCTGTGTACTCATATGGTAGAAGAGGCAAGCTAGCTCTCTGGGGTTTCCTTTATAAGGGCACTAATTCCATTCCTGAGCCTTCACCCTCATGACCTAACCCCCTTCTCAAAGGCCCCACCTCCTAATACTATCACTTTGGGGGCTAGGATTTCAACATATGAATTTGGTTGGGGACACAAAACATTTCATCTGGTCCCCCCAAATCCATATCCTTTCACACCCAAAATGCATTCATTCTATGCCGATAGCCGCTAAAGTCTTAACTCGATCTGGCATCAACTTGAAAGCCGAAGTTCACAGTCTCACCTACATATCATCTAAATCAGATATGGACGAGATGACTCATCCTGAGGCAAATTGCTGTCCAGCTATGAACATGTGAAATCCAACATGTTTCTGTGCTTCCAAAATATAATAGAGGAACAGATGTATGATAGGCATTCTCATTCCAAAAAGGAGGAAATGCAAAGAAGGGAGGCATAACAGGTTCTGAGCAAGTCCAAAAAACTTAAGACCCAGTGAGGTGAGTCTGCTGTCCCAGCTCCATTGGGCCTTGCCTTGGTGAGGACTCCCCGCCTGGATGGTGCCTTCCAGCCTCCAGGATTTCCATCCTTTGAAATCTCTGTGGAACGAGTCATGCCCCCTTGGTTTCAGTAAACCTAGTGCAGCGGAGATGACTCCTTAAGGATGCTGCTTTGGTTTATCAAAGGGGTGCTCCCATGGTTTACCACGTGTGCCCCCAGAAGGGGTGACACCTCAGTTCTTGCTGAACCCTGGGGCAGCCTGGGAGCAAGGCACTAGAATGCAGGGAGCAGAGCCTTGAACTTGTTCTGTCCCATGGGCTCTTGCACTCTGGGTTGGTGATGAGAGGAGCAGCTCGGGGAGAGCTCTAAAATGCTTTCAGGGTCATTCTTCTAGTATCTTGATTACTAGGTCCTGGTTTCTGTTTAGATGTCCCCACTGTCTTGAACAATACCTTCTAGCTTCTGCTGAAGAGGTCGGTCTGTACTACTTTATTAAATTTGGCCACATCCTTTGTGCTCTCTCCCAAATAAACGTGCTCATTTTTTGCAAGACAGATAAGCTGAGAATTTTTCCAATTTTTAATTCTGCTTCCCTTTTGGTTAACAGTTACATCTTTAAGTCATTTTTCTATGCCTTTTTTTTACTGTGAGTGTTCATGAGAAACCAAGCCGCTTCTTCAATACTTTGCTTGGAAAATTCCTTAGCCAAATACTCGATTTCATCGCTCAAAAGTTGTACTTTCCACAGAACACGAGGACATGAACACAATTCAGCCAAGCTCTTTGCCACTTTATAGTAAGGATCACCTTTCCTCTAGTTTCCAATAACACATTCCTCATTTCCATCCAAGACCTCTTAAAATAACCTTTAACACCCATACTTCTACCAACATTCTGTTCGTGACTGCTGAGGTATTCCTTAAGAAGACTGAGGCTCTCCCTACAGTTCTCCAGATTTGCCTTCCACGGTCTGTTCATGGCAATGCAGGCTTTTTTTAATGTGCACCTCTGGACTCTTCCAGACTATGCCCATTACCGAGCTCCGAAACTCTTCCAAATTTTTAGACTATTATCACAGTGGCACCCTCATTTCTCAGCACCAGATTTTTGTCTGAGTCCTTTCAAGAAGCTATAATAAAATGCTATAGCTTGCACTGGTTAGCTTATAAAGAGCCAACCTGATTTCTCACAGTTCTGGAGGCTACAGTTCAAGATCGGGTTCATGAACCCAGTTCATGGCTGGGTTCTGGTGAAGACCCCCTTTTGGGTTTTAGATTGTCTTCTCTTTGTGTCTTTATATGCTTGAAGGGGCAAGCCAGCTCTCTAGGGTACTAATTCCAATTATGAAAGTTCTGCCCTCTGACTTAATCACATCCCATATTAGGGCCTGCCTCCTAATACCATCATGTTGAGGATTATATTTCAATATATACATTTTGGGGGGCACGCAGCAGTCAGACCATAGCAAGGTGTGAGGCTGAGTCTTCAGCGCCAGTGATACTGTCCAGAAAGGAATGGTATTGTTTAGAAAGAGCAGGTGCCTTTTTGATTCATTCTTACCCCATCAAATTCTAACTGGCCTATTCACAGTTTCCACTGCTTTTTACTTCTTTATTCCCCCCTACCCCTTCATTCCATCAGAGGATTTAAAATTTTTTTGTATTTAATTATTTGACAGAGAGAGTGAGAGAGCAAGCAAGCAAGCACAAGCAGGGGGGGCAGCCGGGGAGAGGGAGAAGCAGGCTCCTCGCTGAGCAGGGACTCCAATTAGGGGCTCGATCCCAGGACCCCAGGATCATTACCTGAGCTGAAGGCAGACGTTTAACCAACTGAGACACCCAGGTCCCTCTCCATTGGAAGATTTAAGATGAATTAAAAACAAAACAAAAATATAAACAAACAGCAATAAAACTCTACAGCAGGCACAGTTCATTAGAAATTTCTGCCATGGGGCGCCTGGGTGGCTCAGTGGGTTAAGCCTCTGCCCTCAGCTCAGGTCATGATCTCAGAGTCCTGGGATGGAGCCCTGCATTGGGCTCTCTGCTTGGTGGGGAGCCTGCTTCCCTCTCTCTCTTTCTGCCTGCTTCTCATCCTACTTGTGATCTCTGTCTGTCAAATAAATAAATAAAATCTTAAAAAAAAAAAAAGAAATTTCTGCCATGATGGAAATGTTCAGTATCTGTGTTATCCAATACGGTAGCCACTAGCCACAGTGTCTATTGAATCTATGAAATGACTAGCACAATTGATTAATTGAATATTTTAATTTAATTTAACTTAAATACCCACATGTCCCAAAGACCTAACATATCTGATAGCATATTTCTAGAAACCTTTGGCCTCAACCAGTCTTTCCAGTTTTATTTCTTATCTCTGTACTTCTAAGCTTCTTGGCTTTTGTGATATTGTGATTTACAATGGGGTTGAGGAACGTGATGGTATTACTTCTTCCCCACATCATCTTCACTTTTCCACCCCATACCTGATGCAGTGGTCATGTGACCAGGGATGCAACTTCAAGGGCTGGTAGCCGGGATGATTCTTAAGGGTGTGATAGGGCAGGATGGACCTTTACCTCATCTGACAAAAGTTGGGATTAACAATGAATGCAGCTATATAGCCTGGAAGTAAAGGTATCCCACCAGTTCTGTACCTGTGTAACCTGACCCTATGTGAACAGGAGTGGACTGAGGGGGAGGGACTTGCTAGACTAGTATTCCTGCCTGCAATCTAGACCAGCACAATGCCCTAACCTAATGGCCCTTCTAAAGGTAGAAACATTTGGGTGTAAATGGAGAGAAGGAAACACAGTAGCTGGATAAATGGCTTATGGAATAGGGAAATCCAGTATTATATCAACACCCTGAAAAGGCTCAGAGCAAGAGATGATATTGTCTTAGTCTGGGTCTATCAAGTGCCTGAAGGAGGAAACCATATGTTGCTGATATTACTTCCGTTTTTAGAACCTGATAAAACTGAATGGAAGCCTACAAATCTGAGTGATCGTGCCTTGGGAGATATTTTTAGAGGGTATGATGTGGAATGAATAATTATTAATGACCGAATGGGATTTTCATAATGTGGCAATATTTTGTTTTTAACTTTTATGAGATTTTCCTCTAAAAGACTGTCCAAAGACCAGGGGCTAGACTGTGATATTGTGGTTTACAGTGTTAAAAAAAGAAACAGCAGTCCCCAAACAGAGTCCCTTGTGCTAAGCCCCATGGCCTCAAACCGACTTAATACATAACCTGATTGCAGTTTCAACTTCCAGGATTGTAATCTTTTCTTTCCTTCTCTTTCTGTCGTTCTAGATTTATTTATTTATTTGAGAGAGAGAGAGTGCAAATAGGGGAAGGGGTAGAGGGGGAGGGACAGAATCTCAAGAAGTCTTCCTGCTGAGTGCTGAGCCGAATGCAGGGCTCCATCTCATAACCCTGACATGATGACCTGAACCGAAATCAAGAGGCAGATGTTTCACCTGACTGAGCCACCCAGCTGTCCCTCCAGGGATTGTAATCTTAAACCAGTCAGTCTGGAATTTCCTGGTCAGCAGTGGTGAGGTAATCCACCTGGCAGATCCCTTCTATCCCCCATAGAAAGAGGAGGTAATCTGCTCTTTGTCTCCGCCTTCTTCTGCCTACCGAAGTCTCTGGTTTTCTACAGCTCTTTGGAGGTCCTTTCTGTGTGCTAGAGGGAATGCTGTCTGATTCATGAATTGCTGAATAAAGCCTATTAGATCTTCAAATTTACCCAGTTGGATTTTTTAAAAACAATAATAAGAAATATATATTTAGGCTTTATTCCTATTTCTGACAGAGAGCTCTTAAAACACATAGAATTTCCTGAGTGATAGAAGTGTCTTGTTATGTTAGTGAAGTGACTTTAGGATTGCACCTAAGAATAGGGCTCACTGTCAGTAGAGCCAGCCATGTTATTAAGAGATTGGGTAGAATTTTCAGTCCCAACATCTACCCCTGACCTCTCAGAAGGGAGGGATAGGAGATTAAGTTCAATCCCCAATGCCAATGATTTAATCAGTCATGGCTTTGTAATGAAGCTTCCTTAAAAACCCCAAAGGCCTGGGTTTGGGAAGTTTCCGGTTGGTGAACATATGGAGATTTAGGGAGAGTTGTGCCCTCAAAGAGGGCATGGAAGCTCTGTGCCCTTTCCCCACAGCTTGCCCTATGCATCACTTCCATTTGGCTTTTCTTGAGTCGTATCTTTTTATAATTCGTCAGTAATCTGGTAGGTAAATGTTTTTCTGAGTTCTGTCGACCACTCTAGCAAATTAATTGACCCAAGGAGGACATGGTGGGAACCTCCAATCTGTAGCCGGTAGATCAGAAACACAGTGGTGGAAGGGGTGGTCTCAAGGGACCGAGATCCTAGCCTGTGAGATCTGATGCTCTCTCCAGATAGATAGTCACAGAATTGTTTTGAGTTGTAGGATACCCAGCTTGTGTCGCAGAATTGCTTGACGGTAGGGGAACCCATCCCCCAAAACAAACATTGTAATTGGGTGTTAGTATCTTAGAAATAAGTTATATTTCCTCTAGCATTTATTCAGCTTGTGTCCTCCATCTGAAATGCCTTTCTGAACTTTTTTGTTTGGTGAAATTTTATTTGTTGCTTAGATTATAATTTTAATGCCATATATTTTGCTAAATTTCTCCAGCCTTTTGAGACATAATTAGTTGTTCCTTACTCTGTCCTCACAGAGTGTTTTGTTCATGCTCACAATATAACACCTGCTAAGTTGTCTTCTTTTGCAGTTGAAATGTGTTTGTTTCTCTCCCACACAGTCCACTATAGATGTCAGTGGCTACTTGCAACTACTTACATTTTTTTAATATTTCAAGTTTCTATTTAAATTTTAGTTAGTTAACATACAGTGTCATGTTGGTTTAGCAGTAGCATTTAGTGATTCATCACTTACATATAACACCCAGTGATCATCACAACAGTTGTCCTCATAATGCCCATCACCCATTTAGCTCATTACCCCCCCACCTCCCGTCTAGCAACCCTGTTTGTTCTCTGTAGTTAAGAGTCTCTTATGGGGGGAAAAAAAAGAGTCTCTAATGGTTTGCCTCCCTCTCTCTCTCTCTCTTTTTTTCCCCTTTCCTCTATGGTCATCAGTTTTGTTTCTTAAGTTCCACATACGAGTGAAATCATATAGTACTTGTCTTTCTTTGAGTGACTTATTTCCCTCAGCATAATATTCTTTAGCTCAATCCATATCATTGCAAATGGAAAGATTTCATTCTTTTTGATGGCTGAATAATATTCCATTATATGTATGTGCCTCCTCTTCTCCTCTTCTTCCTCCCTTCTCTTCTCCTCCTCCTCCTCCTCCTTTTTCTTCTTCTTCTTAAGATTTTATTGGGGCGCCTGGGTGGCTCAGTTGTTAAGTGTCTGCCTTCCGCTCAGGTCATGATCCCAGGGTCCTGGGATTGAGCCCTGCATTGGGCTCTCTGCTCGCCGGGAAGCCTGCTTCTCCCTCTCCCACTCCCCCTGCTTGTGTTCCCTCTCTCACTGTGTTTCTCTCTGTCGAATAAATAAAATCTTAAAATAAAGATTTTATTTATTTATTTGACAGAGAGAGAGAGAGAGCACACACAAGCAAGGGGAGGGTGCCACATCTTCCTGATCCACTTATCAGTTGCTGGACATTTGGGCCTTTCCATAGTTTGACTATTGTTGATAATACTGCTACAAACATCTACTTAAATTTAAGTTAACTAAAATGGAATGAAATTAAGAATTCATTTAATTAATTGTACCTGCCATTCCAGGTATTTGGTAGCCACATGTTGCTACCTATTGGATAACACAGATGTAGAATTTCATCATTGCAGAGATATGAATAGTTCTTTATCCTGAAATGGCTTAGAATTTGAAGAATAATAATGTACTTAAAAACTTACCACCAAATTAATAGAGTACAAGTTAAATATCAGATGAATGGTATGGACATTAAGTATTAGTATAGTACTAGTGAAAATGAGTGATAATAGAGATACTCATCTTTGTATCACTGGGTTTTCACTGTTTAAAAGGGAAGAAACGGGCGCCTGGGGTCTCAGAGTATTAAGTCTCTGTATTCGGCTCAGATCACGATCTCAGGGTCCTGGGATCAAGCCTTGAGTTGAGTTGGGCTCTCTGCTCAGCAGGGAGCCTGTTCCCACCCCCCCCCCCCATCTGCCTGCCTCACTGTCAAATAAATAACATCTTAAAAAAAAAAAGGGAAAAAACACTCATCCTATCATGGCTCAGATCATGCTGATAAGGCTCATGGGCACATTCAAATCCAGTATGCGAAAGGTGGAACCAAAAACTGGTTGGTGGGTTGACAATCAGGGTGTTGGGTTGAGACTGTACACCAGAGCCTCTTGGGATGCTAATGACTAGGGCCATGACTAAGGAGTTAGATACTGGATGAATTAGCAATTCAGAGCCAAAAATTAGAGAAGATTTGTCAGGTAAAATGTGGGCACTAAGGATTTTCTTGGACTTGTTTCTGCACCTCTGTTAAATGTTTAGGAAATTAAAAGTAATTAATTTAAGAGAGAGAGAGCATGTGAGTGAGTGGTGGGGGAGGGAAGGAGCAGAGGGAGAGGGACAAGCAGACGGCACTGAGGGCAGAGACGGACATGAGGCTCAATCCCACACCCCTGAGACCAGATCTGAGCTGAATCAAGAGTCAGACGCTCAACTGACTGAGCCACCCAGGTGTCCCAATGCTTAGGAATCTTAGAATGGCGTTAAAGGCATGGTTTCTATCAGATGGCAGACAATGCTCACTAATTGTAAACTAAAGCTAAACAAAATGCAAATGTGAGTTACATGTATTTACATATAAAATGGGTAAGTTATAAACCACATATACACTCGGGAGAAATATACGGATCTGGAGTGAACTTTCTGCCGACAGGAAGTTCTCATTATTGATGGTGGAAGTAACACACAGGCAACCAGATAAAACAATAAAGCTATATTAATATGAACAAAAGATGGATTCCACTGATGAGTGTTTAATTCTGCTCTCTTTTTATGGGCACATCCTTCCAAATCTGAACCCACCATTTGTGCAATGCTGGGAGAGTGCAGAGATGTTTGTTGGATAGGGGAATGGGTGACCTCTTAACGAATGAACTTCACTTCTGGTTTTTGTAATCTGAGCCTCACTTCATTACAGCTTGGAAAGATGCTTCCAGCTACTAATTCTAGACCAATTTCACCCCTGAATCCTGGGAGAACTTTCTTTTCCTCACTAGAAAATCGTTCAACTGCTGTTTAATGGAGCATCTTTTGGGCACCTTGCCAACTGTTGGGGGCTTTGAGAGATAACCTGTAGGTCCTTGTCCTCAAATAGCTTAGAATTTGATTAAGAACAACATGCATAAAATATGGCCGCCAGTCTAATAGAGTGTACATTAAATACCAGATGAACGGCATGGAGATTAAGTACTGGGCCCATTCTGAGGAGCAAGGGATATTTTCCAGCTGGTGTGATCCAGCTGTTGTGATTAATCAGCATGAGGATGCCCAGGGGGATGGTAACTGGGTCTGTTTTCTGAGACCTTTACTGCTGATTTAGCCATTTCAAGAATAAGGAAACTGACTCCAGTGAAAAAGTCGCAGTCTGGCTGCCGTTTTTCTAGAAAACTGTTGGCAAATGGACTCTCTATTGTAATTCAATGACTAGCAGCTTGACACAACTGTCACAGATTGTCTTTTTTTTTTTTTTTTTTTTTTTTTTTGCTTCTCCTGGATATGAATTAGATCCTTTGGGAAGCTGCAAAAATTCCCGTAAGGTCACAAAAGTGCCATTCTGCTGCCTAGTTCTTGCGTATTACAAAAGGTCCCTTTATTAATTGCGTACTTGGGAAAAACAGATTCCTATCATTTATTTGTAATTCGTGGTGATGTGGGCAAGATCTGAATTTGAATTGTGGTTTTATCAGTTGCCAGCTGTATGACCTTAGCGAAGTCAATCTCTGGTCCTTTCTCATTTTTCTCCCCACAAGTTTCTGCTTTCAATCGTGACTATGTCAGTGTTACGTGACATCACACATGCTTTATCCGGTAGTTACTGGATATAAACACACATGTTTATCTAGTAGGTACCTTTCGGCTTAATAAGGTCCAGGTTCTCTTGTTTATCTATGTATCTTCTTTTTTTAAAGAAGGGGATTTTCTATATCTAGCTTCTCTTTGGATATAGATTTCATTACACTATGTCCAATATAATTACCCCTGGAAGGGAGATAATTGGACCTCTATCAGGAGCACTATAAATAGGATCTGCACTTTTAAATACTCAGAGGGAAACACCCCTCTTAAGTTTAATGTCTACCATGAATGTGGTATGGCATAGAGACACAGGTTTTGTGAAACTGAAAGATTATCCAAACGAGGGTGGGAAGACTCCTCATTTCTTTCTTCTCCACACGCTTCCTTTTTAGTTACATAAAACTTAGTTTCTCACCAGTTTTATTTCTCGTCTTTCTGAAGATTTTTTTTTTAAAGACTGTATTTGTTTTAGAGCAGATTTAGGGTTACAACAAAATTGAAAGGAGGGTCACCCCCACATCTGCATAGCCTCTCCCACTATCAACATCCCCCAACAGAGGGGCCCATTTTTGGAACTGATAAACCCACACTGACACAACCTTATCACACAGAGTCCATAGTTTACATGATTAGGGTTTATGTTGGTGTTAGACGTTTTGTGGGTTTGGACAAATGTATAGTGTTATGTGTCCCTTATTACAGTATCACACAGAATAGTTTCACTGCCTTAAAAATCCTCTGTGCTCTTTACCTGTTGATCCTTCCCCCTGCATCTAGCCTCTGGCACCCGCTGATCTTTTCACGGTCTCCATAGTTTTGCTTTTTCCAGAATGTCATCTGGTTGGAATCACACAGTATGAAACCTTGTCAGATGGGCTTCTTTCTCTTAGAAATGTGCGTTTAAAATTTCTCCATGTCTTTTCATGACTTGATAGTACATTTCTTTTCAGCACTGAATAATATTCCATTGTCTGGATATACCACAGTTCATCTGTTCACCCATTGGTGGACGTTTCTTTTGCTTCCAAGTTTTGGCAGACATGAATTTGTGTGCAACATTTTGTGTGTTCATAACCTTTGAGCTTCTTTGGTTAAATGTCAAAGAGTGTGATTGCTGGATCATAGGTTAGAGTATGTTTAGTTTTATAAGAAACTGCCAAACTCTATCAGACACATGAAAAAATGTTCATCATCACTAGCCATCAGGGAGATTCAAATTAAAACAACATTGAGATACCACCTGACACCAGTTAGAATGGCCAAAATTAGCAAGACAGGAAACAACGTGTGTTGGAGAGGATGTGGAGAAAGGGGAACCCTCTTATACTGTTGGTGGGAATGCAAGTTAGTGCAGCCACTTTGGAGAACAGTGTGGAGATTCCTGAAGAAATTAAGAATAGAGCTTCCCTATGACCCTGCAATTGCACTGCTGGGTATTTACCCCAAAGATACAGATGGAGTGAAAAGAAGGGCCATCTGTACCCCAATGTTTATTGCAGCAATGGCTACAGTTGCCAAACTGTGGAAAGAACCAAGATGCCCTTCAACGGATGAATGGATAAGGAAGATGTGGTCCATATACACAATGGAGTATTATGCCTCCATCAGAAAGGATGAATACCCAACTTTTGTAGCAACATGGACAGGACTGGAAGAGATTATGCTGAGCGAAATAAGTCAAGCAGAGAGAGTCAAGTATCATATGGTCTCACTTATTTGTGGAGCATAACAAATAACATGGAGGACATGGGGAGATGGAGAGGAGAGGGAGTTGAGGGAAACTGGAAGGGGAGATGAACTATGAGAGACTATGGACTCTGAAAAACAACCAGAGGGTTTTGAAGGGGCGGGGGGGTGGGAGGTTGAGGAACCAGGTGGTGGGTAATAGGGAGGGCACGTACTGCATGGAGCACTGGGTGTGATGCCAAAACAATGAACACTGTTATGCTGTAAATAAACAAACAAATTAAAAAAAAAAAAAGAAACTGCCAAACTGTCAAACTGCCTTCCCAAGTTGCTGTACCATTTTGCACTCCCACACATTTGTGCTGTCCCGCATCCCAGCCAGTATTTGATGTCAGTGTTCTGGTTTTGGTCATTCTAATAGGTGTGTAGTGACATCTTATTGTTCCTTTAATTTACATTTTCCCAATGACAAATGATGTAAAGAACTTCCTTTAACACTTCTTGCAGTGCTAGTCTGCTTGTAATAAATTTCTTCAGCTTTTATCTGAGAAGGTCTTTCTTTCTCCTTCACATTTCAAGGATAATTTTCCTGAATATAGAATGTCAGGTTGGTCGGATTTTTCTGTCAACACTTAAATATTTTACCCAACTTCTTCTTGCTTGCATGGTTTCTGATGAGAATTCTGTCCATTGTAATTCCTACCCTTGTTATTTTATAAGGTAAAGTGTTTTCCTTCACTCTGGTTCTTTAAAGATTTTGGTTTTGTCTTTGATTTTCTGCAGTTTGAATATAGTATGCCTAGGTATAGATATTACAGATATTTATCCTGCTTGATGTTTTCTGAGCTTTCTGGAGCTGCGGTTTGATATATATCATTCATTTTGGAAAACTTTTAGCCAGTATTATTTCAAATATTTCTTCTGCTCCAGTCTATTTTCTCCCTCTGTTATTCTAATTATCTGTATATTATACTTTTGATACTGCCCCACAGTTTCGGATGTTCTGGTCTTATGTTTTTAATTCTTTTTTCTCTTGGATAAAGAGAAAGTTTGAAAAGTTTCTATTTGACCTATCTTCAGGTTCATAGATTCTTTCCTTGGCCATGTCCAACTACCAATGAGCCCACTGAAGGCATTCTTCATTTCTGTTACAGTTATTTTTGATTTCTAGCATTTTTCTTTAGATACTTTAGAGTTTCCATCTCTCTGTTTGTATTATCCATCTGCTGTTGTATTTTTTTTTTTTTTTCCATTGGAGGCCTTAACATATTAATCATAGTTGTTTTAAACTCCTTGCCTGGTAAATCTGAGATTGATGTCACATCTGAGTTTAATTCTGATGCTTATTTTGTCTCTTCAGACTGTTTTTCTTGCTGCTTAGCATGACTTCTAATTATTTTGTTGAAATCTAGACATGATGTATTGGGTAATAGAAGCTGAGGTAGGTTGGCCGTCAGTGTGATATTCTGTTTTAATCTCACCAAGAGTTGGGCTATATATAGCATTACTGTGGCTCTAGGTTCTGGAGGGTTAAACTCCTCTAATGTCCTTATTTTTGGTCCCCTCCACCCCAAGTTGTCAGTGGGCTTCCTTAAGAACTCCTCAGATAATTTCCATCTCAAAGTTTGTACAGCTATATTCCATTGTTATTCTAATGGAGTCCTACTGGTGTGGAAAGGTATGGGGGAGGAGAAGCATTCTATAATCTTATAACTGCATATCAGTCTCTTAGTGGACCTAAGAGACTGGGCTGTGAACTTCACCTTCACTAGTGTTTCTTAGCCTTTTTTTTTTTTTTCTTCCCCACTCCTTAGGTGACACAGGAAAGTGAGACAGGGGTTAGGTTTGAGAAATGCAGTTTACCCAGGTGGGATAAAGCTGTAAAAAAGTATTTCCCCCTGGAGAGTAGTAGGTCTTTGCTAAAAAAATTGGTCAGGGTCTATTTCATAATGGTTACTTTTCCTCTCTTCCCGCTGGAAACTGGAGGGGACCTTCCTTGGCTCTTAACAGTAAGAACCTAGTGGAATCCCTAGAGATGCAAGTGTATGACCCCTTTAGAGTTACGCTCCCAAGAATTTCTCATTCTCAAGGTGATGCATATTCTGCCTTGCACAAGTCATCAAAATTACCATGTAATTGTTCTTACAAGTATATGGCTCCAGCAGCTTCTGCTTCAGATAGGCAGATCTCGGCCATGAGTCTGAATTTGCCTGTCTTTTCAGATTTCAGATGTTAAGGAGTTACACTTTAAATAAAAAAAAATTACTTAGTTAACATACAGTGCAGTATTATTTTCTGGAGTAGAATTCAGTGATTCATCACTTATGTACAAAACCCAGTGCTCATCACAACAAGTACCCCTTTATTTATTTATTTATTTATTTATTTATTTATTTATACAGATTTTATTTATGTGACACAGAGAGAGGGAACACAAGCAAGTGCAGAGAGAGAGAGAGAAGCAATCTTTTGCTGAGCAGGGAGCCTAATGCGACTCTATCCCAGGAGCACAAGGGGCTCCACCCCAGGACCCCGGGATCACTACCTGAGCCGAAAGAAGACGCTTAACTACTGAACCACGCAGGCCCCCAAGTGCCCTCTTTAATATCCATCCCCCCACCCAGCCCATCTCCCACTCACCTCCCTCTATTTACCGTCAGTTTTTTCTCTATCATTAAGAGTCTCTTATGGTTTGTTTCCCTCTCTCCTTTTTTTTCTTTTTCCCCTTCCCATATGTTCATCTGTTTTCTTTCCTCAATTCCGCAAATGAGTGGGGTCATATGGTATTTGTCTTTCTCTGACTTACTTATTTCACTTATTTCACTCTAGCTCTGTCCACATCATTGCATGGATAAAGATTTACACTTTGACTTTTGTATTTGAATGGACTCTTGAAGTTAGCTGGATTTTGCATATGTGCCCTTCTCACATGCAAATCAACCTTGGCTCTAAAATTGCACTTGGTTTTTACGCCTTTTGTTTAGGTTTATTCTAGGGAGACTTTGGGAACAGAAGGAAGGATGTGCTTTGCGTTGTAATTTGCATTTGATGAATTCTTCAGTTTCTGTTTTATTTCTTAGGCTTATGGCAACAAGTTTTTGTAATTACAAAGGGACACTCAAAAACGTTACAATTCCTTATGCCTGTAATTCTTAGTTTATGGTTGAGATAAAGAAAATAGGAAGGAAGCTTATGTCGTTTTCTTCCAATAGAAGAGCAGAACCTTTGGCAGTAAAAACTCTCCATTTTTTCTGCTGTTTTCCCCACTTTTTTTCTGTGGGATGGACTTATTCCAGAGACAGGTAAGTGACTGGCCTATTATCAAATCAGGGTGGCAGAAGAGAGTTGGCTCTCTCTGCTCTGGTCAGTGCCGGCTCCTGAGACTTGCAGGATTTCCTGTCCCTTCCCTCAGGCCGTGCAGGTGTTTGCATTGTAGATATCTGTGCTGCTGTCGAAGTTGTTAAACTGGATGGCTGTCCTAACTAGTAAAGCCACCCAATCTACCACCAACTGCCACCATGTATGGTACATCTTAGAAAGTAAATTGTTTAAGAATACTTTAAGGATATAAATGATATTTTAATTACTCTCTATTACAAATAGAGAAAAATAACAAGCCAGCTTATTTCGTAATTTCCCCCTTTTCATTATATTCATTGTATTGCCTTCCTTCTTTCTTTTCTCTCTATTTTTCATATAACTGCATAGTGTAGTTAATGTGACTGATAACATAGTAAAATTCTGGTCACACTTTTGATGTGTTGCTTTTTTCCCTATACCACCAAGAAATTCTCAGACACCAGCTGAGTGTCCTACCATTCAACTTGATTCTGATACTATCTTCCTGGAAAGAGCATCAGATTCTGCAAGTGGAGGGCTCAGTCTCACAAGACTGCCCTCTGTATCAGATTCCAATCCCAAGTCCAGGTTGTTACTTACACATCTAACAGTTTGGGTATAAATCAGAGCTCCCCACAGCCTGCTCCTTGGGTTTGACCAATTTGCTAGAGTGGCTCACAGAACTCAGGAGATTGGTTTACTCACTAGATTATTGGTTTATTACGAAGGATATCAAGGGATATGCATCAACAGCTGAATGAAGAAATATGTATGCTAGGTCCCAAACAAAGGAGATTCTTTCCCCACTGAGTGTGGGGACCCAACTGTGGCACATGGAAGAGTTCTGGTTCAGCAACTTGGAAGCTCTGAGCCCCTCCTTTTGGTTTTTTATGGAGGCTTCGTTACAAAGGCATGACTGATTAAATCGTTGGTCATTGGTGATTGTTTCAACCTCCAGGCCCTCTCCTCTGCCTGGAAGTCAGAGGGTGGGATGGAAAGCCCTAACCATCTATTCACGTTTGATCTCCCTGACAACCAGCAACCCCATCTTTAGAAAATTTCCCAAAGTCATCTCATTAATATAAACTCAGTTGTAGTTGTGTTCCCCACAAATTTGTATGTTGAAACCCTAATCCCCAACGTGACTATATTTGGAGATAGACCCTAAAGGAAGTAATTAAGGCTAAATGAGGTTATAAGGCTGAACCTTGTGTCCTTATAGAAGAGGAAGACCTCCAGATCTATCTTTCTCTCTGTTTCTAGCATGTTCAAAGGGGAATGGCCATGTGAGAACATAGTGAAAATGTGATCATCTGCAAGCCAGAAAGAGAGGCCTCATTATATACCAAAACTGGGGTGCCTGGGTGGCTCAGTGGGTTAGGGCCTCTGCCTTCGGCTCAGGTCATGATCCCAGGTTCCTGGGATTGAGCCCCACATCGGGCTCTCTGCTCGGTGGGGAGCCTCCTTCCTCCTCTCTCTCTGCCTGCTTGTGATCTCTGTCTGTCAAATAAATAAATAAAATCTTTAAAAAAAATAAACCAAAACTGATATTGGACTTCTAACCTCTGGAACCATGAGAGAATAAATGTCTGTTACTTAAGCCATCTCGTCACTGGTATTTTGTTATGGCAGCCCCAGTTGACTAATACATCTAAGTTGGTGCATGGTTTTTATAATCAATATTTCAATAGCTGTAATATTGGTCACTATATCGGAGTTTCCCAGGAGATTATTGTATAGAATGCTAGTCATGGGAAATGAGATCACGCAATAAACAAATAAAGGAACACATAAATTGTGTTCTGTGGTCAAATAACCTAAGGAATCACTGGGCTAAACAAAATTAAGTAGTCTTCATTTTATTATGACTTTCTGGAACCTTTACTATACTAATATTCATTGCCAATCTTCAAAAGTTACATTGTGTGTAGAATATTTTTTGAGCTAGTATTCCATGGCACGTTTCTAAAATTTTGCATTTTGTACATAGCTCCTGAATTATTATTTTATTTGGCATCCAAATTGCTTTTATTAACACATTTATAAAAGAATCAATGAATAAATTCCTTTGATCTCTTTGTAGTGTAAATTTAGGTTGGACCTGCACTTTAAGTCAGTAAGCTATATGGAACCCATCTAAAGGTATTTACACTTAACTGAACTTTGCAAGCTCACCATTGATCGAATTCCTTTTTTTTTTTTTTTCGAAATTTTTCCCTTCTGATTGTCCATGATCTTAGAAAAGTCCTGAATAGGGTGAGAAATAGATTTTTAAAACTTCCGTGACATAATTTAAAGGCTGGGACAATGTGGTTTAGATATGCTGTTTGGGGATTGTAAGTTAGAGTAGTATGGGTGTGATCATAGACGGAAAAAACTAGAGTTACTCAACAATCTGAGTCCAAGAGTATGATTGTCCATGTATTTTTTTTTTTTTTTTGAGAACTTTTGAATGTTTGGAGGTGGATAATGAGGGGTAGAGAAAGGATTATTGTGAGGTCTCTGGGGGTAGTTAAATTGTTACAGACTTCACTGCCTCTTCCTTAGTCCTCTGTTAGGTGGGGAGCTTAGTAATATCCATACGTTTGAAACTCACAGCACACACGGACCCCAAAATCCTTCTAAAATCAGTAATGCACAAGGTACTCTTCTTTTCTAGTTTACCACGTTAGGGTGTTGACCACAGGAGGTGAGTCAGACATCTGCATGATCTGTATCATTTATTTCTGTATCTACAGCTGCATCTAGGTCTTTATCTAGTCCTTTCGTTTGGAAGATCATGAAGGAAGCCATGTGATTAACTAAGACGATTCAAGCCACACCATGAAATGAGAACTATAAATATTCTGGTATACAAGTAGCTTAAACATCACAATACTGTACACATACTAACAATGAGGGGGATGGGGTCTGTTCCTTTTCATTAGGAAACTTTTAGTTATAAGTGGCTAAAATATAGTTTCTGTTTTAGTTCTATTCAGTTTCTCATCTTGCATTGGCAAGATTTTGATAGTCCTCATTAATGTGAAGAAAATGATCAATAATTAATATGCACAATCAATCAAGTTTAACTTTCACTGCCAAGTCTTTTTAATTGACTCCTTCAAGAACACTCTCCATATACCTCGGCTTGCTTGTTCATTACTGGGGGGCAACTCCTTTAATTTTCTCTCCACACACTCCACATTGAACATTCTGTGCTTTGTATTGGGGTGTGTATTTGTGATTTTCCCCATTCCTTTTATTTCACTGTCTTTGGCAGGAAGAATAACTTCATGGGGATTCTAGCTGGGCAAAAATATGAATCCTATGATTTCTAGCCATATTTTATAATACATATCCACCAACACTCCATTCTGAATGATGCTGATTTATCCCAGATCTGAGGGGCAATGGTCATATTTTGTCCCACATACACCCTTCCAATTTTATCTGATTGGGAACATGGCCCAAAGCAACCTGGTGTTTTGTTAGGGTAGAGAAATAATGTGTCTCAAAATTAATTTAAAAATGGGTAATTTACTGAATGGGATTTTGTAATGAGCTGCCACCCAAAGGAAGAGGGACGAGGCTCATCTAGCTTGCAGATTCAGGGCAGTGGGATTTTTTTTTTTTTTAAGATTTTTTATTTATTTGACAGAAAGAAAGATCACAAGGAGGCAGAGAGGCAGGCAGAGAGAGGGTGGGAAGCAGGCTCCCCGCTGAGCAGAGAGCCCGATGCGGGGCTTGATCCCAGCACCCTGAGATCATGACCTGAACCGAAGGTAGAGGCTTTAACCCACTGAGCCACCCAGGCACCCTGAGTGCAGTGGGATTTTGACAAAATTCTGGGTTAGGTGCTTTGCTTCTTTAGCAGTATTTGATATTGTTTGATAATAATTTCCTTAATGACACCTGAATGCTTTTATTTTTTTAACTTATGGCTATTATTATGACATTATAAAAGGGTTTATTGAGATGGACTGAACCTACATTCCATACACATTAACATATTAACAATAGCATAAAGACATGTAGATATGACCACAAATATTGTACTACATGAGAATGAAGAAACTTTTCTTTAACTGTGGCCAAAAAAAAAAAAAGGGGTCTTTATCCTGATTCTATATGTATCTTCTTTTTTTCCTTTGCTTCTAGAACATTCTCTTTTCTCTTTCTGGAGCCCATCATAGTCTGGGTCCCAGGTTTACATGGGGATGTTTGTTGCTTTAAATTAGAATTTTTTTTTTAAAGATTTTATTTATTTATTTGACAGACAGAGATCACAAGTAGGCAGAGAGGCAGGCAGAGAGAGAGGAAGGGAAGCAGGCTTCCCACTGAGCAGAGAGCCCGATGTGGGACTCGATCCCAGAACCCTGGGATCATGACCTGAGCTGAAGGCAGAGGCTTTAACCCACTGAGCCACCCAGGTGCCCCTAAATTAGAATTAAAAAAAAAAAGATTTTATTTATTAATTTGAGAGAGAGAGAGAGAGAGAGAAAGAGAGAGAGAGCATGGGGGGAGGGATAGAGGGAGAAGCAGACTCCCTGCTGAGCAGGGAGCCCGATGTGGGTCTTGATCCCGGAACCCTGCCTGGGATCATGACCTGAGCTGAAGGCAGACACTTAACTGACTGAGCCACCCATGTGCCCCAAATTAGAATTTTTATTCAGATCACCTCCTGATATGCAGTTGTTCTAAATTCAGAATTTAAGTGCAAAGATAATTTAAGTTGCAACTTTGAAATCAGACAATCTGACTTTGAATTTTGGGCTCTATCATATACAAACTCCATGACCTTCGATATGTCCTATCTTGACATACAAAAAGCTAAACATATTTAATGTACACAATTTAATGAGCTTCGTGATAAATATATATCCATGAAACCATCACCACCGTCTATCCCATAAACATATCCATCAATTCCAAAAGTTTCTTGCTGTCCACTCTATTGTTGTTGTTGTTGTTGTTGTTGTTCTTCTTCTTCTTCTTCTTCTCCTTCTCCTTGGTCATAAGAACATTTAACTGTTGAACATGGTCATTGAGAGGACATGACCACTTGTCGACCCTTGAGCTAGAACAGGGCAATGGGAGGCTCCTCACCATCTCCCCAGTCCTTGGAATGTACACTTTGCCCATTGTTCCCACAATGGGAGCTGTTTCAAGGTTAGCCTTGAGAGCGTAAAGTGGTGCCCAGTGTGCCCAGTGGTTAGTACAAAGGCCCAGTGGTGCCTTTGTACTAACATTTAAGATTCTGGTGGGAGGTATGGAAATCTGTTTGTCCTGCAGCTGCCTAAGACAAGCCTTGTATGTGAGTTCCCTTGCTTATTAAACTTGCCACCTCTGAATCTGAGGTGGCCTGCTTCTGTCTTTGGTCTCTCCTTGTCCTTTGTGTGTGGGGGCCAGTTTCACATTTCACCTGGGAATCTCCCGAGAAGTTTGAGTTTTCCAACCAACATTAACATACGATCTAGTAGAATGCTTCCTACCAGGGGCTGGGGGAGGGGGAAATGGGAAGGTCTTAATCAAAGGGTACAAATTTTAGTGATAGACAATGAGTAAGTCCTATACCTACAGCCCTATATATAGGTATAGCCCAGTGCCTGTAGCTAACAGTACTGTGTTGTAAATTTACAAATATCCCTAGCGGTCGTGTTTCTCTGGATACATCAGTTTCCTTATTTCTAAAAGGGCCATAAGAATGGTGTAAGAGTGAGGATTCAACGAGACCACCTCATGTTCACCTTCAGTATGATCTCAATAAACGTTGGCTCTTAACACTAATAATGCCAATTGGACTTGTAGACACTGTGGCCGCGCTAAGACATCTCCCCTGCTCTGGGCAATGGCAGACTCAGAGCTGCTCATTCCTTCTCTAATCTCTGCCAAGTACCTGGTCCGGCTGCCTACACCCAGGAGAAGCTTCTTTCTATATCGTGTTGCGTTCTGTGGCATCTCAGCAGGAGAATTCTTTTATTCTTCTTGCTTTGGTAGAAAGAAGACATTTTCCCGGTTGAGTAGGAAATGAGCAAGATCCTTTCTCTCCTGCCCTGCCCCATGGCGTCACACTGCCGTAAGTCGCATTGTTTCCACCCTGTGTCGCACCATCATAAACTCCAGCTTGGATAAGGTAGTGGGATTTCATTTCCTTGCTGCTTCATGCTACGTTCAGTCTGCAAACAACTATTCATTTTTAAAAATCAAACAGTCCATGTCTCTATTGAATGACTTGTCTTTTAACTACCTGCCCCAGGGTTTTTGCAATGAGCCGTATCCAGGCAAAATTATGGAGATGATAAAGCTTGTATGTATCCTTTTCCAGATCCTTTGTCTGAATCTTCCTCTCTCCTGCTGCATTTCTCCTGAACAGGTTCTAATACCTGAGTGTCATTAAAAGGACACGCATTTATTTTGGCAGGTATTCTCAAGTTCATCTAAGCTTCTCTAGGTAGACGGTATCCTGGCCAAGGAGAGGAACTGAGTGGTGGGATCATTTATATCTGGAAGTTAACAGGTTTCTCTTCTTCTTTTTCAGGCTAAATTTCCACAAAATCGAAAGGAAATGGTAATGTTTCATCTGAACAGGAAAGTGACCAAAGAAAGAAAAAAAGCAGGGATCCAGCAGGTGCCCCCTATGGGGTGGTCAAAGCACTCAGTAGGCCACCTACATGGTCTCCTTAAGTCTTCTCAGGGAGAAGTGTGATTTGATTGCTTTATAGTCAGATAGACTAGACTCAGAGAGACACGGAGACGTGTCCAAGGTTGGCCAGCTAGTGGGGGCTAGAGCAGGAATTTTAGAAGGAACTTGCCTTTACTGAGAGGTTTGCCCACACCTGATGTCCTACCAGCTGGCCAACTGATCCTCTCTGAATACACACTTGCATTGGAGCTGGGCACTTCAGGGGGTGTGATCGAAAGGTACCTCTTTGACGTGAAGCTGTGTTTTCTGATGGCGGCTATGCGAGGTGAGATTGGGAAGGGTTAACAGATGGTTTGCAGTTCCTTCAAGAACCCTGCTGACTTTTGTACAGTCAAATAATAAAGTTCCAATTTGGGAGCGAGTTTGCTACTGTGACACCAATACAGCTCCAGGCTATCAGAGGATGAGATGAGCACAAAGCTTTATGAGCCGTCAGCTGTGGCTCTGGAGGGTGATTCAGCATGTCGCTTGCTGGGAGCATAGCTGTTAATTGGAATGGGGGAGAGAGAAGGAGCCCTGGCTTGGCAGATCAAGTTTAAATGGGTGGATTGTCTGATGGAGTCTTTTTCTGTTCTCTTTTGGCTTTGGTTCAATGCTTAGAGCCAGACTGTCTTGCTCCCAGCTGGACTTTGCTTGCCTTGAAATGCCTTTTTTTTTTTTTTTTTTTTTTTTTTGTCAGTTTGTAGCTCTGGATTTTGTAAGGACTCGGGTAAGTGAGAGGCCATGGCAATAGAGGCAGCCTTCATCGTTTGACTCTGAATTCTCTGGCACCCTACTTTACTTTCTACCTCACTACCTTCTGTGTTGTTCTAGGCTCCTTCCCCCCGGAACTGTATAGAGCAGGCATTGCTGAAAGTTTATTTTCAGTGCAGGTAAATTCAGCCACTTTTGCTCAGGTGCTTGTGAGATGGGAGGAGAAGAGGATGTGGTAATCGGAGACCCGAGTTCAAGAACTGCTTTTATCACCCGGATAACTTGATTGCACACAGCCTTACCTTTCTCTTTTGCAAAATTGGAGGCGAGGAAAAAAAAATGTTCATGCAGCACATTGGTCTTTAGTATTTAAGAGACTCCTATGGAACCAAGTAGTGAAAACTCCAAGAAACCGATATTCTCTCCATATTGATGAAACTCTGCCACAACTTCTGTAAAGCCTTTTATGTGCCATCAGGCAGAAAGAGTCTCCTCCTCCCTTGAGTTCTTTGCCAAGAGATCTGTTCTGTCTGCACAGTGTAGATAGGTAGAGAGCAGAGCAAAGGCTCTGGGATAGAGAGACCAGGCAGGGTCCTCTTGGGGAAATTGATTTCATTTCTCCGAGACTCAGTGTCTTTATCTGTCAATTCACACCTGTCTCACGGGTCATCGTGAGGAATAGAGGGGTCTTTGTGTGATGCCTTCTACAGAGATTTGCTCCTAGAATGGCCCACAATAAATGGCTTCCTCTCTCCTCCCCTCCCTGATTTTTACTCTCCTCACAGTATCCCTCTTCTGCTCTGTCCAGAAAGAGAGGTTGACAAAATAACTTCTTGAAAATGGGATAAATTGATCAAGTTTCTTCTCCTTAAGTTTAGTAAGTTAATACAGTTTAAATCTCATATAGTTCACAGAGCCAGATAGTACTGTAAGTCTTCTAACAAACAGTCCTCTCTGCCTCTCATTTCCAGTCCCTAAATCAACTTTAGTAACTCTGTCTTCTGATGCACACCCCGTGCATTCATTACAGTTTTCTGATTTTTCCATTTTAAACTAAATCTATTTCTGCTTTTTCCATTTTAGACTAAATCCATTTAGACTAAATCTTCCGACTCTAGGACGTGGGAGTTTATCCTTATTTCATCTCTTTTATTACACTGTGCACCCCCTGTATTAGTTTCCTGGGGCTGCTGTAACAAATGACCACAAACTTTGTGGTTTGAACAGCAGAAGACATGGATTCTTCCGTACCTCGGCAGGCGAAGAGCCTAAAATCAATATTGCTGGGCCCAAATCCAGGTGTTGCCAGCTGAAAAAGTGAAAAGCGGACACTGAGGTAACATAAAGATAGTAACTTCAGGAACCATAACGAGAGCAAGAGAGAGAAGGGGGTTAGGAGACTTGGAACTCAGAAACTCCAAGGAGGAGCCTCGTGCTGCTGAGTGCCAGAGCTCAGAGGAAGACCTGTTACCGGCCGGTGCTAAGATCTCTGAAGGGCAGCTGGAGGTTGGCTCTGGAATGTTCTAGAAAAATAGAATTCTCAAAGCCTGGAGATTGATCTGCTCTCACGGCTAGGGGAAGGGCTGTGATAGAGATGATGTGGAAAGGTCTAGAAGGAAACGGGAGCGAGTGTGTGCTTGTTCCTAGTGCAGACTTCCTATCTCCCTCCGGCCCACCAATTAACGTGTATGGGCTCCGTTCTTTGATGGCTGGGTCTTTCTAGAGGATACACAAAGAAGAATCTGGATAATTCATTGGTCATACCACATCGGTATCTGTAGGAATTTTTGGTCCTCCCCCTCCTTGGGCCTGTCGGGTTCCTCAGAAAGGAGCTTGTTAGTTCTGGGCTGTAAGCCTTGGTGCCACTTTCTGGGAGTTAATGAGGGCGAGGCAGGGGTGTGTTTGCAGTGTGAAGGACTTATGCCGTAAGCACTTCAGGGGCCCCTTTCTGACTCCCCTTTTTTCACCTACTCTGGACGACAGGCCCGATCCTTGAGCAAGTATGATTTACCTACCTTGTCCTCTCTGCCTTGCTTTAGGACCTGACGATTTTCCATCCTCCAGGATGGCCTCCTGACTTGCAGTGCATGATTTTCTCTCACTTTCTGGTCCTAAATGCAGTCCAGCGGGACTTTTTGCACCTTGTTCTCTATGGTCATTTATTCATCTTTTAATATGTCCACTACTTTTGCCCCATGTAAGTGAAGGGTCCTGTGGGGATGGGGCACCAAATCACACTTGTTCATTTTGCCCTGTACCATGCAGTGTCTTTCTGTGCACACACACTTGCATGCACACTCACACTCAAAAACCCAACAAAGCTCCTCCTCTACCTCTGACCTTTCACCTTTACCTTTGGTTAGTGGATGAATGCATACTGTTGGGAATATTAATATTGCATGTAGAGGGTTCTTTATAATTTATAAAACACCTTCACATGCTTTATGCCACTTAATTTTCACGACTGTCGGGGAGGGGGATGTGTTGCCCCTTTTTAGTAGCTGAGGGCAGCGAGGCTGAGAGAGATAAGAAAGCACGTGGGACTTGTGGCTTACTTGCTGAAGGCCAAATACTCTTTATTTTGCACACAGATATTCATAGCAGCTTTATTTGTAATAGACCCAGACTGGAAGTGACCAAAATACCCATCCACGTCCAGGTGAATGGACCAGCACGTTGTGCTATATCCATCCATACAATGGGAGTTCTAAAATATTAAAATTATTATGCCGAAGGCAAAAAGCCAGACCAAAACAAACAAACAAGAATTCATACAGTAGGGCTCCATTTGCGTAAAATTCTTGGAAATGCCAGCTTGGGCAGAGTGACGGCACATCCTGAGGTGGCAAGGGGGTGAGAATGAGAGTGCACTACTGTTACTGACACACTCTAGCTGACTCTTTCACAGCAAGGCTGGCTGGTGGGGCGCATGCCAGACCCGCTCGCAGAGGAGGCGTCTTGCCCACCTCCCCTTCCCAGCAGCACTTACCCTGTAGGTGAGCCGAGCTGTGTGGCAGAGCCGGCCTGGCAGAGCCTAGGTGTCCAGTCTCCCAGCCTACTCAGACCCCACTTCCTCTCAGACGAATGTGGGATTGTTTTGTCATAAAAATACAAGTGTAGTCATAAAACATTTCTTTGTGGGGGAAGAAAGTTCCCAGGCCTAAGAATGTGTGTGTGTATATGTGAGACAAGCTAAGACAGGTGTCCCTCCCCCCATCCCCGGCCCCGAGGCCCCATGGCCAGGTGTGATCTCAGGCTAACCTACAACATGGGGGGAGCCCTGAAAGGCCAGTGGCATCTGATACCCTCCATATCAGGCTTAGAAGAGTTTTCCAAAAGCCTTTGCATTCCCCGGGTCAAGAGCTCATTTTTTCCCCCAAGAAACATGTGTATTTCAGCAGAAATTTAATCCCTGGGGCTCTAACTCCTTCACACTTACATCAGTTAAAATGGCATTTCTGAAGAGACATGTGATCCTTCGGAAGCCTCCTGAGACTAAGCTCGGCTTGGTATCCCTTCCCATTGCTTGACCTTAAACAAAAAAAAGAGGAAGTCACGTTTCATTTTTAAAATGATCTTGACAAAGTCTTTCCTTCAAATTGGCCTGGATTGAATCTTTTTCTCTCACGGATTCTTTTGCCACAGTGTCCTGTTGCTTTGCATGATGGAAGCAGCTGTCAGAGCTCAGGTTGTGGCCCTGTCCCTGGGTTCAAGCTGGCCGGTTCCACGAAAGAGCTGACCGGAGAGAGGCTGGTCCTCTCCACGGGTGTCAGACCAGTCTTTTGTTCTGGGAGGACCCTAGAAGTTCTCTCTCAGTTCCTTGCTCTTCCTTCTAGAGATGGGGAAACAGATGTCCAGGGAGGAGGTGCCTTTCTAGAAGTGTACAGATAACGAACAGAATTTTGAGGACCTAAACTGCCGGACATCATACTAAATGTTCCACATTTATTACCTCATTTATCTGTTTGGTAATTCATGGGTAAGTCATTGTTATCCCCATTTTGGTGAGGAGACAAATGAGGCCTGGTGGGATTGGGCAACTTGTCTCAGGTCTCGAAGCTTCCATGGCAGGGTGATTAAAACCACGGGCCCATGTTTGTTGCTTTTCATGAGTTTGTTCTTCAGCTTCCGCCGGACATGGAGAGGGTAGCCAGGGGCAAGGGCCCCGGGTTTCTAATGCCCATCCTCTAATACCTTTTGTGATTTTGACCTTCGGGATATTTCATGAAATCACTAGACTTCAGTAGGTGCCTCTAGTTTCTAAAAACTTAAATCTTTCTGCCTGATTTTGGTGTTCTGAGAACTAATAGTAGGTGATGTCGTTGCCTTAGCTTTCAACATACTGTTTTCTTTCTGGGTCATCCTAGACCCTCCACAGTTCTGCTCTCTCTGACTTCTGTCTCCTACTAGCACCCAGTTCTCTCTTCCTTTTATAATCAATGGATCGATCGTCAAGAAAGGATCTAGATTGGTGGTTGATAACTCAGTGTGAACTCAAGCCAGTCGGGACCCTTTGTAGAGGTATTTGTCTTATCTCTGAAGATGGAATGGAAGATTTTTAAGAAGAAAAGAAAAAGGCAAGGAAACTACATTCACTTGCATTTTGTGCCCAATATTGTGCTGGATCCTATCACATAACTTTACTTATTAAACGCTCCCCCGTTTTATAGATAAAGACTCTGAAGTTTAGAAAGGTTAAATAACTTGCCCTCAGTTATCGTGTAATGACTTTAATCTGTGGGACTCTTTCCGCTGTACCATCAAGTAGGAGGGAAGGATTTTGAGGGTGATAAGGTCGGGAGGGAGGGGCTTCTTCATGTCTTGAATCAATTGTGAGAGACTGACCTCTACTGGAGCACAGGGCACTTGAGTATCAAAAAGAAGAAATCACTTTCTTAGCCTCAAATGATCTTTTCTCACGTTTCATAGAAGTATCTATTTAATGTAGGTATGCCGCGTGCCCACAACCTGTGAAATAGCGGACTGAAGGGAAAAATAAAGCGAATACACATTGAGTGGCCCCTGGACGTCCCAGTAAGGGCACCATGCAAGGATCCTGCCCCCAGGGTGGTCAGCTCCACCTGGGAGCTATTTCCAAATAGCAGTAGACAATATTCTGGAAGGACTGGAAGACTCAAGTCTAGCCAAGGGGCAGCCCTCCTCTAGGTATTTTCTCCTCATATCCTATTCCATGTTTTACGATATGCATATCTGCATTGTGTGTCATTGTTTTGTCCCATTGCCAATTTTTTTCATGCACCACTGATTCTTTAAACTGCAACCACCGAGAGGCACAAAAAATGGGTTTGACACATAGAGAACTGACTCTTATGAATGTTTTATTTACTTACGTATCATTGTTATCAGCCTTCTCCCCCTGTCTCTGGTTACCTTTTTCACTTTGCTGGCCAACTGACAATT
Organism: Meles meles; assembly: GCF_922984935.1. NCBI lineage: Eukaryota > Metazoa > Chordata > Mammalia > Carnivora > Mustelidae > Meles > Meles meles. The sequence continues at coordinate 164,729,123 of NC_060067.1, read as the reverse complement.
CGATGAAGGATGGAAATAAACTGGCAGATTGCCTCTAGCTGCTAGACAAGGGTTCTTTCTTTCTGTGGTTTAGTTTCACAAAGGGTTCTGTAGGCATTGGAAGTTATAGTACAAAGCAGTTTGGTCTAAAGGTTGTAGCCCAGAAAGGTGAATGTCCCCGAAGGTCAGTGTCCTGGACATCCCGCTGACAGTTTTTGATATGATGAAGTCACTTCTGTTGCATATTGTCCCTTTCTTGTTCTTGGAAAAATTATTTTGCAATGTAGTAGATTATTATTTTACATTTTATCTGGAAATAAGTCCCAATGTCCTAGAGAATGTGCCTGTTGGAGTCATATAGCACACAGCCTGGATGGTACAGTTTAGCAGCTCAAAAGCAGGTACAGAATCACTCTGCATATAAGGGAAGCAGTTTTCTATTAATTCACAATGTTTTATTGTGCTTTTCTTATTATAAAAGTATTTCATGCAGAAAATTTGAAAAATATAGATAAGCAACAAAGGAATACATAAAAACCACTTGAATCTTGTCACCCAAAGATACCCACTGATAACATTTGATGTTACTCTTTAGCTTTATAAATGTATATTTTAAGATAAGCAATATTGTGCCCTTCACAATATTTTTTTAAACTTCCTTTTCTTTCAGCAGTATATTCAAGCATCCTTTCACGTCATAACAATCTTCTAGAATGTCACATTTCATGGTTGCAGAGTATTTTGTCATAAAGGTATATCATAATTTATTTAATTATTTTGTTTTTTAGGGATATTAATTTATCTCCAACATTCTGTCATTTTTAACTCTTCGGCCCTAAACATTGTTGTTGCTAAGTCTCTCTGCACATTCATAATATTTTTTAAGATTAAAGTTTAAGGGTTTTGATATTTCTTGCCCAACTCTAAGAAAGTTGTATTAGTGTATACTTCTGACCATTAAATCATACTGGTAACAAATAGTAGGGTGATAGATTATTTGCCAATGTAATAGATGGAAATAGTGCCACATATGCATCTAAATTTATTACTAAAATTAAGTAGTTTTTGGAATTTTACAATATACAATATACAATATACAAAATATTGATTTTTGTAACTTCTTTTAAAAAAAGATTTTATTTACTTATTTGACAGAGAGAGAGAGAGATCATAAGAGGCAGAGAGGCAGGCAGAGAGAGAGGGGGAAGCAGGCTCTCTGCTGAGCAGAGCCGGGACAGGAGCCTTCATCCCAGGACCTTGAGCCCAAGGCAGAGGCTTAACTCTGAGCCATCCAGGCGCCCTTCATTTTTGTAACATTTTAAACTCCTTTGTTTTAATTTGTACACACACACACACACACACACACACACACACATAAAGGGTGGGCTCTGGATATAAGCTTCCTGGGGTCTAGTCCAACCTCTGCCATTTTAGAAAGGTCAACCCCAAGACTATAAGAATATTAACTCCTTTTTTTTTTTTTTAAGCCCCCAGGGACTTTTGGGTGCAATTTATGTTAGTGGCTGTGTTGTCTACTTCTATTTTCCCCTCCAGGTCCACTCCCTCTCCTTTCACAGCTGCTCTGGGCCACATAAGGCTGCCAGAAAGAGCTCATAGTGGGCTGTTGGCTTCTGGGTTTTGGCTGGATCCAGCCAGTGGGCGGCAGTGAAAGGGAGGAAGGGGAAATTGGAATAGTGGATTGCGGAGAGCAGCATGTGCTAGGCCGAAGTTCGGATTGAATTCCATACCTACTGGGAGCATGAGAAGGATTTTAAGTGGGAGAGGAAGATGATTACAGATCCAAGTGGCAAATTAAGACAGTTAACTTGATAGCACTGGACAGGCTAGAGGAGGGCTGAAGGCAGGCAGAGTCCAGCGGGGTCAGCTAGAACCACAGTGATCCCACTGCGTTGTGTTGACCACGAAAGAGGACAAGGATAACTGATTTAACAACAATTTCCAAATAAAGTGGACTGATCTTGGGAATGGATATTTTAGGAAACTGAATAATAGCACTGTTAGTGTATAATATTGGCTGCTGCCTTCCTAGAGTGACACCCCATAGGGGTCTTTGCAGGGGGATCCTGCCTGTGGCAAAGTTATCCCGTTACTAAAGCCAAACACTACTGTATTTTCACTTTGGCTTGATTTCCAGGCCTTAGAATATTTTTTTTTTTTAAAGATTTTATTTATTTATTTATTTATTTGACAGAGAGAGAGATCATAAGTAGGCAGAGAGGCAGGCAGAGAGAGTGTGAGGGAAGCAGGCTCCCCGCCAAGCAGAGAGCCCGATGCGGGACTCGATCCCAGGACCCTGAGATCATGACCTGAGCCGAAGGCAGCGGCTTAAACCACTGAGCCACCCAGGCACCCCAGGCCTTAGAATATTAGTGTCTTAAAAACGTATACTTAAAATGAAATGACTACTGTCTTTTTTTTTTTCCTTAGCACTTACATATTATCTCATTTAATATTTTTATTCCTGGTTGGCCTTGTCATCACGTGATCAGTTGAAAGTCCTAGTGGGAGGCAGCCTGGAACAGTTTGCCTGGCAAACATGGGTCATGGGGGGCCAGGGAGCTTGTTCCAAGCAGAGGGGCAGCTATGTGTGTTATCCTCTTACAGACTCTCCAGTCAGCTTGTGTGTTGTCCTTTGCTAATTTCTTTATCCTCAAAATCGTTTCCTGGAAAATATGATTTCATCTGGGGAAAGCATATAAGAAAGTGGAGGGGAGAGAGAATTAAACTGGCTTGAGATTTGTGGTAGATTCAGCCTACTTTCCCATTGGTGCTACTTTTTCTTAGGCATTTACCAAGATAATAGCTTTGGTCTAATAATTTAGTGATGGTAACTGGTATTGACTCCTCACCTTGGAAGTGACTTTAGATATTGTAATCCAGTCTCTTTATTCTGCCCACGAGGGAAACAAAACTCATATCCCCCTTCTCTGTCCCCTTGGTCTCCTCAGACGGGAAATTTGGTTTCTGTGAATCAGCTCCATTAAATACTAATGGGAAAACTTGGAGGTGCCTGGCAAAGTGTGACAACCTTTATCATGAGCTCTGGAGCTCTCCTCCAGTCCGTTGGGGATTTCTCCACATTGATAACACCTATTCAGATCTTATATTTGTTTTTATTTCTGAAGGTGTTGATTTTGGTGAGGAGGAGAGCGTGTTGGCGCCATGCAGGGAGGAAGTGATCTTTGCTCAGCAGGAATCAATAGGCAAAATGGAGGGGGAGGTTCGACTGTGACCTGTGGGACAAGAAGGCAAGATTTTATCTGGGAAGGCCCCTTTAAGTAACAGAAAGTCTGTAGGATTACCTCATTTTCAACAGAAAAAACTTGCAGGACAGCAATGCCACTTTACTGTCGTTTTAGATTTTCTTATTTGTATAATTCTTCATCCTCCAAATTTTCAGTCATGAATGTCTTACTTTGGAATTCAGAGAAATTGACTTTATTTGCATGTATTAATATGTATATCACAATTTCTAAAAGAGAAAATGCTTGGAGGATGTAGCTCTGAAAACTTTGTGGGGGAATTTTCAAGAAGATTGAAAGGAAAACCCTAAAGAGCATTTCCCAATGTGCTCTGTGGGAAGCAATATTGGAAAAACCATTCCCCGGCCAAATACATTTGGAGTGATGTGCTCTAGTCTCTTCTTGGAGGCTTATAATGCCCATTAAGAGCTCTGGAACTTTCTGCAGGAAAATGAAGCAAAACACAAAATTCTGTCTCAATTCTTTGAACTCAGTGTTTCTAAACATATTTGACTGGAAACTGCTTTTTGTGTCTTAATAGTCCAACAAAACTACTATTTTTTGAAACATACTTTGGGAGAGCGCCCATGAGTTCCACAGAATGCCCCTGGGTCTCAGGATAGGCCGCTGGTGCCTGGAGCAAACCGAACAGTGCTATCTTCTCTGCTTTGTTGGTGTCCAGGTGAATACCAGCTCAAGTGGATATTATTGTGTGCCTCGAAGGAGAAAAGTCCTGAAAGGACTTACTCTCACCTTGGAGTAGGAGGGGAGGCCTATTCATGAGGAGGGTTAGACGAATGGCCTGTTGGCAGGAGCTGCACTTGCATTAGCAGAGCTTGGAGGGCCTTCTTTTCCCTTCTCCTTGGCTGACTTCCTGAGTCGCCGCCCAGGAGCGTGGTTGCAGCCGCTTCCTCAGCCAGGAGGGGGCGTCTCCCTTCTCCGCTGGAGGCCCAGAGAGCGGGAATCTGCAGGAGCTGAGTCCATTCGACCTGCTCCGCACTCTTCTAGGTGCCGTGGGGCTGCCGAAGAGACCGAAGAGACCACTTCTCTGTTCCCTTACGAAACCAACTATCCGGTTGAGGACATGAGGCCTATATACATATGAGGTGTCGGAAAATATCTGATTGTGACTGTGTGCTTTGTCGTGTGATCGGATTTTAAGGTACTGCATGCATTTAGAGAAGAAGAGGACATCAGTGAGCCTGGGGTAATTAGGAAAGACTTCACCAGCGGGGCAAGAAGTAGAGCCTGAGAAATGAATAGAACTTGAAAAGGTAGAGAAGAGAGAGAGGGGAAGGCAGTCATGCAGGGGAAAAGCCTGGAAGAAACGTGATTTGTCTAGAGGCAGCATTACCCAGCACATCAGGAAGCCTCCGCCACTCTGAAGGCTGCTACACTCAGCAGGATTTTTGATTAGGTTGTAGGGGTGACTGCAGAGCTGAGTATACCCGGAGTCTCCCCGAGTTCCTCAGTGACCACCCTTGTCTCTTCTCTGGTGTGGCAGTTATGCCCAAGTAGCCCATTCGTTATTTCCACTTACTAGCTTGCTCTTAAGTACTGTGAGCGTATCTTGTTTCGGGGGGACCGTGAGCTCTTTGAAGGCATAAGCAAAATGATCTCATTCTCCGCTTCCCCTTTCCCTTCTACCTGTTTGCCCTAAGCATGTCACACAATGTTTAGCATAGAGTATGCTCTCAGTAAGTGTCTGCTGGTAGACCAGCTGGATTCTGAATAAAACTGGTTGTTTAGATGTATATCTGTGACTTCATTAGGTCATCGCTGACTGTTGGTGTCCCCATTCCATTGGAGGTGAAAAGGGAGGAAGGGGAATCAAGACACACTCCAAGGCTATACAGCGTCAGAGAGCTAGGGAGCCTCACTGAGAATCTAATCCTCTCTCGATTGTCTGCTCAAGTCAGTGTCTTGTCTGAGTCCTGAGTCTGAGTTCAGTCAAGTTTGGTGTGTGTGTGTGTGTGTGTGTGTGTGCGCGCGCGTGTGTACATGTGTGCATGTGTGTGTGTGTGTGTGTGGGCGGGACTGGAAGGGCAAGGAGTTGGTGCGAAAACAATTAAGTCATAGTCCTACCCTCACAAGGCTTACCCTTTGGTAAGAGGAACCAGGGTGAGAACTATCATCTATAAAGGAATCGCCAGCCAGCCTTTTGGGGTGTAAGGGCAGAGGAGGCCAATTCAGCTGTGTGGTAGGTAGTGACATGTTCAAGAAAGATGAGTTGGAATCTCTTGTGTTGCTTTCTGTAGAACAACGTTTCTCACTGACGCTGAGTAGCCCGCAGCCACCTGGGCCTTATGGTTCCTTCCCCTCGTGCCCTGGGGCAATGACAGGAAGGTTCTGCCACTCTGCTTGGCAATTCCAGAGCAGACTGTGTACCTCCAGGCACAGTCCACCAGATGGTGCAAAACAAATGAAACAGATGTCGTTGAGGTCTCTTCAGCTTATCAGACCCAAAATTGGACAGCTGTGGAGAGGACTTTCTGGGAATTTTCCACTTCTGAGTTCATCCAGAATGGTATGAAAATGCACCCTTGAGGCCTGAATAAAAAGTTTAGAGTAGATTTAGGGATTAAAAACCTGTGTATGTGTGTGTGTGTGTGTGTGTGTGTGTGTGTGTTTTCTATGTAGGCAGAAAGTACTTCCCTTCATGAGGAGACTAGGAAACTTCTTGTCCTCATCCCAAGTATTTTTACCCCTCTTGGCTCAGGGCTAAACTTCAAAGCTGCAAAATCATAAAACTGTTCAGCTGGTAATACCCTAGGGAGAAATAATACTGCCTTATATTATTTAAAGCCTTACATGTACTTTCTAATTTCTCTCCATCCTTCCCTCCCTTTCTTCCTTCCTTCATCCCACCCTCCCTTCCTTTCCTTTTTCCTTCCTCCCTCCCTCCCTTCCTTATTTTTAAATTTTAATTCCAGTGTTGTTTACATACAGTGTTATGTTCATTTCAGGTATATAGTATAATGATTCAGTAATTATTCATATGACTCAGTGCTTACCATGATAAGTGTATTCCTTAATCCCCATCACCTGTTTCACCCATCCCTCGCCCACCTCCCCTTTGGTAAGCCTCTGTTTGATCTCTATAGTTAAGAGTCTATTTTCTGGTTTGTCTCTCTTTTATTTTGAAATTTCCTTTGTTTGTGTGTTTTATTTCTTAACTTTCACATATAAGTGAAATCATATATTATTTGTCTTTCTCTGACTGACTTAGTTTGCTTAGCATTATATCCTCTAAATCCATCCGTGTTGTTGCAAATGGCAAGATTTCATTTTTTTAATGGCTGAGTAATATTCCATTGTAATGTATACCACATCTTCTTTATCCATTCATCTGTCAATGGGCAGTTGGTTTGCCTCCATACTTTGGTTATGGTAAGCAATGTTATAATAAACATAGGGGTGCATATATCTTTACAAATTAGTGTTTTCATATTCTTTGGGTAAATACCCAGTAGTAGAATTACCAGATCATATGATAATTCTGTTTTTAAATTTTTCAGGAATTGGGGCGCCTGGGTGGCTCAGTGGGTTAAAGCCTCTGCCTTCAGCTCAGGTCATGATCCCAGAGTCCTGGGATAGAGCCCCGCATCGGGCTTTCTGCTCGGTGGGAAGCCTGCTTCCCCTTCTCTCTCTCTGCCTGCCTCTCTGCCTACTTGTGATCTCTGTCTGTCAAATAAATAAATAAAATCTAAATTTTTGAGGAATCTCCACACTGTTTTCCACAGTGGCAGTACCAGTTTGCATTCCCACCAATAGTACATGAGAATTCCTGTTTTTTCCACATCCTTGCCAACACCGTTGTTTCTCATGGTATTGATTTTAGCCATTCTGCTAGGTGTGAGGTGACATCTCATTGTGGTTTTGATGTGCATTTCCCTGATCACCAGTGATGATGAACATCGTTTCATGGGTCTGTGGCCATCTGTATGTCTTTTTTGGAGACATGTCTGTTCATGTCTTCTGGCATTTTTAATTGGACTGTTTGTGGTTTTTTGGGTGTTGAGTTGTATAAGTTCTTTACATACCTTGGATACTGACCTTTTATCAAATACGTCATTGGCAAAGATCTTCTCTCATTCTGTAGGTTGCCTTTCAGTTTTGTTGATAGTTTCCTTTGCTGTGCAGAGCCTTTTATTTTTATGTATTAGACCAAACATACTTCTGATTTCATTAGAACTTCCCAACAACCCTGTGAAGCAGGTGATGCTATAGTCATTTTATAGAAACCAAAGGGTCAGAGATAGACGAGAGTCCCAAGATGATATACTTTGGTTAGTGATGGAGCTGCTGGACAAAATGGAGATCTTTAAGTGTTGAATCTCTGCTTCTCTGGACTGAATTCGCTCTTTAAATGATTGGAATCCAATTTTTTAAAAAAGTAAATGGTGAGAGGGAGAAGGAAGAGAAGGTTGGAGGGCGTCAAGCTCTTGATAGAGGAGAGAAAGGATGGTATAAGGAAAGACTAGGGGCCCAGAGATAAATGTGCTTCTATAAGTGTTCTTGGAGTGAGTGTGTGTGTGTGTGTGTGTGTGTGTGTGTGTGTGTGTGAAAGAGAGAGAGAGAGAGAGAGAGAGAGAGAGAGAGAAGCATAGTCACATTGTATCCATGAACACAGAATGAGCATTACCTTATATAAATACCTTTTTACCCAACTTGGTTGTACTGGACTTTGACCATAGCAGTGAAATATACCAAAAAATCAAGTTTCAAACAAGAAATAATAGAAAATAAACAGATAAAAGCTCCTTCCATGTTAAATCAAGGCTGCACCAAATTCCCAGTGCAGTACAGGGCCAGGCCCAGGAAACATGCTTCCCATGCCCTTCCCTATTCTCCTCCCTGAACCGTCTGTGTCCCTCCCCTTCCAATGCCCACATGGGGAGCCTGTTGTAAGCCCCTCCTCATACATGCTCTGCATTTCTCATTCTTGCCTACCCCTTGGCAGTACCTGCCAGATGGTCACGGCCTTCAGGGCCAACCAAGTGACCAACAGATCCTTTGGAATTATCTGTGCTAAACACATTAGTGAATGGTAATGATTTAATGAGCCACTCCTTCTGGGTAATACAGAAGAGAAGAATTTATTTCATTCAAAGCATTATGCACATTTAAAACAAAGCAATATGGAAATTTCAGGCAGATATTGGCCAGGACTTCAAGGATCCTGGAGACTTCTCAGAATCCTGCACCCCACTCTGTCTGTGTGGCCTGTCCATGGGGTCAGCTTGTGGCCTGCCCATAGAGATGTTTTCTGGCAGGGGGATGCATTTAACCAGGCAAAAATCCACTCTTATCTTCTCCTTTCTTTCTTGTTTTAGTACCCTTGGTCTAGTTAAGACTTCCAGGACATCCAATCTGGATTATTGTAATTATCTCTGTATTGTGCGTTTTGTCTCCAGCCTCCTTGTCCTTTTATCCTAGATGTGGTTTCCAGAAAATTATTGTAAAACAGATAGGATCATTTTACTTTCCCTCTTGGAAATCTTAAATGCTTCCCCATTTCCCTTTTTATTTTTTTAAAGATTTATTTATTCATTTTAGAGAGAGTGAGTGTAAGCACAGGGTGGGGGAGGGGCAGAGGGAAAGGGAGAGAAAGTCAAGTGGACTCTGTGCTCAATGTGGAGCTGGCATGGGGCTTGATCTCACAACCCTGAGATCAGGACCTGAGCTGAAACCAAGTGTCAGATGCTTAACCAACTGTACGATCCAGGTGCACCCCCATTTCTCCTTTTAAACAAAAGCCATAACGAGATATACTTCATATGCCATAAAATTCACCCATTTAAATTACACAATTCAGTGGTTTTTAGTATATTTGATGCAGCCATCATCACCATTATGGGCTCAACTGGGTGCGCCCAAAACTCATATGTTGATGTCTCAACCTTAGTGATTATATTTGGAGATAGGTCTTTTTTTTTTAATATTTTATTTATTTGACAGAGAGAGTGAGATCACAAGTAGGCAGAGAGGCAGGCAGAGAGAGGCAGAAGCAGGCTTCCTGCTGAGCAGAGAGCCTGATGCGGGGCTCCATCCCAGGACCCTGAGATCATGACCTGAGCTGAAGGCAGAGGCTTAACCCACTGAGCCACCCAGGCGCCCTGGAGATAGGTCTTTTAATAGTTAGTTAAGAAAAGATGAATTCATATGATGGCCCATAATCCAATATGACTGGTGCCCTTATAGAAGGAGGAAATTAGACACAGACCACCCACACACTGAGGGGCCAGCAGTTGTAGGCACAGAGGCCAAAGAAAGTTCTCAGAATAAACCAAACCTCCTGACGCCTTGATCTTGGACTTCTAGCCTTTAGAACTGCAAAACAATAAATATCTGGTGCTTAAGTGCCCCAAGTCTATATATTTTGTTATGGCAGTCCTAAAAGACTAATACAACCATATTTAAGTTTGGGGTATTTTCCTCATCCCCAAAAGGAAACACATACTCCGTGTAGTCCATTCCTCACTTTTCTCTATCTCTCCTATGCCTAGGTAACCACTGATCTACTTTATGTCCTATAGATTTGTCTATTCTGGACATTTCACATAAATAAATCCATACAATGTGTGGTTTTTAAAACAACTGGCTTCTTTCACTTAGCATAACGTTTTCACTATTTATCCATGTTGTAGCATGTGTCTATATTCATTTCTTTTTGTTGCTGAATGACATTTCACAGGTACACATACTGTACCTTATGTATCCACTCATCAATTGATAGACATTTGGATTACCTCCACTTTTGGGCTGTGAATAAATCTGTTATAGAACATTCATGTACAGATTTTTTCTTATATGTGGACATATGTTTTTATTTTTCTTCTGAATATACCTTGGGGTAGAAATGCTGGGTCATATGGTAACTTTATGTTTAACATTTTGAGAAACCGCCAAACTGTTTCTTGAAGTGGCTGTACTATTTTGCATTCTTATTAGTCACAAATGAGGTTTCTAATTTCTCCATGTCCCTGACACTATAGCCCTAGTGGGTATGAAGTGATGTCTCTTGGGGTTTTGCTTTACATTTGCCTAATGACTAATTTTTTAAAAATCTTTTTTATTTATTCATGATTTTTAAAATTTTTTTAATTTTTTATAAACATATAATGTATTTTTATCCCTAGGGGTACAGGTCTGTGAATCGCCAGGTTTACACACTTCACAGCACTCACCATAGCACATACCCTCTCCAATGTCCATAACCCCACTCCCCCTCTCCCAAACCCCCCTCCCCCCAGCAACCCTCAGTTTGTTTTGTGAGATTAAGAGTCACTTATGGGGGGCACCTGGGTGGCTCAGTGTGTTAAAGCCTCTGCCTTCTGCTCAGGTCATGATTTCAGGGTCCTGGGATCGAGCCTCGCATCGGGCTCTCTGCTTGGCAGGGAGCCTGCTTCCTCCTCTCTCTCTCTGCCTGCCTCTCTGCCTGCTTGTGATCTCTGTCAAGTAAATAAATTAAAAAAAAAAAGAGTCACTTATGGTTTGTCTCCCTCCCAATCCCATCTTGTTTCATTTATTCTTCTCCTATCCCCCAACCCCCCATGTTGCATCTCTACTTCCTCATATCAGGGAGATCATATGATAGTTGTCTTTCTCCGATTGACTTATTTCACTTAGCATGATACCCTCTAGTTCCATCCACGTCGCAGCAAATGGCAAGATTTCATTTCTTTTGATGGCTGCATAGTATTCCATTGTGCATATATACTGCATCTTCTTTATCCATTCATCTGTTGATGGACATCTAGGTTCTTTCCATAGTTTGGCTATTGTAGACATTGCTGCTATAAACATTCGGGTGCACGTGCCCCTTCGGATCACTACGTTTGTATCTTTAGGGTAAATACCCAGTAGTGCAATTGCTGGGTCATAGGGTAGTTCTATTTTCAACTTTTGGAGGAACCTCCATGCTGTTTTCCAGAGTGGTTGCACCAGCTTGCATTCCCATCAACAGTGTAGGAGGGTTCCCCTTTCTCCACATCCTCGCCAGCATCTCTCATTTCCTGACTTGTTAATTTTAGCCATTCTGACTGGTGTGAGGTGATATCTCATTGTGGTTTTGATTTGTATTTCCCTGATGCCGAGTGATGTGGAACAATTTTTCATGTGTCTGTTGGCCATCTGGATGTCTTCTTTGCAGAAATGTCTGTTCATGTCCTCTGCCCATTTCTTGATTGGATTATTTGTTCTTTGGGTGTTGAGTTTGCTAAGTTCCTTATAGATTTTGGACACTAGCCCTTTATCTGATATGTCGTTTGCAAATATCTTGTCCCATTCTGTCAGTTTTCTTTTGGTTTTGTTAACTGTTTCCTTTGCTGTGCAAAAGATTTTGATCTTGATGAAATCCCAATAGTTCATTTTTGCTCTTGCTTCCCTTGCCTTTGGCGATGTTCCTAGCCTAATGACTAATTTTGTTTTGAACATTTTTTCATATGTTCATTGGCCATTTTTGTATCTTCTTTGGGGTAATGTCTATTCAGATATTAATGGGCTTGTCTTTTTATTATTGAGCAGTAAAGTTTTGTTGTATATTCTGGAAATAAGTACCTTATCAGATAACATGATTTATAAATATTTTTTCCCATCTTGTGGATTGTCTTCTTAGTTTCTTAATGGTATCCCTTGCAGTACAAATGTTTTTAATTTAATGAGAAAAAATTTTCTTATTTATTTTCTGTGTGTGTGTGTATGTGTGTGTGCGCGCATGCGCTTTTGGTGTTCTGTCTTCTAAGAAACCATTGTCTGATCCAAGATCATGAAGATTTACTCCCATGCTTTCTCCTAAGAATTTCATAGTTTTAGTTCTTACATTTAGGTTTATGACTTATTTTGAGTTGATATTTCTGTATGGTTTTAGGCAAAGGGTTCTACTTCATTCTGTGGCTTTTAGATATCTACCTATCCCAGACTCATTTGTTGAAAAGACTTTACTTTGTCCGTTGAAATATTTTGGCACAATTATTGAAAATAAATGGACTATTAGTGCAAAAATTTATTTCTGGGTACTCATTTCTATTCTGTTGATCTATCTTTATGCCAGTGTCTATTTTTATGCCAGTACCATCCTATCTTGAGTACTATAATTTTATTTTATTTTTAAAGATTTATGTGTTTATTTTAGAGAGAAGTAGAGAAAGAGTATGTGCATGCAGGGTTGGGGGTGGAGGGGAGTGGCAGAGAGAGACAGAGAGAGAGAGAATCTCAAGCAGACTCCTCACTGAGCACAGAGCCCAAAATGAGGATCCGTCTCACAACCCTTGAGATCCTGACCTGAGCTGAAATCAAGAGCTGGATGTTTAACTGACTGAGCCACCCAGGTGCCCTTCAATTACTACAACATTCGAGTAAATTTTGAAATAAGGAAGTATAAGTCCTCCAACTTTGTTCTTGTTTTTTTAATATGGTTTTAGCTATTCTAGGTCCTTGTATTTTCACATAAATTTTGGATCAGTTTGCCACTTTCTACAAAGAAACACCTGGAATTTTGATAGGTTTATATTGAATTTGTACAACAGTCTGGGGGGTTCTGCCACTGTAACAATATTGTCTTCTGATCCATGAACATGGGATGCCTTTCCACTTGTTTAGATCTTTTTAAGTTTTTTTCCAGCAATATTATTCTATAGTTTTCAGTGTAAAAGACTTCCGTTTCTTTTCCACTTCCATTTCCCTGCACTGTTCTATTTTTTTTATTCTATCATATAGGGAATTTTTAAAAAAATTCATTTTTGGATTATTTACATTAGTTCAGAAGTATAATTGATTTTTGTATATTAATTTGTATCCTGCAGCTTTGCTGAACTTGTTTATTCAAATCATGTTTTTAGTGGATTCTCTAGTGTACAAGATCATGCTATATGTGAATAGAAAAGAGTTTTACTTCTTTTCCTACTAGGATGCTTTATCTTCCTTCCATCCTCCCTCCTTCCCTCTTTCTTCATTCCTCCCTCCCTCCCTTCCTTCCTTCCTTCCTTCCTCTTTCTTTCTTCCTTCCTTTCCTCTCCTCTCCTTTCCTTTCTGTCTCCCTCCCTCCCTTCCTTCGTTCCTTCCTTCCTTCGTTCATTCCTTCCTTCCTCTCTCTTTCTTTCTTCCTTCCTCTCTTCTCCTCTCCATCTCCCTCCCTCCCTCTTTCTTTTTTCCCTCTTCCCTTCTGCCTTTCTTCCTCCCTTCCTTCTTTTCCTTCTTTCTTTTTGTCTAAATACCCAGTCTGGATTTGTGTGCATCTGGAAAGTGAATAAGGGTAATACAAAACCCAAAGGAGAAGAAAAAGAGGGATGGCTATTTAACATTTTCTTGGAAAATAGTTTATAAGAGATGGGCCCCTTGAGTTTTCCTTCTAAATCACCCAGCATAGGAAGCTAGAAGGATAGGTAAGGCACTTTTTAAAGAGAAAAATTGCTACTCACTAGGAAGGGTTTGAATTGACTGGGTTGTGTCTATGTGTTGCTTTGGTCTGCCAACGTCTTTTACTTTAAAAACTAATAAAAGTACCCCTTTCATTTGGGGGAATATCTCCTCCTCCATTTTTCATGTTCAGGAGAAGCAGTTGATTATAGTTCTTACACACCCATCCTCACAGATGTGGGCCTGTTCAGCTCTTCCTTCATAGGCTGTGAATTTTACTGTGTTCATATGATAAACATCTTTTTTCCTTCCTTAGGTCAAGGTTTGTTTCTGTTGATTGCAATTAAAAAATCCCTGGATACCCAGACACATGTGGTAGGTGTCTCTTTAAAACTTTGTCATAGCTGATGGACCCCCCTAACATGTTATAGCATTACGAATCAAACACCATTGATAATAAAGCAAAATCTATTTTAAATTCAAGGATAGAAAAAAGAGAAAGATTCTAAATTGAATTTAAGAGAGCTTGATACTATTGATCTTTTAAATCCTTAGTATAGAGGAAATATTGAAAGGACACCAGGATGCCAGAATGACTAAATTTAAATTTAACAGGAGACTGGAAGGAGAGTAGAAAGAGGCTAAGCTATTCCTTTAGAGGAAAACAAAGTGCTGACTGTAAAGAAGTATTAACTGTAAAGAAATCAGTATAAGAAAACCCTGCACACACCACCAAAGCAACTTCTATGCCCCACTGTTTCTTCTTCAAATCCTACCCTGCTTGGATTACAGGTCTTTCCCCCATGCTGTCCCTCCCCCCCGTCCCCCCAGCACAATCTGTGCCAGGCCTGATACTACACTTTGTTTGCATCAGCGCCCCAGTCTGTCAGTTGGAGCACCCCTGCTGGCGGGTTCCCCAATGTGCCGCTTCCCCCCACTCTCCAGGGTTTTTCCTTCCCTGACTTTCCTCCTGACCCATCTTTGGGGCCCAGTCTCCCTCTCCAGTCACTGTCTGTCCTATATGCTCTGTTGCTGGACCCTCTCCTGATATGCCAGGGCTCTTCTGTTACTGTCCTCCTTCTGTTCTGTCCCTACTCTAGTCTCTCAGATATGGCAGGACTCTGGATTCCCCTCTGGCAGAAAAGGTAAGTCTTTCAGTATATCTTCCCACAACCTTCTTCCAACAAAACCAACCTGACCTCCATTCACAAACATCAGTTCTGTTGGTTAGCATTTCCATTCAGTGCTTCTCCGGGCTCAGAAAGCAGAAGATCTCTGGATCAAACACAGGGTCTAATTTTCTAATATCAGGATGAAAAGGGACATACTGAGTAGTCTAACCTTCCATGCAGCAGCTTTGGCTGAAGTCCCGTACACTTTCTGATTCCCAGACATCTCAGTGGAGGATTCCAGTCGACTTCATGCTCTTATGGCTCTAGCTCCATCACATGCTGCCACCACCAGAGCATGTGTTCTTCTGCCCTCTGTCCCCATTCCTTTTACCCCAATAGCTCCACCTGCCTTGGCGGAAAATGCCCCTTATACCTTCAGTAAATTTGCTCTATGGCTCCAGCTGCCCTATCTCCCCATTCTCACCACCCAGATGCATGCACTAACTTGCAGGGACATTGTGATGGTTCTCTCATGAGCAGCTCTAGACCATCAGGCTTCCCTGTGACAGTATATTTTTTGGGATTTCACATGTTGAGAAGACATATTGACCCCTTTGTGCAGAGTAACTTTGACACATCCCCAACAAATAAATCTATTCATATCAGCAGATTCCTTCAGCTCTAAAGGTAAGTGAGCACAGCAATGCATGACTGATTCCCGTTACCCTTCCTCCAAACATCTACTGCCTGAACTTTGAGAATGATGATCTGTGCACTTCACAAATTCCTTAGAGAAAAGGGGAAGGAGAGAAAGGGCACATGAGTCTGAGAGAATTTAGAGAGGCATCCCAGAGTTTGGGAAATGAATTCCTCATACTTCATTTCATTGCTTTTTAAAAAAAAATTTTTAAAGATTTTTTCATTTCATTACTTTTAAACAAAAGATGGAATTCAAGATGACAATGGAAGAAGGTGGATATGGACAAAATATGACCTGTTTTAAGAAATCTTTTTTAATACTGTGAGGCTATCTAAAAGTCGCAACAAAACATGCCACTGTTTTGACAAGTGAGAGAGGGATTTTTAAACAAAGTGAATAAGGAGCGTCTTTAAACAAATCAGAATGACTGACACATATATCTTGCATAAGACAAACCAATTCAAGTTTGGAAAGATGCAAGTAGTTCAGATTAAGGTTCAGTTGGTATTTATTAAAAGCTTATTATACATAAAAGTTTATATCTGAGGATTTCACACATATATAATCTTACTGAATGCCCCAAATAATCTTATAAAATTGTCATCATTCTTCCCACTTCACAAATGAGCAAATTGAAGCTTGAGCCAATTAAATTCTTTCTGGCCAAAGTCGAGAGTCAGATGAAATCCTTTCTAGTGTTCTCTGCCCCTCCTCGTAGCTATAATGATGTATCATTGACAAATAAAATTGGAAGACATTTAAAGTGTACAGCATGATGATTTGAGGTACATATACATTGTGACAGAATTCCCCCCCCATCAAATTATTTAACATCCATCACCCCACATATTTAACTTATTATTTTTTTGGTGAGAATATTTCAATTTTACTCTCTGAGTAAATTTTATTAAAGGATTTATTAATTTATTTTAGAGAGAGAGAGAGTGAGCTTGAGCAAGGGCAGGGACAGAGGGAGGGGGAGACAGAGAATCTCAAGGGGACTCCCTGCTGAGCCTAGAGACTGACCCGGGACTCGATCCCATGATGTTGAGAGCATGACCTGAGCTGAACCAAGAGCTGGTCGCTTAACAACTTGAGTCACCCAGGTGCCCCTCTGAGTAAATTTCAATTACAAGTACAAAATACAGTACAGTGTTATTAATTATAGTCACTATGTTACATACTAGATCCTCAGCCTTTTCATCCTATTACTGAAATCTGGATCTTTTTACCAATCTCTCCCTATTGCTCCCACCAGCGCCCGGCAACCACTGTTCTACTCTCTGTGTCTGAGTGGAACATTTTCTTTCTTCTTCTTTTTTTTTAAGATTCCACATGTAAGTGATACCATCTTCCTAATGTTCATGAACCGTTGCAAAGCCAGTACAATTACTAAGATCCAACAGAAGCCAAAGGAAGTAACTGACAATGAGAAATGAGCAGAACCCTTTCTCCAGCGAGGAGGAGTACTTGCAGGAAGGCAATTATACCGTTGCCTAGGGGAAAACAGACACTTTCTTCAAGGATGGTGCACAGCACTCATTTGCCAAGGCCCTGGGGTTTCAGAGAGGCACTAGATCGAGGCCTGAGCTCATGACCATCCGTCAGGCAGAGGCAAGAGCCCTGGGAGAAAGGTGCACGCCCACTCTCTTACAGAGAATGGAATCCATACCTATTGGAAATGTGACAGAACAATGCATAACACATGAACTCAGCTCATAAATTGTCATGTCTTTTGGTGACCTTGTAAAAGGTACAAAGTTTCTTTTTTTTTTGTCATGTGGAAGATGAAAACAAAGTAAAATTATGCACACTTGTATAACTTGTCTGTGTCTGCCCACCCTGGGGCCTGAACTGAGGTGCTCCAGCCTGCGCTGCAGAGCTCACCTGGATTGGCAGGCAGGGGCCCCCCTCCTCTTTGTTGGCTATCCTTGTCTGGTAAAGTCACCTCAGGGAGATACCCTCTCTCCACCACACCCTACTCCTTACTCCTACTCCTTAAACTACTCTGAGTGCAGCCCCATCCTGAGCCAGGCATTTTCTTTATGCTCTGCTTATGCCCCTTTCCCGTCCATGGGGAGATGAATCTCTTTACTTCAAAATAAGGGACACTGCTTTAACACAATCGTTTTTTTGGGGTGCCTCGGTGGCTCAGTCATTTAAGTGTGTGCCTTCGGCTCAGGTCATGATCTTGGGGTTCTGGCACAAGCCCCGTGTGAGGCTCCCTGCTCAGCAGAGAGTCTGCTTTTCCCTCTCCCTTTGCCTCTCCCATCACCCTCACTTGTGCTCGCTATCTCTCTCTCTCAAATAAATAAATAAAATCTTAAAAAAACCCCAATTGTCTTATAGAATGCAGATGGTGTAATACCTCAGATTAGAGTGAAAATAACTGATGTGCAAGCTCTTTTGCTTTGGACGGAGCCAAGGAAGGTGATCATGATGTACTTTAGTGTAAGAGAACTCTGTGGCCTAGAAGACAGGAGATGGAGATGCCTGGCATTCAGGATTAATGGGTAATTTAGATGAGAGGTGAATAAAGTGAATCTGTCTGATAGTATTTAATGAGAAGATAGGTAAGATCAAGTGTGTGGAAGCCTTAGGTATGGTGCCAGGCACAAAGAACCTGGAGACACTGATGAACAGATGTTGGGTTGGAAGTGGCAGAAAGGGAGGAACTAGAGAAAAGGGAAGCCACACAGCTGAGGACCCGCTCACATACTTGGTGGATTTTTCAAGGGTGAACCCCAGGGGCTCAGAGAGATGGAGATTCTCAATGTGGACTAGTTTCCTTAGTGTTCTTCTTTTGTCCGTTGAGTGGGCTTGATGGCCGTGGAAGACACTGACTGTTCCAATGACACAAGTGCTTCATTTTTCCAAATGAAAAATCAGGTAAAGACTGGTTTCTTGTGAAAGTCCCCCTGATAATGACAGGAGGACCATGCTGTTTCCTTTCAGGCAATGTAGGGTCTCCCTCCAGGCCCCTGGAAGATGGCAGATTACATGGCCTGTCTGTCTCAACTGCAGACTTAGGAAAATGTGGTCACCCTCGAGATTACTCAGGTGGAATTTTGGACACATTTAGGAATATCAGGTCAACAGCTGTTTCTGGTTCAGCTGTCACTTTCCCTTCTTTAGGACCATCCAGAGGAAGAGAATCCAGTAGTAGAGAAGAATTGCCCAACTGTTAATTCTCTTCATATCAGGATGTTGGACAGAGTTTTCGAGAAGGAAAGGTTTTGTTGTATTCTGTAATATTACTCAGGAAAGTTTAGTTTCTGAGATGATGCACAATTGACTTTTGAAGCAGTGATTGTTTTCACCACTTGCAGGTGTGCTCTTGGACTTTAATTTTGGCAGAGCAAGAGGGCACCTGAAGACAGCAGTCTTGACTCTAGAATTTGTACATTGGCGAGGCCTTGGGTAGCGACCTACTTGCAAGCATAGTTTAGGGCAAGAGAAGTTTACCTTGGCTGGGCTTGGGGTGAGTTAGGTTGAATAGATACATTGCTTTCAGAGAGTATATTTCACTGGGATCACTTGGAGATCATATTCTTTCTGATTATGCAAGAGGGCACACAGCTCTGTCAGCACTCTCATGGTATCAACTCTTACAAGATGATGGGATGGAGAAGGGGCAATTGCTTGTTGAAATGTAATGGACAGTACATTGATCAAGGAAGTTAGGAGATGTGGGTTTCAGTCCTAGCTCTGCTAACAGTCCCCCTTAGACAAATCAGACACTCCTCTCTTTAAGTGGTAGGTTAGTTATGTTTGAAAGGAGGGAAGTAATCTAGGTCAGCACTGTCACATAGAAATATAATGTGAGAAACACGGAATTAAAATTTTTCTAGCCGGCACAATTTAAAAATCAAAAGAAACAAGTAAATTTATAATCACTTTAACCCCATATATTCAAATTATTACTGTTTCAACAGGTAATCAGCGTAAACATTATTAGCGAGACATTTTACATCCAATTAGGTATTAGCTTTTCAAAGTCTGGTGTGTAGTTTACACTTGCAATTGAACCAGCCTGGTTTGAGTGCATAGTGGTCCCACATGGTCAGGGATTGCCATATTGGACAGCATGAATTTCGATGATGTCTGGAGGGCTATCCAGTTCTAACATTCTATGATTCCATGACAGGCCACCGCTGGACTGCTTTGCCTTTTTCTAAACCATCTTTCTTTTGGGTTCTCATCTCTGGAAGACTCAGTGTCAACCTGAACAGGAAGAATCATTTGTGACTCGACCCTTCTGCCCCAGAGATGCTGTAGACCTCCCAGGAACAAAGCAATTAACTCTTGTGCTTACCTTGGGAAATCGCTTTGAGATCCCGTGTGAAAGAAGATGATACATACCAATGCAAAGTAATTAGTCCTTGAGCATTTCTTCTGACATAGTCATGGACGTAAGTGCAGTCTGTGATGCATGTTCCTGCCCGAAGCCTCAGGAAGTGTAATTAACTATCTCCTGTAAAGAGCTATGAGATGCTCCAGATGAAAGGTGGCCAGTGAGAGCCAAACATCACCCGGAGCAACATCTGATCATGCCCATCCCCAGTCAGCACCATTACAAGCCCGGACTGACGTCATTTCTGCAGTTAGCAGCTCTTCCACTTGTGGAAAGATGTAATAGGGGTGTTGAGGCCCCACCAGGTGATCTTTTGCATTGTTGTAGATTCTAAGAAGCAGACTCCATTTCCCTGTAATTGTTCACGTACTGCCTAATTGAGCTTGCCTCTCCTCAAGCTGAAACTACTTCTGGTAGTAGATGAGTCAGAAATAGCTATGTGATTTCATTTGCACTTGATACTGGAGACTGGGTGAGTTCTTGTGCCCTGAGACCGCAATCACCAGCTGGTGCCAGGTCCTTGACTTCCCTGTGAGAAAGAGTTCAAGGATGAGTCAGAGTAAAGTATAGCAGAAGAAGCTTCCTTGCAAAACGAAAGTACACACTTGAGAGAAGGGAGTCTGGGCACACTCAGATAGAGGATGTTAGTTGCCCCGGGTAGGTGTGGGGCTCTGTTCTTTATGGGCAGTTATATTAAAGGGGTGGAATCTTTTTGCAGGGTTGTGAAAACAGGCAGATCTTCCAAGAACTGTGGGTGTTATTACGCATGCTCTGTGCTAGTTACTATGCCAAATGCAGTTTTTTTTTTTTTTTCATATACTCTGATTGCACAATTGGTCCTCTGGATCCCTGAATGGAAGGGTGGTCATTTGCAGGCTAACTGGGTCTTTGTGCCCATGTGTGGCATGGGTTGGAGCAACAGGGTACTTGTAGCCATGAGAAACCACAGGGCTATCACAGGATTTACTCAGTTGTCCCAAATACCTTGTCAGGTGTCAGGTTCACCCTGTTCCTATCCTTTTTCCTATTGCAGTTACCCTACCTTTCCCTGTTCTACCGGCCTCATCTTCCCCCTTCTGAGAATTCCATTCCTTAATTCTTTAAGAGATATAGAAAGGAACAGATCTGTCACCTGTAGCTGCTTCCTACTGACTTAGGGGCATTGGCCCTGCCTGGTATGGGATGAAATTTTCTGGCCATCTCTCTCAGGGTTTCATTGGTGTGTCTGCAGGAGGGTCTGTGGTGGAGATGGGTTGACATCCTTGCATGACCATCATTGTAACATGGAACTGTTGTGATCTAGAAGGAACAAACTTTGACAGTTGATTGAATATGCATGGGAAAATGTGCATCAATATGCATCAGTATTAGGATAGTCAAGGGTCCTAGAAAAGGTAAGATGTAAGCAAAGATGCTGTGTAAGTACACCTGATGGTATTTAATAGCAGATTAGGCTGTGTCTAGGATTTCCTGAGAAATGCTGGAGCTTGGGCTGAAGTTGTAAAGCCAGGTAGTTTGTTCCAAGATTTTAGTCGCTCCCATTTCCACCTATCCAGAGACATTAATGTAAAAACAGCAAGAAATATTAGCCAAAGCACATACTCTTATGTGATTTGGCTAATACTCCTCCTCATGCAGCCAATAATCAGAGGCAATTCTGTAGTTCATCACCATTGCTGCCAAGAAATCTATTGATTGCCCTAAAGGTTTAAAATTTTGTCCTGACTGTTGGGCAATAATGACATAGATCTTGTGATGTTTTTGGCTGTCACACTATTGTAGACTATTTCTCCTGTCAAGGCAATGAGGCTTCCTGTGTGTGCCACTGCTTGCAGAACTATTAGCACTATCCCCCTCTTTTTTCTGGTTTTAGATGTTTTTGAGGATTTAATGACCCATGGGTTATTGGTAGATATTTGAGTGTGTTCATGTGGGGGACAGACATATCAAATTGTCCAGCAGTTTGATGATACGTGATTTATGTCTGAACATTGAAAATTTATGTCCGAGCATTGAATTGCATATCCCTGATTGTTGCGCATACATGAGCTAAAGGAATCCATTTTTTATAGAGGTCAAGGGATCCTCTTGTATGACTTTACCTCCATCCTTGTAATCCCAATAGTCATTATCCTCCTTGTCATCCCAGTCATCTGATGACATCCTGGGTAGTCATGTCCCTACCGTAATTTCAGATTTAATTTTAGAATTTTCTTCCAGTCTGTACCTGAGTATCTATTGTAGGCCAATCTTAGTTGTCTGGTATCACATCCTGGTAGACAGAAATCAGGGGAAGTACATTTGCATGGGACAGGGCCCAGGATGCAGTCTCCTCTAGCAGTGAGTAGCATCAGAGCAGTCCATAGGGAGGACAAAGAGTATTTTGTGGCATATTCATCTGAGGATCTAAATTCGTGTACCAGACAAGTGAGGGGGGCTCAGACATTTGTGGGTGGGTGTATTAACTAGGTGGGCTGATATTTTTCAGATAGGATTCGGTCCCCATTTAAGTCTTCTGTAAACTGGGTGATTTCGGATTGCTTCCCATGGGCTGGTTGTCCAATGAGTGGGATTTTTTCCATGTCACTGGAGAGTTAAGGGTGACAGACCCAACAGTTATCTAAGGAGGTGTTCCAAATGAGGTTTGGAGTAATCTGGACCCAAATATTATTTTCCCATTCAGAGCCCAAAGTAGTTGACACCCTGAAAGCATGACAAGGAGCATAAGCATATTGGGTATGGCTACACCCAGCAAAGAGGAGAGTTCTTTTCCCCAAGGCACACTAAGACTGTAATAGCACAGTAACATGGAAAGAAATAATAAGAAGGCTAGGATTCCCAGCAGGAATAGTCACATTACTTATTTTTTAGCTTTGCTTGCAGAACAATAGCTTGGGATCCTTCAGGGGCTCACACGTGTCCTTCTGTTTCATGTCCTGTGTTGACTGAGAAGGAATGGATTTAATCCTAGATAGGTGAACCCAGGGGGCTATTTCCTGGAGTTTGACTGCAGGTCGTGTCCTCAAGATGACCTGGTATGGGCCCATCCCTTTGCACTGGAGTTGATCTATGAAGGAGCCCTCTTTCCAGGTCTTTGAGAAAGACCATATCTCTTGGGAGGAATGAAGAAGTTAAATTTTGGGGGTTGGGAGCCAGGAGGATTTTACTTCCATATTCTGTAAGGCTTTTTTTTTTTTTTAAACTTGTCTCAGGTTTGTGGTATGTCTGGTTATTTCTTGAACCTCAGTTTCAGTTAGATATGTTGAGGTAAGTACAGTTCTTTCATACAACATCTCATAGAGACTAAATTGAAGATTGGATTTGGGGACAGTTTGGACCTGAAGGAGAGCAATGGGCATCAATTTTATTCATAATTCAGAAGTTTCTTGGCATAGTTTGGCTATTGTCTTTTTGAGGTAATGACTAGCTTTTTTCCCTTTTCCAGAGGATTGAGGTCTCCATGAAGCAGAGAATGATAATTGATTCCAAGGGCTTTAGCTAATTCTTGGGTGATTTTGGCTGTAGGGGTCAGGGAAGACCAAATTGTGGGATAACTTCCTTAAGTATTACTTTGGAAACCTCTGAAGCCCTTCTGTCCTACATGGAAATGCTTCTATTCATCCTGTGAAGGTATCAGTTAGTAAAGGAGCTATTTATAACTTCATGCCTGTGGCATCTGGGTAAAGGCTATTTGCCAGTTTTCACTGGGATACGTTCCTCAATGTTGGGCTGCTTTTGGAAGTGGGGGTGGTTTCATTCTGCCTCCTGGTTTATTATGGTGGCCTGAGGACACACTTACTAATATCCTCAACTGTTGGATCCACTTTTTGAGGAGGAGATGGGTAACCTGTGCTGTTACAGTGTCACTTCCTTTGTGGGTGGGGTCAAGTATTTGGTTAATGACTTTCCATTGGCACTATGTGGGGGGAGTAGTACTTTGTCTTCCCTTATCCACCATCCACTAGGGTCTTCATTAAATCCTTTTTGTTTAGCCCAATCTGTCTCCATTGGAGTATATTTTGGGTTACTTAGGGGCAGAGAGGCCTGGGGTCACAAGGCCAAGGTATTGGCTTTCATGGTCTTTGTAGCAGCTGCTTTTTTTGTTTCTGAGTCTCCCTTTTGTGGCCTCTGGAGTGTGGCCACTTCTAGAGATTTTTGAATTGCCTTCAGGAGCTGTCTTATCTTAGGGCTATCACGTTTTATAGGAGAGGCTTTTTTTTTTTTTTTTTTTTTGCATATAAAAGACCTCCTTCTCTCCAGATGGCCACATGGGCATGTGGAACCGGAAAGACATTTAGTCAGTATAAATGTTAATCCTTTTGTCTTTGCCCAGTTGGAGAGCTCCATCGAGAGTCACTAGTTCAGCTTTTGAGCTGAGGTTTTAGGTGGTAGAGGTATAGCCTCTATAATTTGATGGAGGCTAACAATGACATATCCAGCTCTCCTAATTCCATTGTCTACAAAGCTGCTCATCTGTAAACCAAACCTCGTTTGCATTTTCTAGGGGCTTGTCCTTTCGATCAGGTCTACTAGAATAGGTTTGTTCAATAAAGTTTTTGTGCAAGAGTGGGTCAGATTTTTTTTTTTTTCTGCCCCAACAGTTGTTTGCTTTAAGGTTTGGTGTCTTTAAGGGTTATATCTGGGAAATCCAACAGAAAGACTTGGTACTTATTTAAGCATTTTCCTGTCAACCATTGGTGTCCTCCCTTTATTTCTGGAATTCCTTATACCTGATAGGATATTAGGACTTTCTGGGGTGAGAGAGTGAGGTTAGTAGTTTCCTCAACTAGGACGGCCATGGCTGCTCCCACATGGAGGCAGCCTGGCCATCCATTGGCTATAGAGTCTAGTTGTTTAGAGAACTAGGTCTCAGATCTGAGGATTTCTCCTAGTTTTGAGTGAGGATGCCCAGGGCTATTACATTCTTCAGCTACATATAAGGAGAAAGTCTTTTCTAGGTTTGGAATCCTGAGGGCAGGAGCAGTGGCTAAAAGGTCTTTGATGGCTTGAACAGACTTGCTGTTCCCCTGTGCACTTGAGCAGCTCATTCTCTGTTTTCTTTAAGGGCCTCATAAAGGTGCTATGCTATGAGCCCAAAATCTGGGATCCAGATGTAGCAAAATCCTGCCATCCTAAGAAAGTCCCTAGTTGTTGTTGTTTTTCCTGTCTGTGGAGGGCCTATCTTGAGGATGGCCTCTTTTTTTTTTTTACAGACAAGATCCTCCTTTCAGGAGTTAATATTTGGTACATATTCAACTCTTTGTAGAGAGATTTGTACTTTTGATGGGGAAATCCAATAGACTTTATTCTCAAGGAAGTTTAAGGTTGGATTAGTGTTTTTATTGGAGACTTCCTTGGTGGGACTACAAAATGAGCAGGCCATCTATATACTGGAGCTGGGCCTCTGTCTCTAGTTTCAGTTCTCTGAGTTCCTTTGCTGGGGTGTTGAGAACTGTTTCTGAAACCGTGAGGTGATACAATCCAGGTATATTGTTGGCCAGCATTGGAGAGGTGATCTGTCATTCACAGACAGAATCTGTGAGTCTGGATGCAGGGGTATGCAGAAGAAAGCATCTTCAGGTCCAGAACAGTAGACCAGCAAGTATCACAAGGATCTGGATGAGGATTTTCCACAATATGGTGGACAGGAATCACTGTCTGGTTTATGGCTCTGAGATCCTGTACCATATGTCATTCCCCATTGGGTTTTTAAGTGGGGGAATAGGGGTTGCAGGGTGATTGACAGGGCACTGTGAGTCTATGTTTGAGAAACTTATCTATAAGAGGTTGGAGCCCTTGCTTAACTTCTAGCTTAAGCAGATACTGTTTCTTAGGAGGATATTTGGTTTTGTCTTTAAGAGGGGCTTTTACTGGCTTAATATCTCTGGCCTTTCCAGAAACTCCCTGATCACACATGAATTGACTTCAGTCCATATTTCAGGAGGGACTTTTGTTGGTGTGTTTTGATGTTTGACTACGACTAGGACCAGCAATATGCATGTCTCTGATGTTTGGAGATATGAAATAGTTCCCAGGGAGCTCAAAAAGTCCCAGCCTAATAGTGGGGTGGAGCATTTAGGCATGACCAGAAACTGATGTGAAATCATTTGTTTGCCAATCCTACAACTGAGTGGTGGGATGAAAAATTTAACTTTTGCATTACTGCCAACTCCAGTAATCTTACAGCTTTTGGAAGATGAAGGCCCAAAATTGTTAGTCAAAACAGAGTAAGTGGCTCTTTGTGTTGATTAAGAAAGTAATATTTCTACCTGCTTTGCCAAGGATTACCCAAGCTTCCTCAGTTATGATGGTCAAGGGAGGTGTCTTTGTGTTCCATCAGTTTTTCAATGGAGGTGGTCATCATAGATTTGGAAGCCCTGTCTTCCCCTTAGGATCAAAGGGCAATCTTTTTTTTAGTGGCCTCTTTCTCCACCTTGGTAGCAGTGTCCTTTAGGTTTGACCCATGGGCCATTACCTGGTGAGGACATTCCGATTTCCACTGGCATGGCTCACCACAGTTATAAACAAACCCTAATATTTGGCAGAGGGTTTGAACTCCTCAAAAGATAACCCTGAGGTTTCAGGGCCTTGTTAACTGCCACAGCTATCAGTTGTGTTCCTTTCTTACTCTTAACCTGTCATGTTGAATCTTTGCTTCCTGTTCACCTTCATCCTGATTGCTATAAAACCGAATGCCAGTCAGAAATTGGGTCATGGGATTTGAGGCCCCAGAGTCAACTCTTAGACAGTTTGCTCCTGGTGTCAGGCATGGACTGAATCGGTGAGTCCCCAGGATGTCTTGTCCTTCAGGGGTCTCAGGGTCTCTATTAGCATATTATTTTTTTTTTTTTTTTTTTTTTTTTTAGTTAACAGGAAACATAACTGTTTATTTATTTTTTTTCAGCGTAACAGTATTCATTCTTTTTGCACAACACCCAGTGCTCCATGCAAAACGTGCCCTCCCCATCACCCACCACCTGTTCCCCCAACCTCCCACCCCTGACCCTTCAAAACCCTCAGGTTGTTTTTCAGAGTCCATAGTCTCTTATGGTTCGCCTCCCCTCCCCAATGTCCATAGCCCCCTCCCCCTCTCCCAATCCCACCTCCCCCCAGCAACCCCCAGTTTGTTTTGTGAGATTAAGAGTCATTTATGGTTTGTCTCCCTCCCAATCCCATCTTGTTTCATGTATTCTTCTCCTATCCCCCTACCCCCCCATGTTGCTTCTCCATGTCCTCATATCAGGGAGATCATATGATAGTTGTCTTTCTCCGATTGACTTATTTCACTAAGCATGATACGCTCTAGTTCCATCCACGTCGTCGCAAATGGCAAGATTTCATTTCTTTTGATGGCTGCATAGTATTCCATTGTGTATATATACCACATCTTCTTGATCCATTCATCTGTTGATGGACATCTAGGTTCTTTCCATAGTCTGGCTATTGTAGACATTGCTGCTATAAACATTCGGGTACACGTGCCCCTTCGGATCACTATGTTTGTATCTTTAGGGTAAATACCCAGTAGTGCAATTGCTGGGTCATAGGGTAGTTCTATTTTCAACATTTTGAGGAACCTCCATGCTGTTTTCCAGAGTGGTTGCACCAGCTTGCATTCCCACCAACAGTGGAGGAGGGTTCCCCTTTCTCCACATCCTCGCCAGCATCTGTCATTTCCTGACTTGTTAATTTTAGCCATTCTGACTGGTGTGAGGTGATATCTCATTGTGGTTTTGATTTGTATTTCCCTGATGCCGAGTGACGTGGAGCACTTTTTCATGTGTCTGTTGGCCATCTGGATGTCTTCTTTGCAGAAATGTCTGTTCATGTCCTCTGCCCATTTCTTGATTGGATTGTTTGTTCTTTGGGTGTTGAGTTTGCTAAGTTCCTTATAGATTTTGGATACTAGCCCTTTATCTGATATGTCGTTTGCAAATATCTTCTCCCATTCTGTCAGCTGTCTTTTGGTTTTGTTAACTGTTTCCTTTGCTGTGCAAAAGCTTTTGATCTTGATGAAATCCCAATAGTTCATTTTCGCCCTTGCTTCCCTTGCCTTTGCCGTTGTTCCTAGGAAGATGTTGCTGCGGCTGAGGTCGAAGAGGTTGCTGCCTGCATTCTCCTCAAGGATTTTGATGGATTCCTTTCTCACATTGAGGTCCTTCATCCATTTGGAGTCTATTTTCGTGTGTGGTGTAAGGAAGTGGTCCAATTTCATTTTTCTGCATGTGGCTGTCCAATTTTCCCAGCACCATTTATTGAAGAGGCTGTCTTTTTTCCATTGGACATTCTTTCCTGCTTTGTCAAAGATGAGTTGACCATAGAGTTGAGGGTCGATTTCTGGGCTCTCTATTCTGTTCCACTGGTCTATGTGTCTGTTTTTGTGCCAGTACCATGCTGTCTTGATGATGACAGCTTTGTAATAGAGCTTGAAGTCCGGAATTGTGATGCCACCAACTTTGACTTTGTTCTTCAATATTCCTTTGGCTATTCGAGGTCTTTTCTGGTTCCATATAAATTTTAGGATTATTTGTTCCATTTCTTTGAAAAAAATGGATGGTATTTTGATAGGGATTGCATTAAATGTGTAGATTGCTTTAGGTAGCATAGACATTTTCACAATATTTATTCTTCCAATCCAGGAGCATGGAACATTTTTCCATTTTTTTGTGTCTTCCTCAATTTCTTTCATGAGTACTTTATAATTTTCTGTGTATAGATTCTTCGTCTCTTTGGTTAGGTTTATTCCTAGGTATCTTATAGTTTTGGGTACAATTGTAAATGGGATTGACTCCTTAATTTCTCTTTCTTCAGTCTTGTTGTTGGTGTACAGAAATGCAACTGATTTCTGTGCATTGATTTTATATCCTGACACTCTATTAGCATATTATTTAAGGGTTTTTACCAGACACCACTGAAATAGGGTGGAATTTTAATCTTTTCCTTGTGTAATTTTCCAGATTTTGTCATAATTCACAGATTTGATAATGTTGTTTTTTATTCCTTCAGTTAGGAAGGTCACCATATGGGTTTGTCTACCCATTCCCTTCCGTCCTCTCTGACAGTTTTAATTGGGATCCTGAACTGGCACAACATTTGCTCTTACTGGTATTAGATAGGGTCCCTAATGGCGATGGTGTCAGGATAAACGTGAGCCTCTATCCAGATTTGTTGTTTTTCTTCTGGGATGAAACAGGTAGAGAAAATAATATGTAATCTCCCCAGCTTAAAGCCAGGAGAGATGAGGAACATGGAACTCTTCTGTGAACTTGTCTGGATTTTTAGAAAATCTGCCCAATTGCTATTTACACTGTCAGATATCTCATGGAGATAGGACCATGGACCTGAAAGTGCCTGCCTTTCCATTTGTTACCTCCCTCAGTGGGCATAGTTCACAAGGGTCAAGGTGGTAAGATGTTCCCCTATGTGTCAGCCCAGCAAGACTGCTCTTCCCCGGGAGGGGCAGATATTGGGGTTGACAAGGAGACCAAGTAGCTGGTGTAGGAGGAGCTGAAGAGATAGAGGTTTTTTGAGAAATATTATCTCTGGAGGAGGAGGTGCAGGTGGCAGAGGTGTAGGTACCCTAGGTGGAGGGGAATCTCCCAACAGGGGGTTGTCTACAATGTCAGATTCTTGGCTAGGAGGACCAGGAGGAATGTGTATGTAATAGATATGACATTTCCCCCAGAGGTTGGGATTTTGGTGTAATGCCATAAATGTCTATACATAAGGGATTTCTGTCCATTTTTGTTGCTGTTTAAAAGTCGGCCTAGGGGCGCCTGGGTGGCTCAGTGGGATAAAGCCTCTGTCTTCGGCTCAGGTCATGATCCCAGGGTCCTGGGATCGAGCCCCGCATCAGGCTCTCTGCTCAGTGGGGAGCCTGCTTCCCCCTCTCTCTCTGCCTGCCTCTCTGCCTACTTGTGATCTCTGTCTGTCAAATAAATAAATAAAAATCTTAAAAAAAAAAGTCGGCCTAATTGTAGTATAGTATTGTAATTTAGGGTTCCCCATTCTTAGGCCAAAATTCTCTTCCCTCCAATTTATATTGATGCCAGGTGATATTGCAGAAAAAAATCAGTTTCCTTTTCTTTAGGACATCTAGTTTAAAGGTTTACCAACTTTTAGGAATGTAGCCCAGGAGAGAGTCACTGGGCACTGAGAAAGAGTTACCCATAATTCTGTCCTTCATCCTGGAAGAGAGAGGTGAAGGAAAAAGACTAAGTAACTCCATGTTCACCTTAGGGAGAGGACCTATCTGGCCTGCTGATGCAATCAGGCATCTCTGGCCTCTGGCTAATTCCTGACACCTAGGCATCCCTGGGATCCTCTAGGCTCCTACGGTGTCCACTCTAGTCAGAGAACCTGCAGCCCACAGCCAAGCATTCACCCTGCCTAATCCAGGGAGTGGATCTTCAACCAGCTGTGTGTCCAAGTGTCTGCAGCCCTTGGGACTTTAGAAAGAAGGGGAAGGCTTTCAGATAGAAGGATTCCACATTGTGGGCTAAATTCTATGACGCAGGCAAAATGACGATCCTCATATCAGCCATATCCAGCTGGACAGTAGTCAGAATGCTACCCAGCATAATATGTAAAGTTAGGCCTTGAGGGGAATGGGTAAAAAGAGTCTTCCTTCCATAACCCCTAAAAAGCCTACAGAGAAACTTTTCCTTGGATGAGGAGTTGGCCTGTTGCCAGAACCAATGCCAGGAGAGGTCCAGTTTTGCAAAGTGATCCTGATTAAGGAAAAAAGAAGGATTACAAGTAAGACCATGTTTTAAAAAGCAAAGAGAAAAGCAATATGAGTTCCATGGATCCATGAGGTGTCAGTCCATGGATTTTGACTAATCAAGGAAACAACACAGAGACAGTGAGTCCAGTATGATGGGACAGTGATGGCCAGCAAGACAGAAGACTAGTTTTGGAGTAGTTGGCTGAAAGATAGGCACAAGAACCTCTGTCCAGTAGCCACTGGTACTGGCTTTCATAGACCAAATAAAATGGGGGAGGGTGGAGATTATAAAGAGAGTCTCCAGAGACAACATTAAAGGAAGAGTGACATTGTGGTCCCCAACAATCTGGTGTAGCAGGGGCCAAGGGCTCTATTGATTGCTGAACAGTCTGATGAAAAACTTGAAACTATTAAGACAAACAATAGTCCCCTTAACCACAATAGCAATGGAGAAATTTTCCAGAACCTAGGCTCAGATCAGAGTAAAAAAGTAGTCCTTGAGGTAAAAGGAATGGTTATTCAGGATTGCCACAGGGCTGGATATGCATGATTTCAGTGTGCCTTGGTTCATAGACAATGTTAAGGTTGGTGGGTGATCTAAAATCCATCTAGCTCATTCCATGATCAACTTATCCTCACATTGGAGACTTCTAGAGGGTGGCAATTGCTCTAATGGTTTTTAACTGCTTGACTTGTGCCTGCCATTTGGAGTGGCAATTCCCTAGGACTGTCAAGAATAAGAGAGTCAAAGTCAAGATACAAAAAGTGTGTAATTTTTAAGGTTTTGGGGTGTTAGGACCTTGGAAGAGAAGTTCGAAGTGTTTCTGAAAGGGACAGAAGAAATGTCCAATCCTATGGAGCATGGAAAAAATAGGTAGGACTCCAAGAAGAACAATTAGGAGGGCTATCAGTAGCAAAGATCCAAAGGTTTCCATCAGGACAATTTGTTGAGTAGAATAACCTGTGTGTGGAGGCCAGGTGGCATTTGGAGACACAATGGAAGGGGAAGGGAGATCAGTTAGTATCGGAGTAGGGGGAGTAAAGCACCTAAGTATCTCCTGGCTGCTTTGCCAAAAATGATACCAGAGTTTGGGTGAGTTCTCAGGCCCTGAGATCTCAACTACCAGCTGGTGCCAGGTCCTTTTTATTTTATTTATTTTATTTTACTTATTTATTTGATAGAGATCACAAGTAGGCAGAGAGGCAGGCAGAGAGAGAGGGGGAAGCAGGCTCCCTGCTGAGCAGAGAGCCCTATGCAGGGCTTGATCCCGGGACCCTGAGATCATAACCTGAGCTGAAGGCAGAGGCTCTAACCCACTGAGCCACCCAGGCGCCCCTGGTGCCAGGTTCTTGATTTCCCCCAGAGAAGGAATTCAAGGACAAGCCAGAGTAAAATATAACAGAAGATGCTTTATTGCAAAGCGAAGTACACACTTGAGAGAAGGGAGTGTGGCACACTCAGATAGAGGACCTGAGTTGCAGTGGGTATATGTGGGTCTCTGATTTTTATGGGCAGTTATAATGCAGGGGTGGAATATTTTTGCAGGGTTCTGGGAATAGGCGGGACTTCCAAGAACTGTGCATATCATGGCACACATTCTGTGCTAGTTATATAGACAAGCACCAGCTGCCTTTTCTTGTATATATTCCAAATATACTCTAAATGTACAATTGGTCCTCGAGCTCCCTGAGTGGAGGGATGGAAGCATTATTCTCTGTTATTTGCAGGCTAACTGGGTCTTTGTGCACTGTTAGGCAAAGGCACTGGGCCTTTGCACTGTGGATTTGTGCAACAACAAGATGCTTATGGCGATGAGAAACCCCAGAGCTATCACAGGACTAACTCAGTTGTCAGAAACACCTTGTCAGGTGTCAAGTTCACCCTGATCTCTGTCCTTTTTCCTCCTACAGACACCCAATATTTTCCTATTCTACCTGCGTCACTTTCAATACAGTTTTTTGTTGTTTGTTTGTTTTTGTTTTCTCTTTTTGTCAAGTTGAGTTGGTCTTCAGGACAAATGTGAGAACAGTGGAGTCTATCTTTAATACTCACCTGTTTTCTCTTTTCAAGGCTTGTTGCTCTTCCTAAGGACCTGGCCATCTGGCTGGTCACCCCAGCCCTTTTTCCTGTTTCTCAACCCCTCCTGTCATTCTATCATCAAACCAGGTCCTGGAGTTCCAGCATAGGAATTTTGAGGAAACACAAAAGTTCAGTCTATAGCAGACTCTAGTCTTAAGTGCCCAGTTAATGGATTTCCATATGTATGTTCTCTATCCAAGTCAGGATACAGAACACGTCCAGCACCCTAGAAGATCCCACTGGACTCCTTAGTGATATTCTTTAGATGGAAACATTTTTTAAACTTTTTGACCATGGATCAGTTTTGCTTGTCCTTGTATATATATATGTATATATATATATGTATGTATAATATATGTATATATAATATATAAAAATTAAATATTTTAAAACAGAAATACATTTTATACATTTTCATATATTTTATAAAATATAAAATTATTACAATCATATATACTATAAAATATTTAAATAATTCATTATCAATATTAATTTTAATTAATATTTAATAAATATTAAATATTTAAATAAATAAAATATATAAAACACAATTTACTACAAATATATAATATACAATATAATGTATATTGTATATTTATAGTTAAATATATATATGTATGTATATGTGTGTGGGGGTATGTGTATATATATATATAAAAAACATAGAGTTTGTATTCCATTTTTGGTCTGGTTTCTTTTGGGGAGATGGGCCCTGAGCTATCTGGTATTCATATTGTCTTAAATAAAATTTTAGTCATTAATAGGACCATCTAAAATGATTTTTTTGCTCTGGGGATTTAGCAGTACATCGAGGTCTACTTATTTGTTCTTTTGAATGTGAGTCAATTTGTTAGAAACTACCGATCAGGCTTTGGGAGTGACTTAATTGACACCTCAGTGTGAGAAAAACAATCTAGATGTTTTGTCACCTTTAATCATAGAATGACACTTTTAATCACAGAGAGGATCTTAAGACACATAAAGAAAAATATGAATAAAATAGTAATACCCTCACAGGCAGCCTTCATTTCCAAGTAAATGTCAGACCTACTGTATTGCAATAGAGTGGTAAATTATTCATTTTGCATAACCTTAAACTTTAAACACAGTGTGAGCCTCAGCGAAGTTCTATCGAACATTATAAATATCTAGACAAAGGAAAGAAGGAAACGAAATTCTGGGAATCTGGAGTACAGACTCAGGGAATCTCCCACCCTGGGAACCAATTCGAGGGGCTGGGGAAGCGGATGAACTGCAGATGTCCGGAGTCAGGAAAGCGTTGGGAGTTGCTAAGAATTGCACAAAAGAAGGTGAGCGGCTGAGCAGGAACCCGATTTCCACAATTCTCTGAGGCTGTAGTTTTAGTCATTGTGGCTCTATTGCTGTGATACACACTTAACATGTCACAGAATGGGCAACATTCGAATCCCGTCCACACCAAACATTGTCAGTTTTGGCAAACGGGAAATTTCATAGTCATAACACATTTTAAAAATAGAATGAAGAGAGAAATAAGATTTCCTTTACACAGATTTGCTTCCCAGCCCATTCTTTGGTTACAATTTGAGTCTATAATACAGAAGATGACTATAGTGAAAGAAAAGCAACTGATCTTTCCCTCCCCAAATTCCTTTATTTCTCAGTGTCTTCTTTTCATGGTGAAGACAACGCTGGAGAGACACCATGATGGAAATGGAGAGTCTTCAGGTGGCCATCTGTGCTGCTGAGAGTTTGGGGTGGCATCAGACCGGCTGAGCGAGCAGCCACAGCAGGGGAGGCAGAGCTCCTTCTGAGCAGAGGCTGTGAGGACCCTCAGGATGAAGAGGTAGAACTACCTCTCAGCGAGGCAGTGACTAAATGTGGGGTAAGCAATTGCCCTAATCTGTCCGGACTTCTGTTCTCATCTCCAAGTTGATGATAGCAGTGGTACCTAGCTCACTAGCTATATTCATGCATTCTTCATTCACTCGATGGGTATCCTACTTGCCCTGCATGGGACATTGTGCTACGTATAGAGCAACACAGACCTGAGAAAAACATGGCAACTTCCATGTTATTGCTGCTCCTTCTTAGCTATGAAGATGACCGATTTCATGAGACCATTTGTTGGGCTAGAGATGGAAGAACCGAGCTTAACAGCTTTGGGTCATGACTCTGTGGGCAAAGGTCAAAGAGAAAGAATGTGTGATGGAAGAAACACAGCATAGGGGAATCCCAGAAGTGTGACAGGGCGACTAGGGTTTAAATCTTGCTTCTCTACCTTACTAGTATGTGACCTTGGACGAATTACCTGCACTCTTGGGAGCTTCCTTTGGAGAATGGAGATGGTAATACCTACTTCCCAGGACTGAAGGGAAGACTAATGAGGTAATACATGAGCAAGCTTAAGGAGACGGAAAAAACTGATCATAATAATTCTATATTATGCAGCCATCAAAACCCCCGAAATCTTGCCATTTGCAATGAGGTGGATGGAACTAGAGGCTATTATGGTAAACAAAATAAGTCAGTCAGAGAAAGACAATTATCACATGATCTCATTGATATGAGGAATTTGAGGAACAAGACAGAGGATGATAGGGAAAGGGACGGAAAAATGAAACAAGACAAAACCAGAGAGGGAGACAAACCATAAGAGAACCTTAATCTCAGGAAACAAACTGAGGGTTGCTGGGAAGCGAACTGAGGGGCATGGGAGGGATGGAGTGGGAGGGTATGTGTTGTGGTAAGTGCTGTGAATTGTGTAAAATTGATGAATCACAGACCTGGACCCCTGAAACAAATAATACATTATATGTTAATAATAATAATAAAACAAGAAACAAACTGAGGAAAAAATAACAATTCTACATCTGTTTACTAAGCAACTACTCAGTGATTCCCTTTTTTCACTTGCTATGTGTGAGGGCCCAGTGATTCAGCAGAGCATGGGGCAACCCCCTGCAGCACAGAGAAGGTCAAGTCTGCTGTTGTAGACGTGGGGGTGGCATGTGGCTCTCCTGGGCCTTGGGTTATAGCTACTTTCCACCTTGATGCCCTGTGGTCAGATCTGTGTTGGATTAAAAAATAAGGGCCACCACAAGAATTATCTCTATTCGAATCTCCTAAGTTGGCCTATGTACTCCATCATATATCCTTCTTCACCATCAAGAGTATTCTTGGGATGAGTAGTATAAAACAGGGAGGGAGGAAATAACTACTATGTCAGCTTGTAGATATCTGTTTAGTTGGCCCTGATATCCTACAAGATGCCATTAGCTTTCAGGGAGGTCTGTATCTCTGCATGAAACTACCAGTGTACAGAGGTCTCATTTTGTACAGCACTGGTTTCCTAAGAAGTAACATGCAAATTGAGAAAAAGAAGAAGAAAAAAATCTCATTAAACCTACTAGGACAATTGTGGGTTATATATGCTTGGGCAGCTCTAAACACATAAAAGTAATCAGTCCCTAATTTATATTAATCTGGTAAAGTTAGATGATCGAGGCTTGACTTTTCTCAAAGTGAGAGATATCCTTGTATTTAGTAAAGAAAGTTAACAGAGACTACGTGGCCTTGCTGGGGGCAGTTAAGAGCAGGTTACTCAGCTCCTGCTTTAGATAAACATGGGATAAGAATGTCAATTCCCTCCCCACCCCTCCCCCTTTTCCGGGCTCCCCACACACCACCCCAGCTCTCCCAGATGTTTTAGATTCCAAGAATGTTTGCATTGATTAAACATTCTATTTTTTGCTTATTTCCCCATCCCAGACCTTGGAAATGTTGTCTTTACTTTTATTGCTTGCGATCAGGGCTATTTCTGGAAGGTGTGGGGTTCAGGGAAAAAATTACAGTATGTGTTCCTCCCTCCCCTGGTTCTTTTCTTTCATACAGGTGGAAGTCGACATGACTCAAGGACGGCTGTTGTAGGTTGAGAGACTATCCAAAGTCTATCCTTGAAGGATTCTGCTGGAATGTTCCCTGAGTGATGGATAAAGGAGTGTTTATTGTCTTGTTGCAAGTGCACAATTCAGCCATTTTTTTTAGAACCCTGCTATCTTTGCT
This sequence comes from Meles meles, assembly GCF_922984935.1. Taxonomy (NCBI): domain Eukaryota; kingdom Metazoa; phylum Chordata; class Mammalia; order Carnivora; family Mustelidae; genus Meles; species Meles meles. Next base: position 164,692,506 of record NC_060067.1, on the reverse strand, counting down.
TAACAACTTGTGTGTAGAGTGGGGTGAGATGTACGGGGGAGGGAGAGGATGGTCACATGCCTATGTCCTGGGGAGGGAGGTGACAGGCAACAGTGCTGGGAGGTGTACTTTGGAAAATAAGACACGATCTCTGGGGATTAGCCTATCAGTCATCTAACCCTTTCGTTTCAACTGTAATTCACTTCAGTGATTTGGTCCCTACGTCACTGCCTTCAAGCAGTGCTCGGGCCAGAGATTGAGGCAGCTCTGGGATATAGCACAACACATCGGACACTTCATGTCAGGAGACTGGGATAAAATGGGATGCTGCCACTTCCCGATGCGGTAGATGTGGGCAAGTCAGTGAATCCCTCTGAACCTTAGTTTCTTTATCTCTTGGAATGTGGACAACAATATCACAGGATTGGCATTTCAGTGTTTTGTGAGGATTAGATGGAATAATGTCTTAGTCAATTCCAGTCCAGCATTTGACACACGGCGGGTGATTCGAACTTTCAGGACTTTTTGAAGTTAATAGGGTTCCTTTCCTGAGGAGGGGTTGCCTTCACTGGGGTGTCTCTGCTCTGACATCTCTTTAAAATGTCCCTTACGTGTCTGAAAGTGACACTGGTATGGAGAATTTTGCGTCAAGGTGCTGTCAAAATAGAAGTTTTGTCATATTTTCTTGTGTTTGTTTTGTGTTGTTTCCTCCAGTCCCCATTTTGTGAAATAGGTGGGATCCTGCATTTAGGAATGATGGGAAGCTTTATTTTCCCCAGTCTGGAGCTTCAGTGGAGAGTCCATGGGGTTGCCTAGGGAACGTGCAGGTGCTCAGGCCTACCACAGATTCGCCACGTATCTGAGGGCAGCATCATGGAATCCGAGTTGAAAGTCAAGTAATTTGGAGGATTCCTATGCACACCACGGTGGAGAGCCATTGCTTTAAGGTGGTTATTTAGTATGTAGGCTGACTGTGGAATCTGAGTGCAGATTTGACTGGTATGAAAGAGTCAGGGAAGGAGAGTCAGCACAAGGTCACCTCGCTTGAGAGGTGGAAAGTCGCTGTGGGGAATAGCTGAAGGCCAGTTTTGCTGACTTTGTTGACTTGAAGCTAGTTCCTTGCTTCACTAGGAAGGATCACATTCTGGGGACAGAAAGCAGGGCTGATTCCCAAGAACTCGAGCCTGGAGTGAATCAGTAAATTCACTTGGGTTTTTTTTCCTCGAATTTTTGGTTTTGCCCAAAGTTCTGACAGGGTCTGGGTTGCACTTATGGGTGCATGCTAGGAGGACTAGGGCATGTACTCTTACCGTGGATTGTGCTGGTGGGAACTTTTCTTTGTCTCTGGTAACCGTTTTGAACCTGAATCTCATGTTTGCTGGCAGCATAAGAAACAGGCATGAATCAGGTTATTGTATTTCCTGAATTTAACTCTGCCTTTGTAAGGCTCAGCCCACATGAATAAGGGATATGTTTTCCTCCCAGTGACAAGTCTGCGGTTCCTCCTTCCACCTCCCACCCAAACATCCTTCAAGAAGAGGAAGAGAGCTTTCGTACCAACAGCAATGAGATTTTAGACAATTTAGCAGGCTGTGCTGGGGTTCCTGGAATGGAGTGGAAGGCCCAAAATAGATATCCGGGAAGAAAAGAGGAAATGGCAACAAAGAACTTACTTTAAAATTGCAGGACCCCGCAGGACCTTTTATTGCTACAATTGAGTCACGTGAATTTTTGGTCTCTGCCATCAAGAGAGGTGTTCCCACGAACTGACTCATGGTCCTTGTTTCCTTCCTGAAGAAAAGAAAAGAAAAGAAAACCATTCTGATGAGCTGAGCAATCCCAGCCATTAAAGTAGTAAGCACTCACGGATCTTAGGTTCACACAGAAGTTTCAGCGAAATAATGCAGGCCTTAGAGATTCTGTTCCTGTGAAAATTCATTCACTCAGCAAATATTCGCTGAATGCCTAGCGATGTGCCAGGCACCGTGTTAACACTGGGACACAGAAACTGATAAGACAGTGCCCTACCCATTAAGGAGCTCTTTCTCTATAAGAAAAGACACCAATAAGGAATGCTATAAAATATGAAACTAAAGGACAGACTGCTCTGATTTGTTCTGTGGTTCTTCATCTGGCTACTACTAAGTAGAATTTAACAAGAAGAACTTAACTGTTTACTTGCTCTAGTGGATTGTAGAATGTCCTCCCTAAACTCCTGTTCTCTTAGCATATCAGAATGTGATATTATATGGAAATAGGGTCCTTGCAGATGTAATTAGGGTAAGATGAGGTTATACGGGATTAGAGAAGGCCTTAAGTCCAGTGCCTAATGTCCTCATGAAAAGGGGAAAGGCTACACAGAGACACACAGGGAGGAAGGCCATGTGAAGATGGAGCAGAGATGGGAATGATATGTCCACAAGCCAATGGACACCAGAGATTGCTGGCAGCTACCAGAAGTTAAGAGAAAGGCATGGAACAAATTGTCCCCCGGAGCCGCCAGAAGGAATCAGCCCTGAATTCAGACTTGTGGCCTCTAGAACTGTGAAAGCATAATTTTCTGTTCCTTTAAAGCACCCAGTTTGTGGTGGATTTTCATGGCAGCCCAAGGAGAGTGATAGAGGTGCTTTCTAGAAACTGTGTGTTGTTGTTCATTTCCTTGTTGTGTGCTTGAATCTACTAAACATCACATGCAATGTTTCTCTTGGTGTTGGGAAACTGATGGCTACTGATAAAAGGGAGAACAGGTCATGAGACAGATCGGCAATGCAAAAGCTCCCATGGTTACTTCTTCTTTGCCGCATACTTTGGCATCTTCTGATCAAGTTATTCTGGCTGGTTCTTAACACCTCCGTCTAGTCATTTCCCTTGGCTGTGGTCGTCTTCCTCTCCATTCTTACTTGCTGATTTCCCCAACTTGAGCTAGCTCCAACATATTTTCTAGAAAAGTCTTAGTTCCTTATAACACTAGTTAGTACCTAACCACATGGACCTGCTAACTCATGGGCCAGCTGTGATTCCTTGGCCTCATCTTGTTAACAAAATCGAGTAAGAAGGTAATGGCTGTGTGAATCAATGAGAATTTTAGCCCTATAGCCTTCCGTGTGTACTTAGAAATGTAAGAATGTTCTTGTTGGGAGAAGTAAGTGTAATTACATTTTTTTTTATCATATTAGTACAGCAGTTGAGGTGAGTGTTGGTGGTTTGTCCAATATCTCATAACTGGTCAGTGCCAGAGTGGAGATGGAACAAAAGATCCCTGTGTTCCCCTCTCCACTGTGTCAGACAGGGATGGACTGGCTGTTATTCCACAGATTCCAGTGGCATAGATGGCAGCAAGAAGGATTTCTTGATCAGGTTGGCTTCTCTGGGAAAATTTTAAGAATTCTACTTCTCTTTCCTTTCCCCAGCCTCGTTATTAAGTAGATACCAGATGGTGAATTGCAGATTATATTTCAGTTTCTCCATTCACTCCGAAATTTTATGACCTTGGTTTCACATCCACAGGGAAAAATGTTTCCAAAGAAGCTTGGAAATTATTGAGGGGATTGAATGTCCCTCCAGTAGCCCCCTGGGACACATCTAGGGGTAAACATATCTTTTTAATCTATTCATTTTTCTCATCCATGGGGACTACTGGGTAGACCATTTGGAAAGAAAAAAATAGGTTAATTTAGTTAAAAAAAAAAAAAGCAGGTATGAATGATCCCTACTCTCCCTTCTCTCTCCCAAATATGATTGATCATGAAATTTTTTCTAGAAAGAGAACCCAGGTTTGTTAACAGGCCAGGCCAGCCACCTACCATACTTTTGTTTTACAACCTGAGCATCCATATCACTCTGCCGAATAAAGAATAAGCCAACTAGGGGTGCCCGGGTGGCTCAGTAGTTAAGCGTCTGCCTTTGGCTCAGGTCATGATCCCAGTGTCCTGGGATTGAGCCCTGCATTGTGCTCCCTGCTCGGCAGGAAGCCAGCTTCTCCCTCTCTTACTCCCCTGGCTTGTGTTCCTTCTCTTGCTGTCTCTTTCGCTGTCAAATAAATAAATAAAATCTTTGGGGGGGGAAAAATAGGCCAACCATTTCCCAGCAGCCAGAAGTGCCCATTCTCATCTCCAACCACAGGACAGGATTCTGAGTGGCATGACTACTTGTCAGAGGTCACTTTGGGAAAGCAAACCAAACTCTCTTGCTTCGGTTTCCTCATTTGTAAAATGGTGATCACGCTCTCTCTCCATTTCTCAGGATTATTATGAGGACCAGAAATAAGACACAAAGCAGCTATTGGCACAGAATAAGTGCTTCATAACTGGGAACTATCCTTATTATTTTTTAAGTTAATATGGTCATTTGTATATTTTTGTGCATAGTCTGGATCACCCTGAAATTTGAAATAGAAGAAACCTCCCTTAGGCTTATTAATTTATTTAAGAGATAAAACATTTTTTGAGTCACCTTCAGCCACATTTTGGCTGGTTCATTTGTTTATTAACATGTCTGAACTTTCTCCAGGCTTTTGGGAAACTGGCCAGCCTTAGGTGTCCTAGTGCAGGGACTATGTAGGAGAAGTAGGAAGAGGCAGTGAGGGTGTCTTCTTCATGGGTTATTGTACACCTGGCTGAGTTGTTCCAACCCCAAAGGGCCCACGCCTTACAGGGGACATCTCAGAGATGACTGAGAAGTGGAGTTTGTATTAAAATAACAGTGGCATCTCATTATGTGGTCTGTCCCCTCGGGGAGAGACAGTTTCTCTGTCCTGCAGCAATCACATCCATTTTTTCTGCAGCCATTTTAGATGCTGTTTGGGCTCCTGCCCTCTCTCTCTGTGTCTTCCTGATAAATGAAAGAACTATTTCCCTTCTCATCTGGGAGGAATTATAGTTAGTGTCTCTCTGTGCCTAAAGGAAAGTACACAACTGGTATGCTATTAAGCATGCTGGATCTGAGCATATCTAAGGTTAAACGAGTGCCTGTTTTAATATCTTCCTTAGGAAATTAGTTTGGATAAAACACAAGGCATCCAACTATCAAAAATTGGGAGCAGTGGAGAAGATGGAGGGTTCTAGCCAAACAAATGAAGAACTATCAGTGAAATGGTCATGTCATCTGCTGGCATATGAATTTCAATCTTAACTTCTGGGCAAGTGTATTCTACTAGAACGGGCACTACACTGGAAATGATCTTGAGTTGTGTTTCAGCTCTGCATCATAGTGGTGTTCTGACATGGGGCAAAACTTGAGTCTCATGTCCTCACCGGATATGGGGATAACAATATGTGTTCTACCTGACAGACTGGTTGTGATAATCAAATGAGTTTAATGTCTGTAAAGATGCTCTGTAAATTACAAAGGGCCACATAAGTATTACTATCTGGTTATGGCTCAACAGAAATGGGCTTCACATCTGTTTATATCTACTCAGCGTCCAAGCTGATCTTGATCTCCAAGGAAATTGGGATCAGCTAATGACTTCATATGGAAAAGTAGAGAAAAGTGTCTGCAAAACTGAAATTGCCACGTATGGCAGCTTTTTGTCATTTCCAAATAGATCCGGGAAGAATTTAGCAGCTGAAGCAGTTTCACTGCTTCATTTGGTTTCAAAACCTCAAGTCATCTGGAAAATTACAGGGTTGGAGTGGCTGAGAATGTGAAGCCACCAAGGAAGGCATTTGTGAAGGGCCTGTGGCCTGGTGCCCCCGAGGTCTGCTGCAGACACCATGGAGATGTCGGCTATTTTCAACGACAGAGAGGGGCTAGAGAAACTAAATTTTCTGTGTTCAGTCCCAAAAAGCCTGAGGAGAAAGTTAATTTGCTCAAGCTTGCTTAGGGCCTTTCTGGTGCAGTGGGGAAAAAGAAAAAAAAAATCTTTCATGAATAGAAGGAGTTGGAAAGTTAGAATTTTCTAGACTCTGCCTGAACTGCAGGAATAAGGAGAATCCAGCAGGAGACATGGAAAAATCAAATGTGTCCCTCCCCTGACTCTTTTCCTTGATCTCCTTCCTGTCAGGATATGCAGAATTTGTCTCACTAATAGAGCTCTTGAAAGGTTTCAGCCAACATGTGGGCTCATGTAGGAAACACATTTTGAGTGGTTTTCGTTCATTACATGATGATGGTGGATTTATGTTAGGACAATGAGGTATGTCTTTCTTAGTGTGCCCAGTTAAAAGATGAATGCTAACATGAGTTGTTAAGCTCATAATGGTTCCCAGCCTGGGCTTCAGTGTTGGGGGAGCCAAAAAGTGTTCTCAGTCCTCAAAATTTTTTAAGATTAGGCCTACTTCTTGGGGCAAGAGGAAGGGGGTGACTGGCTCATGGTGAAGAGATAACATGTCCAAAATAATAATAGCTTGATTTATTCATCTTATTTATTCATTGGATTCTGTGCTTCACTCACTGTGTTTTGCCCGTATTTCTTTTCTTTTCTTTTCTTTTTTTTAAAGATTTTATTTATTTATTTGACAGACAGAGATCACAGTTAGGCAGAGAGGCAGGCAGAGAGAGGAAGGGAAGCAGCTCCCCGTGGAGAAGAGAGCCCAGTGTGGGGCTCAATCCCAGGACTCTGGGATCATGACCTGAGCCGAAGGCAGAGGCTTTAAACCACTGAGCCACCCAAGTGCCCCTATTTCTTTTCTTAATTAATCATCACAACAAATTTATGAGGGAGATATTACCCCATTTTTTCAGAGGAGAAAAGCTAGTGCTGACAAATGTGACATAACTAGCCCAAAGTCACACAGTGCTAGAGAGATGTTAGAACTAGGATTTGAGCCCATGTCTGGCTATAGTTGACTGTAGACAAAGATTTGTTATGAGAATTCCTCAATTTGCAGGGCACCATCGAAGATGCTGTGCTGTCTAACTTTCTGCCTTCAGCGGACTTTTCGTCCAGTAAGATAAGCAGAGAACACAAATAGCCAGACGTAAGACTCAACATGGTAGGTGTCTAAGGGATGGGTCATATTTACCAGATTGTAGCGATAGGTGACTGATAAATCAGAACAGGTCTGGCATGAAACAATTGTCCTTCTATACCAGTGAGTACGGGCTGATAAATAATCCTCATATTATTGAATAAATGGTTTGAAAGCCATGTTCACTATCAATAGTCAAAGAGTGATAATGTGAATCATGGTTATGAGGCCACATCTACAATGTAAGTTAAACCTTTTATAACTCCAATTATAATTCGACAAATACCCATGGCATTAGTATGAGAAATTAGCTCCCCATTCTACCCCAAGTGTCCCCCAAATACTTCTAAGAGTTCCATGGGGTCTTGTTCTCTGGACTCCTAGTCTGCTAGGCACAGCTGTACTTTGGTGACTGTCCCTACTTCTCCCCACCATGGACTCCACAGAGGCACTGCTGCTCTTTCTTCACCTGCAATAGACCCCCATCCACCATCTTAGGTATAGGTCTTCTCACAAATCATTTAGATGTTTACATTCTATTTTATTCAATTTTCAGGGATACTTATTCTTTCTTTACTCTTTGGGAGAATGCTAAGAACATGGTTTAACCCTAGTACTGTTCCCTTTGACCAATTTTATAGCTGGCCTAAAGGAGAATTTCACTTTCAGTCCCCCAATCATAGTCCACATTGAGCTCTTACTGTTTATCCTGTTGGGTGACATGTCAGAGACAAAAAGAGAAAGTATTTTTAACTTTCAAAGAGGTTTTTACCACCGCCCCCCCCCCCACCCCCAGGAGAAACAAGAAACAAGACTGATGAACACATGGTCTCTGATGGCGACAGAGCATTGAAGAAGGAGAGAAGGTGCTTGGAGATCAGCTCAGCCCTTCACCCTAGTGTGACCGTGCTCGAATCATTCAGCCTCATGCTGAGCCTTCATGTCCTCATCTGGAAACAAAAGAATTGGCTTAGAAGATACCGCATTACCATTCCTGCTCTACTTTTTTTGGGGGGGCCCCCCATTAAAACACATGACACCAATGCTAAACAATCTGTAACATACCCTGAAATTAAAAGATGGACTACATGTATACGTTGCCAGAAAAAGAAAAATCATAGTGAGGTAAGGGGGTCCCTAGGAAGACTTCATGGATGAGAGGGGACTCCTTGGGTATGGAAAAATAATTAGGTTTAGATTAGCAATAAAAAGAAGAATTTGGTCCATTTCTATTGAGCCTATAAAAGGATTGAGAGGTTACTATCTAGAGGGAAATTTTAGTCAGTAGAGGTGGTATGTGGATGGGTTCATCAGATATGAACCTTGGATGAATTTGTTATATTTCTGTCCCCAATTTGTTCTCCTAAAACATAGTTGGATTTCTTGTGCTTCTTTCTTTCCCTCTTACCTAAAAAAGGAGTAGCAGCACATTTTTTTTATACATTTCACTACTTCTTGCTCCTGAGTCCTAAGGACAAGAAAAGTTTATGTATGTATAATAACTGTCCATTGTCTTTCTTGTTTTTGAAATCTGCTTACCAATATCTTCAAATTGTCCTAGGGGTTCCCCAGGTAAAAAGAGTACAATGGCAATTAGTCTTCAAAGGTGACCCATCCCCCATTCTTTGGTGTCAAAGAATGACACCTAAATTCTTTTTTTTAAAAAAAGATTTATTTATTTATTTGAGAGGGAAAGCATGAGGGAGCATGAGCAGGACAGGCAAAGGGGAGGGAGAGAATCTCAAACTGACTTCCTGCTGAGTGAGAACCCCAACGCAGGGCTCGGTCTCACCACCCTGAGATCAGGACCTGCACCGAAACCAAGAGTCAGACTCTACCCAAATCTGCCATATGGGTGCCCCAAATGACAACAAACCTTAATCACACTCTTGTAAAGCCTTCTGTTCTTGAATCTGGGCTGTCCCTGAAATTTATTCAGTAGGGGAGTGATGCTGCTTGACTCCCAAGAATAAGTCATAAGAAGACTGAGTCACTTAGAATGTTCAGACTTGGAAAACTCCCTGAGGGAAACTAGCCACTGAGGCCATCAGTAAGTTCCCGAAGTCATCTTGGGAAGGTGACATGCTATGTGGAAGCACCAAGATGACTGATGAATAGGTGAAGAAACCACCTTGGAAGTAGATTTCTCCAGCCCAGTTGATGCTGTGTGCATCAGAGATAAACCCACCAAATCTTGCTGAAATTTCTGACCCAAAGCAAAGTGGTTGTTTAAGTCACTAAGTTTGGGACATAGTATTTAAGTGGCAGTGGATAGCTGGAACAAATAGCAGCAAGCCATAATACTATTCCAGAAATATTTGTTGCATGAGCTTGGGATATCTGAAAAATGGTGTTAGGAAGTAAGGTTGGAAAGAGGATTCAGGCCAGGTTAAATCATTCTAAGATATTTGGATTTTTTCCATTAATAATGGAAATCTATTAAAGTTTCTGATTATGAAAATGACCTATTTGAATGAAAATTTGTCTAGAAGTCTGGCCGATGAGGAAAAAAGTCAGAGCTGGAGGACTGAGTTAGGAGGCCCAGGAGAAGAGTAAGTAGGGTGTGAAGTGGGAAGACAGCAAAGGGAATGGAGAGGAGGGAATGAGCAGTGTATGTTGTGGTATTGGTCTCAGGTCTGGACTATCAACTCAATAGGAAATGCAAGGAAGCACAGAGGAGCTCCAAAGAGGACCCTGAGTTTGTAGCCTCAGTGACTAGAAAGACTTGAGCCATTAATAGAACCAGGGTATTTCGGAGGTGGATTAAGTTTGGAAGTGAGGAAAGTGGGGGAGAAAGAAGGATAATAATTATTTCAGTTTTGAGGTGTTTTATTAGTTATCACTTGTTGTGTAGTAAAGTATCTCAAACCTTACTTAGTCTTAAAACAACAAACTTCATTATATCACATAGTTTCTTAGGTGAGGAATCAGAGAGTGGCTTAGGTGGGAGTTTCCAACACAGGATGTCTCCTGGGTTTTAGTCAAGCTGCCAGTGCAGGGGGCTGCTATCTAGAGATTTGACTGGGTCTGGAGGATCCCCTTCCAAACTCACTCACGTGGCTGTTGGCAGTTGTGGTTGTTTGTCACGTGGACTTTTCCACAGAACTGTCACAACATGGCTTCCTCTGAAGCCAGCGATGCCAGAGACAGGTGGAATCGTGTGCAAGAGGAGATAAGAGAGGGAGAAAGAAGGAGGGAGGAAAGTAGAGACTGAGCCCATAAGAAGTCATAGTCTTTGGTGTGACCTGAAGCTGTCCCCTCAAAATTCATATATTGAAACTTAACCTCCAAGAGATTAGGAAGTAAGATTAAGTCACGAGGGTGAAGCCCTCATGAATGGGGTTAACTAATGTCCTTATAAAAGAGGCTTCAGAGACTTTCCTCACCCTTTCCACTCTGTGAAGATACAAGTCTGTGACCTAGGAAAGGACCCTCACCAGACCATACTTTCACGTTGATCTTGAACTTAGAGGCTCTAGAACTGTGAGCAATTAATTCTGTTGTTTGTAAGTTACCCAGTCTGTAGGATTCTGTTGTAGCAGCCCAAATGCACTAAGGCAGTTTTTCCATAATCTAATCTTGGAAGTGGCATCCAACACTCCTGCTGCATTCTGTTGTTAGAAGCAGCTAAATCCAGCCTTTATTCAAAGGAAGGAAAATTAAGCTCCTCCTCTTTTGAAGGGAGGATTTATAGACATATTTTTAAAACCACCGCAGATGTGGTAAATTTTAGCTTCTGAGAGTCTATTCAGGTGAAGACAGAACTTCGGAAATATGCACACGGATCTCATCGTCGAGATTAGAAGGCAAAGCAAGGATTGATGAATTATTTTTTAATTCTTTTAAACATGATTTTTCGAGAATCCCCAGTGTGCCAGGCACTCTGCCGAGCGAGGGGGATATCATGGGGAATAGGACAAGCACTTGCCAGGCTTTCTCATACTTACAGCCTAGAGGAGTATCCAGATAAGTCAATAGGAAGTTAAAAAGAGAAAATTATTATACTGTAGCAATGTAGGAAATGGAGAGCTGAGGAGGTGATGTTTGCGATTAGGTCTGGGGATGTGTAAGAACCTCCAGGATGAAAGCGGGAGTTGGAAGAGAGACCTAGAGGACAGTGCAGAGAGGATGTGGAGCTCGGGAGAAAAGGATGCTGCATAGGAGACAGAGGGAGCCCCAGGAGCAGAATCTGGCCCATAGATTAATTTTATTTGGCCTGCAATCTGTTTTTTTTTTTTAAAAGCTGAAATAGTTGCCAACATTGAAGAATCTTGGATTTCTATTTTCTCTAGAAATTTGCATTCTCATGTGGCATATCCTGCTGGTGCTGAGATGGGGCTTCAGTCTCTAGCCTGCCTCTCCCTGCCCTCTTCTCCTTTAATGGCCATGCCACTGCTGCTGTGTGCTGTCTCCTTACACTGTGAGGTTGGCTTGTTTGGTTCACCCCTATTCCCTGCTTTGCTTGTGTTGATACTGAAGTTTGCAATCCTAGATTTGATGTTTGTATGCACCATCATTCATGTAAATGCTTAAATCGTCCAGATGAAGGCAGATGTACGATGGGTAGACCAATTATCCCGTAGAAGAGGGGTTCAGAGGGCAGGACAGAAAGGTCTGGAAGGGGAGTGAGACTTGGCAGAGAGGTCAGAGGAGCAGTAGCTCTTGACCCCATGAGGATGAAATGCTGGAGAGGACAGAAATCAAGGATGTCTCTGGGGCTGTCATCAAAGATGACGGGAACAGAGCTGAGTGCAGTGAGCCTCGGTCTTGCTAAAAGAGTCCCAGTGGCCTCCTGAAAGATGATCCATATAGGAATAGGCAGTTGTTGGGAGCACTTCCTATCTGCCCAGCCCTGTTCCAGGGCTTCCCAGGCCTTATCTCAGTTCACCCTTGCAACAGCTCTGCAAAGAGGTCGTGGTACTGTAGCACCTTTTTGTAGATGAGGAAACGGAGACAGAAGGGAATAAAGTCATAACTAGCAGCTGAACCAGGATTTTATCACCAGCCATGTGACTCTAGAGCCTGAGATCTCAAAAGTCAAACTAGGGCAGAGGACCAGTGAGGACCCGGGTGAATCCCACTGATGAGCTATTCCTTGTCTCTGGAGGATGACGGGACACCAGTCTCTCTGGAGCCTGGTAACTTTGTTCTGGATTAATTATCATGTTCTTGGTTTTAGTTTATTTTTTATTTTGGGACAGGCCCCGGGAAGAGCCTGTGTGAGGTTGCTGGCAAGGAGATTCCCAAGACAGGGCGAGGGCACTGGTCTTGTGGGCAAAGGCAGTCCCTGATAGCACCTCGGTGGTCGGATACCTAGTTTCTCAAGGCTGACCTAAGTGCACAATTCAAGCCAGGATTTGTTCAAATCCACATTTACTGTCAGTCACAAGCCTTTCTCAGTGGTGGACCCAGCCTTGAACGTAGTCTGTTGGGGTCTTGCATAGTCATATGTGGCTCGAGTATACAGCCAGCAGTGGGGTGCTCGGTGGGTGTACCAGCCTCGGAGTGTGCAGTGGGCTGGGTCTTGCCAAAACCACCGGAAATACAATCCTTTCAGCCTACAGAGCTCTGCTTCCGGCTCCGGCTTAGTCATAACTTCCCTCCAGAATGGAAATCTTAACATTCTTATGGCTAAAGCTCCTCTTTCCTAGACCAGGTTTCTCATAGAAGGGATAACTGAATTAACAGAAACAAATAACTTTAACTGTAAACACAGTTTATCAATACTGATCTTTGTAATACAGTTTGGTTTATCTCTTGGCCTGTCTTGAGTCCTGAGGACCTTTTGAAGAACAAACAGGAACTCTCCCAGCTTCTGGTTTTGGTAATTACCCTTAGCCCTGGCTGCCAAGATTTCTTTCTAGTCCTGTGGTGCCAGTTTTCTTTCTCATTTTTCCTTCTTCTGCTGAATCAGAATAAGGCTCAGCACAGAGACTTTCTCTGTTGCAACATTTGCCCAACATATGCATCCCAGACTAACTGACAGCAATATTGCTGAGAGATTTGGACTCCCTGGAAATAGCTTTTTCATAGTTGGAGACGTCTTTAAATAATAAAAGTAGGCTGTCATCCATGGGTTATGGGTGAAGGAGCTATTTATAGATGAGCAAAAAAAAAAAAAAATCCCCAATGTGATAACTTATATTATTGTACAAGGACAATGGAAAATTCTTCAGGAGACAGATAGCATAAAAGGGATTTAAAATTAACCTCATCATGTTTTATTCATCAAGACCTTAAGTTGACTTATTTTTTTTTTTATGAAGGCCAGGCAATTTTGATTCATTTCTTTTTTAAAAAATAAAACCACAAGCCATTTAAAATAATTATGCCAGGTCACAAACTGTGGTCCTGTGGGCTTATCTTACTTGGAGATCTCTTTGTTTTGCTCATTCAATATTTTATAAAATTCCCAGCAAAGTCCTTAGGCTGGGCCCAGGCTCCCTGGTTCACTATAGTCTGCACCACTCCTTACTATGGGTCTTCTTCAGTTGCCCCCAGGGTGCCACTGGGGTGTGAGACTCTTGCTCTGCGTCTTCCTGGGCCTGTGCAGACCATGTGTATGGTAGGTCCTGGCCTTTGTACATACTGTAGTCCCAACTAACATATCTTCCTTAATCCTTACTTTCAATCCAAATCCTACATTATTTCTAGACACTGCTTTTGAGAAGCCGTTTCAAGGTATCGTGGTCCATGCTGATCTCTCTCTTTCCTATCTTCCCAGTACATGTAATTCACAAATATGGGGGTAGGCTACTGAGGAAATGTGATCATCAGAAGGTGTTCTAACAATGCTATTAGAAGAGGTAAGATCCAGGAGGGCAGGTACCGTGCCATCTAATTAGAAATGCACCCCTCATGTCAAGCCCAGTTTGCACACCTTGGAGTTCATTTGGGCTGCATTGGATTTCTGGCTTACTTGGCTTGTGTGTTTTAACATTTAAAATAATGAACAACTAGGGATTGAGAAAAAGGGAGAGAAAGAAGGGAAGGAAGGGAGGGAGGGAGGAGGATGGAAGGAAATAAAAGAAAGAAAGAAAAGGGAAGGGAAGGAAAAGAAAGAAAAAGAAAGTAAGAAAGGAAAGGAAAAGAAAGGAAGAAAGAATGAAAGAGAAAGAAAGAAAAAATAGAAGAAAAAGAGGGAGAAGAAAGGAATTTGGAGTGATAAAATTCTTAATCACTGACATTAATATTTGTCCTTAAAGAACATCTAATGATCCTCTCTCATTTTAGCACAGAGTTGAGGGGACTAATTCAAGGTCACACTGCTAGTTAATGGAAGGGTGGAAGCAGCAATGCGGTCTGCTAATTCCTGTCACAATGTCATTTTCCCTTCTCTCTCCCTCTCTCTCTCCCCCTCCCTCTCCCTAAGCCTGTGTATGAATGAGTGGGTGCCTGTGTGCGCGTGCGCGCGCGCGCGCGCGTGTGTGTCTATGTGTGTGCACACACAGTGATATACATGGAGAGGCTTTGGAAGCTTCTTTATAACAAAAGACCACTGATATATTATAAATCTTTTCATGTCGATGGATGCTGGAAGAATTCAAAGCGTAACATTAGGAATTTCTGGCCGATTTGAATGGAGAAAGTCAGAGAATCCAATGATACGTGTTAGGTAAGTTTTTGCCCGTAAGGGTTAAACAAAAGTTGGTGCTTCGGTGTGTCAAAACCCTTCAGCTAAGTAGAAAGTGTCCAGACTGTCTCCTTCTCCAAAGTTTACAGAGAGTTAAGCTTTCATAGCGTTACCGTTAGTTAGCAAATGTGACGCCTGGGCCTTTCCGAGTCCTTGGAGCCAAGGAGGGAGGCTCCAGGTGGAAGGGGCAGCCCTGTAGCAGGCTGCTCTTGCCTTCCTGCTCCCTGTGTTCCTGGGATTGCTGTGCAGCTGTTCTCCAGATGCCGGCTCTTCCCCAGAAGCAGCTGCGTCTCAGCAGGGGCCCCTTCTATCAATGTGACAACCTGCTGAGGGCTTTGGAACGCTTCCAGATGTAAGGCGTGTTGAGGCTATAAAACATAATCATTAGCATTATCTCCATTTTCGTGTTCGAGTCTCAGCTGTTAAAGTTTCGTGTACAGATTTAGGGCTTAATTGTTCTCATTTTTCATCATAGGTAGCTTCTTTTAGACAGCCTGAGATCTTCCCTTGGAGCTGGATTTCCTAAAAAGAAAGAAAGGATAGCTCTGAGTAATGTTCCTTACTTCTGGCAGGCTGCGAAGGCTGAGATTAGGGGAGCAGCCTTTTCCCAGCGGCGGTGATATGCACGCCTGGGAGCTGAACAAAATCGTCCATGGCTTTCTTTTGCTGAATCACAGGCTTTCTTTGGCTGAATTTACTGGGAATCAATTTCTTCTTGCCTTTTTTTCCCCTCTTCTCCCGTCTCCTCCCTTTGTTAACACAACCCCTGTCTTACAGATTGCCTGGAGAGGATCTCTTGTTACTTCATTCTCCTTGGGATCTATCTATTCAAGAGGGGAAATTTATATATATATATATAAATAGACATATTTATATATATATACACACATACATATACACACACACATATATATATATAAATAATAATACACACACATTTTTGGGGGAGGTTATTTGAAAATTAAAAAGCCAATGTTTCTTTGCAAAAAATAGATTTCACACTGAAGGTGCTGCAAATTGGAAACATGGGGCTTTGAAGGTCTGTGAAAATACTAACAAAGCATTTGAGAAAATAAGGACTTTGAATAAATTTCCCCTTGGAAGTGGATCTTGTTGGTTTCTACTGTAGTCATTTGTCTTGGAAATCCAATTCCGCAGTGCATAATCTCAGAGCCGTACTGAGTTTTGATGACAGGATTAGAAATACTCACTCACCTCCACCCTGATCTTCGCAAGGCAAACGATTATGGCACCAACAGCAGGAAGCTGATGCCAGGAGCTGCTGTGAAGCATTTGCTCACACAAGGAGCTTAGTAACTGGCCAGAAGACGGAGGCTTATGCATATTGATATCTAAATTTCCTGCAACGTTGTACAAGTTTTGAATTCGACATTTGGAAGGTTCCTGTCAGTTTTCCAGACAGTTTGCAAAATGCTGAACAGGCTCACGAGGGGTTCTTCTGGCAGAGTTCTCAGGTGAAGCTGTGTCCAGGTGGCCTTAAGATCCACCATAAGCCTGTCTCCTCTAGGAAGCGACAGTCTCTGCAAAGAGTGATGTATAGTGGGCACAGTGGGTGCTGAGCTTCAAGTCAGAAACTCCTGATTTTACCCACCAACATAAAACTGTATGCATAGTAAGAGCCCACTTAAAAATAGTACAAAGATATTTATATCTGTCAACCATGAATTTGGAAGACAATTGTAAGATACAAAAATCAATCAAATCAAATCAATCACAAGTATTGATTTTGTCTGTGTAGTGAGATTATGGGTGATCTTTTCCTTTTATTGCCAAGGCAGAATGCTTTTATATTTGTAAAGTAGCCTTTGGTATTTTCTTTTTAGGATTTTTTTTGTGTTTTCTGATTTTTTTTGTTTTTGCAACAAACATGAGTTACCTTTGTAATGAGAAAATATCTAAGAATGCATAAAAATGTATGAAATATTTGACATCCAAATAAGCATTAGACTTGGACAGGCTCCGAACTGAGATTCTTGTCTCTCCAAATCATACTGGAATCACATTTACTGAGGAAATCTGCTGTGTGTGCCATTAAAGCCAGCTCAGGGAGAAGCTGTATAAAACCCAGATTTACCATTTTGTCTGTAGTGCTGCTGATGGGGGTGTCTGAGGTCCATACTTTTATATCTTGCTTCAGCTGGTACATTCAATTGTTCAAACTGAGCACTCTGAAGATGTACATGCCTCAGTGTATGCTAATCATATATTAATAAAAAAGAAATAAAAATGAAAGAATCAATGCAAGGTAGAATGAGATTTTTTCAGATCTTTGTGATGTCTCTGAGATTATGCCACAAATTCAGTGACAGAAAAATCCTGATGGGAACAGAGTATTAGTCTGTTGCTTATATTCAGCCAGACCAAAGAGATGTTGTTAAATTCCCAAGGTGGGAAAATGTAATAATAGCAATATTAGGAAAAACCACCGGGCCATCTTTTCCCCAAGAAACCAAAGTAGACTGCTCCTGGAAAGACATCAGTGTCAGGGAAGGAGGGCACTGAGTGGTCCTTTAGCTTTTGTAATTGGGAGAGTGATGAATGAGAGCAGACAGAGAGATCAAGTGATATGGAAATATTTATAGGATATACAGCATCGTCTGGAATTAAAACACTGAAGAGGATAAGGAACAAGATGATTTACCTGGGATATCTTTTATTTCATAAGTAAGGAGATAACAACCTACAAACTGATTTTTCTGCTGTCTGTGTTTGCTGAGACGCTCATGCTGTGTGGGGTATTTTGATAACGAATAACGGGACTTAAATACTCAGTGATGCAAGATGAATAGGAAAACCCATCAATTATGTTTTGCTACAAATATTTAGCTAATGAGGTCAATTCAGAAAAAAATTTAAATCATTCCAGTGGTTGTCTCAATCCTCAATCTAGGGTTATGTGCATGGGTACGTTATTACATGAATAACAATATTTTAAGTTTACAGTGTATTGATTGTAGTTTGGAGTCTGGTATCTTAGGCCACTCAGCCATCCTGACACACGATGCGGTGAATTACAGTTTTTAAAGCACTTTCACGTGGATTATCTCGGTCAACTACTCTGACAACCCTCAAACAAGTCAGGTCAAGAAGTAATAGATTTTTTTTTTTAAATTTATTTTAAGGAAAATGAAATTCAGTGAAGTTATATGACTTTCCCAATTCTACTGCTAGAAATTGGATCTGACCCCCATCTGGGCTTCTGATATCTCTGATTCAAAAGGACACTTGTTACTTCTTTCTATTTTTTAAAAATCTGATTAACCAGAACACACTATATTGATAGTCTGGGACACTCCAGATAAGTGAGTACTCTGGGCTTCCCACTTGTGACGTCTGTATTCGCTTCCGATTCCCAGTGCCTCTCTTGTCTGTGGATTTGGTAAGGTCACTGAAAAACTAATAACTGAAATTTCTCCAGATCAGGTTTAACCCCCTGGAAAAGGGTAGGAAGTTAAAATCCATGCAATTCCCCACTCTTCTCAGTGTCCCACCAGGGTATTCCTTGCTGGGTATGTTCTGGGAGTGGTCATCAACACTCTTCATATTTTTTCCCACCCAGGACCATGTACTTGATGTCACACGGGGGCAGTCACAGGCTATTGCCACTGTCCTCAGTGTCCTCCTGAGATGCCATATTTGACAAAGGTGTCTTACTCTGTCCTTGATTTACCAAGCTGAGAGTTACCAGAGTAGCAGAGGGGAGAAGTTGTACAAATGGTTGTACTTGGAGATTAAGAAAGTAGTCAGCTCAACTGTGTAATCTGCCAACGTAAACTGCTAGTAAGTAGTTTAGCCCGTCTGTCATTGAAGGGGGTCTGGAACTTTTTCTTCATGGGATCCAAATTTGCTTTTGGTAACCTTGATCTGCCCTGAGCCTCCCTGCTAGACTTGAGATCTTATGGAGCAGGCTGCAAGCTAGTTTCACCTGTTCTCTGCTTCTCTTTAGCATGGAGACATTAAAGCAGAACAGCTTAGCTCCCTGGACTTAAGACTTGCTCCCCACCCCCAGATTCCTCAAATATCCGCTCTATTGGGCCCAGACCTGAATCCACAGGTTGAGCAGGGAACTAATATCCGAAGTCAGACACCACACCCTTCCCAGTCCCTGATCTTTCCCTCACCCACCCTGGAAGGCACCTCCACATGCTCAAAATCTTCTGAAGCAAAAACTTTATATGCAAATAACTTATGGTGGTCACACCTTTCACTAATCCCATAGGCCAGACCTCAGACATATCCAAATCCTACTTCTGGCTCTAGCCAAGAGCTCTGCCTCATTATCTAGCTGGAACAACAAGATTGAGACTCATGAAAAGATTAGCAGGCAATACAAGACAGAATGAAATCAAATGCTAGATCGACTATATGTACTGTAAGTTCTGTAGGGCTTCTAGGCCAGAAGATCTCCCTACAGTGTTGTTGAGAAAGGCTGAGTATAAGGAGAAGTTTATTGAATCTTGGAGCAATGGTAGGATTTTCATAGGAAGGACTCTGTGTCACATTAATTCTATTTGAGGGATGTTTGACACACACGTCCTGATAGAGGTCATTTCATGAGTTTTCTCATTTTAGGTTTTTAATGGAAACCAACTTACTGGTTCCCCGTCTCCCCCCTCCCCGCAACTCCTCCCCCCCCCGCCCCACCGCAAGGCATCTGGCACTAGAAAGATAAGCATTGGAGTTCCAAGTCCATGCTTTGATGTATTGAAGTGACCCAGACAAAAGAGATGTGGTTCTTTAGACCAAAGCAGAAGCTGCCAAGACAGTATAGAAGTTACTGGATTTTAGTATTTGCTGATGAATTGGATGTGAAGGTAAGGGAAAGAAAGGAGGTGAAGATGATGGCAAAATTTTTGCCTGATCAGTTGGCAGGATGAAAGTCCCATCAACTGAGATAAGGAAGGCTGTAGGTTGAAGCTGTTTTTGAGGAGAAGAGATTAGGAGTTCAGTTTCAGGCACATTTGAATTTGTAATTCAAATGGAGATGAACCCAGTAGACAGATATGTGACTCTGGAGTGGAGTAAAAAGGTTTGGGATGGTGACACAAAATTGAAGTCATTGGCTTTCAACCCACCTAGAAAATGGGAGGAGACAGAGAGAGGGCAAGGTCCCAAGCTATGGAGCCCTGGGTGAAGGAGGCAATCCAGCATTCTCTGTAATCTATATGCATTCCAGAACCTTGAGCTTCCCTTCCCTCCCGGCACCTCCATCCCAGGCTCTGGAGTCCAGTGAGCTGCCATGTGGTGTCTGCTGGGCACTGAACAATTTTCTTCTGCAGGACATTCACAGACTCGGCTACCTGGGCCAAGCACCACTGCCATCTGCTGGGCACTTATGGAGCTTCTCCTAAGTACAACTGCACCCTCTGGATGACACAGTCCTACGTCCGGCAGAGCTGTTGATATCCTGGGTGCAGGAGGTCCCAGGGATGTGTGGAATGATGGTGGTGGGTAAGTGGGAGTTTAGAGGTTGCCCAGAGCAGTGCAGCTTATGGCCCCAAATTTAATAGCTAAAAACTCCAAATTCTTCCTCCTGTAGCCATCTACCCCCGCCACATCCACAGGATTCAAATTCTAGTGGCAAACACCATGCAGACCTTAGGATTGTCCCTTCCTCGACCCCATAGGCCATGCTTATCTGTTTGACCTCCTCTTCCCTTGGAATGAATTCTCCTCTGGGAGGTTTCTCCATCCCTCATTCAAATAGACATTTGGCAAATCTAGTGCACTGGTTTGCCAGACGTGTCTAGATATGCATCGGTCCTAGCAGTGGGGCTTTTAGGCATTTACAGGACCTAAATTCACTTTTTAAGCATCATTTGAGAACACATCTGACCCATTAGTTACACTGAAGCCCACTGGTTTAGAGTGTGGTATAGCCGATGTATTGTAACGTGCAGAAAATGGTATCTTTTGATGTGCGAATATCTCTTCTGTAGCCTCTTTGATCATTAACCTGAAGCAAACTTCAGTTGGCATGAGCAAAGACAAGGCACTTTTGTGGTGGTTGACAGTCATTTGCTCTCAAGTCAGTTTAGAGGTAAAGTACTCAGAAGTCTTCTAAATGCTTCAGAGTGTGTGAAAATGGGACTATTCCAGTCACGTTTGAAGTCATTGTATTGTTTTATTATTCTAGTGTTTTATGATGATCGTGCTTTCTTAAATTTAAAGTTTCAGTTTTTAAAAATCATATTGCTATTAGGAATTTATGGGTACCTTAGTAAGTACTTATTTTTGAACAGTGGCAGTTCCCGCAGAAGACTTTGTGTGCCTACTTTGCTGGTTATACCATTCTCTCTGTCCCCAGACTGTATGGAAATCTGCTGAGACTGGCTGGCATTCTGCTGGTAAGCACAAGTGTTTGTTTTTGGGACAGGTGTCCTCTTTGATTAGTCCATACCAACACAAATCAGTCAGTATTTTGAGTATCACCCCTGGCTTTATATAGCTATTAACCCATTGATTATTGGCATTTTATAGAACAATTCGAAGTATCATATATTATATGGCAAAATTATAATAACCTTGTAAGGTAGACGAGGGAGATGTAATATTCTTTGCTTTCACTGGAAAGATAAGAAAACTCAAAGTTTCGGTGCAGGTGTCCCAAATGTATACCATGAGAAAATATTAACATCATGTTTCAAACTCAGGCCCTCTGATGCCCAGGAAGGTGCCCTCTTGGTAGGTAACCCTCCCTTCTCAAGGTTCTTCTGCCCTTTGGGTCATTATCTACATGGATTTTGATTTGTCTTCAGAGTTATGATAAAAGAGGAAAAGTTGGAACTTTCTTGCTGCTGCATTTTTTCCATGATTTTTAAAGAGTGACATCTCCTCATTCTGAGTTTGCATGTTTGGGAGGGGTGGCCTACTTAAGTGGGAAAATTCGGATGTGAATTTATAGGCTGATGTATAGGTTAGAGGAGGGGAGTGTTTTGTGGGTGATGACAGGTGCGTGAGGGATGTGAGGTTGTGAGCAGGTGTGTGAGAGGGTGTGACAGAGTCCAGTGATGTCAGACTGAGTAACATTTCCTCTCCACAGGGTAATTTACTACGGGACACTTGACACAGCAGGAAATGGGGGAGTAGATAGTGTAAGAACAGCTGGAACACCTGGAGAAATGTTATAGTTGCACAGGACTGTGGATGCAACATCTTCATTTCGTTTGCTACCTGGTATTATTGTTTGTTATCTCTCTTTGAATGTGTTAGTTTTCTGTTTTTGTTTTGTTTTGTTTATCCCCCACTGACATGCTCAGCTTCCAGAGGGAAGCAATGGTATTTGACCTCATTTTATCCCTTCAATGTCTGGCCAGTGCTAGGAACTGTGTATGAGTTTGGAACCCATTGTTAACTGACTGATTTCTGCCATTTCCTGTGGTCATATATCTTATTGCTCTGCAAGCAATAATGAAAAAAAATTCATGGGCCCCAATAAGGGAAATCAGTTAACAATCATCTGCTTCTCTTAACTCTTCAGGAATCCAAACACAGTAATGCTGTCATGTGGGTTTGCCAATAGATTTTTTTTTTTTTAAGACAAAAGTTTAACACAAATCTGAATAAACATTTTGGGAAGTCTGGTCAGAATAGTCTCTCCCTAGAAGGTTTTGTTTAATTAATGTTAATAATTGTATAGACTTAATCATTTCTTTTCTGAAATTTGCCCTATGATCCATCTCACCCCAGATTTTCATAACTATTATCTGCTTGCAGTAGAAACTCAGTGGCAGGAAGGATAGAAATGTACGCTCCATGAAGGTAAGGACTTGGCATAACAAAGATGCTTGTGGTAGATTTAAAAAATGGCCATAGATTCTTCTTCTCTCTCTTCCATAGCACCTTGCAATTGACTGCATAATTTGCAGTATCTTTTTCCACTCCTTCCATCTGTCCTGGACTTGATGTTGTCAATGGGACTTGAAAAGGGGTGTTCTTAGGGCCCCTGGGTGTCACAGTTGGTTAAGTATCCGACTCTTGATTTCAGCTCAGGTTGCAATCTCAGGGTCGTGAGATTGAGCTCCACATGGGGTTCCATGCTCTGCAGGGAGTCTGCTGGAGATTCTCTCTCTCCCTGAACACTAAAAACAAACAAACAAATAAATAAAATCATATAAAATTAAAAGAAAAGTGTTTTTTTCACTGGGACTTGAGCCCCCTTGCTACTCTGGCAATCCCAAGCCCCCATGTGAACAAACGTAGGCTGGCTGACCACATGAGAGCCATGCTCTTCCAGCTGATAGCCAGCCAAGGCCCAGAAGCAGAGACACCTTAGCTGACAGAGACACATAGCTGGCCCCAGGCACATAAGTGAGCCCAAGTGAGACTAGAAGAAGAACCACACAGCTGAGCCCTGCCCAAGTTGCCACTCTGCCAAATTAGGAGCTAAATACATGGTTGGTATTTTAAGGGACAAAGTCTCCACTGAAAAATCAATCTTTCTTCCAGTCCTTTGCACTAAACCATGCATTTTTCCTCCCTAGAGGTACCCACGGTTGAAAGTTTTTTTGTTTGCTTGTTGGTTTCGATTTGTTTTATACTTGTATACTTGAGGACTGCCATGCATTTGGTATTGATGATGGTGAGTGAACTTCAGGGCTTGTTTTTTCCTCTAAATCAGAGAACAGAGGGCAGGGGCCATAAAAAAAACCCAGCATCAAGCCTCCCTCCTAGCCATCTGCTATACTATCTACAAAGCCGCACCATTTTGGGAAATGAAAGTTGAGATAGAAGAGAATACTCAAGAATAAGAATATATTCTGGGTTATCATAAACCATATCTATCCTAGGAGCACTAAGCCAAACTACAGCAACATAAAAACATAAGAGTTTCCCTGGACACTGGCCAAGATGCTTGCCCTTAAATTGTGGGAGAGAAGTCAGTCTTGGATAAGGGGGACAAAGTCAGTGTATTAATAATAACTATAACATTATTTTGTCAAAGTACTTTATCTCACTTTATCTTTCCTATCATAAAAACATGTACATGCCATACAGATTTGCAGTTATTTTTCTCTGTCCAGGAAGCCAGACATTTTTACAAGAACATTTTAGCTTCTTATAAAAATAAAAAAATTTTCTTCCTCCCTTCTTTCCCTTCTCTCTGTTTCTCTCTCTCTCTCTCTCTTGCTTGCTTGCTTTTCCTTAATATGCTCTCCTTTTATAGCCACCCCTCCACACATGCCTGTTTGTTTGGGCATTTCCTGCCAGAGATCATGAAGGGTCATCCCCCTGACCCTGTCTACCACTTTCTTTCATTCAACATTTCTGTTTGTTTGTTTCTGACCTTGTCCACAAGGTTGTTCTATCCTGCATGGTTACCCTGTTCCACCAA
The DNA here is from genome assembly GCF_922984935.1 of Meles meles. Classification (NCBI taxonomy): domain Eukaryota; kingdom Metazoa; phylum Chordata; class Mammalia; order Carnivora; family Mustelidae; genus Meles; species Meles meles. The sequence continues at coordinate 164,668,628 of NC_060067.1, read as the reverse complement.
GCTTTTCACCATCAAAATTCTACAGTATACCTCTTTTCTGTAAATGTACTTTAGGCAGGCACTTTTCTCTTCCTTCATGGTGCTGCAAATTTTCATCTGCCGTCGATGCACAGGACACTGGGCATGCTGTCTAGCATTTCATTGTGATAGCCGTCATTCAGGACAGGACAGGCTGACTTGGCTCTTGGCAGAGTGCTTTTTCTACCACTAGAGCATCTTAGTTTTTTGTGTGGTGGGGGTTTTCTAGGTTCCAGTGACCTTTTCAGGTGTGCCAGGATTTTCTGAAGACAAGAGAGCTGACTTTCTTCCTGTAGGTGTGCCATGGAAACATTTCCACGCATTTGCTCATTCTTGCCTACCCTTTGCCTTGCAAAGATATGTCTTCTTCTTGGATGCTAACCAAAGGCATGACATAAGAAATTTCTCCACAACAGAATTGTACTGTAACACAAAATCAGAAGATCCCTTAGATAGTACATTCTGGAAATTCCACAGGCCTTGGAAGTTAGGGAAGTGGGTAGTTTGTTTTCAGTTCTCCCAATAGCTTTTTTTCAAGATTCTGTTGTGTCTCCTTCCCCTTCTCTTGCCAAAGTGCTTCTACTGGTAAAACTGGGACAAACATAGTCACGAGAAGGTATTAGTATCTTTAGGGAGAAGGCAGTACTGGATCTGATCTTCCAATGATGATTTCTTGGACACAATGGAAGCCAGAAAGGGAGGTATATTTGGGCTGGGGAGGGGCTCCCAGGTGTTCTCCAGCCTTCATTATCAGCTTCTCTACTTGCTCACAAGATAGTCTAATGGTAATGTTTGTATTTATGCACAGGCTTGAAGGCTGCCTTTGAGCCAGTGCCTCTGTTTAATGATGTCTTCCCTTACCCTCAACACCCCTCCAGACTCCACAATGCTCTGCCATGTTGGCCACCTGCATATAAAGGTTGGGTACCTTGTCTGCGTGTTTTTTTCTCTTGCAACCTTGGCTTTCAACTTCCCTGAACTGGAAGAAGAGGAAAGAGAAGAAGAAAAAGCCCCTCCTCATTGAGAATTCATTCCAGCAGAATTCCCCAGCACAGAGTGGTGCCTTCCAGGTTCTCTCCCACGCATGCCTCAGGCTTCCAGCCCCCTATCTGCCCAGCCGGGACCCTGTGTCAGCTTTGATAAGAGCCTGGCTGTAATCAGTGCGGCTGCAGTTTTCTGGCTCTGATTTCCCCTTGTGGCTTCTTCATTCCTGTTGATAATTAAAGGAAGCTTTTCTTGCCATGCTGAAGGCTATATAAAATAAGTTAATAAGTAATAAAGCACCTGGCACAGAACCAGGAACTTGTTCCTTCTGGTATTCTTCCCATCCTTGTGGTATAGTTACTGAGGGGGAAGCTTGGCTCTCAGACTCAGCCTTTGGATTTGGATGGGAGAGTAAACTTTGCTTGGCACTCTGTTACAAATGTAAGATGCATGGAGAACATTCTGTGAGAGTGTTTATAGGGCCTTGGACTTTGAAGGAGAAAGGCCGTTGCTGTTCTTCTATCTTCCCATCTAGTCTTTTCTTTCAAATCCTAGATTTCTTAGTTCTCTCTGTCATCCCTATGCCTTCATCACTGTACAGTCTACTTTTATTTCATTAAGTTTAAAATAAATGCACTGGGGACTTGCTCTCCAAATAGTATGTGTACTCAGCCGTCAACTTCTCTGCCTTTTCAACGTACCTGGACACAGTATTACAGATGAGTGCCTTGAAAGAGTGCTGTTTCTTTGGGGGTTACTCTGTGTTCACTTATGCTCCCCTGAAACGGCCGTGGGTCATTTTCCTGTTCCTGGAGGCCTTGGATAAACTCTCTGTAATGAGGTTTAGGCTCCATCACAGCCAAGGAAACTTCCAGTTAAGTGTTTGGGCCTGGAGGAGTGGGGGTGGTGGTGAACCTGTTTTGATTAGTCACAGATGCTTTTCTTGCATTCGGTCTGCCTTTGGCACAGAGGGAGAGAATAGTTGAGGCCATTATGCAGGTTATTTGGGTTAAAAAAAATCCTGGTACTCAACTTCCCTTTCAAAGAAGAAGGTGATTTTGGTTGTAAATAAGCCAAGGTGTCTGTTTCAATGAATGGGTATAATCGACGCTGAAGACATATATTTGCTTTTATCAGCTGCCCATGTTGTTCTCTGGCAAAAACTCAAAAAAACAAAAACAAAAAAACCAACCGACCAAACAAAAACACAGCGCTAGAAAGGGCTGGAAGTGTAGTTCCAGGAGCACCCCATAGCAATGCCTCTGAGACTTCATGGTCCCCAATCCACTGGCTTCTAAGTACAGCACCAGCAAATTACTTCTTGAATTCCTAACTTCTGACTCTAAAGTCTATTTTGGAATTATCTATAGCTTATTTCTAGTTTCTGTCCTTAATGTGAAACTTTGGATTTCATACATTTCTCTCCAATCCATCTTTTGTCACTGACTTCCTAATTACTTTCAAAACCTTACCCATCCCTTTTTTGCCCCGGAATACTGATGTATCATTTTATATTTGCCGTACATATACTATCCCACAGGCATTCTTGTTAGATTCAGAATTCCCCCTTGATTGTCTACCCTAAGTTTGCTCCTGACTCCAGCTTTTAAGGTTATTCACTGTGAAACTTGACTACAGGGCAGGTGATGAAGCCATTACCACCACACATCTATTTGCTGACTCATCCTGGAATCCCAAAGATATACATATGCTTCCATTGGAGTTAATCAGCCACATAATGCGCTAGAGCAGTACTGTGTGAGAATGTGGATGAGAGATTTGTCCATGTAACTCACTCTCTCCTCAACCCCAATATCCAAAACTGGATATTAAAAGAGTCTAAAAACAGGCATGGTTAGTGATTGCAAGAATTTTAAGATCAGACTTCCTGTAATTATCCTATTTATTATTGTCTTCTGTGTCTACACTCTAAGTATAGGTGAAGAGCTGCATTTAAGCTGGTCATGTACCATATTATAAAAACATAAAGTGGGTTATATATGCCCACATTGCTTTCTTCCACATCACCCCGACACATGGAGGCATCTCTATCCCTAGTTTTCTCAGCTGTCCTCAAACTGGAACATACCCTACTATTCAGAGTCTGTTCTATTTTGAGTTAGTCAGTCTTCTTCCTAACATATAGTGGATCCTGTCCCCTCCTCTTCTTGCCCCAAATATATTTCTGGGCAGATTTCTTTTACTGGATTTCTTTGCTGATAGGCTTCGGCGATTTCTCAGAGTAGTTGTAGTTTCTCAGGTAACTTCTGGAATTCTTTGTTGGACGGCTGGGAGCGATGGGTTATTTGATTATCAGGAGGACCAGGGTTTAACCAAGTTATCAACATATCCTTCCTTGGCAGACTTGTATGACTTTGGCAAGTACTTTATATCCTTTTATTTATTTACTGTTACCCTAAGAAGATTGGACTGTATAACTCCAGTGAACTCACTGATCATTAAACATGTCACATAAAGTGTACTTTTTGAGTGCCTGCTAAGTGCAAAGTTCTGTGTTAGAACTATAGTAACAAAAAAGAGAGATGTGGATCAGATGTTCTATCAAAGGAGGCAAATGCTACAATTAATTGCAAAATATCTCATTATAGTACTTTTAAAGTACCTCCAAAGAGAAGTATAATAGTCTGTAAGAACTGATAGAAGGGAACTAGCTAATCTTGGGGGCAAGGGAAGATTTCTTCAAGCTGGATTAAAGATTTGAATATAGGGTAAGGATTAATTAGACAGAAAGACGGGCATCTAGGTGGCTTAATTGGTTAAGCAACTGCCTTCAGCTCAGGTCATGATCCTAGAGTCCCAGGGTGGAGTCTCACATCAGGGTCCCTGCTCAGCAGGGAGTTTGCTTCTCCTGCTGACCAGCTCTCTCCTCTCATGCTCTTCTCTCTCTCAAACAAATAAACAAAATCTTTAAAAAAATTAGACAAAGAGATGAAATGATGGCAATGAAGGGATTGGGCAGTAGAGGTGAGCTGGCACTAAATGTTCCAGGTAGAGTCCAAGATATGTCTTGAGGCAGAAAGAAAAATTCCATATTCAAGGAACTGAGTGGCAGGAGTATTGATGCCTTGGGGAAACATGGTATGGGGTCAGCAGAGGTCAGGTCATGTATGACCTTCTGGATCATGTTAAGGATGTTATCACAGGTCAAGATCCTCAAGAAGCAGACTGTGAGGGATGGATTAGCCTGCAGAAAGTTTATTGGTGAGCACTGTAGGACCTATACCTAGGGAGAGTGGATAAAGTAGGACTGGGCAGAGAGATAAGTTGGACTATAAGATAGTCTCAAGAGACTTGTCACTTCATCCTATAAGGAACTGGGAGGGCCCTTCAGAGTTATCGTAAGTTTAGGTGAGAGAGCTGAGTCTTGTTTCTCAAGGACCAGTTGACTACTGGTTGAATGGGAACTTCCTTGAGGAGGAGAGTGTGATCTAGGTTGAGGTGGCTCTTATCTGAGGCCAAGCCAGAGAGATAGATTCACCTGAGCTCTTCATGCCCAGCAGCTGGGGAATGTGCACCTTGGTTCTGAAGGGGAAGACCTGAATGCACACCATGGCATCTACTACAGATAATATTCTAAGTCTAGTAAGAAACCAGTGGGAGGTTTTCAGCCTGGAAGTGTTATCATATTTGTGTAGAAAGATTGTATTGGTTGTTGCATGGAGGATGGATTGGAAGGTTGACAAGAATGGCTCCAGAAAGACTTGTTATGAAGCTGTGGCATGACTCAGGCAGCCTCAGATAACAGTAGGGTGGACTGGATGATGGCAAAGGAGATGGAGGGGTGCATATATTTGAGTCACAGTAGGTCTGTTATGGGAAAGGGGGTTGACAACAGATGGGTTGGGGGAGATTAATGATGGTTCAAGTATAGTCACAGAGTTCCTGGTCCATAGGACAGGGTAGATGGTGAGAGGCCATTCATTGAATTTCTTCTGTTTTGAGAAAATGAATAGATCTTGAGTTTAATTTAGGTAAGTTAAACTGAGGTGTTTGTGAGATGTTCAAACAGAGAAGGTAGTAGGTATATAATTCTAGAGTCCAGAAAAGATGTCTAGAGTCCAGAAAAGAGGTATACATTTTAGAACTGTCATGGTATTTGAGATCACGATCTTAGATAAAAGATGGCCTGGAAAATGAAAATGTTTGTGAAAATATGGTACGATGTTTCTACCTTCCTTTTTAGACAAAGGCTATTTTATGCAAAGTTTTGAATGTGTGGTTGTACATCATGCTCTTAATTAAAGAAACATTTTATGCTGGTTTAAAAAAGGAAACATTCCCTTTCTGTTGCATGACATAGAAACGTAATTGGAGAGATCTACTGAGTGCCTACTATGTTCCAACACTCAGCTAAGTGCTATTGGATACACGGAGTCCACGGCAAGGATTCTGCTCTCAAGAAGCTTAAAATCTAATTAAAGAAACATGACCTGCTACTTGGTTAGGTAAGAACCAAGATAATGGTACTATGAGGTGGCAGCTGAGAGCAAAAATAATGGAAAGGCATAGGAGGAGATACTGAAGTTTTCACTTGGTTCTGAATGTTGAGTAAGGTCTGGATGGTAGGGAAGATACTTGTGGTGAAGGATAGGATTTTCAAAAATGTGGAGAGGGTGATATATATATAAGATATATTTAAGATTTTAACAACTGAAAAATGTATAAATGTAGTGGTACTTAATGTTATTTGAAATAATTATTATATTCTAAATTCTTACCTAGTTTACAGGCCTTTAAATAGTCTGATACTTGGTTTGTAATATCTTTTGAGGGTCTGAAATTTTCTGATGAAGTACTTTTTATTCGCTTTTCTTTTGAATTTAATTGGTGCATGCTTTGCTTTGTGGTTTTAAATTTCAGATTGGCTAACAACAGACATCAAGCCCAGAGAGGTTTCCTCTGAAATGCAATCCAGTGAGCTCTCACATTGTACTTTATTTTTTTATCCCTACACCACCCCAAGCAATCATAGCCTGTGCTTTTACTAATGAATTATAGATAACAGGTTTGGTAATGCTTCAGATTCCAGAATGAGTAATTCTTTGAAGAACCTAAAATCTTCGCTTGCACTCTTTCCAATTTATTTAGAATTGAAAGACTCTAAAAAAGAGAAAATATGATCAGCACATATATGTTGAAATAGCTAGCAAGCACAGTTCCACAGCATTATTTTTATGATCATCGAACTTACTTATTAAGTGGCAGATTGCTGTCTGGCTTTTTCCCAAACACATGATACTGAGTATTACTTCACGGGTTTATAATCTTCAAACCTAAACTGCTAGAAGATTATCTCTTCATGCCTGCTCTGACTGTGACCTGTTCCAAAACTGAACAGCTCCAGAAAGCACCGATATGCTTTATGTAAATTCCCCCTTTTACCTCTCTTACTTGTGCAGTGCACAGCCTGTGCCATATATAGTAAGGCTGCTTGTGAATGGTGTAGCAGGTAAGGGTGATGCCTGGTCTGTGGCCTTATGATAGAGACAATTAGCTTCCACATAGCCACAGGAGGAGGTGATAGTTCCAACATCTGACCCTATACAACATGGGAACAAACCATCATTTACTTACTCCCACACTTGATAGTTTGGGTGGATAAAGGCTTTGAGGCTGAAAGTTATTTTCTCTAAGAATGTTAAAGGCTGTGTTCTATTTTCTTCCAGCATGCATTATTACTATTTAAAAGGCTGATGTAGAGGTGCCCGGATGGCTCAGTGGGTTCAGCATTTGCCTTAGGCTTAGGTCATGACCCCAGGGTCCTGGAATGGAGACCTTTGTGGGGCTTCTTCCTTCTCAGCAGGGAGTCTGCTTCTCCCTCTGCTCCTCCCCTGACTCATGTTTTCTCTCTCTCGCTCAAATAAACAAATAAAATCTCTTAAAAAATAAAGGCTGATGGGGCGCCTGGGTGGCTCAGTGGGTTAAAGCCTCTGCCTTCGGCTCAGGTCATGGTCCCAGGGTCCGAGGATGAAGCCCTGAATCAGCCTCTCTGCTCTGCAGGGAGCCTGCTTCCTCCTCTCGCTCTGCCTACTTGACTTGTGATCTGTCTGTCAAATAAATAAATAAAATCTATTAAAAAAAATAAAGGCTGATATTTTGAGTCCTGATTTCTTTTTGTATATGGTAAGTTTTAAGTGTTTAGTTGGCTTTAGAATCTTCTGTTTGTCTCTGATGCTACCAAGTTTTCTGGATCCCGAGTTATCTTTTTTGGGCATTTCTTTTGTTTTGGTAGAGAGTTTTATTGCTCAGTAGTTTGGGAGGTAACACATTATGTGTCTAAAGATATCTTCATTTTAGTTTCTAGTTTGATCTTTTAGCCAGGTATAGAATTCTAAGTAAAAATTATTTTCTCTCAGAATTTTGAAGGAATTAATTGACTGCCTCATTAACTTCCAAAGCTGCCACTGAGAAGGCCACTGTTATTTTGATTTCTATCCCTTGATGTGATTTGTATTTTTTCTTGGAAAGTTTCTGGTTATTTTTTTAAAAGATATTATATTGGTGACTTTGTAGACCCTTTCTTTTTTTAAATTTAAATTTTTATTTATTTTTATTTTTAAAAAATCTTATTTATTTATTCAACACCCTTTCAATCTAGAAACTGCTAATCTACAGTTTTGTGAAATCTTTTGTGTTGCTACTATATTAATTAACTTTCCTTTTTGGGCTTCAAAATCTTTGGACATTGAACGTGCTAGTCTGATTCCCCAGATCTCTAGGACTCAGTTTCTTCTTATTTTTTAAATCTCTTGCTTTACTCTTTAAAATATTTTATCTCCTTTTCCAACTTCCTTGTATTGAATGTTTTATTTGTGCTCTCATATTTTTAATTTCCAAGAATTTTTCTTATTCTTGGAATGTTCCTTTTTAAAAATAGCTTTGTGCTGTTTCATGGATTCAATATCTTTTCTTATCTCTATGAGGACATTAATGATAATTAAAACATTTTTTTTCCTTCTCTCTTCTTCAAGGCCTTTCTGTTTATTTGTTTTGGTCCCTGTCCATCATTTTTCAGGCTTTCCTCAGATATCTAGTGATCTATGGCAGCATTTAGTATTTGAGAGTGAAATTTGGAAAAGGTAGCCTCTGTGTGAGGCTTGTGGACTGAAGGGCTTACAGCAGGTGACTGGACCAGTTTATTTCACTGGGCCAGACAGTTTATCCAGAAAGGATCTTTTAATTTTCTGTTGGGGGCTTCTGAGTGTGGCTGTTTCTATTCTAGGAGTCAGAAAGAGGATGGAGCTGTGTGTCTCACTGTTCAGTGTACAAACTCTCCTGTAATCCCTGTGTGGGACTGGCCCTCTGCTGCTCCTGGCTTTCCTTGAAGCCAGCCTTACTAGACTGTCTAGGAAACAAACATCTAGTCTTCTCCTAGTGGGTGGGGGAGTGGGGAGAATTACATATTTCTATATTCTTTCTCCTTCCAGATTTATGCCTTTAACAAACTCTCTTTTCCTTGTTTATTTTTCTAGTTTTATTGAGAAATTATTGACAAACCTCACCATATATGTTTAAGGCATGCAACATGATAGTTTTGTTTACACTGTCGTGAAATGACGATCACAGTAGGTTCGGCTGATATCTATCTTCCTATATAAATACAATAAACAGAAAAGAAAGAAGAAAAGAAAAGAGGGAACAATTATTGTGATCAGAATATTGTGATGATTTGCTTTCAACAACTGAGATGCGAGAGGCATTCAACCTCTGCTGAATAATCTGTTTTTAATTTTCCATATTTAACCTGTGGCCACGGGCATCTTCTTAGAAGCCCAGTGCCCACAGACCCTCCAGCAGTCCCCAGGGGTATGTGAACCTCAGGTCCTCATATCATACAGCCACAGGGGATACTATTAGAAGGTGATGGTCCCTGAAGCGACTTCTACTCTCTGTGAAGGGTGTGCTTTCAGACATGGTGGTTTCTCACTCTTACTGGGATCTCCTCTACATGGTCCAAACATGGCCCCTCACCATGGTCCTGTCTGGATTTTAGAACATTTGGGGTCTATTGACCAGGTCACACTCTGCAAGGTCGTTATGTCCCTGGCCTCCTGGAAGACTGCCTGCTAGCAGTGAAATCTTGTCCAGCCAGTCCCTTTTTAAGCTCACTCCTCTGCCACTCTTCCCCTGCTTGCCAGCCCTGTCATGGACATCAGGATCCCATCAACAAGCTTCTCTTTATCTTTTGTCTCTTCACAGAATCTTTTCCAACAGTTTTTCTTCACCTCACTTCACTTGACCATATTTTAGACTTATGACTCTCCTTTGCAATATTATGTAATTCTTTTGACCCTTTTTTGGAGTTTAGTGTTCACTGAATTATTTTTTTTAGAGATTTTATTTCTTTATTTGACAGAGAGAGAAACAGAGAGAGAGAGAGCACACACACACAAGCAGGGGGAGCAGTGGGCAGGAGGAGAAGCAGACTCCCTGCGGAGCAGGGATTCCAATGTGGGACTCATCCCAGGACACCAGGATCATGACCTAAGCCAGCTGAGCTACCCAGGCTTCCCTCATTTAATTATTTTTGAGTGGTATGTGATAAGTGCTTTCAAATAAACTGTTTTTGCTTGTGTCAGTATACTATTAAAGTTTGTATTACAAATTTCATTGAAATATAACATTTATATTGGATTCTCAAACCAAAAAAGGGACAAATTAAAATATTTTTATAGGGGCGCCTGGGTGGCTCAGCGGGTTAAAGCCTCTGCCTTCAGCTCTGGTCATGATCCCAGGGTCCTGGGATTGAGCCCCACATCGGGCTCTCTGCTTAGCTGGAAGCCTGCTTCCTCCTCTCTCTCTCTGCCTGCCTCTCTGCCTACTTGTAATCTCTATCTGTCAAATAAATAAATCTTTAAAAAAATATTTTTATAAGATAAAGATTATCTACACTTACATATACATATTTAAACATTTTAACATATTACATTTTAACATTTCCCATTTAAAAAATGAAGCATACTCTTTTTTTTTTTTTTTTAAGATTTATTTATATGACAGAGATCACAAGTAGGCAGAGAGGCAGGCAGAGAGAGAGAAGGAAACAGGCTCCCAGCTAAGCAGAGAGCCCGATGCAGGGCTCGATCCCAGGACCCTGGGATCATGACCTGAGCTGAAGGCAGAGGCTTTAACCCGCTGAGCCATCCAGGCGCCCCATGAAACATACTCTTGATTTTACTGTAAATTAAAACACTTTTAAAAGAAACTAAATTGAAATTTAATTGTATACTACTTCATCAAGAAAGCAGTTTATGGCCTGATGTTTGAGAGTACCTCACTTTGCATCTTAACTAAAGGCCAGCTCTTCTCCTAGGGATGTCTTCTTCTCAAGTTCTCTCTCTTCTTCTCAGAGCTCTCTTCAGTAGAGATAGTTGTTCTCTCACCTCACAGGGCACAAACATGCTAACCACAATTTCTCCCCTCCCTTCGCCAATCTGACCATTGTTGTCTGACTTTCAAAGCACTCTCCTTCGTTACTTGAGGGTATTCACATCTGACTCAGCCCTCTTCCATCTTCAACCGGACTCTATGCCATGATGGGAGGAGCACTGTCTTTGGTCTGCGGAGGAGAGCATCGTTTCACACTTGTCTGACAATACTAGCCTAGACCAATTCTCTGCATGGCCTCTGAAATCATAAACTCTAATAACCAACTCTCTAGGTCTTTTGTCCTTCCTTTCATCCCCGGTACCTCAGCTTGGATCTCACTGTGATCTCCAGTCTCTCATTTCTATCCTTTCCCTCAGTCCACAAGACTCCTTCTTGGCTTGATTTCTTCCCCATTCTAGCCTAGACCTCCACTGCATTATTTAACTATCACTTTCCCTCATCACTATCAACACTTTATGAGTAATAACAAAAGATATTGTTTATTAGGCATGTTCTAGACATTTGGTATATTATTAACCACTTCACATATGTAACATTTAATTCTAAAAGAAGTTCCATGATTAGATACTATTATTATTGCTAATTCACAGATGAAGAAAATATGAGCATGAAAGTTTTGATATCTTGGTTCAGGTGATGTGGCTGAAAAGAGTTGTACTGAGTTTCTGCCTAGTTCCAGAACCCTTACTGTTTTAAATTGTTGTACTGGTACCTCAGTAGTTTCATTTTTCTTGTCTTGAAATTGCCCATTGGGTCATTTTCATCATCCACTTTTCTGTTCTTATATCAGGGCTTCTAAGAACGCCTGGAGAAAAATCACCAACTCTACGTGGATTAGAACCATGACGAATCACAGTTTCCAGAATCACCTGGACTTTTCTTTGAGTCCAGTATACCTACATCAGGTGAGAAAACTCTTTCCCTCTGGCAGTGGCTAGTCTAAAGTTTCAACACAATCTTCACATCCTTATTAACCTTCCTCCCATCTCATTCATTCTTAACAAATGACTTTGATTCCTACCTTACTAAGAAAATTATGACTATCTGGTATAAAGTACCTTTATTTCCAGCCCACACACTGACAAGGTCTTTATATCTGCAATGACTCTAGTCTCTTTTCCTGCACTACAAGAAGATGATGCCTGTGTTCAAGACTAATCCTTATGTTTGTTGACACTGTGTCTCACACTCTTCCACCTAGTCCAAGACAAGGATCATAACACCCATTCCCGTTTCTTGTCCTTTTTTCTGTACTTTCTGTCTTCCTATCTTCCTCAGCTCTTTCTCCTCACTCTGGTCCATATCCTCCATTGGCAGGCTACAGATATGCATTAGCCACAGTCTTCACAGGATACAGGACACTTGAAGAGAGTATTTGCAAAGCTCTAAGCAGACTGCAGGGAAACTACAAGCCCAGTAGACATGCAGGACTGAGGGGCAAGAGAATCGAACAGGTACTCTAGCCTAGTAAAAGAGTTAGGTGGGTAGGGCCAACTTAAGAGGAGTTGGTCAATTGACAGAACTTGTTTTAATTGACTATAGGAAGATTTCTGAGAAATAAATACCCCAACTTTATTCTCCTTTCTCCAGTTTCCTGTCAGAGCCTCCCATTGACCAAACACAACCAGGAGCCAGAGGACGAAAGTATATAATTATACCACATAGAGACCAGCCCCCTAGGGCACAGAACAGGGTGGAGAAGGGTAGAAAGTGGATCTAGATGGGGTAAACAGAAGATAGAAATATTGTATGGAATGACATTTTTTGGGGGGAACATTTATAGTCTAATTTTCATTAGGACCCTAATTTTAAATAAGAAATATCCTTTTAGGAGAACATTGAGAGATGGAGAGGAGAAGGAAGTTGAGGGAAATTGGAAGGGGAGGTGAACCATAAGAGACTATGGACTCTGAAAAACAACCTGAGGGTTTTAAAGGGGCGGGGGTGGGAGGTTGGGGGAACCAGGTGGTGGGTCATAGGGAGGGCACGTATTGCATGGAGCACTGGGTGTTGTGCAAAAACAATGAATACTGTTATGCTGAAAAAAAAATAAATTAATTAAAAAAAACCACAAGACATAGTTAGGATAGTACTATAAAAAAAAGAAATATCCTTTTAAGATTTTAAGTCATCACTAATTTGTTCCTAGGCAATAGAATAAATTTCAAAAAAATATTATTGATTTGTACCGTTCTCTATTCCATTGCTCAAAGTGTCCATTTACTATGTATCTTGAGCATAGTAGGTTCAAAATAAATGATTGATTGAATTTGTGTTAGTTTTACTATACACATCATTCTCTGTTGGCTTGTTTCTTTTGCCTGGTAATTTGCAGAGGCTTCATCCCATAAAAAGCAAAGGTGAGAGAAAAAGCAAAAACAAAAATATTCAGGATGTTTTCTCCAAGTAGCACAACATCAAAACAAACAAACCATGGAGTGATGTTACATATTGTAGAGAAAGATTAATTTTAAAGGAAGGAAATAATTTTCCCCTCTATGCCTGGCTTTGGCAAAGCTAAGGTGCATCATGGCCAAACTGTGTATGGCCTGGCCAGGCCAAAGGGCCAAAGGTCCTTTCAGAATTGGCTGCCCCCACACCTGCACAAACACCCTTTCAGAAAGGGTGCAGTTACATTTGGCGACTGGCCCCCCACTGCTCTTTCATCAGGGATTTCTCTTGCTTTCCCCTTTTATCCAGCATGTATCCTGACTAGCATATTCCTGAAATCGATATATCTGTGGCTTTCCTGGGAGTGTGATGTTGAAGAGGGTGGGGGTTTTCTTCCTGGGGTTGATCAAAGACTGTCCTGGCTTTCTCGGAAGTACTGAAGCTCCAAGTCTCCCTTGGGTCTGTCTGAAGGTTTGCACAGCTGTCTTAGGTTTGGGGTAAGGTGGATCATCACCAATTATTTTGTCATCATTATGTCCTAAAATGGTAACATTTTGCCACTTGGGCATATAAAGGAAATATGGAAACACACTAATGGTCATGGACTGGGGAGAGGGTGACATGCAAATCTCAGCTTTATCTTGAAATCAGGCAGATTCTTAAGAAAACGCCATTGTCTTCTGAGGAAATTGGAATCATTTCTGTTTACTTTTCAGATTCTGTTTTCCCATTCAACTTTCTATTTCCTTTTCTAATTCTTTATAAACAATTGGAATCCTTTAGAAAAACGTCTCCTGCTATCAGGCATAAAATAGGACAGGTACAAGTCTGGTCACCATCATTTGATGTCTGGACATCTGTTCCAGTTTATAGGTTCAGTTTCAAATAAACAGGCAATCCTACAGAAGCCTTTCACTGTTATAAGAAATTATACCTACTCTGTGGTTATATGCCACCAGGGGAAGAATGGAGCTGGAATCAGGTTAAATGCACACCGACTGGAAAATTGAAAAAGGCAGGAATAGTTTTCTTATCAGTATCACTCATTTCCATGTAATTAAACACTGGATATTGTATATACATTTGAATTAAAATAAGACTATTTTCAAATGAGGCTTTTATTCCTCATTACTTCATAGGCATTTTCCCTATGTTTATTCTCCCCAGAAATATTTATTGAGGGCTTTTAAAAAAATGTTTTGTTAGTCACCATACAGTGCATCATTAGTAAAAACTAATGATTAGTTTTTATTGATTAGTTTTTAATCTATAGTTTTTGATGTAGTGTTGCATGATTCATTGTTTGCATATAACACCCAAGTGCTCCATGCAATCTGCACCCTCCTTAATCACCAGACTCACCCAATCCCACCAGCCCTTCCTTTCTAAAATCCTCAGTTTGTTTCCCAGGGTCCATAGTCTCTCACAGTTCATCTCCCACTCCAATTCCCCCCTCTTCATTTTTCTCTTCCTTTTCCTAATGTTCTCCATGCTATTCCTTGTGTTCCACAAATAAGTGAAACCATATGATCATTGACTTTCTCTGCTTGACTTATTTCACTTAGCATAATCTCCTCCAGTTCCATCCATGCTGATGCAAAAGTTGGGTATTCATCCTTTCTGATGGCTGAGTAAGTATTCCATTGTATATATGGTCTACATCTTCTTTATCCACTCATCTGTTGAAGGGCATCTCAGGTCTTTCCACAGTTTGGCTATTTTGGACATTGCTGCTATGAAAACTGGGGTGCATATGGCCCTTCTTTTCATTACATCTGTATCTTTGGGGTAAATACCCAGTAGTGCAATTGCTGGGTCATAGGGTAGCTCTATTTTTAATTTTTTGAGGAATCTCCACCCTGTTTTCCAAAGTGGCTGCACCAACTTGCACTCTCACCAACAGTGTAAGAGGGTTCCCCTTTTTCCACAACTTCTCCAATATTTGTTGTTTCTTGCCTTGTCAGTTTTTGCCATCCTAACTGGTGAAAGGTGGTATCTCAATTTGGTTTTGATTTGAATGTCCCTGATGGCTAATGATGATGAACATTTTTCATGTGTCTGTTAGGCATTTGTATGTTTTCTTTGGAGAAGTGTCTGTTCATGTCTTCTGCCCAATTTTTGATTTGGTTATCTGTTTTTTGGGTGTTGATTTTGAGGAGTTCTTTATAGATCTTGGATATCAGCCCTTTGTAGTGTCATTTGCAAATATCTTCTTCCATTCTGTGGGTTGCTTCTTTGTTTTGTTGACCTTTTCTCTGCTGTGCAGAAGCTTTTGATGAAGTCCCAAAAGTTCATTTTCACTTTTGTCTCCTTTCCCTTTGGAGACATGTCTTGAAAGAAGTTGCTGTGGCTGATGTCAGAGAAGTTACTGCCTGTGTTCTCCTCTAGGATTTTGATGGATTCCTTTCTCATATTAAGGTCTTTCATCCCTTTTGAGTTTATCTTTGTGTGTGGTGTAAGAATGGTCTAGTTTCATTCTTCTGTATGTAGCTGTTCAATTTTCCCAGTGCCATTTATTGAAGAAACTGTCTTTTGTCCATTGGATATTTTTTTCTACTTTGTTGAAGATTAGTTGACCATAGAGTTGAGAGTCCATGTCAGGGCTCTCTATTCTGTTCCATTGATCTATGTGTCTTGTTTTTGTGTCAGTACTGTGCTGTCTTGGTGATTACAGCTTTATAATATAGCTCAAAATCAGGCAATGTGATGCCCCCAGCTTTGTTTTTCTTTTTCAACTTTTCCCTGGTGATTTGGGGTCTTTTTTGATTCTATACATATTTTAGGATTGTTTATTCCAGTACTTTGAAAAATGTCATTGGTATTTTCATTGGGATGGCGCTGAAAGAAAGTATAGATTGCTCTGGGCAGCATAGACATTTTTTTAAAGATTTTATTTATTTATTCGTGAGAGAAAAAGAGAGGGAAACAGAGGGAGAAGCAGGCTCCCCACTGAGCAGGGACCCCAATGAGAGAGTTGATCCCAGGACCCTAGGATCATGACCTGAGCTGAAGGCAGACATTTAACCATCTGACACTTAACCAGGAGCCCAGCATAGACATATTAACAATGTTTATTCTTCCGATCCATGAGCATGGAATGTTTTTCTATCTTCTTGTGTCTTCTTCAATTTTTTTCATGAGTGTTCTGTAGTTCCTAGAGTGTAGATCTTTTACCTCTTTGGTTAGGTTTATTCCAAAGTATCTTATGGTGTTTGGTGCTATTGTAAATGGAATTGATTCTCTAATTTCTCTTTCTACAGTTACATCGTTAGTGTATAAGAAAGCAACTGATTTCTGTGCATTGATTTTGTATCCTGCCACATTATTGAATTGCTGTATGAGTTCTAGTAGTTTGGGGATGGAGTCTTTTGGGTTTTCCACATAAAGTATCATGTCACCTGAGAATAGAGAGAGTTTGACTTCTTCTTTGTTAATTTGAATACTTTTTATTTCTTTTTGTTGTCTGATTGCTGTTGCTAGGACTTCTAGTACTATGTTGAACAATAGCGGTAGGAGTGGGCATTCATCTCTTGTTCCTGATCTCAAGGGAAAGGCTCTCAGCTTTTCCCCACTGAGAATGATATTCGCTGTGGGTTTTCCCATAGATGGATTTTTATGAAGTTGAGGAATGTTCCCTCTATCCCTATACTCTGAAGAGTTTTAATCAGGACAAGATGCTATATTTTGTCAAATGCTTTTTCTGTATCAATTGAGAGGACCATGTGGTTCTTGTCTCTTCTCTTTTTTTATGTTTTCTATCACACTGATTGATTTGAGAATGCTGAACTACTCTTGCATCACAGGGATAAATCCCATCTGGTCATGGTGGATAATCCTTTTAATGTTCTGTTGGATCCTATTAGCTAGGATCTTGTTGAGAATTTGGGCATCCATATTCATCAGAGATATTGCTCTGAAATTGTCCTTTTTGTTAGGGTCTTTCCTGGTTTGGGGACCAAGATAATGCTGGATAAATAGTGTCTGGAAGTTTTTCTTCTGTTTCTGTTTTTTGAAACAGCTTCAGGAGAATAGGAATTGTTTCTTCTTTGAATGTTTGGTAGAATTCCCCAGGGAACCCATAAGACCCCAGATTCTTGTTTTTTGGGAGGTTTTTTGATCACTGCTTCAATCTCATTACTCATTATTGGTCTGTTCAAGTTGTCAGTTTCTTCCTGATTCAGTCTTGGTCGTTCATGATTTCCAGAAATGCATCCATTTATTCCAGGTTGCTTTTCGTATAGTGTTGTTAATAATTTTTTTTAAAAGATTTTATTTATTTATTTGATAGAAAGAGATCCCAAGTAGGCAGAAAGCAGGTAGAAAGAGAGGGGGAAGCAGACTCCCTGGTGAGCAGAGAGTCAGATGCAGGGCTCGATCCCATGACCCTGAGATCATGACCCAAGCTGAAGGCAGAGGCTTAACCCACTGAGCCACCCAGGTGCCCCAATAATAATTTCTGATAATTGTATTTATTTCCTTGGTGTTAGTTGTGATTCTCCCCTTTCATTCATAATTTTATTAATTTGAGTCCTTTCTCCTTTCTTTTGGATAAGTCTGGCCAGTGGCTTATGGATCCTATTAATCCTTTCAAAGAACCAGCTTCTAGTTTCATTAATGTGTTCCACTGTATTTCTGGTTTCTAATTCATTGATCTCTGCTCTAATCTTTATTATTTCCCTTCTCTTGCATGGGTTAGGTTTAATTTGTTGTTGATTCTCCAGATCTTTAATGTGTAAAGATAGTTTGTGTATTGGGGATTTTACATTTTTTTGAGTGAGGCTTAGATGGCTATGTATTTTCCCCTTAGGACTGTTTTGGATTGAGGCATCTTCATTCTCATTGATTTCCATGAGTTGTTTAAGTTCTTCTTTAATTTCATGGTTGACCCAAACATTCTTGAGCAGGATGATCTTTAGCTTCCAAGTGACTGAATTTCTTCCAAACTTTTTCTTGTGATTGAGTTCCACTTTCAGAGAATTGTGGTCTGAGAATATGCAGGGAATAATCTCAATCTCTTGGTATCAGTTGAAACCTGATTTGTGACCCAGTATGTGATCTATTCTAGAGAAAGTTCCATGTGAACTTTAGAAGAATGAGTATTCTATTGTTTTAGGGTAGAATGTTCTGTATATATATGTGAAGTCCATCTGGTCCAGTGTGTCATTCAAAGCTCTTTTTCTTTCTTAATTTTCTGCTTAGATGATCTGTCTATTGCTGATAATGGAGTGTTGAGTTCTCCTACTATTAATGTATTATTATGAATATGTCTGTTTATTTTGATTAACAGGTGGCTTATGTAGTTGGCTGTTCCCATTTTGGGGGCATAGATTTACAATTGTTGGATCTTCTTGTTGGATAGACTCTTTAAGAATGATATTGAGAGACAGGGCAGGGGATCATGGGGGAAGGAAGCGAAAAAATGAAATGAGATGGGACTGGGGAGGGAGAAAAACCATAAGAGACTCTTAATCTCAGGAAACAAACTGAAGATTATTGGAGGGGAGGCGTGTGGAAGGGATAGAGTAGCTGGATTATAGACATTGGGGAGGGTATGTGCTAAAGTACCCCTGAAGCAAATAATACATCATATGTTATTTAAAAAAAGAATGATATAGTTTCTTTCTGTATCTTTAACTACAGTCGTTAGCTTAAAATCGAATTTGTCTGATATGAGAATTGGTACACCAGCTTTCTTTTGTGGTCCATTGGAATGAAAGATAATTCTCCATCTCTTTACTTTCAGTCTGGAAGTGTCTTCAGGTTCAAAATGAGTATCTTGTAAATAGCATATGGATGGATCCTGTCTTTTTATCCAATCTGTTACCCTGTGTTGTTTTATAGGAGCATTTGGGCTATTCACATGGAGAGTGATTATTGAAAGACAAGATTTATTGTCATCATGTTGCCTGTGAAGTCCTTGCATTTATAGATTGTCTCTGTAATGTAAATTCCTGTTCTATATCACTCTTGGGGTCTTTCTCCTTTTATAGAACCTTCCTTAATTCTTACAGGGCTGGCTTACTGGTTGCATATTTTTTCAGTCTCTGTCAGTCCTGGAAGCTCCTTACCTCTCCATTTATTCTGAATGACAGATTGGTCAGATAAAGAATTCTTGGCTGCATATTCTTCTCATTTAGTACTCTGAAGATGACTTGCCCACCTGTGCTAGCTTGCCAGGTCTATGTGGACAGGTCTGACGTAATTCTGATATTCCTCCCTCTGTAGATAAGGAATCTCTTCCCCTTAACTGCCCTTAAGATGTTTTTCTTGGTTCTAAGATATGTGAGTTTTACTATCACATGCCATGGAGTTGGTCTGGTGTCCTTGATCTTGGGAGGGGTCCTCTCTGCTTCTAGGACATGAATTCTTGTTTCATTCCCTGGATTAGGGACATTCTCACTATAATTTGCTCAAATATATCTTCTAGTCCTTTCTCTCTCTCCATCACCTCAGTGATCCCAATAATCCTGACATTGGAATGTTTCATGAATTTATTTCTCTAATTCTGTTTTCATGGATTTTAAGCTATTTGTTCCAAGATTCCTCCTTTTCCTTCTTTTCTATCAGTTTGTCTTCAAGATTGCTAATTCATTCTTCTGCTTCATTCACCTTAACTGTTAGAGTATCTAAATTAGATTGTATCTCATTTATAGCATTTTTAAGTTCTGCCAGATCCACTCTCATTTGCCCTTAGCAAATCTATGTTGCCATTAATAGTTTTCTCTAGCCTGACTATTGTCTTCATAACTGCTACCCTGAAGCCATTTCTGACATCTGGCTTACATCTATATTGATTAGATCTGTAGGAGATGCCATTGTTTCTGGGTCTTTTCTTTGTTGGGAGTTTGTCCTCATAGTCACTATGTTGAGTTGTGGTTGAGGGGATGTACGGCTAAAAATATCAACCACAATCTGGGCAAGATGCACCCTGGGAAGTTTCAGAGTAATGGGAAGTCAACACCAAAAAGAAAAAGGAAAAAAAAAAAACAGCCAAAAGGAAACCCAAGAGTAAGGTTTATAAAGCACAAAACCAAAAACAAATAAACAAAAATACTGACAAAACCAAAACAAAACAAACCAAAAAAGGAACCCAAAATAAAAGGGAGTTGTGAGCGGAAGGTGGCTATAACCCCTAGATGTGGGCGAGGTAGGGTATTTCAGTTCTTCCTTGGTGTATTTTGTTCTCTTTGTTAGAGACTTCTACTTCCCAGAGATACAGGGAAATTGAAACTGGTATATATATAAAGGTAGTATTGAATAGGGAAAAAAGGACTATGTTGAAACATATCTCTATATATAAAAATGAAAAAGAAAAAAGTATATTTATGAAAAAATACAAGTTAAAAAGTTACTATGGAATATGTTGCATTAAACATCCAGTTGAAGTGATAAGTAGTAAAAAAAAAAAAACACAAGAAATATGAGAAAGAATTAAAAAAAGAAAAAAGAAAGAGAAAAGTCATATCTAAGAAATACACAGACTATGAGGCAACACCAGGAGTTTAAGACAGTCTTTTCTCCTGGTGTTGGGGTTTTACAGTTTTATGGGCACCCTGTGGTTGTTGTTCTCTTGTTCTTTCAGCTTGTCTTCTGAGGATGGGCCCTGCTGTGTTGTTTTTCAATCAGTCTTGCTTGGACAGAGTCGCCCTGCCTCCTCTCAAGGGGCTGGGCTCCGTGGTAACTGGCTTTTTGGGCTTTTTTTCTCAGGAGGCTTTTGTTCTCTGGTGGCCTTTTGCACCTTTCTGGAGGGTCAGAGCAAAGTAAACTGTCTGTATCTGAAGATCCTCCTTGGAGAGAAGGCGCAGTCTGCTCCTCTCTGAATCTTCCAGAACACACAGACTCCCCCTGTATAAGTGCAGCTGAAAATTGTAGCCTCCCATAGGCAGTGCGCACCCCAGTGCTTCTCTCAATGGTCAACCCAGACCCCCATTTGTCTCTGTACTCCTGGGCCATGAAAACCACAAGTGATCCTGGTCCAGGTGAGCCTGGGCCCCAGTGGCTGCCATTCCCGGGACCATGGGCTCCAGTCCAAGCGGGATCCTCTTGGGTGTGGACACTGGTGGCAGTTGGGGTCTGGTAGTGACAGCCTCCAGCCCCAGAGATCACTGACTCAAGTCCTCACTGGGTCCTCTCAGGCATGGGCAGAGAGTAGCTGTGGCTGTACTGGGACTGTACTGGGCTTAGGTCCACCCCTGCAGCCCCTCAGTCCCAGCATTTGCTCCTTAAGTCCCTTTGTTCTGTTTGAGCATTGTTATCAGTCTCTTCCCATCTTACAGCCACTGGTCTCCAAGCTATTGCTGGTCCCCCAATGCAGGGCATTTTTGGATTGGAGTATTACCTTCCAGTGGGTTGCTTCTGGTGGCTCACTCCCCCTTCTGTTTATCCTCCCATATCTGTGTGTGCAATCGCAACCCCATCCTTTGTACCTCTCCACTGATGATCCTCTGCCCCCCTAGAGATCAAGATGTGTATAATCTTACATCTTGGGCTGATTTCATCGGTGTTCATATTGGCTTGTTAGATTTCTAGCTAAATTCAGGGAACCAGATGAAAAGGAGTCCTCCCACTCCTCCACCATCTTGGGCCCTCTTATCGAGGGCCTTTTAAGTGCCAAGTATGATTTTAGATTTTGAGATTGCAAGAGGGAATAGCAGGCAAAGTACTTGAATTTGTAGAGCTTGTATTTGATTGAGGCAGAAGTGCATGCAGGTAGAGTAGCTGGTAGAAATGAGGTCTACAAAGAAGAGTGAAGCACTGTGAAGGGAGAACTTCAGCTAGTCAGAGATGGCTTCTCAGAAGAGGAACCTTCTAGGGGAGAGCTGAGTGTTGTGAAGGAGTGAGCCATGAGACCACCTAAGGAAGGAACATTGCGCAAAGTGAGCTCTACAGTCTGTGTGTGCGGATGCATATGGTTGCCCAGTAAAAGCAAGTGGTAAAAGTGCATATCCAGATTATATACTTTATATCTATCTGTGACGGTTCATTTAATGTGTCAACCTGACTGCCCATGGGGTGCCCAGATTAAATATTTCTGCATGTTTGTGAGGGTGTTTCCAGATGACAGCATTTAAATGGGTAGATTCAGTAAATGAGTTAGCCTTTGCCAAGTGGTGAGTGGGTACACATCACCCAATCTGTTGAGGGGCTGAATAGAACAAGATGTGGAGGAAGGAGGAGGTGCTCCTTCCACTTTCTGCCTCACTCTTGAGTCGGGATATTTTATCTTCTCCAGGCCTTGGATTGGGGTTTATACCATTGACTCCCTTCATTCTCAGGCTTTCAGACTCAAACTGAAGTACACCACCAGCTGTCCTGGGTCTCCAGCTTGCAGAAGACAGATCTTGGGACTTCTCAGTTTTTATAATTACATGAGCTATTTCCTCATAATTAATCTCGATGATATATATATTATACATATTATATATAATATATATTAAGTGCACATGTATAAATGCATACATATGTATTATAATACATACATACATACCAAATTCACATTTACAAACGCATATATGAATGTTCTGTTTCTCTGGAAAACCCTGACTAATAGTTCATCCATCTCACTATCTCTCTACTTATTGCTTGATTTCTCTCTCTCTCTCTCTCCCTATTATCCATCAGTGTATCCATGTATTTATCTATCATCTACATACCTCTGTATTCTATTATCTATCCCTCTATTTATCTACCATCTATCACTCTACCAAAAGTATATTGCCATACTTGTTTGAGTTTCTGTTTTCTGTTTGTTTGAATGCCTGGTGACCTAGATGACCATTCAGCCACATGATGGTGCATACATATTCCTAGGATTTATTAGATCATACTCCAGAGACTCAGGAATGATCTGAAGAGGAACCAGAACCTGAGAAGCTTCAGCACCCAAGGGAGAGGGGGAAAATTACTCTCTGAGCCTGAGATGGAATGGTTTGAATGACTAAGGTGCTCAAGTTCAATGGGTTGGTGGCGCTCACAGCTCTACTGGAAGCAGAATATGCTTTACATAGTAGCACTGGGCTTGCTAGTCAGACCTACAAGCTCTTCAGTGGGCCCTGCTCTTGTGTGGTTGGCAATTTGTGCTGGGTCTGAGAGATGCATCCAACAGAAAGGTGGGGAGGTGAGGACATATCTGGAGGTGTAGTAAACCAGTTTGACAGGAATAGAGATTTTGAAAAGAAGGGTGAGAGCAAGTATTTGGAATGCAGGTTAAGTTGTGGAGGGCCTGAAATACAGTGCTGTAAGCAAGTTTTTACAGATGAGTAAGCCTTAGTTACCTCATCTCTAAAATGGGGATAATAATACACATCTCATGGGTTGAGAATGAGATGACATAGTGCATGTAAAATGTCTAGCATTACATTGTACACATATTAAGTGCTTCATAAAAAGTAACTGCTGCTTTGATAATTAAAGTGATGTTTAATGATGATTAATGTGGCAACAGTGTGTGGGATTAGTTGGAGGAGGGAAATAGTGGAACAGGGAGCCCAGTTACAATGTTGTTTTAACAATCTAGGCATAAATATGGTACCAATGAGGGTGGGAAAGCAGGGGCCCAGGAGACACCACCTGCAGGGAGAGGTAAGAAGCCTTAGAGACTGCCTGGGAACATGCCCTTAAGGCGATGGGGAGCTTAGAGACCACTGGGGTTTGGCCTGGGTGCCTCCGGTACCATGGGACTGGCTTTGACTCAGGTTGTTAAAGGACAATTCAGCTGGAAGGAACGGAATGTGGAGGGAGCCCGTGGTTAGAACAGGGGTTACACTGGGGAAAGGAGGATGGGGAGGTTCAAGTAAAAGTTGAGGCATAGAAACAGAATAGCCTGGAGGAGAGCTGCCCTATAGAAAGACCTCCTGGTCAGTGGAGGAGTAGTGCCAAGGCCGCCCTGCCTGGTGGGCTGTTAACTGGAGCAGAGAATCTCCAGGATTAAATCAGACTCCTTCCTCCCTGTCCTCTTTTCTTCTTTCCTGCCTTCCCTTCCCTCTTGCCTTCCTCAGTTAAAGAGTGGGCTAGGTTCTGTGCCTGGTACAGGGCATGTAAAGTTAAACAAATAAGATCCCTGTTCTCAAGAAATTTATTATTCAAAGTGAGTTAGAAAAAAGGCTGATACAAATTTGAGGAGTGGGTTCAATAAATGAGGTCTGGTTACGCGGAACTGAGAGAGAAAGAACTAACTGGCAAAGTAGAAGTCTTTTCCTCTCTTCCTGAGGATCTGGGAAATAGTTGATAAGATTTAGGTGCATTTACTTATTTATCATCTCTAGGGGATACAAGTGTCTGTTCATCGATAGGTTATATGAAAGGATTTTCATCCGTGGGTGAGACGAGTGGATTTTGTTCCAGACTTGCTCGTGAAGGTGAGAAATGTGTGGCCTGTGACAGCAGAAGGTAATTGTGATTTTCATTTGAAGAATGTTGAAATGATCCATCTCATGATCACAATACATTGCAGAATTGTGTACCTTGCTTTTCTTCCTGAATTAATAGTCCCAACTCCTTTATTTTTCTCTGATGATGAACCGTTAGGTCTGTCACTCTCCAAGTACCGTCTGTGGTACTGTACGGCAGCAGTACAATAGGTACATAGTACAATAAGTTAGGAATGCTTATTCTCAGGTCCTACCCCAGCTCTACTGAAAGAGAAGTTGTGGAGACAGAGACCAGCCATCTGTCATCCAAGTTTTCCAAGTCATCCGAGTGATTCTGAGATCAGCTGAAGTTTGACTGTTGCTGTAGGTTCCTAGCACAGAGCCTTGCATTTAGCGGGTAATCAATAACAACTGTTGAATCAAGCCAATATCTGATGCTTTTCCCCCACATCTATGCAAGAAGTGGTAACAGACTCCCAGGGTAAAATACTGTCTAAGGTTCTCATGGAAAGTGGAAGAAACTCAGATTTGTCCTTTCTTTGCCTGGCCTGATTTTCCTTTTTTCCTTATCCTCAGCAGCTGTTAAATTAAACTGCTATTCTGTGTGAGATCCAGGCTTGAGTTCGGGGATAGCTGCACCCTCTGCTTGTTAAGCTACAGAATAACACAGGGTGAAAAAAGAAAGAGAATCATGGGGCAGCTGTTCGTTCCTTCTTCAATCTCTAGGTCTTGTGTGGAATCTGAGAGAGGAGCACTCTTGCTTGGTTTAGCCTTTCTTCCTGGTCACATGTCAGTATTTGAACCTGTGGGTTAATGTCTCCTCTTTAGAACCTCTCCTCTTAGTTTCCCATCTGACCTCTGCTCACTATCTTTTACAACCTTCTTCTTCTGTCCGGGACTCTCCCTCTTTTCTCTTTGTTTGGATTATTTCAACCACTTCCATGGTTGTTATTTCTAAAGGAGTTTCTCCCAAATGTATCCTTAGAGCACAGGCCTTCAGCAGAGCACCAGACCTCTCTTTCTAACTGTAATGTCCATGTGGACATCCTGCTGGTGACTTAAACTTCACCTGTTTGAACCCAACCCCTCAATTTCTTCCACCATCGGACTTCCAATGGGTGGGTCCCCAAAGCCACTTCCTCCCAAATTCTCCATTTCTGTTCCGGGTGCCATTATCCTCAGAGTCACACTTGAAATGTTAGCCTCATCTGTAATGTGCGGGATCCAGGTGAAGGCAGAATTAAGGAGTGTGCATGCCGGGATAGTCCCCAAGGATGTTCCCTCTCATTTTTGCCCCATGTTTGCTCACTGCCTGCTTATGTTAGCCTTTCCCCACCTCTCCACTAGGCTACCACAATAGCCTCTTCCCTGTCTTTCCCTCTGCGAGAGAGACCAGGAGACTGCAAGAAATTGCCCCTAGCTTTTTCTTTCTCATCTTCAAATCCCCAAATCATTGTTAAGTATGTGGGGAAAATCATCTTGTTCTGCAGTTGTATAATAAAGCTCTCTGTAGCAGCTTGTTCAGCGTGGGCTTGAGAGCATAAACAAATGGAGGTCATTTTGCCTTCTGGGGGGTTATTTTTAATATCCAAGATTTTTCCGTTCCTACTCATTTCCCCTGCTTCTTGCTTCAGAAGCTCCTCACAGCTAAATCCATTGATAGCTTCCACAAAACATAAATCCCAGAAAAGAATGCATAATTTATTCATAGGATCTTCAATCAAAACATAGGTGATAATGTATTAGACACATTCTAATAACACATTATCACCTGGCTTTGCACACCGCATGGAAACAGCAAATTAGATTTCTGAAAGGAGAGAGAATGCTGATAATGCCAGGATTTGCTGACATTAAGAGTGACCTTTCTGAATGAGCAAGGGAAAGAAAGGACAAGAATCAATATTTTAACAAGTATTTTAGATTCATTGTTCAGTTAATCTTGACAACAAGTCTTATTTAACAGACGAGGAAACTGAGACTCAGAGAGGTTTAATAACTCACTCAAGGTCATATTTCCACAAGGACTAGAGATTCTGCCTTGAGTATTTTGGGCCCCAAAGCCAATTTCCTCTTTATTACACCAGGTTTTTCCAAAAGGATTCCATGGGACATGAGTTCAGTGGAATGATAATGTGTATTCTCTGTAAAAGGTCAATCAAATTAGAGAACAATCTCAGCACTGCTCTTTTGTAGTGAACTCCTCTCTCTTCCTTGACTCCTGGCAACCATTGCTCTCTTCTCTGTTCCTTAAGGTGTGCCTTTTCCAGATGTCATATAAATAGAATCATGTAGTATGTAGCCTTTTGGTTTATCTCTCCTTCTTCCTTAGCTAAATGCATTTGAGATTCACCATGTTGTGTATGAACAGTTTGTTTCTTTTTACTGCTGGATGGGATTCCATCCTAACATTATACTTGGAACACATATATATTGTTTCTTATTTTTTGCTGATTGTAAATAAAGCTGCTATGAACAATTGCATACAGCTTTGGGAGTAAATAGAAGTTTTCACTTATTTTGAGTGGGATTGTTATACAGTGGAGAAAATCTTGGAAGTAAATGCAAAGTTCCTTACATCTTTAGCTCCCAGAGATTCTATATTTTCTTGTTAGCCCACACCTGACCTTAACACTGACAATTCTGAATTCATCTTAAACATATCTGGATGCATCTGCTTCAGGGAAAGTAGGGCTACAGTTCATTCTCTCCTTGCCAAGGCCTTTCAAGTGTCTGTCTTTTCTTAGATTGCTGGCTAGCTGGTTACTCTAAAACCTCAACTCTCTGATAGGCTCATGAAAAGTTGTGAATTTTCATTTTGTTTGGCATTTTTGTTGCAAAATCAAAACTTTGCAGCTTTTCACATCTCAGGCTGAAACTAATCCCAAGCTAGAATTCTATTTTCCCACTTAAAAAACATAATCCCAAATATAAACACTGTTTGGAATAGATCCAAATGATTCTGAAAGTGGGTGCGGTTAACTTCCAATATTGTTGGTGGCTTGGGTTTATGTGCATGTGGAAAATTTCTTCAAATGCAATTTTCTCTTCTGTAAACATGAAGGGTTAATCTGCATGGACTCCAGATTCTCATGTATTTTTAATACCATGTGCATGTACATCCTATAAAGAGAGGCTTTACA
The DNA here is from genome assembly GCF_922984935.1 of Meles meles. Lineage (NCBI taxonomy): Eukaryota > Metazoa > Chordata > Mammalia > Carnivora > Mustelidae > Meles > Meles meles. Next base: position 164,641,312 of record NC_060067.1, on the reverse strand, counting down.
TCTCCTGGCTACAGTTTCCTTACATCTAACAAATATTAGTTTTAAATTAGTCTCTTTTGTGTATGTGTGTGCAAGAGAGAGAAAGAGGGAAGAGCGAGGAGAGAAAGAGAGAGAAGGGAGAGAGAGACAGAGAGAGAAAGAGAAAGAGAGAGAGAATGATGGTGGTATATAGGAGTTAACATTTTCTGTCCTCCCCAAGATCATGAAAAAGAAAATACTTTTGGATGCCCATTCCTTCAGGCGTAACTTTCTCACTCCCTTATCTTTGCTGTCATCATCCACCAACTTCCTGATCACTATAGTATGTTCACTGGGGCCATGGAACCATCCAAGTCATCCAATACCCTAGTCTCTGCTGAGTATGAGTCACCAAAATGGTGCCTCTACAAGTACATGATTTCAAACCTGACCTCAGGTCTCAGACCTCCCCTCAGAATCTTTTTTTTTTTTTTTTTTTTGGTGGCTCTAGCTTGCTCATTCTCCTATTAAACTCAGAGAATATTCCAAAAATATCACCTCCCTCTTTAAAAATTTCAGGCTACTGTCCAAATGCTCATTGAGCTGATGACCTCATTGCCTGTTGAACAAAGGGACACAGCCATCCAGTGGGATTTGTGACTATTTTTTTACGCTCCTCCGTGTATTTTCAGACACATGTCCTAATCTTGTCTTTTTGTTTTAGTTGAAAACCTGTGTCTCCTCCAATCTAAGACTGATCTCTCACAATCCAACGGTTTCCATCTAAAATTTCAAATCAGCTGTCAATTTTGACCACCCTCCACCAACCTGTTGATATTTTTGATTGTGAATTATAGAATCTATGGATTCATATCAATTATTTAATTAATGAGTATTGACATATCCGATAATATATCCTGTTTGAAGCCTACTTTTCTGGTACTAATGTATTGATCCCAGATTTCTTTTATTAGTATTTGCATCCCTTTTCTCTTCTTTTAATCTAGTCACATTTTTATACTTAAAGTGAGAATCTTGGGGCACCTGGGTGGCTCAGTTGGTTGAGCATCTGACTCTTGGTTTCAGCTCAGGTCATGATCTCAGAGTCCTGGAACCAAACCCTTAGTTGGGCTCTGTGCTCAGTGGAGAGTCTGCTTGGGATTCTCTCCCTCTCCCTTTGCCTTTGCCCCTGCTCATGCTCTCTCTCTCTTTAAAATGAGTAAATAAATCTTTTTTAAAAAAGTGAGATTCTTTCAGACAACATAAAGTTGGATTATCCTTTTTTATTTGGTCTGAAATATCACTGTGTTTAAATTGGAGTGTTGAGGACATTTATATTAATGTGATTGTTGATATGTTTGGTTTATATTTAGCATCTTACTCTTTTTTTCTATTTGTTTCATCTATTTCTTGCCCAGGTCCTCCTTCCTTCCCTTCTTTCAGACTAATTCAGTATTTTTAAATTAAATATTTCATTTATTTATTTATTATTTTAGATAAAGAGAGAGAGAAAGAGAGAGAGTGAGCGAGCGAGCGCACATGCATTGTGAGCCAAGGGAGGAGGCAGAGGGAGAGGGAGAAAGAGAATCTTAAGTAGACTCCCTGTTGAGCATGGAGCCTGCTGTGGGGCTTGATCTCATGACCCTAAGATCATGTGAGCTGAAACCAAGAGCTGGACACTCGACTGAGATACCAGATGCCCAGGACTAATTCAGTATTTTGTATGATTTTATTTCCTTTATGATATTGACTTTTTAGTCTTATTTCTTGTTTTATTTTTGAGTGATTTTTTAGGTTTTATGCCATGAATCCTTACTTTATCACAATCTGTTTTTTTTTCACGTGTAACTTAAGACTCTTTCAACATACAATTCCATTTTCTTCATTTTTCCTTTGACTTTTACAAAGTTTAAATCAGGAGTTATTCCTTAGTTCAGGGCCATTTCCACTACACCAATTGGAAAGGTCTTCTTTGATGAATTCCAGGGATACTAAGACATAGGCTCCATCCCTCAGGCACTTACTTGACAATATGGAATATATTTTTTTATTTTTTTAAATTTTTATTTATTTATTTATTTTTTCAGCATAACAGTATTCATTGTTTTTGCACAACACCCAGTGCTCCATGCAATACGTGCCCTCCTTATTACCTACAACCTGGTTCCCCCAACCTCCCACCCCCGCCCCTTCAAAACCCTCAGGTTGTTTTTCAGAGTCCATAGTCTCTTATGTTTCACCTCCCCTTCCAATTTCCCTCAACTTCCTTCTCCTCTCCATCTCCCAATGTCCTGACAATATGGAATATATTTAAATGGAAAGTAATTATAACGGGGCAAAGAAATACATGTGGTAAAAGTCTAATGACCAGAATAGTTACCTAGTACAAAATGAACTAAGGGAAGATCAGCATGGATTGAAGTGGCCAAGAAAAGCCCCATCAAGAGGATGGAACTCAAAACAAGGATTTACCAAAAGAAGAATTTTATTAATTGAACAATAATGAACAAGATGGTGACTCTGTGATTTGGGAAAAGTAGTCAGGTGAAAATAGCTTGACTGGAATGAGGAATTCGAGCTGCAAACCACAGAATATGAATTTGGAGAGGATGGCATTTTGTGAAGTTAAGCACAATATTTCTTGTGGAATGTTTTTTTTATCATTTTACAAATCATATTTCTCTAGCTTTGTCCCTTTATGCCATTCAATCCCACTCCTTTTGGGTAATGGTGGTTTGTTATACAGCTTTCCAAAAGCAGCTTTACTTTCATAAACCTTGTGTCTAATAACTGTTTGTTAATGAGTTACTGAAGTGAGAAAAGTAAGAGGCATAGAATTTAAGTGATGAAGAAGGCAATAATGAGTCTAGCAGAGACCATCACTTTAAGTCTTGAGAAAAATTTGCTTGAATACGGAGGACAGAAAATTCTTAGGTTCATTCTCTCTTACCTCAGTCCCCCTGCTTTACCACATGTTAGTGAGATTTACCTCTCTTTTAAATGTATATCTAATTATTTTCTCATGTCACAACTTATACTGCTTCTCACACCTTAATTAATACTTCAGTGACCAACTAAGTGACATCAGTTCAGAGTTGTTGCCTGAAACCAGATGTGGGGGTGGTCTGCCCTTTCCCTGATGGGGTCACCTGAGTGGCTATGCAGGTATTCCAGTCTTCCTTCACTATTTCATGGCACTTCTCAAGGACAACATGTTACCAAAAGGATCATTCTCATTGATGCATAAGGACTATTTTTCAGTCAGTAGTATATTACTTCTCTATAGTCAATGATATGTAAATATATATATATATATATATATATATATATATATATATATATATATTTTACGACTACTAACATGGCCCGGTGATACCTCCTGCTTCTACCATCCCCTCTGGCAGTACATAGCTGCTGTCACAAAGCACTACCATCACTGATACTGCTGTGGTCACCATTACCACTATCATTGTTGGCTGTTACACTCAGCCCTGGGCTAGGCGTTGTCTCTAGCTCATTTCCCATCATCCAAGATTCCTGCATTGTTGTCCTTATGCTACAAGATTATGCTGGTTATCAAAAAGATTAAGTCCAAAGTTAGTGATCAGTAAAGCCAGGAATTAAACCTAGGCTGTCTGATTCTAAAGCTAAAGTTTTTTCAACCATCACAAACAGTCTATCAAGCACCTTCTGTTTAACAATTCATTTTGCAGAGCCTGCACTGGATACCCACAGCCTGTGCCTAAAAATCTATTGTTGATATGTTTGCAAATGTCTTAACTTTTCTTTTTTTTTTTTTTTTTTACTGTTTTTATCTTTTTCCTTTCTTTCTTTCTTTCTTTTTTTTTTTTTTTTTGTTTTTGTTTTTGTTTTTTGTTTCTTCCCTTACACTCCAAGTTAAATGTCCAATCCATGATTTGGAGCCTCTGTGGCCATTGGTGATCACTCCAGTGAACATTAATTTTATTTAAAAAATGCCTTTTAGGGGTGCTTAGGTGGCTCAGTTGGTTAAGTGTCTGGCTCTTGGTTTTGGCCCAGGTCATGATCTCAGGGTCATGAGATCAAGTCCTGCATTGGGCTTCACACTGGGCATGGAGCTTGATTGAGATTCTCTTTCTGTATCCCCCAACCCAAATATATTTTAGGTGCTGTTTAACACCATATTCAATGTGAGATTATATTCTAATAATAAAATCTGGCATCTAAGTAGTTTAATATTCTTAGAAGTTGATATTTGGCAAATCTAGTTTGAGCCTTTTTTTTTTTTTTTTTTGTGGGAAGGGAGGTGGTGATGGTTCATAGCAGTAAAGGTTGCAAATTTATTTTAAATACAATTACACAGAAACATTCCCTGACCAATAAATTCCCAACAGTATCTGCTCTCAGGTTATGTCATATCTGTATTCCTTATGAAACATAAAAACTGCTGCAGCTGAGGCACCTGGGTGGCTCAGTCAGTTAAGCGTCTACCTTCAGCTCAGGTCATGATCCCACAGTCCTGGGATGGAGCCCTGTGTCAGGCTCCCTGCTCAGTGGAGAGCCTGATTCTCCCTCTGCCTGCTGCTCCACCTGCTTGTGCTCTCTCTCTGTAAAATAAATAAAATCTTAAAAAAAATACTGCTGTGGCTCTCTTTAATTATTGCATGTTTTGCCACCATGACTCCTACTCCATTCAAACAATATTTATTGTCCATGGTTTCTAACCTCTTGGATTTCCATCTTATTTTGCTATACTTGAAATTTTTATTCTGCCTCCATCAAACAAACAGATACTATTAGTTTTTATAGGCAGGGCTGCAAGCTTGACTTTATCCAGGTGGGGAGGGGATGAATCTTGATTAGTTTTAACCAATCATTGATAATTTCATTGTCCTTGACAGCGAACGATTTAAGCATCAACATTGAATAGTTTTGGTTAATGAGACATGAGGGGAGGACTTTGAAGGGTTTTTGGCAAGCTTTTTCTCATTGGTAAATATTCAGACTAAAACTCTTCCTTTTTCTTCCAACCCCCAATATTTTGGTGACTTCTGTGATGCATGGAGGAGCCATCTTGTGATGATGAGGAACAAGTATAAGGCTGAAAGGAAGCAAATCAAGGATGTAATGCTGCAAGCTGGGAAGAACTGGTGCCCCACAGTAACATTTTTGAGCTACTTAGTGATAAATTTCAAAGCTGAACTTTAATACTTAATATGAGATAATAATAATGCCAGGTGTGAAATTTGTTGGTGTTATTAAGCTACCAAACTTTGAGAAGTGGTCAGTTTTTAAAATTTTTTCATTTTCCATAGCAGCACTTGTCAGAGATTGAAAAACCTGTAGATAAGTGAGGAAGAGGTTCCTTAAATGGAAAGAGGTGAAAAAATTATTTCATAGTTATTAGTATCAAATATCAGCAGTCTTTTTGTTGTTGTTCTCACTAGGCTGAGGTTCTAATGCATTCATTACTATTGAGTGTGATTTAATTATTCTGGTCTTTATTATCATGAGTACAGAAATTTCTAGAAGGAAAACGTGGTGATAAAGTTTTCTTCTTCCATGAAGTACTTTAGACTACAAGCACATCAACATAACCACATCAACTCAGCTATATCTGCATTTTCAAAGGAAGTCATTGCAAGAGGCACAGTTAAAACATTGATTATACAAAACTTTGTGACAAAATTCCACATTTAGATTGACATTATTTTGGAGATAATAAGAATGGGATATATGTCACTGACTTACAGAATATTAAGAAATAAATAAACTGACATTAAATGATAATAATAGTCAATAACTGAAATCATTAATAGACAAGTTTTATCCTTTTTTTTAGGGAACATACTAGCCAATCCTCTTGTTTTCTAGTATTGTCTTCAGTATCAAACTTTCCCAAGAACTCTGGGTCTGTGTATTCCTCCTCTTTTTGTTAAATAATCTGACAAAAATATACAAGATCATCTTAATGGAAATCAGAAGATCTAGGTTCTAGATTCATGGTCACCATTGACTAATCGGATAATTGTGACATGTTAGGTAAATTTTCTTTATCCATTTTCCAAATGACACAACCCAAAGTCAAATTGAACTGATTTTGTGAGAAGCACAGAGTCCTCTGGTAGTAATGGATCACTGAGAGTTTACTGTAAACTCAAACTTGTCTTGCCTACCATATTGTGCAAATCTGGTACTATTTTCTCACCATAGATTGTAAAGGCCCCTGGCCTTCATTGCTAATCCTACACAGTCATAGATGATCGAGATATGGTCTGGATCCCTGGAGTTAAGTAAATCTTTTTGTCTCACATGGACACATGACATTGTACTTGTTATCCCTCCACCAGCTGTGTTTATTGGCCTTGTTGTGTATCTACTTGTTATGGGTATTTGTGCCAGAAATTGTTGAGATGGTTGCAAGATACTGAACAAATGCATAAGTACGATTAAGGAACGAATCTGCTATTGATGGTGAGCTATAGAACTGATTACATGCTGCATGCCCTTTCTAGGTTAAATTCTGACTTTGAAGATGGCAACAGATCCAAGCTGTCTGCCCTGCTTTTCCATAGTTGATTTATAACCTATTGTCAAGTGATAATTTGATGAGATTAAATTATGTTTTCTAGAGAAGTAAGCCTCTATTGCCACACTTGAGAAATTTTTATGTCACACTTGTATTCTGGACACCTCACATAAAAATCAAACCTGCATGTGCTAAGCTTTTATTTTTTATTGACAAAGCCTCCATTGGTTTTCTTCAGACAGCTCCCAAATAAAAGCTTTCATGTCAAGTTCAGACCAGCACAATAGGATGTCTATTTTAAAGGATAATCCAAACCTGCTCACTTATCAAGAAAGGGGAGAATTAGAAAACCAAGGGAGAGAGAGAGCAGAATGAAAGGCGGGGAAAGGCAGAACAGATATAACTATTATGAAAATTTGTCCTGTGTGAAGTGAGAGGGAGGAATTGTCTTTTTAAGTATTAGCAGATAATGATGTCCTATACTTTTTAAAATTTCTTATTTATTCTGGTCCTGATGTTTGGTGTACAAGGCCAGATAAGTTCATGTGTTGAATTCAAGTATCTCAAGGTCAAGGAAACACTAAAATGTAGACATTCTTGAGATTCAGAGTGCAGGGTTTTTGTCTTTGTTGTTACTTTTGCACCTGTGGTTGTACTGTGTTTGAGGGTCTATTCCTGGATACTCAGTTGTCACCTAGAAACACTGTAAAGATGATGTGATGTGGTGGGGTAGAGAGAGAGAGAGACTGTTCTTATTATTGCTGTTCAAACCAATTAACATGACAGTTGAGTGAACAGAGTTTTGTAGAGAAGATGTTATTGGAGGTGTCTTCATTGAACCACAGCATGACGGAGCAGGAGTGTGGGCTATCTTTTTCCTTTTATAGACAGAAAAATTGAAGATGAAAAAGATGCAATGATTTGTTTAAGACCATATAAAAATTTATTGTCAGAGTCACTAGGATATTAAGGAGATCAAATACCAATGGGAGTGGATGTGTTGGTTTCAGAACTGAACTCTTGGAGCTAAAACCATGGTTCTGCCACTCTCTAGCTATATGTCCTTACATAAGTTGCCTAAGCTCCCTGGGCCTCATCCTCCATATATATAACATGGAGATATTACCTGCTGCATGGGATTGTTTTAGCTACCATGAAGGTGATTATATATCATAATGTATGTAAAGTTATCCATATATGTGATGTAAATAAATATATGCCTTATCTACCTTGTGAGGTGATTATGTATCATAAGGTATATAAAGTTATCTATATATGTGAAGTAAGTAAGCGTATGCTTAGGCAATACCTAGTAAGTGCTCAGTAAACATTAGCTACTATTAGTTATCATTACAGCAGCTAACATTTCATATTTACTCCAACTTTGTTAACAGTAAAGATGATTTAAGGTTATTAAGATCATGTGATTTCATTTCTGACTGTAAGAAGGTTATGGTCTGATTCAGAAGCCAAGGAATGATGCCTGAATACCCAATTAGTAGTGAAAGTTAACAATATAAACTGTCTATCCATAATAGCCGGCTTGCAAATTTAGGCAAATGGGAGCATTTGGGATGATACAGCTATAGAAGTGAAGGTGGCCTCTTAGGGAGCTTCTTAAAAAATCTGGTCTTTAACAATCAGTCCTAGGAATAGCCAGTAATTGAGTATAAGCATTGGAGTGAAGGTATCACAGAAAACCCCAAACAAACATGAAGTCTCACAGGAAAAAGATTCAGATTCAATTATCTGCTAGCCAAAGATAGTTTATGACAGTGCAAGTCAAGTAACACTGTTTTGGTTCACTTCTTTTCTCTTTTTTCTTCAGCAGAGGGGTTCAGAATTAACAGCTAGTGTGTGAGGGATTAAAATGAGGGAGAAAGAGAAAAGTTACCTGCAGTCTCTTTCCTCTTCCTGTAAAATAACACAATTATGAGCAAAACAACCAAAATCAATAAACTGAAAAAAAAGAAAGAAAAGGAGAAAAATTTGTTAATAATCCAAGCCATAGAACAAATTGAAGACCATCTATTGAAGAGAAACTATTGAAACTCAGTAAGACAGTGATGTCTCTGACATTTTAACTTGGACCCATTTTCTTTCCTTCTCCCTCCCTAGTTCGATTGCCTAGTAGCCAGAAGCTGGCAGTGTTGCAGATAATGGAAAGATCTGACTGTTTTTTGAGATTTGTTAAAAGTACTATTCCCAGAGCACAATCAATATTTTGCCCAAATGTGAAATACTGTGGGAAATCTCTATTTTCAGAGTGTAGTAGCTATTTGATTTGACTAGAACCCAGCTCAGTATGTGTGTGTGTGTGTGTGTGTGTGTGTGTGTGTGTGTAGAAGAAGCATACCCTGACATTACCAACGTAATAATAGCAAACTGCTGGCAAAATGTCAGTTACCTAAGACTGTGATTTCAGTTGGGCAAGCAAGAAAATGGCTGAAGAATTTAAAGGGAAATTCTGGAGAGCTGGAGAGTCAGAGCAAACTCAGAAATATTGCTGGGGATCTAAATGATTGCACATGTGCAAATGCCCAAGAAAGACCTGGGAAAAGAAAAGACAAAAGTTGCTTACCTCTGGGTGAAGCTGAGGCCTTGAACAAGTAGAGAGTAAAAGCTAAGACTGTCTAATAAACTCCCTGAAGTTTTAACGCTTTTTTTCCTACACAGGTCCCCCTTGGCAAAGGATGGAAGTTTTAAAAACAAGGCATGTAATGCAATTTTTAAATCAACTATTTGCTTACTGCTAAATTATACTGAACCAGGTATCACTTTCAGGAAGTAAGGTTTAAAAATAAAAACAATAACATAAAAAAGGCTAGCAGAGAATTCAGAGGCCACACATTTCAGAGGATACAGAACGCTGCTAAACAAATATTCAGTGGCAAGAAAAACAAGAAATAACAAGAATAACAAGAAAATAACAAGAATAACAAGAAAACTTGAGGGTGGGTGGAGAAAACTGATTTCACAGATGTTATATTATTTAGAAAGCTGAATTTGCAATAAGAAACTAAGTCTTTTTCTAGAAACTCCCTGAGGAAACCAGATGTTTGACTTACTAGACAAAGATTTTTTTTTAAAGATTTTATTTATTTATTTGACAGACAGAGATCACAAGTAGGCAGAGAGGCAGGCAGAGACAGGAGGAAGCAGGCTCCCTGCTGAGCAGAGAGCCTGATGTGGGACTCGATCCCAGGACCCTGAGATCATGACCTGAGCCAAAGGCAGAGGCTTTAACCCACTGAGCCACCCAGGCGCCCCTAGACAAAAGTTTTGAATGAGTGATTTTAAATAAACTCAAAGAACTAAAAGAAACTATGTCTAAAGAATTAAAGGAAATGATGGTAATAATGTCTCATTAAATAGTGAAAGTTATTAAAGAGTTAGTATAAAAAAGAACAGAGAGAAATCCTAGAGTTGAAAACTACAAAAACAGAAGAGAAAAATTAACTATGGGAGTATAATAAATGTTACAGGAGTAATATATTTGAGCTGGCAGAAGAGAAGCAATGAACTTCAAGAAAGGTTAATAGAAACTGCCAGAATGGATTTAAGAAAGAAAATATGATCCAACAATATGCTGTATACAAGCACCACACTTTATATTCAAAGACAGAAATTGGCTGTAAGTAAAAGGATAGAAAAAGACATGCCATGTAAATAGCAGTCAAAAAGGAGTTGGAACATTTATACTAATACCATTCAAGGTAAATTTTAAGACAAAAAATGTTATTTGAGACAAAAAGGAACATTTTTATGATGAGTGCAATCCTTGAGGAAGATGTAATGATAATGATTATAAATGTGCACCCTCCCCTCACCAAAAGCCTCTAAATACAGGGAGCAAAAGCTGGCAGAATTAAAGGGAAACATAGAAGAGGGAAGGTCAACATGGAAATCAAAGATCTGAACAATTAGATCTAACAGATGTCTATAGAAAATGTCACCTTACAATGGCAGAATACACTTTCTTTTCAAGTGTGCACAGAACATTCTTTCAGATAGATCCTATTTTAGACCATAAAACAAGCCTCAAAAGATTTGAAATCATAGAAAATATCTTTACCACCTAAATAGAATTAAAGTAGAAATAACAGAAAAGCATTTGGGAAATTTAAAAATAGTGGAAATTCAACAACACTCTTCTAAATAACTAATGGATCAAAGAAGAAATTCCAATGAATATTAGAAAAAACACTTTGAGACAAATGAAAACAAAATACCAAAGCATATGGACAGCAGTTAAACAGTGCATGGAAAAAATTTATAGTTGTTAACAAATATATTTAAAAAAAAGAAAGACCTCAAAACAAAAACTAAACCATTCATCTTAAGTAGAACAACAAAACCACCAACTCAAAGGAAACAGAAAGAAATAATAAATAGTAGAGCAGGAATAGAGAGGTAGAGAATAGAAATAGAGAGATACAGGGGTGCCTGGGTGGCTCAGTTAGTTAAGCAGCTGCCTTCCGTTCAAGGTCATGATCCCAGGGTCCTGAGATTGAGCCCCACATTGGGCTTCCTGCTTGGCGGGGAGCCTGCTTCTCCCTCTCCCTCTACCTGCTGCTTTATCTACTTGTGCTCTCTATCTCTCTATCAAATAAATAAATAAAATCTTAAAAAAAAGAGAGAGAAAGAGAATAAAAAAACAATAAAGTCAAAGAAATCAAAAGTTGGTTCTTCGTAAAAGGCAATAAAATTGACAAACTTCTAAAAAGACTGAACAAAAAAAGAGAGAAAAGATTGAAATTATTAAATCAGGAATGAAAGAGAAGCATTACTACTGACCTTTCAAAAATAAAAAAGACTATAAGAAAATGCTGTAAGTAGCTGTGTGCCAACAAATTGTAGAATTTAGGTAAAAGGGATAATTTTTAAAAGATTTTATTTGACAGAGAGAGATCACAAGTAGGCAGAGAGGCAGGCAGAGAGAGAGAGAGAGAGAGAGAGAGAGAGAGAGGAGGAATCAGGCTCCCCGCTGAGCAGAGAGCCTGATGCAGGACCCAGTCCTAGGACCCTGAGATCATGACCTGAGCCGAAGGCAGAGGCTTAACCCACTGAGCCACACAGGTGTCCATAAAAGAGATAAATTTTTAAAATGACACAAACTGTTGAAAACTGACTCAAGGATAAAAAAAACTCTGAGTAGACCTGTAACAAAAAAAGTTCACTTGGTAATTAAAAGCATTTCCAACAAAGAAAATGCCAGGCACCGAATAACTTAAATTGTGAATTTCTTCAAACATTTAAAGAATAATTAAGCCAATCATTTGCAAAATTTCCAAAAATTGATAAGAATAATAAAAGGAGGTAATACTTTTCAATCATTCTAAAAGACCAGTATTACTGTTTTACCACAGCTAGACAAAAAAATCACATTAAAACTATATATTAATATCCATTATGAATGTCAATGCAAAAATCCTAAATAAAATACTAGCAAACCAAACTCAACAACATATGGAAGGTATATACCAAGACCAAAGAGTATTTATTCTAGAAATGCAAGAGAGTTTCAACATTTGAAAACCAATCAGTGAATAGACTGAATTCATAGAAAAAAGGACAAAGGTCATCTTAATAATAAATGCAGAAAGAGCATTTGATACAATCCAAAACTTTTTCATGATTAAAAACAAACAAACAAACAAACAAACATTAAAGAAACTAGGAATAGGGATGCCTGGGTGGCTAAGTTGGTTAAGTGTCTGCCTTTGGCTCTGGTCATGAACTTGGAGTCCTGGGATGAGGCCCTACATTGGGCTCTATGCTCAGCAGGGAGTGAACTTCTTCTTCTCCCTCTCCCTCTGTCCTCCCCCTTCTCCAAATTAAATAAAATATATTTAAAAAAGCCAGGAATAGAAGAACTTCAACTTGATAGATATTTATAAAGGACCCACAAATAACATACTTATTGGTGAAAAATGCAATACCTTTCTTCGAAGATCAAGAACAAAACACAAAGGAAGCTTAGATGGAGAGGGTTCTAGATGATGGTACAGGACGATCCTGAGCTCATCTCCTCCTACAGACACAACAAATCTCCAACTACATACAGAATTTCCTCTGAGGGGAACCTAGAACATAAGTGTGTGTGTAGCCAAGATATAGAAACAACTAAATATCCATTGATAGATGAATGGATAAAGACGATATAGTATATATACAAAAAGGAATACAAGTAAGCTATAAAAAAGAATGAAATGTCATTTTCAATAACATGGATGGACCTATAGGATATTATGCCAAGTGAAATAAGTCAGATGGAGACAGACAAATACCATGTGATTCCACTTATTGTGGAATCTAAAAAATAAGAACAAAGCAACACAAAAACAGAAACAGACTCATAGATACAGTGAACAAGTTGATGATGCCAGAGGAGAGGAGTATGGAGGGATGGATGAAATAGGTAAATGGACAAAATAAGATTAAGAGGCACAGTCTTCCAGTTACAAAATAAATAAGATATCGAGATCCAACATGCCACATGGGGAAAATAGTTAATTATATTGAAAGAGTTTTGTATTGTGATAGAGGACAACTGGGCTTATTGTGTTCACCATTTTGTAATGTACAAAATATTGAATCACTATTTCGCACACCCCAAAGGAATTCAATATTGTATTAACTTATTCCTCAATAATAATAATTTAAAAAAGAGAGAGACACAAAAAAATGCTGCTCTTGCCATTTCTATTAAACCATGTACTGGATGTTTTGAGTGGGCAATAAGGCAAGAAAAAGAAATAAAAAGCATCCAGTTTGGAAAGGAAATACAATGATTTGCATTGGAAAACGATTCTTTATATAGTTTCATATATAGAAATTCATAAGAAATCCACCAAAAGTACTTGAACTAATAAAGTTTTTCAAACAATGTGTTAGGATACATGATCAATGTACACAAATTTGTTTCTACACACTAATGAAGAACAATTTAAAAACAAATTTAAAAATAATACCATTTATAGGACCATCAAAAAGAAAGAGAAAATATCTAGCAATAAATTTAATTTTAAAAAGTTCAAGACTTGTATCCTGAAATCTACAAACATTGCTTGCAATAATTAAGGAAGATCTAAGTTAATGTAGACATCTGTGTTCATGTACTTAAAGATTTAACATAGTTAAGACAACACTCCCTAACTGATCTATAGATTCAACAAAACCTTGTCAAAAATCCCAGGTTTTTTTTTTTTTTTTTTTTTTTTTTTTTGGCAGAAGTCGACAAGCTGATCCTAAAGTTCATATGGAAATGTAAGGGACCCAGAATAGTCAAAGCAATCTTGAAAAAGAACAAATTTGGAGAACTCATGCTTTGCTACTTCAAAACCTACAACAAAAACTTATAGTAATCAAGACAGTATGGTATTTGCATAAAGATAGACCTATTCATCAGTGAAATAGTATTGAGGGTCCATAAATAAGTCCTTACAATTATAGAAAATTTATTTTTGACAAGGACATTAGGAAATTGAGAGACAGAATACTCTTTTTTCCCCACCAGATATTATTTTATTATTAATTTATTATTGTTATTTTTTTATTGTGTTAGGTTACCATACAGTACATCATTAGTTTTTGATGTAGTGTTCCATGATCCATTGTTTACATATAACACCCATTGCTCCATGCAATAGGTGCCCTCCTTAATACCCCAAAATGCAAAAATCCTAAATAAAATACTAGCAAACCAAATGCAATATGAGCCCTCCTTAATATGTGCCCAGGCTCACCAATCCCCCCATCCCCCTCCCTTCTAAAACCCTCATTTTGTTTCCCAGAGTCCATAGTCTCTCATGGTTCATTTCCCAATCCAATTTCCCCCCTTCATTTTTCCCTTCCTTCTCTTAATGTCCTCCATGCTATTCCTTGTGTTCCACAAATAAGTGAAACCATATGATCATTGACTTTCTCTGCTTGTCTTACTTCACTTAGCATAATCTCCTCCAGTCCCATCCATGTTGATGCAAAAGTTGTGTATTCATAATTTCTGATGACTGAGTAATATTCCATTGTATATACGGACCACATCTTCTTTATCCATTCATCTGTTGAAGGGCAACTTGGCTCTTTCCACAGTTTGGCTATTGTGGACATTGCTGCTATGAACATCAGGGTGCATATGGCCCTTCTTTTCTGTATCTTTGGGGTAAATACCCACTAGTGCAATTGCTGGGTCATAGAGTAGCTCTATTTTTAATTTTTTGAGGAACCTCCACACTGTTTTCTAAAATGGCTGCACCAACTTGCACTCCCACCAACAGTGTAAGAGGGTTCCCCTTCCTCCACAACTTCTCCAACTTTTGTTGTTTCAAGCCTTGTCAATTTTTTGCCATTCTAACCAGTGTAAGGTGGAATCTCAATGTGGTTTTGATTTGAATTTCCCTGATGGCTAATGATGATGAACATTTTTTCATGAGTCTGTTAGGCATTTGTATGTATTCTTTAGAGAAGAGTCTGTTCATGTCTTCTGCCTATTTTTTGACTTGGTTATTTGTTTTTGGGTGTTCATTTGAAGAGTTCTTTATAGATATCTGATATCTTGGATATCAGACCTTTGTAATTATTTGCAAATAATTTCTCCCATTGTGTGGGTTGTGAGAAGCAGAATACTCTTCAACAAATGGCGTTTAGACAACTGGATATGCACATACAAAGGAATGACTTTTGTTCCCTTTTTCACATTGTATTCCAGATATTATTAAAAATGCATCATAAATGTAAATTAGGATCTAAGGCCTACTAGAAGAAAAAAAACAGTCACAAATCTTTGTGACTTCCCATTAATAGTTTTGTAGATATGATACTGAAGGCAGATATGAAAAAAATTACAAATTTGACTTCACCAAGATGGAAACTTTTGGGATTCAGATACTATTAAGAAAGTGAAGAGATAATACACAAAATGGGAAAACTATCTATAATCATGTATAATCATTATACATGTATAAATCATGTATACATGTATACATTATAAATCATGTATACATTATAAATCATGTATAAATTAGTATAAATCATATATCTGATAAGGCATTTGTATCCAAATACACAAAGAACCCATAACTCAACAATAAGAACACAAAACACCAAATTAAAAAATGGACAAAAGATTTAAATAAACACTTCTCCAAAGAAGTTTTGTAAATTGTCAAAAAATAGTCACACCTTTAATTGTTAGGAGAATGTAAACCAAATCACAATGAGATATCATTTCATACTTATCATTTCCAAAATAAAATAAGAAAAGTGGAAAATAATGTGTTGATAAGAGTAAAGGACAGAATCTCACACACTAGTCGTGGGAATGTAAAACCATGAAGCCACTTTGGAAAACAACTTCACTCTTCTCCAAAATGCTAAATAGAAGGTTTTTTACATAATCCAGGAATTCCAGGAATGAAAGTATATGCTCATAAAAACTTATATGTGTGGTGCCTGGGTGGCTCAGTGGGTTAAGCCTCTGCCTTCGGCTCAGGTCATGATCTCAGGGTCCTGGGATCAAGTCCCTCATCAGGCACTCTGCTTGGCAGGGAGCCTGCTTCCCCTTACCCCACCTGCCTGTTTATGATCTCTCTCTGTCAAATAAATAAATAAAATCTTAAAAAAACACAAAACTTATATGTGAGGGGTGGCTGGGTGGCTCCATTGGTTAACCAACTGCCTTTGGCTCAGGTCATGATCCCAGGGTCCTGGGATAGAGTCCCACATCAGGCTCCCTGCTCAACGGGAGCCTGCTTCTCCCTCTCCCTCTCCCACTTCCTGCTTATGAACTCTTGCTATCTCTCTCTCTGTCAATTAAATAAATAAAATATTTTAAAAAACCTTTTATGTGGTACATATACACAATGGAGTGTTATGCCTCCATCAGAAAGGATGAATACCCAACTTTTGTAGCAACATGGACAGGACTGGAAGAGATTATGCTGAGCGAAATAAGTCAAGCAGAGAGAGTCAAGTATCATATGGTCTCACTTATTTGTGGAGCATAACAAATAACATGGAGGACATGGGGAGATGGAGAGGAGAGGGAGTTGAGGGAAACTGGAAGGGGAGATGAACCATAAGAGACTATGGACTCTGAAAAACAACCAGAGGGTTTTGAAGGGGCGGGGGAGTGGGAGATTGAGAAACCAGGGGGTGGATAATAGGGAGGGCACATACTGCATGGAGCACTGGGTGTGATGCCAAAACAATGAACACTGTTATGCTGTAAATAAACAAATTAAAAAAAAAACTTTTATGTGAATATTCACAGCGATTTATTCTAGATAACCAAAAAATAGAAACACCTAAATATCCATCCACAGGTGAATGGATAAACAAAATATGCATATTTGCATAATGGAGTTATTTTCAGCAATAAAAAAGAATAAATAGTGATACATGTTACAACATGCTGAACCTTGAAAACATCTTCCTGAGTGAAAGAAGACAATTACAAAAAATCACCTATTGTATGATTTCATTAACATAAAATGTCTAGAATAGGCAAATGCATAGAGACAGAAAGTGGATATAAGGCTGCCTAGGGTTGGAGTAGGGTCAGGCGTAGGAATAGGGTGTGAGTATCAATGTGTATGTGGTTTCTTTTTGTACTGCTGAAAAAGTTCCAGAGTAAGAATGTGCTTATGGTTGCATAACTCTGTCAATATACTAAAAATTACTCAACTGTATACTTTTAGTGGGTAAATTTTACAGGATATCAAATATATTTAAAAAAAAAAAACCCTAAAAAAATGACCTAGAATCTCAATTCCTCTTTTTATGTGTATAGTGAACCTTTGTGAAATTAAATGGTATTCAATATTCCCTATGCAGGATATGGTAGATTCAGACCAGAGACTAAATCTGCCTAACTTTGGAATTTATGCTCTTAACTCTACCTAGATCTTTACTATGTGAAAAGATTTTACCTAATGGAGATAAATAATCATTTCATCCAGTGCTACAAAACACTAGATGGTTTAGAAAGAGCCTTTGATATCTATCACATATTATGCTAATAATTAATGGAAATTGATACAATTATAAATCAAGTCTATTTTAAAAAAAACCCTAGATTTCATTTTCCTTGCCTATATGATTTAGATTCTCTGTTCCACATTCTTTTCCACATTCATAATGAGAGTTTGATTCAAAAAGTTAAAAAAATTAAAAAGACTGTATAATAAAGATTTCTAACTAGATGTTGGCAAGGGTGTCTGCATGCTTGGGTTGTGAAATGTGGGCTTGTATCTGTTTTTAAACTCCTATCACATTCAGGGGTGCCTGGCTGGCTCAGTTGATTGAGTGTCTGCCTTTGGCTCAGGTCATGATCTCTGGGTCCTAGGATCAAGACTCACATAGGGTTTTCTGCTCAACAGGGAGTCTGCTTCTCTCATTCTCTCTCTCTCCCTCTCTCCCTCTGCCCCTCCGCACTGCTCATTCTCTCTCTCTCTCAAATAAACAAAATCTTAAAACAAAACAAACCTGTCACATTCAATAGACTATTATATACATGAATAAGCATCCACAGCCCCTCTTGCTTATACAATCAAGACCACATTTGTTCACCTAGTATTTCAGGCTTTCTATTAGGTCATCAATCATTTAATCTATATCTCCTATCAATGCCCTTCATATAGCACCTGTTATGTGAGTGGTTCTTTGACCACACCTGGAGTTTTAAGTGTTCTGACCACGGGATGACCTTGGACAATGTTACAGTAAAGATGGAGAAAGTGAAGGAGAAAGAGAAGGATCCTCAGTGGCAGGGATACCCTGAGATGCAGACTGCAGGTACTTACTGAAGGCCTACAATGTGCTCACCTTGGTAGTGTAATAGAAAAAGAAACATAAGGAATGCAGGGGAAGGCAGGTAATTCAATGTGGAAAGATACTTTAATTTGGGATGAATGAATGATTTTGGAGGGAGCCATCCCAGTAGAGATGAAAAACACAGACCTATCAGTGTTCATTGTGAGTCCTGGAAAAAAAGAATATATGAATTTATGAAAGGAAATAAATCTCACAACTAAAAGAGTGACAGAATATTCTGGAAAGGGTTTTCTAAGATATGACCACAAAGTTGTGTTTAAGCAAAATAGAAGGAGAAAGTAAAAAAAAAAAAGATTGCAGATTCTGGTTGCAGCCTGTTTGGAGGATATTGTTAACAAGGCCATGGTCAAGGGTTCAGTTGTCATCCAGGCCAGTTAGTCTTATATAATGAATGCTTGTTTTTTTGGACACAGCTGCACCTCTGACCTTGGGCAACCATTTAATAATCACATAATTTCTGGCACAAGGAAACTGAGGCCAGCAAATTCTATGAATGTCTTGATGCAGACCCATCTCAACACCTGAAAAGGAAACTTGGACCTACACACCAGAGAACTAGCACTGGTAAAGTGCATTAACAATCTCACTAGACTTGTATTAGAAAACTTGGATTGCATCCTCTGTCACTTATTTCCCTCATATTACTAGAACATTTCAGAATATGTCAGTGTTGTGACTGTCTTATATAGCTGGAAGTCACATAAAAATCCTCATTAAGACAATCTACCCTGTCTTTTAATAAAAAAATATAGTCACTGCACAATTATGGCATAACAAAGAAGATGTAGTCATCCTGGTTCACTCATTTTATTCATTTAACAACTATTTATTGAGTGTCTATTATCTACCAGACACTGAGTTGTAGGTAAGGGGCACAAAAGTTAAGAAGATAGACAAAGCCCCAGAAAAACTAATAAAAAAGAAGTAGGCAATAAATAAACATGACTTTTAGGGATTGTGCTAAGTTTTCTGAAGGAAATAAAATAGGTAATTAATTTGAGTAACTGAGGTGTCCTCAATAGAGAGAGTGGCCATGAAAGGCCCCTCTCTTAGATTGGTTACTCCAGAAACATATTCTCATGTAAGAATTACAGCACAGTAATTTATTTAAAAGGGAATCCCAGGAATCACAAGAAGAGTGGTGGGTTAAGTGCGACAGGAGGTTGAAGAGCAATCAAGGGTGTTTTATCAACCATGCTGTCACTTGGGCAACTGGTAGGTGAATCCTCCTGGGGAACTCTTGGAAATGGTGTTGAACATGGCCTCTGAGTTATTTCATCTGAGGGAAGTGGGAACTCTGGTAATTATAAAACACGGTCAGTTATTGGTTGAGAGTTCCTAGGGATGGGGGGCATTAAGGAGGGCATTCCTTGGCATTTCTACTGCACATGTAACTAGAGAAGAAAACGTCAGGTAAAGAAATGTAGATATAAGCAGCTGGAAGTCAGGCCAACAAGGTGGGAAGGGCTGGGGCAAGGGTGGGGGGCTATAGGTGGGAATGATGGAGTCTGCCAAAGCTTCTAGAAGACAAAGGATGAGAATGATGCCATCACTGGAAGAGCTAGAAGAGAGGCATTCCTGGGAGAGGAAACCACAAATGGAAAGGTCAAGAGGTAGGAAAGGAGCTATGTGTTTGAGCCTGAAGGATAGGACAGTATAACTATGTATCATTGTGCCCTCATCACTCTTGCTCAGTGCCTTTACACATACACGCCCTCTGCCGATTCACTCTTCCCCCATCTTGCTACTGAGCTCTCTTCCTCTGCATGCTCTGCTCCAGCTTGAATGTTCCTTTCTCAAAGAGAGGTTTGTGATTCTACAGGTTGGTGTAAGCTCCCTCCCAGAATAGACTCCCATAACACTAGTGATTTCTTTGCAATCAGTATTTATTGTCTGTTCTTCCCTCATGAATTTCATTAGGTATAATCTGAAGACATCCTGGATCATTTGGGATTTTTATTTAAAAAAATCTGATTTTGGAATATTAGCTCTAGAAGTACTCTACCAGAATCTCTGGGAATGGAGAAGGTGAAATACCATTTTTAGCTAGCTCTCCAGGTGCTGCTTATGCCTTGCAAGTTGGAAAATCTCTGCCCTAGTCAACAACACCTGGAGTGCTAGGGTCTGTGTAGTTCACAGTCCCCGTGCATCTCCAAAGCCTACTATAGTGCCTGTAGGCTCTAATAAATATTGAAGAAATAAGCTCCTTGATTGTACCACCTAAGTGATAGAGATGAGCCAAACTTTGTTCTAAGTAATAAGGTTTAGGAATAAGCTCAGGATACATGAAAAGAGGGTCAGAATTATTAGTGGTGCTTGATAAAGAAATCAGTGAAGGCTCTTCAGTTCTGAGTGACAGAAGCCAAATAGGCTGAATCTGGAGATTTTGTTGGATCACATAGCTAAAAATTCAGGTGTGTATTTGGATTTAAGCATAAATGGATTCGTAGGCTCAAAGGATGTCACTATTAGAACTCAGTCATCCACTTTTCTCACTCCAGATTAAAGCTCACTTTCCCATTTGGTACAGATTCTACCCTCTTGCTGATGAAATGGTTACTAGAAGCTCTAGGCTTGCACCATTCATCTCAGCAGTCTTAGCAGAAGAAGACCTTAGCAGTCTTAGCAGCAGAAGAAGCACACCTAAGTTTGAACTCAGAAAAAGTCCCAGATTGAGTCTATCTGACCAATGTGATTATTTGACTATTCCTATATTAGTCATGGTGTTGATGAGTGGAATTTATGGGCCAGACCAGAAACATGTACTCACTGCTTCAACGGTGGAGTGTAGAGATGTTGGAGCCAGATCTAACCTGATCTATGTGGATTGAAGGGAAGGGTGGGTTTTCAAAGGAAAATTAGGATGCATCAAATCTCTGTTATTTGAAATTCATCCATCCAACCATCTCTTGTCAATCCCCATGCTGTGTGCCGGATTGTTTAATGCACTAAGCATAGAGCAGGGAACAAGCCAAACCACAGCCCTAAGTTGGTGTTCTTATGAAGCTTATAGTCTGTCCAAAAAGGCAGACAATTCCATTAAAATTGCAGTAAAATCGGGTGAGTGTTGTAATAGAGGATTAACATGGTGTATTTATAGAGAGAGTTTATTTAGGCTACAGAAGCAGGGAAGTTGTCTTGGAAAGATTGCAGTTTAAGCAGTCTTCTGGATATTGATTAGGAGATAACCAGAATTAATCAGAGAGTAGAAGACTTATTAGGCATAGCAATTAATCCAGAGAAAAGAGATCATAACAATTCTGAGGACTTGAAATAAGTGCCATCGAAGGGAGAGAGTGTCTTCTCTATTGCTGTGGTGTGAACTACCACTAGACCCTTCTCTTGTGGTTCCAGCTTCCCCAGACAGCCTTGGCTTATGGGTTCTGACAATACTCTCTCTGCCCTGAATGCCTCCAGCTTTTGAAGTAGTATAACTTCTGACTGTGGTTAAATGTCCAGATTGTGGCATCATCCCTCCTTTGGCTTTTAAGCTTTTTCAACACTGTGTAACCAATTTCCCATATTAAATGCTCTCAGTTTGAAATACCTAGGATGGCTTCTATTTCTCTAATGGACCATGATAGCATTAAAAGCCATGAATAATTACCTTGTTTCAGTGTTGATTTGGGAGCAAAAACCTTTTTAGAGTAGATTTAAGACAATAAGAAGAATTCTTCCTGTGGTTTGGCCTAGTTTGGGTTTTTCAAAGTGTTTCCTCATTGATTGCTAGAGTTTGTTAAATGGTGATACCTGATATTAACCTTTTGTCCATTATACATGATGCAATTATTTTTTCAATGTTTTATTGACTTTTTATTCCTTGTTCATATTTTTTGATCTTCTGAAGTTTCTAGAAGTTTTAAATATGTAAATAAACCATGTTATTTTATGTCATCAATCTAAAAAAACAGTGAGAGTATATATATTCATTTAACAGGTTTTTTTTTCCCTTTTTTTCTTTCTCTATCCCTTAATCTTATTTTTGCTTTCTTTTAATCTTTGACACATCTAGAATATTTTAGGTTAGATGGAATGAGATAGAGAATAACACTCCCCCATCAAAGAGTGAGTTAAAATTAGTTATCCTCGCTCTATTCTTGGTCTACTACTGTACATTTGGATCATATGTCTTTATCTAAGTTCCCTAAGGTTGACATTTATTAAATGTCAGCAGAAGAATATTTTATGGAATGGTTTCTGTATCTTTAGGAAGACTAGCTGAAGATATATATAAACCATATTAGTAGTTATCAAGTATTTTCTTGAATGTAATTAAATGTTTACATATCTAATGATATTTTCTGGAGATTGATTGGAACGGATTCTTTTCTGGAATCTATTTCAGGATACAGAAATCATGTAGTATAGTATATCATTTGACCAGAAAGTGAACATATTTAGCTCTATATTATCTGACATCTAAATATTTAAGTCTCTCCCTTTAGAAGCCTAAGAAAAATATTCCTTCTGTTTCTTTAAGAAAGACTTGGTTCAGGTTAGTCTTAGTTGTTATGATTAATCTGCAAACATCCCTCAAATGAACTAAATTTGGGGGACACAAATATTAGCAATAACTTTTTTTTAAAAGATTTTATTTATTTATTTAACAGACAAAGATCACAAGTAGGCAGGGAGGCAGGAAGAGAGAGGAGGAAAGAGGCTCCTCACGGAGCAGAGAGCCTAATGCCAACCTCAATTCCAGAACCCTGGGATCATGACCTGAGCTGAAGGCAGAGGCTTTATCCCACTGAGCCACCCAAGCACCCAGTAACTAAGTCTTTTAAGATACCACTTTCACCATAGGGTATGCTTTGAAAACTTAGAGAGAGGCAATATTTACAAATATATAAGTGAGTAGAAGTTTGTTTAGCTTGCCTTTTATATGAAGATTTCAATGAGAAAAAGCTCATATGGGAGTAATCCATGAACTCATTATCAGTCAACTCAAATTAACAACTTTAAACATCTAGAATGCATTAATTCTTTCAATTAACAAATCAATCAATAATTTTTATGCTAAAATTATTAGTCAGGTCTAGGAATTCAAGAGTGAATGAGGTATATATGGTCCTTGCCTTCAAGTAATTTCTGGTATGGTGGGACAAACAGAACATTATCAGTGTGATGCGAGTAATTAGTGATTATTACTTACACACACACATGCAAAGCACAGTTTATCTATGCCTTTAAAAAATTATTTATTTGACAGAGAGATAGAGAGAGAGTGCAAGTAGATAGTGGCAGGCAGAGGGAGAGGGAGAAGCAGGCTTTGTGCTGAGCAGGGAGTCCAATGTGGGACTTGATCTCATGACCATTGGAATCATGACTTGAGCCGAAGACTCATGACCGACTTAACCAACTGAGCCACCCAGATGCCCCATATCTAGCTTTGATATATCAGGGAATTTTGTTTCAGGAGAAGCTTGCCTGGAAATCTGAAGGACAGAGTAATGATGAGTGGGATATGCACATTCTAAGAAAAAAAAAAAAACCAACAAAAAACAGCACCTATTAAGGCCCCATAAGAAAGCTCCTGGTGGGGGCACCTGGGTGGCTCAATGGGTTTAAAGCCTCTGCCTTCGGCTTGGGTCATGATCCCAGGGTCCTGGGATCGAGCCCCACATCGGGCTCTCTGCTCAGCAGGGAGCCTGCTTCCATCTCTCTCTCTATCTGCCCCACTCTCTGTCTACTTGTGATCTTTGCCTGTCAAATAAATAAATAAAATCTTAAAAAAAAAAGAAAGCTCCTGGGGTATTAAGAGAAAACTTCAAGTAGTAAGTACATCTTGGAGAGAGAGGATGATGAAGCTGAAGGTAGTGAGTATGGTTTGATGAGATAGGGTGATGAGCATGAAACCCTGTAAATCAAATAAAACATTCGTCCTGGGGGCAGTAAGGAGCCACTGAAGGGTTATAACCACAGGGGAAGGCACAATCAGATTTTCTTTTTATAAATCTCATGTATCCAACTGAAGAACAGATTGGAGAGGGAAGACAAGAAGGGAGGCAAGTCAGGAGGCACTTTTTAGGATTTCCGCATGGCCAAATAAAGGGAAGTGGACACATTCAAAAGAGCATGGTGATACACTAGAGATGGGAAAAACCTTGGCTGACTTTATTTTCAGCATTGAGACAATGAGTGAATAATGGTGCAGTTTACTGATGTGGTGATGCACTCCAGGAAGAAGGTGCTGAGTTTGGGCAGGTTAAACCTGACATGGTGGTGTAAGGTCCTATTTAGCCAGAGTGATTCCATCTTGGATTAAACAGTCATTTTGTTGTTTATGCAGTAAAACTTAAACTGTCCCTGCCCCTCTTTCCCCCAGGGGACTTACTTAAAAACAAGTCCCAGAAACCAGTCCCAGATAACGAAGCCCAAATACAAGGGTGGGTCAGGCCAGGTGGAGACACCCAATCAGTGGGGGGATGGGGGGCATACTGTCTCCCTAGCTACCAAGGAGTATGGGCCCCACCTTTTGGGAGCCAATTCTGACCACGGTGATAGGCTAGTTCAAATGTCTACTATAGGGTAAATTGTAATTCAATTGGTCACTTATGTGTGACCTAGCATGACTGTGTAGCTTTCTCTGTGTGTTACAATCTCATTGGCCACCTTCGTGTGGCCAGGCCCAACCACATGGCCTTTGCCCTTAAAGGCTAGTCTGTGGGGCAGAGAGGGGTCTGCGCTCTCTGTAAGAGTGCTCTCTGTAAGAGTTTGATTCTTGATGCTTGGCGTGGAATAAAGCTTTGCTTGACCTTTGCTTTGTATCAGTCTTGTTCCTTTAATCATGGACCCATTAGTGGGGGACCTTTCAGTGGGACACCAAGTAGAACTGTCTTGTAGAGTAGGGTGCGTGGATCTTGAACTTAAGGACCTAAGTGGAGATTCAGGAATCAGCAGTGTATGAGTGGGGAATGGCATCATGGAAATAATTGAGGTTATGTGTTATTGTGCAACTGATTACATCCACTATGGAGATCAGGAAAGACCCCAAGCAAATGGAACTAAGCCTTGCCAACTGTGTGTTTGGTTCTGAAGCACAGCTGGTTTAGTAGCATTCCCACCTGAACAATTTCACCTGTGAATTTTTAACAGACAAGTGCAAATCTGCAGTCCTTTTGATCTGTGACATATTTGCAAAAATATAAATCTAAATATATTGTTAAGGAAAGAAAAAATTTTAAAAAATCTGTTTTGCCCAGTGACATTCCCCAAAACTAGAAGACTGCCTGGCATATAGTAGGCCCTTAATGAATATTTCATGACTAAATGAATGTTTCCAATTTCTATCCAAAGAAATATAGTATTGTATTAGTACAGAATGACCTTCAGGCTTTTAATGTTATTAAAATTCAGTAAATGACTTACTGAGTATTTCTTATAATTAAAAATGTCTAAAATTTATATCTAAAAAGTGAATTTTATAAGTCAATTGGAGAAAGACAACTATCATATGATCTCCCTGATATGAGGAAGTGGAGATGCAACGTGGGGGGTTTAGGGGGTTGGAAAAGAATAAATGAAACAAGATGGGCTTGGGCTCCAGAGGGAGACAAATCATGAGAGATGGTTTAATGTCACAAAACAAACTGAGGGTGGCAGGGGGAGGGGGTAGGGAGAGGGTGGTGGGGTTATGGACATTGGGGAGGATATGTGCTATGGCGAGTGCTGTGAAGTGTGTAAACCTGGTGATTCACAGACCTGTACACCTGGGGCTAATAACACATTATATGTTTTAAAAAAAATTAAGAAATTTTTTAAAAAGTGAATTTTGATAAAAGTTTCAAAGCCTAAGGCGCAGAACCCTAAGTTGCAGAGCTGATTCTTATATCAAATCTTGTTCGCACTGGTCCTCAGCATCCCTTCCGTGATGATAGATCTGGTGAAGGGAAAAACTGTTATTTTCCCACAAACTCATCCTGAGTTTCTGCTCTGTTTTCCCACCTAGCCAGTCCACCCGATTCCATCCTTTGTACTCTCAGCTTCCACCTCTCTTTCTTCATGGTCAAGGAAAATAGTTCTTTACCATATGAACTTTAGATTAGGACTTTTATACGAGTTAGTCCAACTAAAATGTTTCCCAAACCTGTTATAACCTCCTGCCCTGTGTTTGAAAAGAGTGAAACAACAGGACTTTACTTTTTGACCTTTGAGCATTCATGAGGGAGACGGAGGAGAGAGGCAGCGAGGAAGCCTAGGAGAGCCATGCCGGTAAACTGCGGTCATAGTTTGAGCGTCTAAAAGGGCAAGCCTGTTGCTAAGGAAACTGCTGCTCTGGGAGGGCTAAACACACAGGGAAATCGCAGGGAAAGAAAGGCACAAACAAGTCAGTTGCTCAGGGGGAGAGGTGGTGTGGAGCCTCCACAGAACTTGTAAATCCTTATGGTGGTGGGTACATCAAAGGCTGGTTTGGGGGTGGAGGTGAGGTTCAAGCATCCATAGCCTTCCTAGAAAATTACTACCTGGAGTTTAAAGGGATCCGAGACTTTCCCGTGAGTTTAATTTTGCTCAGCACACAAGCAGGAAGACAAAGTGGCTGTTAATTTTCCATTAATCTTCAGGAAGTTTATGGCAGTTTTTGCAAGTTTAATCACCTTCATTTTTAAGATGCAGTATCATCAGTACCGTTTCACAGTGCTCAAAAGCATCTTGATTTCTTTTGCAGCCGGTGCTCCCTGTTAATGGGATAAAATAACTTTGGATGTAGTTAGTCATTTTGCAAATTGTGTGATATGCTTTTTTAAAGATCGCATAAATCTCCACCTTCTGTAGAATAGTTATGTTTTTACTTAAAGAATGATATTTGACACTTATTTTCTGTTACTCAAGTCTAACACAATGAGTCTTGAACCACTGAAGTGAATAAATCTGTTCAATTATGAAATACTGGAAAGATTATTTTTAACTTTCTAGTACAAAAGTAAGGAATATACTCCAAAGGCATTTCCTATTGTTACAAAATAAGTCTCCTTTTTAACCAATGAAAAGCTGAATTTTTTTAATATACAATGAGTTGGCACAACATCTAACATGGACAATCTTTAGTCTTTCCATTGCCCATGCTTGTAAAAAGATTTGCTTGCATCAATAAACATTTCCTTCCCTTCTATCTTTTCCTCTCCCAGAGTAAAATAAGTCATCAGTTCA
Source organism: Meles meles (assembly GCF_922984935.1). NCBI lineage: Eukaryota > Metazoa > Chordata > Mammalia > Carnivora > Mustelidae > Meles > Meles meles. Next base: position 164,613,864 of record NC_060067.1, on the reverse strand, counting down.
GAGATAGGCTATCTAGATTACTACATTATTGAAGCTAGATTGTTGCTTGGAGATCATGTAATCCAAGATTTTCCTTTAATGTGCAACTATATCTAAAAGCAACTTTTGTTTCTTGTTGCTGGGGCCATTTCCAAACACATTTATGAATAGGTATCCAGAAAATTCCAACTTTAAGTTCATATGAGTACATCTAAAATTTGGGCATAGAGAATATCTACCTTTTTGTTAATATCAGTGGGAGCTGCAAAGATTTTCATTTCAAGGCATGTTTTACCAAAATAAACATGTGCCACAGAGTCATAAGAATTTTTAATAAGGAGATGTTTTTTTAAATAATAAAAAATTAAGTTGAACTGTACAAAATTAAATGAGAACATAGCAAAAGTGTCAAGAAGCATTCCCCCAACATGTGTTTACCATCATAGGTATAGATGATGCATGGGCAGTGTGTGTGTGTGTGTGTGTGTGTGTGTGTGTGTGTGTGTAGAATGAATGAGAAATCAAAGCTATAAATTTAGTTTTGTTGGAACCCAGAATCCAGCAAGGTTACTTGGAAGGAGACCAGCTCATCAACAAGTGTTTGAATTTCATAGGTATTTACTTTAAGAGATATTCAAGTAAACCTCAAGTGTCTACTCTGAAGAACTCAACATATCAGGTGATAAATCCTTGTCCTAATCTGCCTTGACCAGACTTCATTGTCCATAAGGTCAGTATTTGACTTCATGACATAGATGAAATACATTTTATAGCAAAATGATGTCTGTTTTCTTTTAAATTGATGCCCACTTTCTAAGTCAATATTTTCTTGATGATATTTTGAAAGAAGCTCTTGAATTCTTAGTGATATTACTAAGCAGTCCTAAGAAAATCAAAACAGACAAAATCCTAAATAGTTCTAACCAGTTTAAGTTAATTGTGAAAATGGTAAGGGCAGGAATGACTTAAAAGAAAAAGGCAGAATGAAGAGTGATTTTTAAAAAGGTGGAGTTAGAAAGATACCTGCTATCGTGAGTGCTGTGAAGTGTGTAAACCTGGCGATTCACAGACCTGTACCCCTGGAGATAAAAATACATTATATGTTTATTAAAAAAAAAAAAAAAGAAAGTTACCTGCGAACTTGTAGATTAATTAAGAGAGTGAAAGGCGATTGAAGTGGTTCATTTATTTTTTAGAAGAATTTGTTTATTTATTTACTTTTGAGAGAGAGAGAGAGAAGGGAGGGACAGAGGGAGTAAAAATCTCAAGCAGGCTCCAAGCCCAACATAGAGCCAAAGAAGCTCCATTTCGTAACCCTGAGATCATGATCTGAGGTGAAATCAAGAATCTCATGCTTAACCGACTGATCCACCAGACACCCTTTATTTATTTATTTTTTCATTCCTTTATTCGTTATCAAACAATTACTAAGATCTAAGTGAATTCCAGGCACTTAGGAATTATATGGAAACACGATATTAGTAAAATATAGTTCCTTTCTTGAAATAGGTCACACTTTATGGAAATATAGACAGAATTTATGATGGTAATAACATAACTTTCTATGGAACTTATTTTCCACTTTATGACATTTAATTACAGAGTAGTATTAGAGATCATCTGTCATAATTCATTTAAGGAAAGATTAAGGTAGTATTTGTTGATTAAAATGAAAATCTGTTCTCCAGTTCTCTTTTGGTCAACTATGGATTTAAAACATATGCAACAACAAAAATGTACATTAACAAGGTTTTAGAATATACAAAATACCACTACGTGCATTATCCTGCCTGATTTGCACAATGTCAGGGTAGAATTTACTATGCCATTGCATGGACACAGAAATTGAGACAAAGAAATGAGTGGTTTTCTTAAAGTCACTTGGCCAGTAAGAACTAGTTGTAGAGTATCTTTGGACCATGAATGCTCTTCTTTCTGTAATATCCACTGCCTCCTGAAACTATCTGTACAGTTTATTTTTCTTTCTTTTTCTTTTCTTTTTTTAAAATCATTTTAATATATTTAATTTGATAGAAGTTACTCTATTAATTCAGGAACTTTTCACTGGTTACTTGCACCTAAGTGTAGCTTAACTGATATATTTTCTCAAGATTGGCCATGAGTTATCCTATTCTTGAATACATTCTTATGGTATTCTCTCTTTTTAAAAATTTTTAAAATTAACATATATTGTATTATTAGCCCCAGGGGTACAGGTCTGTGAGGTCAGTGAATCGTCAAGCTTACACACTTCACAACACTCACCATAGCATATACCCTCCCCAAAGTCCATAACCCAACCACCCTCTACTTACCCCCCTCTCCCCAGCAACCCTCAGTTTGTTTTGTGAGATTAAGAGTCTCTTATGGTTTGTCTCCTTCCCGTTCCCATCTTGTTTTATTTTTTCCTTTCTAGCCCCCAACCCCCCTACTTTACTTCTCAAATTCCTCATATCAGGGAGATCATATGATAATTGTCTTTCTCTAATTGACTTATTTTTCTAAGCATAATACCCTCTAGTTCCATCCACATCATTGCAAATGGCAAGATTTCATTTCTTTTGTTGGCTGCATAGTATCCATTGTATATATTTACCACATCTTCTTTATCCATTCAACTGTTGATGGACATCTGTGTTTTTTTCCATAGTTTGACTATTGTGGACATTGCTGCTATAAACATTCAGGTTATGTGCCCTTTTGATCACTATATTTGTATCTTTAGGGTAAATACCCAGTAGTGAAATTTCTGTGTCATAGGGTAGCTCTATTTTCAACTTTTTGAGGAACCTCCATGCTGTTTTCCAGAGTGGCTACACCAGTTTGCATTCCCACCAACAGTGTAAGACAGTTCCCCTTTCTCCACATCCTCACCAGCATCTGCTGATTCCTGACTTGTTAATTTTAGCCATTCTGACTGGTGTGAGGTGATATCTCATTGTGGTTTTGATTTGTATTTCCCTGATGCTGAGTGATGTGAAGCACTTTTTCAAGTGTCTATTGGCCATTTAGATGTCTTCTTTGCAGAAATGTCTGTTCATGTCTTCTGCCCATTTTTTGATTGGATTATTCATTCTTTGGGTGTTGAGTTTGATAAGTTCTTTATAAATTTTGGATACTAGCCCTTTATCTGATATGTTATTTGCAAATAAATATCTTCTCCCATTCTGTCAGTTGTCTTTTGGTTTTGTTGACTGTTTCCTTTGCTGTGCAAAAGCTTTTGATCTTGATGAAGTCCCAATAGTTCAATTTTGCCCTTGCTTCCCTTGCCTTTGGCAATATTTCTAGGAAGAAGTTGCTGTAACTGAGGTCGAAGAGGTTGCTGCCTGTGTTCTCCTCAAGGATTTTGATGCATTCCTTTCTCACATTGAGTTCTTTCATCCATTTGAGTTTGTTTTTGCATGTGGTGTAAGAAAGTAATCCAGTCTCATTTTTCTGCATGTGGCTGTCCAATTTTCCCAACACCATTTGTTGGAAAGACTGTCTTTTTTCCATTAGATATTCTTTCTTGCTTTGTCAAAGATTAGTTGACCACAGAGTTGAGGGTCTGTTTCTGTTCCATTGATCTTTATGTCTGTTTTTGTGCCAGTACCATACTGTCTTGATGATGACAGCTTTGTAATAGAGCCTGAAGTCTGGAATGGTGATGCCACCAACTTTCACTTTCTTTTCCAACATTCCTCTGGCTATTCGAGGTCTTTTCTGGTTCCATATAAATTTTAGGATTATTTGTTCCATTTCTTTAAAAAAATTGATGGTATTTTGATAGGGATTGCATTAAATGTGTAGATTGCTTTAGGCAGCATAGACATTTTAACAACATTTGTTCTTCCAATCCAGGAGCATGGAATATTTTTCCATTTCTTTGTGTCTTCCTCAATTTCTTTCATGATTATTTTATAGTTTCTGAGTATAGATTCTTTGCCCATTAGTTATGTTTATTCCTAGTTATCTTATGTTTTTGGGTGCAATTGTAAATGGGATTGACTCCTAAATTTCTCTTTTCTGTCTTGTTGTTGGTATAAAGAAATGCAACTGATTTCTGTGCATTGATTTTATATCCTGACACTTTACTGAATTCCTGATAAGTTCTAGCAGTTTTGGAGTGGAATCTTTTGAGTTTTCCACATAAGTATCATATCATCCACAATGAGTGATAGTTTGACTTCTTCTTTGCTGATCTGGATGCCTTGAATTTCTTTTTGTTGTCTGATTGCTGAGGCTAGGAATTCTAGTACTCTGTTGAATATCAGTGGTGATAATGGACATCCCTGCAGTGTTCCTCACCTTACCGGAAAATCTCTCTGGTTTTCTCCATTGAGAATGATATTTACTGTGGGTTTTCATAGATGGCTTTGATGATATTGAGGTATGGACCCTCTATCCCTACACTTTGAAGAGTTTTGATCAGGAAGGCATGCTGTACTTTGTCAAATGCCTTTTTAGCATCTATTGAGAGGATCATATAGTTCTTGTTCTTTCTCTTATTACTGTATTGTATAACATTGATTGATTTGAGGATATTGAACCAACTTTGCAGCCCTGGAATAAATCCCACTTGGTCATGGTGAATGATCCTTTTAATGTACTGTTGGGTCCTATTGGCTAGTATTTTGGTGAGAATTTTCACAGCTGTGTTCATCAAGGATATTGGTCTGTAATTCCCTTTTTGATGGGGTCTTTGTCTGGTTTTGGGATCAAGGAAATGCTGGCCTCATAAAATGAGTTTAGAAGTTTTCCTTCCATTTCTATTTTTTGGAACAGTTTCAGGAGAATAGGAATTAATTTTTCTTTAAATGTTTGGTAGAATTCCCCTGGGAAGCCATCTGGCCCTGGGCTCTGTTTGTTGGGAGATTTTTGATGACTGCTTCAATCTCCTTACTGGTTATGGGTCTGTTCAGATTTTCTATTTCTTCCTGGTTCAGTTTTGGTAGTTTATAGTCTCTAGGAATGCATCCATCTCTTGCAGATTGTCAAATTTGCTGGTGTATAGTTGCTCATAATATGTTCTTCTGTTTGTATTTCTTTGGTGTTGGTTGTGATCTCTCCTCTTTCATTTATGATATTATTTATTTGGGTCCTTTCTCTTTTCTTTTTGATAAGTCTGGCCAGGGACTCATCAATCTTATTAATTCTTCCAAAGAAATAGCTCCTAATTTCATTGATTTCTTCTACTTTCTTTTGGTTTGTATTTCATTGATTTCTGCTCTGATCTTTATGATTTCTCTTCTCCTGCTGGGTTTAGGCTTTCTTTGCTGTTCTTTCTCCAGCTCCTTTAGGTGTAGGGAAGGTTGTGTATTTGAGACCTTTCTTGTTTCTTGATAAAGGCTTGTACCACATATATTTTCCTCTCAGAACTGCCTTTGTTGTTCCCCAATAATTTTGAACATTCGTGTTTTCATTATCATTTGTTTCCATGATTTTTTTCAATTCTTCTTTAATTTCCTGGTTGACCCATTCATTCTTTAGCCTCTGTGTATTTGAATTCTGTCCAACTTTCCTCTTGTGATTGAGTTCTAGCTTCAGAGCATTGTGGCCTGAAAATATGCAGGGAATGATCCCAATATTTTGGTACTGGTTGAGACCTGATTTGTGACCCAGGATATGATCTATTCTGGAGAATCTTCTATGTGCAGTAGAGAAGAATGTGTATTCGGTTGCTTTGGAATGGAGTGTTCTGAATATATCTGTGACGTCCATCTCATCCAGTGTGTCATTTAAGGCCTTTATTTCCTTGCTGATCTTTTGCTGTGATTATCTGTCCAGTTCAGTGAGGGGGGGGTGTTAAAATCCCCTACTATTGTATTATTATTGATGTGTTTCTTTGATTTTGTTATTAATTGGTTTACATAGTTGGCTGCTCCCATGTTAGGGGCATAGATATTTAAAATTGTTAGATCTTCTTGTTGGACAGACCCTTTGAGTGTGATATAGTGTCCTTCCTCATCTCTTCTGATAGTCTTTGGCTTAAAATCTAATTGATCTGAGATAAGGATTGCCACCCCAGCTTTCTTCTGATGCCCATTAGCATGGTAAATTGTTTTCCACCCCCTCACTTTAAATCTGGAGGTGTCTTCGCGTCTAAAATGAGTTTCTTGTAGACAACATATTGATGGGTTTTGTTTTTTTATCCATTCTGATACCCTGTGTCTTTTGATTGGGGCATTTAGGCCATTTACACTCAGGGTAACTATCGAGAGATGTGAATTTAGTGCCATTGTATTGCCTGTAAGGTGACTGTTACTGTATATTGTCTCTGTTCCTTTCTGATCTACTACTTTTAGGCTCTCTCTTTGCTTAGAGGACCCCTTTCAATATTTCCTGTAGGGCTGGTTTGGTGTTTGCAAATTATTTCAGTTTTTGTTTGTCCTGGAAGCTTTTTATCTCTCCTTCTATTTTCAATGATAGCCTAGCTGGATACAGTTTTCTTGGCTGCATGTTTTTCTCGTTTAGTACTCTGAATATATCATGCCAGCTCTTTCTGGCCTGCCAGGTCTCTGTGGATAAGTCCACTGCCAATCTAATATTTTTACCATTGTATGTTACAGACTTCTTTTCCTGGGCTGCTTTCAGGATTTTCTCTTTGTCACTAAGAATTGTAAGTTTTACTATTAAATTTTGGGGTTTGGATGTATTTTTATTGATTTTGAGGGAGGTTCTCTATGCCTCCTGGATTTTGATGCTTGTTCCCTTTGTTGTATTAGGGAAATTCTCTACAATAATGTACTCCAGTATACCTTCTGCTCCCCTCTCTCTTTCTTCTCCTTCAGGAATCCCAATTATTCTAATATTGTTTCATCTTATGGTATCACTTACCTCTCAAATTCTCCCCTCATGGTCCAGTAGTTGCTTGTCTCTCTTTTGCTCAGCTTCTTTAATCTCCATCATTTGGTCTTCTATATCTATATCAGTAATTCTCTCTTCTGCCCCATTTATCCTAGTAGTAAGATCCTCCATTTTTTATTGCACCTCATTAATAGCTTTTTTGATTTCAGCTTGGTTAGATTTTAGTTCTTTTATTTCTCCAGAAAGGGCTTTTATTTCTCCAAAAAGAGTTTCTCTAATATCTTCCATGCCTTTTCCAATCCCAGCTAGCACCTTGAGAATCATGTCATTCTGAACTCTAGATCTGTCATATTACCAATGTCCATATTGATTAGGCCCCTAGCCTTCGGTACTGCGTCTTGTTCTTTTTTTTTTTTTTGCGAGTTTTTCCATCTTGTCATATTATCCAGATAAGAATATATAAATGAGATAATAAAACACTAAAAGGGTGGTAAAGACCCCATAAAAATGTACACTAACCAGGTCAGAGGAGACCACAAATCAGGGGGAGAAGTTAAAAGAAGTTTAAAAAAATTTAAAAAAATTAAAAATATATATATATTAGATTGGTGAATAGAACAGAGCCACCCACCTAATTTTGGGTGTATTTTGGTCTCTTAAAGAAACTACCTCCCAAAACATTAAAGAAAACATTAAAGAAAGAAATATATACGTGTAAACATGATGAAGGGATAGAATATGACTGTAAAGATGAAAATTTTAAAAAAATTCTAAAAAAGGAATTGATAAATTGGAAAAAGAAAGTAGAGAGCATTTGCTCAGGCTGGGGACTAGAACAAGGCCTTGTGTAGATTTAGGGTATAATTTGATCTTAGAAGAAATTGTATCCCAAAATATTTTTAGAAGAATAAACCCTATATGTGTCCAAAAAATAAAGTTAGATATAATTAAGGATAAAATATTACTATAATAATGAAGGTTTAGAAAGATTTTTTTAAAGAAAGGTATTGTTAAGATAAACTAGTTAAAAATATTAAAAGAGGAAAGAGGAAAACTTATACAAATTAGAATAAGAAAAAAAAAACTAAAAAAATTTTAATTAATTTTGCAAGACTAAAGAATCATGGGGAGAAACTCATAATTCCATGCTTTACTTTCCCCTCCTCTGGAATTCCACTGTTCTTGTTCAGTGAGCTTGGTCTTGGCTGGATGTTGTTGCTGATCTTCTGGGGGAGGGGTCTGTTGTGATTCTCAAATATCTTTGCCTGAGGCGGAATTGCACTGCTCTTGCCAGGGGCTGGGCTGACTAATCTGCTCGGGTTTGCTCTCAGGAGCTTTTGTAGATCTCTGCAGGATGGGAATGAAAATGGCTGCCTCCCAATCTTCAGCCTAGAGCAGCCAAGAGCTTGGGGCCCCACTCCTCAGTACACCCTCAGAGAAAAGCTCTCAATCACTCCCATCTCCCTGGTCTCTTGCCATGCTCCGAGCTCACCCGGCCTGTGACCGAGTGTTTCTGTCTCTGGCCCATTTGGAGTCTCCAAACCCAGCAGATTTCTGCCACTCTGCTTTTCTGGTGGATGAAGGTGTGTCTCCCCAGATCTGCCAAAAGAGCCAGTGGCCCAACTGTGCCACGGATCACAGTTCAAGGTAACCCTGAGCTGAGTGTTCACTCCTCAGCTCTGTCTCTGTAGCTGGCTTCCCTGCTCTGATACCTGCAAGGTCTGCTACACTCAGACACCCCTGATCCTTCTGTGACCCCGTGGTTCCTGAGACCACACTGTCCCCGTGAGGGCTCCACCCCTGCTTAGCCTCTGGAGTCATGTACCTCAGTGAGCAGACTTCTAAAAGTTTGGATTTTGTGCTCCATTACTCCACCGCTTGCCCCTCCCCCCATCGTCTATCTTCCCATCATTTCGGATTCACATCTCCGCATGTCCTACCTTTCAGAAAGTGGTGGTAAATTTTATGTTTCTAGAATTGCTTCTCTTCCTCTCTTTGATCTCCTGTTGGGTTTGTAGGTGTTTGGAGTGGTTTGATAACTAGCTGAACTCCTGTGACCTGATGTCATCTCAGTCTGCTACTCCTCCGCAGTTTATTTTTCTAAAGAATAATCTAAAAAGCATTACACTGTGTACATTTTAGAGTGAATATAAGAAGTATTATTTTATTATTGACTTTTATGTTAGAGTCTAACATGCATACCATACAGTATATAAAGTACACAAACTTGTAAGTGTACAGATAACTGATGTTTTAGGTATATCTGGTAACTATCCTCCAAATTAAAGTACAGAATACTTCCACAGCGCAGAAAGTTCCATCATATACCAAGTGAGGTGATAATTCCTATTATCTTCCTATACCAATCCTTATGAAGTATTTCTAAATGATAATCCTTAGCTTCCATTGAAATTTTGGCAATCCGTACTTGTTGAATTCATGGGACTAGTGTCTTTCATATTTGTTGATTGGTTGGCTTTTTAATAAGCTTTGTTGATGTGTAATTACATACTAAGAATGGATATATTTTGTAAAATTTGATACCTGTAACCACGACCACCATCAGCATACAGAACATTTCCCACATGCCAAAAGGAGTCCTTGTGCCTATTCCCAGAAAGTTCTTTGACATCTCTGGCTCCAGGTAACCAATGATCCAGTTTCTACCAATATTGATCTGATTTATTATTCTAAAAGATTAATATAAATGAAATAATACAGTATTACTCTTTTGCTTCTGGTTTGGTTACATTTCACTGCTTAATAGGACTCCATTGTATAGATAAATTAACATTTGTCCATTCATCTCTTCCAGTTTTGGGCCATTTTAAATAAAGCTATGATGAATAGCCATGTATAAGTCTTTGTGTGGATATGTGTTTTCATTATTCTTGGGTGATTATCTAGAAGTAGACATGTTGGGTCATATGGAAAGTGTATCATGAACTTTATAAGAGATTGCCAACCACTGTGTTTCCAGAAGTGGTTATACTTTTTATTATCCTATCAGCAATGAATGAGAATTTTAGTAACTTCTATCACATTATGGTTTCAACTTAATCTTCTCTGATATCTAATAATTTTTGTGTGATTATTAGCAATTTATACACCTTCTTTTGTAAACTATCTGTTCAAATCTTTGCCCATTGAAAATATTGGGGCTTTACATTCTTTTTATTGAGGTGTAAGACCTTTTTCTATTTCTGGACAAAGTTTTTTCTTTTTTCTTTTTTTGTCAGGTCATGCATTACCAAATTTTTGCACCAATCTCTGGCTTGTTTCATTTTCTTAACAATATGTTTGAAAATGCAGATATTTCAAATTTTGATAAATTCATTTAATCACTTTCTTCATTTGAAATATGGCCCTTTCATAACCTATATAAAATCTTTGCCTAGTTCTACTGTTGCAAAGATTTTCATCTATATTTTCTCCTAGAAGTTCTACAATTTTATTATTTACATATGACACTGTGATCCATTTCAAGCTAATTTCTAGATATGGAGTAAAGGAAGGGTCAACCTTTTTCATCCATTTTGTTTTCATTTACATATTCATTTGTTATAGTATACATTTGTTAAAAATATTTTTCTTTCCATGTTGAATTGGCTTTTTTGCCATAAATAACGTGGTTAAATATACACGGATTTGTATCTGTACCACCTAACCTATTTCTTTGATTTAAGTATCTATCCTTTTCTATGATCACATTGTCTTCATCACCTAACTTTATAGTAAATCTTAAAATCAGGTAGGATAAGTCTTCCCTCTTTGTTCTTTTTCAAAATTTATTTATACATTCTAAGTTCTTTACATTTCCGAGTAAATCTTAGAATCTATTCATCACCACAAAAAATTTGCAGAAATTTTTATTGAGATTATTAATTTGGATACATCTGTTTGTTAAAGATACTGTGTTTTATGAACCATAGGCATAGTGTATCTCCTTTCATTTATGTCTTTAATTTCTCTTATAAACATTTTATAATTTTTAGTATATAGGTTTTGTGCTTATTTTGTTAAATTTATAACTGTTTCATACTTTTTATGCAGTTGTAAATGATACTGTTTAAACTTTCAATTTTCAGTTGTTCACTGTGGGCTTAGAAATACAACTGAACTTTCATTGATCTTACATCCTGAGATCTTCCTAACTTCATTTATTAATTCTAGTAAAATTTTTAGAATAAATTCTTTGGGATTTCCTATGCATGCAATTATGTCTTCCACAAATAAAGGCACCTTGCTTCTTTCTTTTACCTCTGTATGCTCTCACATAGTTTTTCTTGCCTTATTGCAAGGTTCAGACTCTTAGTTAGTAATAATAGCAAGAGTGACCATTCCTCATTTTTACTGATTTTAGGAGGAAATAAATATTTTACCATTAAGCTAGCTGTTTCTTTTTTTTTTTTTTGCATATGTCCTTTATCAAGGTGAGCAAGTTCACTTTAATTGCTATATTGCTGAAAGTTTTAGCCATGAATGGTTGTTGAATTTTATCACACTTTTTTTTTTGTTTTAAAAGTGGTTGATATATATGACTATATATCTTACATATATATGATTGTATATGTGTATTATAATTCTATGTGATGAATTATAATGATTAAGCATTGAATGTTAAACCAACTTTACATTCTTGATAAGCCTCACTTGCTCATGTTGTATTATCTTTCTATTTACGGCTTTAGTTTGCTAATGTTTTGATAAAGATTATTATGTTTATGTTTACAAGAGATATTATTGGTCTATTGTTTTCTTTTTCTTAGATTGTCTATTGTCTTATCTTATTTGTTTGTTTCATTTTATGTATTTATTTATTTATTTTTGAAATAATATTCATGTATTATGAAACTGAAAGAGATCAAACATGTAGAAAACTTAACTCCAAGTATAGAAGAAGAAATCTTTTATCTACCATCAATACCACATTAACCCATTAAGAGCATCTTCTAACTGTGAAAACTCTCTGCTACCCTTTATTTATTTATTTATTTAAGTTTAAACTCAGTTAGTTAACATATAGTGTATTATTAATTTCAGAGGTAGAGTTCAGTGATTCTTCAGTCTTATATAACACTCACTGCACATTACATCACATATCCTCCTTAACACCTATCACTCAATTACCCTATCTCCTTACCCCTATCCCCTCCAGCAACCCTGTTTCTTTCCTATGATTGTCTTTTGTTGCCCTCTCTGATTTTGTATTGTTTTATTTTTCCTCCCTTTTCCTATGATTCTCAGTTTTGTTTCTTAAATTCCGCATATGAGTGAAATCATAACGGTAACTGTCTTTCTCTGATTGACTTATTTTGCTTAGCATAATACCCTCTAGTTCCATGTTTAATTTTATTAAGTTAGGGTAATACTCTTTGTAAAATAATTAGGGTTTCTTAAGGACTTTGTGTAGAAACGAATTGGTAATAACTAACCTCGTCTCCCCACCAAATCCTTGAACATAATTCAATGGTGAAGATATTTAGGCCTGAATTTTTATTATAGGAAAGTTTTAATTAAAAATTCAAATTAATTATAAATACGATTCTTCATATTTTCTATTTCTTTTCTTCCTTTTTTTTAAGATTATAAGACTTTTCATTTATTTTTTAAAGATTTTATTTATTTATTTGACAGAGAAAGAGACAGTGAGAGCAGGAACACAAGTAGGGGGTGTGGGAGAGGGAGAAGCAGACATCCTGCAGAGCAGAGCCTGATGTGGGGCTCCTATCCCAGGACCCTGGGATCAGGACCTGAGCCAAAGACAGACGCTTAATGACTGAGACACCTAGGTGCCCCTATGTTTTCTATTTCTTGTCTCAGGGAATTTTCCCATTTTATCTTACTCAATAAATAGCAAAAAGTTTTTCTTAATATTACTTTATCATCTTTTATAGGATGTAAGTTCAGTAGTGATTCCTTTTATTTCTAGTATTCCTAATTTTGTGAAATATCTTTAAATTTTTTTTTTTACTTTCAATCAATGTAGAGTTTATCAATTTTACTGATGTTTTCAAAGAACTGTTTTTTATTTCATTGATTTTCTCTATTCTTTCTGTTTTTAATTTAACTGGTCTCTTCTCTATTTTTTTTTATTTGTATTATTCTGCTTGCCTTAGCTTGTATTTTCTTCTTTTTCTTGTTTCCTATAGTGGAAGCTTATTTCATTTATTTTAGATTTTTCTTCATGGTTAATGTATGCATTCAATGATACAAATTTCTCTCTAAGCACTGCTTTACTGCATTACATGTTTTGCTAGATGCTTTTTAATTTTGCTCTAAAATTTTAAGATTTCTTTTGAGATTTATTTCACACATCTGTTATTTAGAAGTATGCACATGGAGCACTGGGTGTGGTGCATAAACAATGAATCTTGGAACACTGAAAAAAATAAAATAAAATTCAAAAAGAAAAAAAAAGAAGTATGTGGTTTAATTTCCAAATATCTGGGGGATTTTCCAGCTATTTTTTTCTTAGAGATTTCTAGTTTTATCCACTGTAGTCTGAGAACATAGTCTGTATGATTTTGTTTTATTTATTCTTGTTTTAAATTTTGTGAAGGTATGCTTCCTGGCCCAGAATGTGGTCTGTTTGTGCTGTTGAAGCCTAATAAAAATGTGTATTCTGTTGTTGTTGGATAGAATATTCTACAAATGTCAAATAAGAACAAGTTGATTGATAGGTCTTTCAGTTCTTTCAGGTTTGGTCTAACGTATTTTGATGCTAAGTTGTTAGTGTTAGGTGCTCACCTGTTTAAGATTGTTATAATGTCTTTGAAAACTGAACTTTTTATCATTATATAACTTTTGTCTGTCTCTGACAATCCTACTTGTGGTGAAGCATGCTTTGTCTAAAATTAATACAGCTACCCCAAAGTTTTATTCATTACTGTTACTTGGTATATCTTTCTTAATCGCTTTACCTTTAACTTATCTGAGTTTTTATGTCAAAAAATTTTTATTGTAGACAATAGTTATCTTTTTAATCCACTCTGACAGTCTCTGTATTTTAATTGATGTATTTTAGATTATTTACATTCACGTTCATGTAGTTTACTTTGTATCTACCATGTTTGTAATATTTTTATTTACTGCATTTGTTCTTTATTCATTCCTATTTCTTTCTGCCTTCTCTGCTACTAATTGTATACTTTGTGATTTCATTTTATCTTTCTTCTTAGTATATTATTTATAGTTCTTAAATTTTTTTTTACCCATACCCTAAGGATGTTTTTCCTTTAGAGTTTACAATCTGTATCTTTAATCTAACTTCTTTTTTAGAAAATACTGTATTGTTTCATTTGTAATATAGGTACCTATAATGGAGTGGTCATAATTCCTTCCATCCTTTATGATATTACTGTCATTTATTTCATCTATCCATCATCTATCTATATGTTGCAATCAGCCAGTGCATGATTATAATCATAGACTTATTAGTTTTTGAGATACAATTTATGTATAACATTGTATGAGTTTAAGGTGTGCAAGATATCGATTTGATACATTTATATATTATTGTATGATTACCAACATAGCTTTAGATAACACCTCTGTCACATCACATAATAATCATTTTTTTGTGGTGAAAATATTTAAGAAATAGTTTACTAGCAATTTTGAATAAATAATACAATGTTTTAGACTATAATTACAATGCTGAACATTAGATCTTCAAAATTTATTCATTCTCTAGTTGTAAATTTATCTCCTTTAAATAAATCTCCCCAATTCCTCCCACCTCTTAGCCCCCAGTAACCAGCATTCTATTCTCTGCTTCTGTGAGTTTGGCTTTTTTAGCTTCAACATGTAAGTGATACAATATGTCTTTTTCGTCTGGCTTATCTCACTGAGCATAATGGCCTCAAGTTCTATCTATGTTACTGCAAATGGCAAGATTTCTTTTTTTTTCCCCATGGCTGAATAATATTCCATTGTGTATGTGTATTCCATTGTATATTCCATTGTGCACGTGTGTACGTGTGTGTCTGCATATATACATATATATATCCTCTTTATCTATTTATCTGTTCATGGGCACTCAGGTTGGTGATTTTATATATCTATATATATATGCACACACACACGTGTGTGTGTGTATACATATAAGGTCATATATATGCATATATATGTATGTGTGTGTGAATAATCTGCAATAAACATGGGAGTGAAGATTTTTTTTTGATAACCTGGTTTCATTTTCATGATACATACATGGAAGTGGGATTGCTGGGTCATATTACCATATAATTTTTTAAATTAATTTTAATAAATTTTAATTTTTAATTAACATATAATATATTATTTGCTTCAGGGGTACAGGTCTGTGAATCATCAGTCTTACACAACTCACAATTCACAACACACACCATAGCATATACCCTCCCCAGTGTCCATAACCCAGGCACCCCATCCCTCCCTCCCAACCCCTCAGTTTCTTTCCTGAGATTAAGAGTCTCTTATAGTCTGTCTCATTCCCTGGTCCCATCTTGTTTCATTTTTACCTCCCTACCCCCCAACACCTCCCACTCTGCTTCTCAAATTCCTCATATCAGAGAGATATATGATAATTGTGTTTCTCTGACTGACTTATTTGGCTTAGCATAATACCCTCTAGTTCTATCCACATCATTGCAAATGGCAAATTTCTTTTTTTTGATGACTGCATAGTATTCTATTGTACATATATACCACATCTTCTTTTTCCATTCAACTGTTGAACATCTAGGCTCTTTCCATAGTTTGGCTATTGTGGACATTATTGCTATAAACATTCAGGTATACGTGCCCCTTCAGATCACAACATTTTCATCTTTAGGGTAAATACCCAGTAGCACAATTGCTGGGTTGGAGGGTAGCTCTATTTTCAACTTTTTTGAGGAACCTCCATACTGTTTTCTAGAGTGGCTGCACCAGTTTGCATTCTCACCAATAGTGTAGGAGGGTTCCCCTTTCTCTGCATCCTCACCAACATCTGTCATTTCGTGACTGGTTAATTTTAGTCATTCTGACTGGTGTGAGGTGGTATCTCATTGTGGTTTTGATTTACAAATCAAATTTCCTGATGCTGAGTGGTGTGGAGCACTTTTTCATGTGTCTGTTGGCCATCTAGATGTCTTTTTTGCAGAAATGTCTGTTGATGTCTTCTGCCCATTTTTTGATTAGAGTAGTTATTATTTGGATGTTGAGTTTGATAAGTTCTTTATAGATTTTGGATACTAGCCCTTCATCTGATATGTCATTTGCAAATATCTTCTCCCTTTCTGTCAGTTGTCTTTTGGTTTTGTTGACTGTTTCCTTTGCTGTGCAAAAGATTTTGATCTTGATGAAGTCCCAATAGTTCATTTTTGCCCTTGCTTCCTTTGCCTTTGGTGATATTTCTAGGAAGAAGTAGCTGCAGTTGAGGTTGGAGAGGTTGCTGCCTGTGCTCTCCTCAAGGATTTTGATGAGTTCCTGTCTCATATTGAGGTCTTTCAGACATTTTGAGTCTATTTTTGTGTGTGGTGTAAGAAAATGGTCCAGTTTCATTCTTCTGCATGTGGCTATCCAATTTTCCCAACACCATTTGTTGAAGAGACTGTCTTTTTTTTCCATTGGACATTCTTTCCTGCTTTGTTGAAGATTAGTTGACCATAGAGTTGAGGTTCTATTTCTGGGCTCTCTATTCTGTTCCATTGATCTACGTGTCTGTTTTTGTGCCAGTACCATAGTGTCTTTTTTTTTTTTAAAGATTTTATTTATTTACTTGACAGACAAAGATCACAAGTAGGGAGAGAGGCAGGTGGGGGTGGGGGATGCAGGCTCCCTACTGAGCAGAGAGCCTGATATGGGGCTGGATCCCAGGACCCCAGCACGGTGAGATCATGACCTGAGCTGAAGGCAGAGGCTTACTCTACTGAGTCACCCAGGTGCCCCTGTACCATACTGTCTTGATTATTATAGCTTTGTAATAGAGCTTGAAGTCCAGAATTGTGATGCCACCAACTTTGGTTTTCTTTTTCAACATTCCTCTGCCTATTTAGGGTCTTTTCTCATTCTATATAAATTTTAGGATTATTTGTTCCATTTCTTTGAAAAAAATGATGTACTTTGATAGGGAGGGCATTAAATGCACAGATTACTTTAGGTATAATAGGCATTTTCACAATATTTATTCTTCTAATCCATGAGCATGGAACATTTTTCCTTTTCTTTGTGTCTTCCTTGATTTCTTTCATGAGTACTTTATAGTTTTCTGAGTATAGATTCTGAGCATAAGCAAAGAATCTATACTCAGAAAACCTAACCTATTTGGTTAGGTTTATTCCTAGGTATCTTATGCTTTTGGTGCAGTTGAAAATGGGATCAACTCCTTAATTTCTCTTTCTTCTGCCTTGCTATGGTGTATAGAAATGCAACTGCTTTTGTGCATTGATTTTTTATCTCACACTTTACTGAATTCCTGTATGAGTTCTAGCAACTTTGCAGTGGAGTCTTTTGGGTTTTCTTCATAAAGTATCCTATCATCTGCAATGAGTGAGAGTTTGACTTCTTTGCCAATTCAAACGCCTTTTGTTTCTTTTTGTTTTCTGATTGCTGAGGCTAGGACTTCTAGTACTATGTTGAATAGCAGTGGGTATAGTGGATATCCCTGCCATGTTCCTGACCTTATGGGAAAAGCTCTCAATTTTTCCCCATTGAGGATGATATTTACTGTGGGTTTCTCATAGATGGTTTTTATGATATTGAAGTATGTACTCTCTATCCATACATTGTGAAGAGTTTTGATCAAGGCAAGGTGCTGTACTTTGTCAAATGCTTTTTCAGCATCCATTGCAGATTGTCAAGTTTGCTGGTGTATAGTTGCTCATAATATGTTCTTCTGTTTGTATTTCTTTGGTGTTGGTTGTGATCTCTTATCTTTCATTCATGATTTTATTAATTTGGGTCCTTTCTCTTTTGTTTTTGGTAAGTCTGGCCAGGAGTTTATCAATCTTATTAATTCTTTCAAAGAACCAGCATCTAGTTTCCTTGAATTCTTCTGAACTCTACTTCTGACATCTTACAAGATTTGATTAGGTTCCTAGTTGTCAGTACTGTCTCTTGTTCTTTTTTTTTTTGAGGTGAGTTTTCTCACATTATCATTTTATCCAGATTAAGTACAGATGATTGAGAGAACAAAATGCTAAAAGGATATCAACAACCCTAGAAAAATATACAGTAACCAAATTTGAAGAGACCTGAAACTTGGGGGGAGAAGAAAGAAGGAAAAAAATATATTTATATATCTATATTTCTATCAATATCTACATATCTATATCATCTATAATCTATCTATCTGCATATCTATCTATCACCTATATATATTAAACTAGTGAATAGAACAGAGACACACACTTGATTTTGGGTGTATTTTGGTCCATTAGAAGAAACTGCCTCCCAAAATTTTAACGAAAAAAAATATATATGGGTAAACATTATGGAGGGATAGAATATGACTATAAAGATGAAAATTTAAAAAGAGTCTAAAAAAGGAATTGATAAAGTAAGAAGTTAATTGAAAAAAGAAAAAAAAAGAGGAAAGAATGTGATCAGACTGGAGACTAGAACAAAGCCATGTACTAGATTTAGGGTATATTTTGATCTGTTAGAAGAAACAGTATCCCAAAATTTTAAAGAAAGAGAAACCTATATGTATACAAAAAATAAGGTTATATACAATGAAGGGATAGAATATAACAATGAAAATTTAAATTAAAAAAGGTATTGATAAGAAAATAGTTAAAAATGCTAAAATAGGAAAGAGGAAAAAAATTAAAAAATAGAATAAGAAAAAAATAAAATTAAAAAATTTAACTTTGGAAGACTAAAGAATCATGGGAAAAATCCACGAACTCTATGTGCTGTATTCCCATACCTTTGGAGTTCTGCAGTTCTCTTTTATCAGTGAACTTGGTCTTGGCTAGATGTTCTTGCTGATCTTCTGTGATTGGGGCCTGTTGCAGTGATTCTCAAGTGTCTTTGCCCAAGGTAGAATTGCACCTCCCTTGCCAGGGGCCAGGGTAAGTAATCTGCACAGTTTTGGTCTCAGGAGCTTTAGTTCCCTGAACGCTTTCCATAGAATTTTGGGGGATGGGAATGAAAATGGCAGCCTCCCAGTCTCCAACCCATAGGGGCTGAGAACTCAGGGCCCCATTCCTCAGTGTGTCCTCAGAGAAAAGCTGTCAATCCCTTCCAATTCCCTGGTCTTGGGCCATACTTTGTGCTCACCCAGCCTGTGACTGAGCATTTGTATCTCTGGTGCATGCCCTACTTAGAGTCTCCAAACCCAGTAGATTCCTGCTTTGTGCTCCTGCCACTACTCCCAGAGGAGGAAGGATCTGCCACTTGTGGGGTTCCTACTCAAAGATCAGTGGTCCAACTGTGCCTCAGATCAGGGTTTAAGGTAAACCCAAGCTGAGAGCCCACTGCTCAGCTCTGTCTCTACAGCTGGCTTTCCCGCTCTGATACATGGGAGCTCTGCTACACTTAGGCACCCTGGTCTTTCTGTGTCCCCACTGGTCCTGATACCACATTGTCCCCATGAAGACTCCACATTCCCCCCTCCCCACCCCCCTGCCTATGGAGCAATGTCCCTCAGTGGAGGAGACTTCTAATAGTTCCAATTTTGTGCTCTGCTGCTCTACTGCTTGCTGGGAGCCAGCCCTTCCCCCCGCAGTGTCTCTTCCAGTATGTTGCCCTAGATTCATTTCTCCACATGTCCTACCTTCCAGAAAGTGGTTGCTTTTCTGTTCTTAGAATTGCTACTCTTCTTCTCTTTGATCTCCTATTGAGTTTGCAGGTGTTCAGAATGGTTTGATAACTATCTAGCTGAACTCTTGGGATCCAATGATATTTAAGTCTCCTACTCCTTTGCCATCTTGCTCCCCCCCCCCTTTTGATGTTCTGTTCGTATCTGCCTTTTTTCCAGTCTCCTCCATCTGCCCAGTCACAGAGTTCCCACCTCAGTACTCTGGGTGTTGCTGGAGAGAAGTGGGTTTCTTTAGTTGTGTCCTGCACAGGTGGGGTAGCAAGACCCTCACTCACCACTCTTCTTTCCCCTTCTGGAGAGTTGCTGCTGGCCAATTCATCCTCTCTGTGTCACCTTGGGGGAGGAGCAGTGATGGCAAAATTCCTCTTATCCTGTCCAATGTGTGTGTGTGTGTGTGTGTGTGTGTGTGTGTGTGTGCGCATGCGTGCAAGTGTATGTATCTCCCGCCCCCAACTCCTCTCAACAACATGATGAAATATTCCCTCAGGAAAGCTGGATTTATATAAAGTCTCTCTAATTGTTGCTGTCTTCCTAAGTCACTATTACCCATGTTTTCTTTAACTATGGCTGAGAAGGGTTGGGAAAGGTTCGTCTGTTCCTGCTGGTTCCATAGCTCATAGACAATTCAAGGTCTGTCTGCCAATTATTGGATGCACAGGTGAGCAAGAGTCTTCCCAGGTCCCTTGGTATATGATGTTGGATTGTACAACTCCTACAGAGACCTTCTATTCATGAATTAATGCCTAATTAGTTGTCACAAATAGGAATAATAAGGAGGGATATCTTTACTCCATCATGCCACTGACATTGCTGAGAATCTGATTGTTACTTTAATTATCTTTAGATAAACAATAAGACAAATGAAATTTTTATTTTACTCTCATTTATTCTTTCTGCAATGCTCTTCCTTTCTTTCTGAAGCCCAATATTTGACTTTTATTCTTTTCCTTCTGGCCCCAAATCCCAGAAATAGTATTTCTTGCAGGACAGATGTGAGAGTGATGAATTTCCTCAGATTTTGTTTGTTTTGTTTGTCTGAAAAAAAATTTTTTCCTTCTGCTTTTGATGGGTAATTTTGCTGGATATAGAAGTGTTTTTTGTTTTTTAATGTTTAAATTAAAAAATTGCATTTTCTTCTTGCATGGTTTCTGATAAGAAATCCACTTTAGTTCCCCTCTTCCTCTATAGATAAGTTGTTTGATGTCTGTCATTAATTTTGGGAAACTCTCAGCCATTATTTTCTCTTCTTAGATGTGACATTCAGATCTATTTCCTTGAAGCCCTGTTGCAGGTTAACTCTGTTTTTTCCACTTATGTGAGACAGGAATTCTAGAGGAGCTAGAGCAGGAGGAATGCCTGTCTTCCATCTGGGAAAAGGCTCTGAAAAGTCTTTTCACCTGGAGAGTAAAACTATGTTATGTAGAAAGGTCTTCCCTTCTCCTTGTTAGAGCCACAAGGAAATCCTTCTGGTGCTGTTCCTCATAGTGCAACCCATGAGATACTGAGAGGTCTCCTAATACCTCATTCTCCAGTAGTTTCCTTACTCTCACACTAGCCCACATTCAGACTCCAGCAATTTGTCAAAATTACCATTAAGTGTTCCTGCTAGTATATGGCTTCAGCATTTTCATCTATAAGTAAGCTGATCTCAGATATAAGTCTCTTGATGCACTTCTCTCTCAAAATTTTGAGGTGATGATTTTCCCCGCAACTTCAAATCTCAGATGGGTTCAAGAAAAGTCATCAGTTTTCATTTGCCCAACGTGTTCTTATTGTACAAATAGGAGTGATGAATTTTAAGGTCTTTACTTTTTGAAATTGGACCATCGATACTGTGAGAAAATGCTCTGACTGCTTAACATAGCAGATTTCCTTTTTCTTGAGTGACTCATATAATTTTTATCTTTATCCTTTTCCTGTTAAAGATCACAAATTTTCCTTTAATTCATAGTATAATTCCTGTAATAGTTAGTTTTTAATTGTCTCAATCATACATTCAAAATTTTTCCTAATTTTTTTAATTTCCAAAAAATTGGAATACTTCTTGATCTCATAATTTTTTATATTAACCATTTTTTCCACCTACTAAGAACTTTAATACTTTCTTGAATTTCATTAAAAATAAAAATTAAGGGTATTCTACAAGTTCTCTTTCTTTAAAAGCAACTATTTAGTAATGAAGTAGTTCTAATTTTTTTAGAGTGGCCTCTTAGTTGAAAATATAAAATTTTTTCTTTGACTCCTGACAAAGGGGTTTAAGTTGGTCCAATCCCATATTGAGAGAGTTTTGTCAGAGATTATGTGATTTATTATTGGAATCTGTCAGATAAACTTTGCCTTTGCTGGAATATAGTTTCAACTATGTTTATGGAATAAAGGGGGAGCTATAATTAGCAATATCTAAGTCAAAAATTTTCTGTTTGGCGAAGAGTATTTCTTTAGTGTGTTTGTGATGTCAACTTCCTTTAATTTCCAGGTTTGCTTTTGTGATGAGATAGCCATGTTAGGTCCCTCTCATATTCGGCAGGCAGCCTACCCATATCTAGGATAAACTAGAAGCCATTCCTAGAGTAGGGAATTTGCTTTGTCAAAACTCTAATTTCCCTGAGACCTCTTTAAGACCTTAGAAATACATTTCCCCCAAACAACACCCTATAAATTCAGCACTCTAAATTAGGATAGCAAAGACATTTGTCTTAGCAAAGACATTTGTCTTAGCAAAGACATTATGTTGGTATATTGTTCCCTTTATTTTCCCCATGGATGTTCAACCTTCACCCATGATTAATCTGAGGTTGGTTAACTCTCCAACTCTGCTTTTGTTTGGTCTACACTCCTTATGTTCTGTAAGCATATAGATTCCCATTATTATTTATTATTCATTACTATATTTCCTTTTACCTTCTGTAGAAAAATAGGAAGTGAATAGAGTAGGTGATGGTTTTTAATCCTGTGGGCACCAATTCCCATCTTGATCTTTAAATCTTCTCTTTTTTCTCCCAGTCCCTAAACTAAATCCCAGGTTTGGGTCTTTTCAAGTTACTTGGTGAATATTATACTTTAAGTGTATTTCAAAATTTTAGGAATTAACAAAGTAGCCCCATCGGTATTAGAGCAAAGCAGTGAATTTCAGTTTGTCTACATCTGCCTGTCTTATTTGCAAATTGACATGCATCTTATGAAAAGTTCTGTTTTCTGACCATTACATACACTGAGACAGTCTATCAAGAAGAACCTGGATATTTGATAATCATGACTAGAAATGCAAATGTGGTGGAGTCTTCTCCATGTGTCAGACTTCGCAGTAGTCCTTTGCATGTAATCTCCCCTTAAAATGAAATCTTTCATGACACACATCTCTGAAATTGGGGAGGGGAGGCGAACCATAAGAGACTATGGACTCTGAAAAACAACCTGAGGGTTTTGAAGGGTCAGGGGTGGGAGGTTGGGGGAACAGGTGGTGGGTGATGGGGAGGGCACGTTTTGCATGGAGCACTGGGTGTTGTGCAAAAAGAATGAATACTGTTACGCTGAAAAAATTAATAAAAATGGAAAAAAAAAATAAAATAAAAAAAAAGAAAAAAAGAAATTTCAAATTCTGCTATTTCAAAATCTCTTAAGGTTAGAGAGTTTATACATAAAATTATACATTTTCTGTTTTTCCAGGCTGACCCATGGTCAGCCTGGAAAACTTGTCAGAAAAAATTAGAAATAGCTTCACAGATCAAATTATGAATGGAATTTGGCAATATATTTGGTTGCCTGCCCAATACTTAATATTACTTGAGAGGATGTCTGCTTTTAATGAAAAATAGATTTGTGAAACAAAAGAAAATTTCAATTTTTCCTTTGATCAGAATTAAGGAAATAGATAAAGGCTAAGGCTGCAGTTTGCATATATATTTTCTCTGAAGCCAACACATTCTGTGTCTTGAAAAGGAGTCCCTGTATTTTACTTCCGTCCAGCCTATCCAAGACTGGCCCTGAGTGAAACTGTGAAGGGGCTGAAGGTTGTTTTCAACTACTCTGCTAAGGCATATAATGCCTCTAGGGTCAGGTAGAGCACTAAGTAAATCTCTCTGAGCTCTAGCTCCTCATCTGTAAAATGAAGATAATATTACTTAAGTTCTAGGATTTTTGAGAAGTTTACATGAGATAATATAAGCAAAACACCCAATATTGTTCTATTTACTGAGTGGTAGCTCAATAAATGACAGTTTTTACTGTGTTTATCATATTTATTAATAAATGCAAGTTCCCTTACCCCATTTTTTTCCTTAGTGCCCAAAAATGTAACAAGAAGAAACAAATGAAAAGAAAGGAAAAAGGAATAACAAGAGACTGGCTCAAGTTTTAACTTTAGACCGATGAAAAGGCAGAGAATCCTGGATCTGTGTCTCCGTTAAGCAATTTTTTATTTCTACACAAAACAAAGCAAACCACAGCAAACAAACCAACAAACAGAAATACACAGAAACAGCTTTGTAGCATGCCAGAATAGTCAATGGTAAAAACCAGTACATTTGTGTCATAGTGGACATGATGAAATAAATTTCCATGATTCCAAATGGAAAGGGCATCTCAATTTTAATCCAAATAATTTTAGAAATTTTGAAGGCCAAATTTCTTTTTGTTCTTTGTTGTCATCATGGTGATGGTGGTGGTGGTGGATCTTTATCTATGTGGGTGCCTGAATGCACGCATCAGCTACAGCACGGTCCTTTTTAATAGGACTGGACCTTTTTCTGAGCATGTGCCAGCACGAGGTGCAGGCTAAAGAAAGAGACAGCTTTTGCAAAGTGGGTCATTGGATTTGGTTCATTGCATTCCACCCATTTTCTCCATTTTTTTGGGATCAGAGCTGTAGTTTGGATGGAGTTCAGAGGGAGAGGTTTTTCAGAAGTTGCATTGTTTATATGATTTCAGGAATTTGTGTAAACCCATGTGCTGTTTGCTGCAGCCTCCTTTTATTCACACTCCTTTTAGACGAAAGTCCAAGTCCTTTTAATGTGGCCCACCAGGCCTCTTCTCCGTCTGTGGTGGCATCACTCACCATCTTCCCCCTCGAACCATGTGACTAGGCACTTCTCAACTTCTTTCAGTTCTTTGAACCTGTTATATCCTCTCCCCCATCTAGGCACATGCTCTTCCCTCTGCTGGGAAAGCATTTCTACATCTTCTTGGCTTACCTTGTGCACTCATCTTTCTGGCTTCAGCTTCCTAGTCACTTCCTCCAGGAAACTTTCTCTAACCATCAAGTCAGGATCAGATCCCCTTCCCTGTGTGCACACCTTTACATTATAAAACATAACAGACTAGGCTGCTATTTGCTGTCCGTAGGTAGTGAGCAAAATAAATCTCTCATGTCATTTAAGAGCCTGTGTCAAGCAATGAGGCAAGCAGTTAAAGGTATTGCAGCTGGTGATATCCTGGGGCCAACATCAGCTGACCCCCCAGAACTGATAATGAGCAGAACCAGAGGAGGTCTCTGGGGATCCGAAACTGATTAAAGCCTTTTAAAAGGTAAGTTATTTGGCAACAATCTGTTAGGCACTTCAGACCTGTCCCCCTCTATGTCTGACCACTTAGAAAAGGCAACCACCAAAAAAAAAAAAAAAAAAAAAGAAAGAAAGAAAGAAAGAAAAAGGCAACCACCACCCAAGACTCTGCCTGACTGATCTCTGACCAGAAACAAAATCCTTCACAGCTGGAACATAAGAAGTGCCCAGAGCTTACCTGGACCAGACTGAGGCCTTATCTCAACTGTAGAGCCACAGGATGACTTTGCGTTTGCTTCCTTAACTTCCTGCCCTCTTCTGTTATCTTTGTTGTGAGGCTTGTCTTCTGTCCTGCTCTGTGTACTGTGGAAAAAGCCAAGTGTAATCACATGGTGAAATGTCATTGAGTTTGGAATCCTGAACCTGCTTTATAATTGTGATTTAACTTTGCTTTATGAGTGAATAAAGCTGACATTGTGGAAAGACACAACTCGTGTGTGTGTGTGAGTTTTCTAGTGTGCTAATGGCATGTTCATTTTTGTGTCTCTGTTGTCAAAAGTAGTGCCTTGCACATAGGAGAAACTCAATAAATGTTTTGTTAAATCAATGCACTTGATCCATATCTTAAAGAATAAACAGGAAGAGTTTGTTGGGGTACTGCTGGTTCAAAGTTTTATCTGCCCCTTAGCTACTCTTACTCCTTTCTTCCCACACCTCTAGTACATCTTGTTCTGAAATGTGGGTTTTAAGTAAAAGGTTAAGGACCTTCACAGACAGGTCTGCTTATTGGTATTGTTAGCTTAAATTTATAATGTATACGATGAGAAGGCAAAATAACTTTAGTGTTAAGTGTCAGATTTGGAGGTAGATGAATCTGTCTTTAAATCTACCCTTATAGGCGGTGATTCTCAGTAATTTACCTTATCTATGCAAGACTTTGTTTCATCCTCTATAAAGTCAGAATGATAATGCATAACTCATGGGATTTCAGGACAATTTCATGATATGTGTAATTGATTTACTGAACATCATAGGCTCAGTAGTGCATGAACAGAAAGCCACATTTCTCTTTTTCTTTCACCCTTCCTTTAAAATTGTGTCATGGAACACTACATCAAAAATTAATGATGTACTGTATGGTGACTAATAAAATAAAATAAAGTAAGAATAAAATTGTTCTGTCGAGTCCTTCATTTCCCCTGGATGAACTCTCAAGGCATAACCACAGGTTTTTTGAGCATTCTTAAGTGTTAATATATAGTCTTAGTATTCAGGTATTAAAAAGTCTAGTCCATTTTAATTTCAAAACTTGCATTTCTCATTTAATCATGAGCTTTTTCCTGTGCCCAGCTTAAGGTTGCCGCAGAAGACCATGGTCAGGAGGAGGTTCTGGTGAACTTGCCTAATATTGTCCCATGTTTATCTTTTCCTCCCCTTGCCCTCATTGACCACAGGTCTTCTGCTCTTGCAGGGTGGAGCCTGGGCAAGGGAAGACAGTGAAAGAAGAGTTCTTTCTTACTAGCATGGTTTATCTGGTATTGGTGCCTTGCTGACTTGGTAGAAGAAAATATTGGCCATTTCTTTTTTGTTTATTTGGGGTTTTTTTTTTGTTTGTTTGTTTGTTTTTTTTTTTTTTTTTTGTTTTTTGCTTTTCAGGGGATCTTGGCTCTTGAGATCTTCCATCTGCTCTTCCCTGAGTCTTCATAGCTGGCTCATAAGGAGCTCTCTCAGCCCATTTCTGTCTACTCCAAACACCTTATTTGCAGGTATTTTTATCCCTCTAAGCTTACCTTTGGACAGGTTTCCATTCAGATTGACTCTTGAGTGGGTCCTCTCCTTAGTGCCTACGTTTTTCCTTGTCGTTGAAATGCTAGAAATTATCAGAATGCAAGATGTTCTTAACATAACGTCATCTTTTCTCTGTCATGCTGTGCTATTTCAAACAACATCTAACCTTCAGATTTTTGGGGGGGTGGTGGATGTAAGTTAGATACCAGACCAAAGTCTCCCCCAAACTTTAGAGGATACATGTCAAGATTTCTGAAACCTAGTTTACTTGAATGGAATCAGGGAAAGGAAAATATAACATCTTGAGATGCTCTTGCTAACATCACCATCTGGTTTCAGACTTCTGACAGCAGTCCAAATTAACATGATGGGAAAACATCCCATTTGATATCCTGTTGCACATGTAAAGTTTACAAGTAATATGGTTAATTAATAAGTGGTTGTAGTAATTATCTTGTTATTAAAGCAAATCAGATGTGTCAGCATCTGTCATACTGAGTCATTCTCCTTTTTAAGGGTAGTGGGAAGATTTAAGAGCTGGACATTAAATAAAATGAAAGATGAAAGAGAACTATGTCTACTATGCCATAAACACCAACCTAATATCTTCCCACTCTTGTTAGAGAAGAAGGTAGCTGGAAAGGATTTCTGTGTCCTTTATTATGTTGGGATTTAATGCCACATGCTATTTCTTTGACCTGGAACCCCTTCTACCTACTTTTTTGTCCATTTGCCTAGAAAATTGCTATTGATTTTTTAAGATATAGCAAATGTTTTGCCATATTTTGAAGCTTTTCTCATTTTACCTCCAGAATTGGTCTTGCTTCATACTCATAATGCTCCATGCAGACCTTAAATTGTCACTTGGCAGAATGTATTATACATTTTTGTATTTGTGAGATTCTCAAGATTAAGTACTACACCTTATCAGTTTCTCAGGTTTCTAGTATAGTAGAGAGAACCCAAGTTGGCTTTCAGTTAATATTTATAGAATAAAACATATCACAGCTAATTTGCTTATGTCAAGTCTCTAAAATCAGAATGTTAAACACAAGTTGGAGTATATAATCGAGTTTTGACCAATGTAATATTGGTGGAAATTTCATAGTTAGACTGAAATCTACTATGGTAGACTGAAATCTACTATTTGTGTCTCTCATATAATCGTACTTTCTACCTTTCTTACTGAGAAGCATTTCAGCCCATCCCAAACTTAGGAACCATTTCCGGCATGCCAGCAGAGCTTTGCAATAAGCAGAGCTAGGATATGAAGACCTTGTTTTACACAACAGATAACTTAGAGAGAGATATTTTCTATTTTTAATAGAGTATTTGCAACATAGTTTATTTATATTATGACCATTGTTATTTGGATGTAAATAATAAACAACTTTCTCAAAAAATGCTGTTTACAAAAACACTGTTATAGTCATTAATTCACTTAGTTCTTTTTACCATATGAGATAGTGAGTTTATCATCCTCATTATGGGAAAGTTGAAGCACAGAGAGTTTAATTACTTGCCCAACATCACATAAGTAAGAAGCAATTCGTAGGTTCAAATCAATTTTACTGACTCAGGATCTCATGTTCTTTTCATTTTCTATGGCTCAATTAGTATGTTATTCAATTAATAACAATAGAAAGATGTACATGTGATTTAATGGGAACAGACTTACTGCATATATCTAATTACATGTATCTTTATCAGGCAACCAAAAATCAATACAAGAAGTAGTGTTTAAATAATTTTTAAACATTATATAAAAATTTTCAGTTATATAGCACTGAGGACTTTTTTATTGACTATATTTCCTATGCTGTACTTTTCATCTTTGTGACTTATTTATTTTATAACTGGAAACACTTAGTACTTTTAAAGTACTTCAATTTTTCAACTACTTCTCACAATAATCTAAACTCTCAGGCTTATTCTTCTCTCATTATTTAATTAAATCATAAATATTCTAAAAATAGACACGAATTCAAGTATTTTGTGACATTTCCTAGTACAGAAACTTGATTACAAGGTTCTGAGAACTTGACACCATAAATTCTAATGCCATTTATAGCTTAGGGACAGAGACATTCTGGTGGTAAAGCTATCATCCATCCAACCATTCACTAATTAATTGTATTTCTTCCATAGTTCAGGAACAGAATACAGACCATGGAGAAGACATGAAAACTGACAAAGCTTGTTTGCTTTCCAGGGTTTTATATTTAAGATTAAAATATATATGACATAAATATATATAATACAAGTATTTAGTAGGAAAAGGTAAAAGGCTAAAGAAGTATTGAAGTTTTGGGGGAAATCAGTAATACTGGCTCAGGGAATTAAGAAAGACTTTAGGGGAGAGAAGATTTTCGGATGAGACCTGAATGATACAGGCAAGTGAAAACAAAGTAGAAGAATCTTTTAGTCTTATTAAATAATAAGATCAAAGGCAAAATAGGAAAGCCCAGGCCGAGTTTTGGAAATGATTGGTTGGATTATGGAATGTACTAAAAGGAGTAGAGGGAAATAGGTCTTACAAAGTATTTGAGGCCAGATAGTGAAAAGCCTTGAACATCAAGTATGGAGGTAGATTTTGTTCAGTGTATACAGTGAGGAGCTACTGGAGAATTTTGGTTAAGAGTGGAAGAGGTATCAATCCACGTGTTCATAATTATGATTCTGATAATGCTTCTTCTTATGTGTTTCAATGATTTTCTATGATCTTTGGGAAAAAATAAAGACTTCTTAGCATTCCTGGGATGATTCCATGTTCTTTATCTTTGCTACCTTTCCACGTGCTCTTTACTTATTCCAAGATGCCCGGCTCTCTCACTCAAGACAACTTCACTTACACTATTTTCTCCACCAGGAAAATGCTTCCTTTGTCTTCTTACTTGACCAATTTCAAGAATATGTGTAAACTGTATTACTTTAGGGAGGGTTTTTGTCCTCTGCTAAAATCCCCCTTTATATATCCCTATAGCATCATGAACTTCTGTTCTGATGTTTATTGCATTTTATTGTAATTAGTTGTTTCACTGTGTGCCTTCCCACTTAGACTGTAAGCTCTGTGGGAGCAGAAACAGTGTCTTTCTTTTTGAATCATATGTCCCAGCACAGTGTTTGGTTCACAGAGGTTGCCTTAAAACTATGTGTGGAATAAATGTGAGTGTATATGTATGCCACATATGAAAGGTTAAAGATGCTAATAGCAAAAAAAATTTTTTTACAAGTTACCTAGATGTGTTCTTCCTTATATAGATTAAAATTCGCAAGATTTTCAGTTGAGCAGAGTCAGAGCATATATTCTTCTGTCCATGGTGCTAAATATTAATATTTTACTCCTGAGAACTGTTATTTCTCTGGGAATTACAACAGGAAAGTGCGCCTTTTCTCTTCTGCATGAATTTACATATATGTGTCTCCTTTTATCATCACCATCATTTCTATCATCACATCACCATATCACCATCATCATCACCATCATTATCACCACCACTACCATATCGTCACCACTGCTTTCATTTTCTAAGCACCTGCAATATGCCAGTTTCTTTGCTAAAAGTTTATCTGTCTTATTTCACTTAATTTGAACAGTATGAGGTAATCCTTGTTTTATGTAATATTATAGATTAAAAAATGACACATTATAGAGATTAAGTAGCTTCCTCAAGATCACAGCTGATAAATGGCAAAGCTGGAATTGAAATGGAGGTCTGAAACTGCTCTTAAACGCTGTGTAATATGGCTTCCATCAGTGCAGTCATTTATTAGCTCAACACCACAACCTTGCTGTTCCTGGTAATTATACTTAAAGCAGTATCTTCCTATTCTGAATTCTCATGACATTCTTTACTATGTCTGTCAAATTTCAGTTTATAAATCACTTTCACATACTTGATTTCATAGACTAACCAGTGTGTAAAATTAGTATGGTTGATGGCCCTATTCACATCTTATATATAAGAAAAACATAGGTCAGAAGTTAGATGCCCAAGATCACACAGTAATTGACAGATAATCCAGATGCCCACATTCTTGGACAGATTTATTTCTCCACTATGTTTTCTACATGTTTGTTTAGATGAATTAGTCTCCATATAGTTTAACGGATATGAAAATTATACAGAGAAGCATTAGCTTCATGAACATTTTCTTTTTCACTCCACTAATACAACAGAATTGATTTATTTATCTTGTATTTCCCTCAGTTTGTATATGAGGCAGCAGCTGTTAATTTTTGACCTAATATCATTTCTACCCTCACCTTTATTAATAGAGATCAGAGTTTTATTGCATGGGGGGGCAGCATGACATTTATAAAGTCCATATTTAAACCTTCCTTGTAGACATGGGTAGACAGTGCATATGAGCTAGCAAATTGGGGAAAAATATTGTTTTGTTTAATATATCACATGGGTTGTGCCAAACAGTGATAATGGCTATTTTTTGGTGACAAGCTGTATGTGAGAAGATTGTTTTCTGATTTTGAAATTGTTAAAATTGAGGCTCCGAGAGGTCAAAATATTTGCTGTAGGTCATACAGCTTGTAGGGAAGCTAGGACTTAGATTATTAACCCTGAACCTATTCCAGTTATATTTCCTTTCATTTTCTGTTTCTCTGCCTGTCTCCATCTCTTTCTGTCTTTCTGTCTCTGTCTCTTTCTTATACTTTTGGTAATTTTAAAGAAAGATTATAGGAACTCTAAATTGATATTGGTTTAGAATTTAATTTTCACAGGGTCTGTAGAATTATTTCTTCAACATTATCTGTACTCAATTATATGCCTCTGTAGCCATATCTGTGAATACCATTGGCTATTAGAAAATGGTTTTGGGGGTGCCTGGGTGGCTCAGTTAACTAAGCATCCAACTCTTGATTTTGGCTCAGATCATGGTCTCAGTCACAAGGTTGAGCCCTGTGTTGGGCTCTATGCTCAGCATGGAGACTGCTTGAGATTTTCTTTTTCCCTCTGCCCTTCCCTCTGCTCTCTCTCTCAAAATGAATAAAAATCTTTTAAAAAAAGGAAGAAAAAATGGTTTTATAATTTTTTTCTATAGAAAGGTAGAAAAAGCATTTAGTGGGGGCGCCTGGGTGGCTCAGTGGGTTAAGTCTCTGCCTTTGTCTCAGGTCATGATCTCAGGCTCCTGGGATCGAGCCCCGGTCAGGCCCTCTGCGCAACAGGCAGCCTGCTTCCCCCTCTCTCTCTGCCTGCCTACTTGCGATCTCTTTCTCTCTCTGCCAAATGAATAAATAAAGCGTTAAAAAAAAAGAAAGAGAAATCATTTAGTGTTTCCTTTGGCATGGTTGATCAAAATTCATTTTTTATAATTGGTAGTTGCGAAAAGTTCATATTAGCTATATAACTCATTATTGGCACAGCCACCTGTGCAACTTTCTTCACATTTTCTTACTTAGAGACAAATCCTGGCAGCATTTCAGCTTTTAAAAAAAATATTTAGTTTTACTTAAATTCAATTAACATATAATATATTATTGGTTTCAGAGGTAAAGTTCAGTGATTTATCAGTCTTATGTACTACCCAGTGCTCATTACATCACATGCCCTCCTTAATGTCCATCACCCAGTTAATCAATCCCCTACCCTTCTCCCCTCCAGCAGCCCAGCTTGTTTGTATCCCTGTGCATGATTCCTGCCACAGAAGCTGGTTCACGCTGTTCAGGTCCCTTTCTCTTCCCTCTGCCTGTTCAAAGTCTGTTCTGTTGTCAAGATAGTGTGAAGTTGCTGTTCAGTGGTTCCTACTGATTCCTTCAGCAATTACTTTGAGGGTTAATACAGATGGTCTGGTCACTTGGCTGATTTCCAACAAAGAGAGCTTGTGGGTGGAAGTAGAGAGGATGTGGAATTGGCACTGGCCCACTGGGAACACTATCAAGGCACAGAGAGTAACCCCCAGCAGCCTTTGGTGACAAGCTATGACTGCTGCTTCCTCCCCATGTCCATGAACTAAAAGAAAGCAAGTCTTGGAAAGGGCCATGCAAGTGGGGCTTTTTTTCATCAACTTTAAGGGAAATTTATCTCTATAAGGAATCCAGAAGGGTGACATACTGCATTCTTGTTTAATGACTCAATTTACCTTCAGCAGTACATACTGAGGATATTTTGGATGGGGAATTGATAGTGTTTCTCTATCTCATCATCTCCTTCCATCTCTTTCTTACTAGCAGTTCACTTTTCTTTCCAGAAGTGAAGCCTCTAATCTGTGGGATTCCCTTCCTCTAAGCCATCTATTTCTTTATATCATTATTCCCACCCAGGTCTAAATTGAGCCTCTTTGCTTCTTGACCTGAGGCCTTCGTGCCCTCAGATCAATGAGGCTGAATAAGGATATGAAGAAAAATAAACCCCCTTGATCTGGGGCCAGAATCAAGCATCAGAACTCTTTAAGGTGTCTCTTCTTTTTTCTTTCACTTTTATAAAAAACATGTAAAATGGACAGAAGGTGAAGGTGTAAATCCACTAGACTGGCATGAAGAGTGAGGGAGGACTCAAGTTCATAAGGTGAGAGGGACAGAACCTGGTAGGGACAAGAAAGGACCATGGTCCTCAAGTAGAAATGAGATGAATAGACGGGGATTAGAACAGGGACTTGCAGGGATGGCTAAGACTAAAGCCTAATTAAGTGAACTGGAGCATGCTGTCATGGTAAATGGCAAGGGACCTGAGGATAATCTGGGAACCAGGAAGAGGCTGAACTTTTTGGTGGAAGGTACATATCCAGTGCAGTGAGAAACTGGGGAAACAGCAGAGAATGAAATCAGGCAAAATTACTACCTTCATTGGAATAAACTTTGTCTCTCTAACTCCTAATTGAAATGTTTTGGAGCTTACATTAGATGCTAGATGCAGGGGCCGGGACATTTATGAATATTTTACTTTGCTTGATCCTCAGAACAATTACAGATGATGCTATTGCCCCCATTCTTTCAGATGAAAAAAACCCACAGTTTGGGATTCTTGATTTCAGCCAGAAAGTGCTATGTTAAAGTAATATGTGATGAGTCAACAGTTTCCTTTCTTCCCTGATCATTTTAGATATAAATACTGTCACTATCTTTCCGAGATTTCATAAGTAACCAGCATTCTTAGAAGAAAAACTCCAGCCCAGTCACTATCTGATGCTTGGAAGTAGTTTTTCTTTAACACTATGCCAGAGAAGATATTTGTTCAATGAGCTGTTGCTATGCTAGCCTTAGCTCCAGGATCAAATGCTTTACATGTGTTGGCTCTGGGAGGATGCCCATACACTCAAATGTTTGGTTTACTAAAAGCTAGTGTTTGAACTCAATGATGGGGTTATCTGCTTGATCATAGTTAAGATTAACATAGGCTGGGGATGAGATCAAGAATTCACAGGACTCCCTTACATTCTCTGTCTATTCTAAACATTGAGTATTAAGAGATGAATATGGGTTGTCCTTAGAATAAATCTATGCAGTCAACAAAGATTTTGGTTGGTCTATGGCATGATCCTTTGTAAAATTATAAAAACTTGAATAGCGGAATTGAAACATTTGGAAGACAGCGAGATCATGAAAATCTTGAGGTTTTCTCATCCATCTGCCCACTTCTTCATAGTCATATTATCAGGGGACTGAATGCCACAAATGTCAAGTATTTTTTTTTCGTGGTAGATTTCTTTTTCTCTTTAGCTGAAAATAATTTTGTCAGGATACCCAATGTGTTGATGAATGAAAGTCGCTAGATTGCAAAATGCACCTCTGTGCAACAAATTGTGCTGCATTATAACATCACTCATGTAGTGAAGGAGGAACACAATGGAAAATTTTGAACACTAGTAACTGTGTTGTCAAGCTCTATCAGAATTTGTTTGCCTCCAGTCAGTCATTTGGGGTGTTTAATAGTAAGCAGCAAAAGAACTTAATCAGTACACTAACATGTCTTTATTCTTGGACTGTATTTTCCCCCTACTTAGAAAAATAGCTCCTTCAAGGTTAGGATAATGAGCCAGAACTGTGTGGTAATGTAAAAGGGTCATGGAGTAGGTTGGATCTTTAAAAAATGTCTCTGAACTGCAAGACTTGGTTTTATAATTTCTAAACTCTGGAAGTAGTGTGTTCAACATATTATACTATTCAGAGCTCCCTGTGACAGATTTTTTTTTTTTTAAACCGGGGAGCTAAATGATTACTTTATAGCCTGGGAATATTTTCCCCATCACAATCATAGTTGCAAAGTTGTAATGATGTTAGAAGACAGTGGGTGAATATCAGATGAGGGAAAGGAGGGGTTAATAGAATGTTACATACATAAATCATCTTAAACTCAAGCTATTCTAGAAGCTTGCTGTTGATCACTGGAAGGAAAAGAAAAAAAATAGGCAGAGAAAGGGCAGGGATATTTATAAGGTTATAGTAATGGACTCTCAAGTTATCCATCTTTGTCCAATATAGAGTCAACACAGCATCATGACAAATGTGTACTTTTATTCTAGCTGGAGTAGGTATCCAAAGTGGCACAATCTAAAAGTAGATATATGACTATAAGACATTTATGGTATTAGTAATACTTTTATTTGACTATATGGCAGAATTGGTTTCCAGGTGCTTAGAATGCTTGGAGTACCATCAGAGAGAAACCAAAAGTTTGGGAAGCAGGTACCTGCTTTCTGGAGAGAGGTACCGATAAGAGAGCTTAGTAGAGAGTCTAAGTGTAATATTCAACCCAGCTGGAAATGAAGATAGATCTCCAGGCTCAGCAGTGATTGTAAGTGCCAGGTAGGAACTATAAAGCCCAAATCTAGTTAGATGCATTGAACCAAGGAAGAGAAAAAACTTCCACAACTATGGAAACTATCCAGTATAGTAGGAACACAATGAATTCTTGAATTTCCCTTGCTGCTGAGGCTGAAGTTTCTAAGACACCTGAACCTGGAAGGAGTCTTGTTTGTGAAAGGTTTTAGGACTTGAAATTAATGTCTTTCAAAATTTCTTTTCAACGGTCCTATACTATTTTCTATTCATCTTCTCTTCCTACTTTCTAAAGGAGTTTATTCCCCCCTCCCCAAGATAAATAAAAAAACAAAGGGGCTTCTTCCTTATATTTTCATGTAGAGGTTTTATAGTTCTATGTTTTATGTTGAAGCTTAATCTATTTTGTTACCTTTTGTGCGTGGTGTAAGATAAGGCTTCATTTTCTTTCTTCTGTGTGTGATTATCCATTTATCCCAGCATCATTTGTAAAAGAGATTAGCCTTTCACCATTGAGTAGTCTTGGCTCTTTGATCAAATATTAGTTGACTGTATATATGTGAGGGTTTATTTTGGGGATCTTGATTCTGTTAAATCGCTGTCTATTTTTATGTCAGTGCACACTATTTTGGTTACTGTAGCTTTGAAGTATAGTTTGAAATGGGGAGGTATAACATCTCTGGCTTTGTACTTCTTTCTTAGCATTGCTTTGTTTATTCAGGCTCTTTTAGGGTTCCATGGAAACTCTAGGATTGTTTTTCTATTTTTTTAAAAAAGTGTCATTGGAATTTTGATAGTGAGTGCTTTGTGTGTTATGGACATGTAAAAAATATCAATTCTTCTGATCCATGAACAGGAGGTACTTCTTCATTAATTAGTATCTTCTTTAATTTTTTTCATCAAAGTCTTACAGTTTTTGGTATACAGATCTTTCACCTCCTTGGTATATTTATTCCTGATTATTTTATTGTTTTTGACATTATTGTGAATAGAATTCTTTCTTTTTTTTAGATACTTTATTGTTAGTCTGTAGAAATGCAACTGATTTCTGCATGGTGATTTTGCATACTGATAGTTTGTTAAATTTATTGTAGTTCTAACAATTTTTTAGTTTTTTGGTGTCTTTAGTATTTTTCTATAAATAAGATAGTATCTACAAACAAAGATGATTTTACTTCTTTCAGGTTTGGAAAGAAATTTTTAGTTATTTTTCTCGATTAATTGCCCAGGTTAGTGTTTCCAATACTATGTTCAATAGGAATGGTGACAGTGGACATTCTTGCCTTGTTCCTGATCTTAGAAAAAAAGTTTTCAACGTTTTATCATTGAGTGTAACGTTAGCAGTAGTCTTGTCATATACACACTTTATTATAGAGAGGTGATTCCTTCTATACTCAATTTTTTGAGAGGTTTTATATGAAAAAATGTATTTTATAAAATTTGAGGGGAAACTATTGTGAATCATATGATTTACATCTTCTTTCTATTAATGTGATGTATCACATTGATCTGTGTATGTTAAATTATCCTTGCATTCCAGTAATAAGTCCAGCCTGATCATGATGTATGAACTCTTTAACGTGCTATTAAATTCAATTTGTTAGTATTTTGTTAAAAATTTTTGCATTTATATTTATCAGGGTTATTGGCTTTTAGTTTTCTTTTCTTTCTTTCTTTCCTTTTTCTTTTTCTCTTTCTTTCTTTCTTTTTTTTTTTTTTTTTGTAGTGCCCTTATCTGGATTTGTTATCAAGGTAGTGTTGGTCTCACAAAGTAAGTTTGGGAGTATCCCTCCTTTTCAGTTTTTTGGAAGAGTTTGAAAAGGTTTATAGTTCTTTATATGCTTGGTAGAATTCACCAAGGAAA
Source organism: Meles meles (assembly GCF_922984935.1). Lineage (NCBI taxonomy): Eukaryota > Metazoa > Chordata > Mammalia > Carnivora > Mustelidae > Meles > Meles meles. Next base: position 164,576,425 of record NC_060067.1, on the reverse strand, counting down.
TTATCTGTTTCTGGGCTTTTCTTTGTTGGGAGATTTTTGATCATTGATTCAATCTCCTTTCTCATGATGGCTCTGTTTAGTATTATATTTCTTTCTGATTCAGCGTTGGTGGGTTTTATGTTCTAGGACTTTATCCAGTCCTTCCTGGTTCTCCAATTTGTTGGTGTAAAATTGATCATAGTGTCTCCTATGATCCTTTGTTTTTCTGTGGTATTAGTCACAATGTCTTCTCTTTCATTTCTGATGTGTGCCCTCTCTCTCTCTCTCTCAGTTTGGTTAGTCTTAGCTAAACATCGGTCTGGTCCATTATTCTCCCCACCAAAAAAACCCCACAAGCTCTTAGTTTTGTTGATGCTTTCTATTGTTTTCCTTGTCTCTATTTCATTTATTTCTGCTCTGCTCTTTATTATTTCCTTTCTTCTGCTAACTTTAGGCAGTTCTTTTTTCCCCCCTCCACTTCCTTGAGATATAAAGTTAGGGATTTTTTTTAACTTTTTTTTTCTTCTTTTCTGAATGCAGGCATCTACACTTATCAACTTCCCTGTAAAACTGCTCTTGTTGCATCACATTTGTTTTGGTATGTGTGTTTCCATTTTCATTTGTTTTGTAATTTTTAAAAAATTTCCTTTTGATTTCTTTGTTGGCTAATTACTTGTTCAGGAGTGTGCTTGTTAATCTCTACATATTTGTGAATTTTCCAGCTTTCTTCCTGCTTTTAATTTTTAGTTTCATACCATTGTGATTGTAAAAGATACTTGGCATGATTTCAATTTTCTTAAATTTATGAAGGATTGTTTCATGAACTAACATATCATCTATCCTGGGTAAATATGTGCCTAAGAGGAATGTGTATTCTGCTGCTATTGAATGGAATGTTCTGCATATGTCTGTTAGATCCCTTTGGTTTAAAGTATAGTTCAAGATTTTCAATTCCATATTGATTTTCTGTGTGGATGATCTATCCATTGTTGAAAATGGGGTTTTGAAGTTTCCTACTCTTTTTGTATTGTTGTCTATTTCTCCCTGCAGATCTGTTACCCTTTGCTTAATATATTTAAGTTCTCTGATGTTGGATGCTTATATATTTATAATTGTTATATCTTCATAATGAATCATGTTATAATCACTCAAAATTAAATAACTCTTTATGTTATAATAATCTTCTTTGTCTTTTCTTGCATTTTTTTAACGCCAAAGTCTATTTTGCTTAATATAAATATAGTTGCCCCTACTTTATTTTTAGTTTTGTTTGCATGGATCATCTTTTTTTCATCCCTTCCCTTTGAGCCTATGTGGACCCCAAAAGCTGAAGTGGGTTTCTTGTAGGCTGGATATAAAATTTTTAAAAATTTATCCAGACAGTCTATATCCTTTGATTGGAGAACTTAATCTATTCACATTTAAAGTAAGTATTGATAGTAAGGACTTACTAATACCCTCTTACTGATTATTTTCTGTTTTATAATTTCTTTGTTCCTTTCTTTCTCTCCTGTTGCCTTTCTTAGTGATTTGATTTTCTCAGTGATATACTTTGATTTCTTTTTCTACCTTTTGTAAATCTACCATCGTTTTTAACTTTGTTGTCATGGAACTTACATAAACAATTTATAGTTATACTAGCTTATTTTAAACTGATAACCACTTAACTTTGATTGCATACAAAAATTCTACTCTTTTATTTTTTAAGATTTTATTTATTTATTCGACAGACAGAGATCACAAGTAGGCAGAGAGGCAGGCAGAGAGAGAAAGGAGGAAGCAGGCTCCCTGTGGAGCAGAGAGCCTGATGTGGGGCTTGATCCCAGGCCCCTGGGATCATGACCTGAGCCAAAAGCAGAGGTTTTAATCCACTGAGCCACCCAAGCACCCCTAAAATTCTACTCTTTTACTCCTCCATTGACATTTTGTTTTGATGTAATAATTTACATCTTTTAATATTGTGTATGTAATAAACAAATTATTGGGGCTATAGCTATTTAAAAAAAATATTTTATGGGGCACCTGGGTGGCTCAGTGGGTTAAGCCTCTGCCTTCGGCTCAGGTCATGATCTCAGGGTCCTGGGATCAAGCCCCGCATCAGGCTCTCTGCTCAGCAGGGAGCCTGCTTCCCCCTGTCTCTCTGCCTACTTATGATCTCTCTCTCTCTCTGTAGCAAATGAACAAAATCTTAAAAAAAAAAATTTCTTTGTTCATTTCAGAGAGAGAGACAGAAGCAGAGAGAGGGAGAGAGAATCTGAAACAGACTCTGCACTGAGCACAGAGCCTGATGTGGGGCTCGATCCACAACTATGAGATCATGACCTGACCTAAACCCAAGAGTCAGCCACCTAAATGACTAAGCCACCTAGGCGCCCAGAGCTATAGCTATTTTTAATATTTTTGTTCTTTATACTAGAGTTAAGTGACTAACATATCATAATATTACAGTATTGGAATATTCTGAATTCAACCACATACTTACCTTTATTAAGATGTTTCATATTTTCATATGCTTTCATGTTACTATAGCATCCTTTAATTTTAACATGAAGAACTCCTTTTAGCATTTCTTATAAGGTAGGTCTAGTGGTGCTAAACTCCCTCACTTTTTGTTTTGGAAAACCTTATCTCTCCTTCATTTCTGAAGGGCAGTTTTGCTGGGTGAAGTAAGTATTCTTGGTTGGTAGGGTTGTTGTTTCTTTTAAGCACTTTGAATATATCATTCTAATGTCTCTTCGGTTGCAAGATTTCTGCTGAGAATTCTGATAGTTTATGAGGGTTTCCTGTATGTGAGGATTTTTTTTTCTTTTCCTGTTTTAAAAATTCTTTCTCTGTCTTTGATTTTAGACTTTTATTAAAATGTGACTTGAAAAATATCTTTTGGGGTTGAAATATTTAGGGATCTGTGAGTCAGTGAGTCATGAACGTGGATATCTAGAATTTTCCTCACTTTGGGACATTCTTAGCCATTCTATACTTAAATAAGCTCATTCTCTCCCTCTGCCTTGTCCTTTTCTTTTCTTTCTGGCACTCTGATACTATGCAGATTATTTCTCTTAATATTATCCATAATTTATATAGGCTTTCTTCACATTATTAAAATTTCTTTTTCCTCTCCTCTCTGGATAATTTCAAATAACTTATCTTTAAATTTGCTGATTTTTTTTCCTTTTGTTTGTTCAAATCTCGTGTTGAAGTTTTCTATTGAATTCTTTGGTTCTGTCATTATATCCCTTAGCTCTGAGATTTTTTTTTTTTATTTAATGGTCTTTCTTTCTTTCTTTTTTGAACTCATACTATTCATGCATTGTTTTCCTAATTTTGTTCAGTAGTCAATCTGTTTTTAATGTATTTCACTGTTACTCCCTGATTTGGCTTTCAGAGAACGTCGTGCTTGGAGACACCATAGTCACCTACCAGGGAGCATCGGGTTCTGCGAGCGCAATATCCAATGTCCACCATTTGGCTAATGTTCACCCGCAACTGCCAGATGTGCACATGGTGTCTGACCCTTCATGACGTGTGTTTGCAACAAAAGAGCCAAGTTCTTTAATTACTCCTTAAGGGACACTTAATACGTTTCACTGAATTTCTTTAAGAGAATTATTTTTTGTCTGATGGCTACTGGAGCTTTGAGTTTTCTTTAGTGATGTCACATTTACTTGATTCCTTTTGATCCTTGTATCTTTAGTATCTGCGCACTTGAGGAAGGGGTTTTGTCTTCTAGCGTTTTTCAGTGGCTGGGTGGGGTTGCAGACTTGTGTCTCCTATTGCCTCTGGCTAGGCTTCCTGGTTTGGCAAAGCTGGAGGGTATATTCAGCATTGAGCAAAGCCAGTGATTTGTTTCTCTATCCAGGGGGGGCTCTAGAATGGGCTATGTTTGGCCAAGATGGCCAAGATGGAGAGTAGTACCAACAATCAAGCATGGTGCTATGCTGGCCTGGGGGAGGGGTGATATGGTCAAAGTGAATCTGTTCCTCTTTTCCTTCTTAGTTTGTTTTCTTGGTTTTTGTGTTCCATGGAGGTCTTCTGCTTCACCTCTGGGTTTTAGAATCTTCATAAATGCATTTTCTCTATGGATAGTTGCTAGTTGTTCTTTCTGTGAGGGAGACTAATGTTGGTACCACCTATTTTGCTATCTTGCTGATGCAATCTGTTGGTCATTTTAAATAATTCCCTCAGTAAATTATTTAAATTATCCTTATTTTATAGATAGATAAAAAGGTGTAGAAATGTAAATCATTCAGTATAAAATCCAAAGGAATAAATTGTATTTTTGTGTTAGTTTGTGACCCTCTAGACTGTCCCTTGTCATCTGCCATTGAACCAGAGGTCATACATAGTTTGAGAATCACTAGTAAGATGAATAAGACTGTGCAAAGCAGGTGCTGATAGAGTAAGATCATCTCACCCCTCAAATCAGGAGCTTCGATGGCTATTCTAGGATCCTATGATGCTAATTAATTTGGAAATATCTTCAAATTTTAATACAAGAGTCTCATTATCAATACTCCTCATTTAATACTTACCTGTCAATACTCAAGATTTCTGTGATAATTATGTATCTATTATTTCTTAACTCCAAATTTACCCTTCTCTAATATGCTCTATTAATATTGTTGTTGTTGTGGCAAATTACATTCCTTTTGTTCCTTTTTTTAGCTAACTTGTTAGTTCCTGCCAATAAAACACAATAGAGGAAGATGCTAAGTAGAACTAGAGAAAAGGGATTATCTTTCTTTATTTCTGCTAATCTCATGACTGTAGCCCTAGTAGTGGTACATCTACTCAGCAGTAGGCCTGGGCTTCAACCATCAGCATCTTTAGGAATTTCCAGAACAAGCATCAGTGAAACTCTCCAGAGGCACCCTCAGCAGTTTGACTGCACCCTTCCTAGTCCACTGATGTCAGGGTACCATCTCAGCACATCCTTACATTACCAGCTTCTTTTTTGTTTCCCTAACTCTAGAAGTTGGAGTGGATTCTTGGAAGTTGTTGTCTCTGTTGTAGTTTCCATTGTTTTGAAAAGGCTGATAATTTACATTAGCATTTAGCTGACGTCTGGATTAGAGATTTAGGAAGGACATTTTTGTCAACAATTATCTTTAGTCCAGGGAGCTGTGGTTTCATATACCTGGTTTATACATTACTCTATTTCTCTGCTTTATGTTTTACTGATTTTCACAAACATGTAATGAATTGTTAGCAAAGTATCCAGTTGGACTCAGACCCATGGTACTTACCTGTAGGAAAGACCTTAGACTTATCTTATAGATGTAATTCAGTGACAAATGAGTTCAGATAATTTACAGTCTGTTAATTCTGTTCTTCAAGAAATTACCCTCATGAATAAGTTCAGAACTCCATTCCATGACACACTGGATCCTAGTCAGAGACTATGGTTCAGATTAGGTTGGCCAAAAGTCTTTGGAAGGGTTAATAAGGATCTTTATTTAAAAAAAAAACAAAAACACCTTTTTTTCTTAGTTCCATTGGATAAATATGGAGCAAGGTAAACTTTGATGGGAGGGACCAACTTGAACAAACTTGAAGAATGCTGTTTCCAATCACCATTAATATCCTGAATAACTAAGAAGCAATGACCAGAGTCATACAGAGTCATACATCTGCAGAGTCATACAGCTCTGCCACATTCTCATTGCTTGGTTTTCTCTCTACCTGAATTTCCTAAGAATGAATTTCAAACTTTTTTTTTTTTAAGATTTTACTCATTTATTTGACAGAAATCACAAGTAGGCATAGAGGCAGGCAGAGAGAGAGAGAGAGAGAGGAGGAAGCAGGCTCCCTGCTGAGCAGAGAGCCTGATGCGGGGCTCGATCCCAGGATCCTGGGATCATGACCTGAGCTGAAGGCAGAGGCTTTAACCCACTGAGCCACCCAGGTGCCCCATGAATTTCAAACTTTAAAATTTAACCTATTTTGATTCCCGAATGTATCTTTTAAAAAACAGCTTGATTGAGGTATAACTAATATCTAATAAACTATATTGTAATTTGATGATTTTCAACATGTTTATATACCTACAAAACTATCAGCACAGTTAATAAAAAAAAAGCATTCCCATGAACTCTTAAAGTTTCCTGGTGCTCCTTTATAATTCAACTCTTTCATCACTCAATCTCCTATCATTCACCTACTTACTGTCATTATATCTTAATTGGCCTTTTTTAGACTTTAATATAAATGGAACCATGCATTACATACACTTTTGTGGGAGAAAGGGATCTGGCTTCTGTCACTTAGCATATCTATTTGGAGAATTTCTCATGTTATATGTATCAATCATTTGCTTTCTTTTTTTAAATTACTAAGTAGTTATTTTATTGTGTCATTTATACCATGGCTTTTTAATTCACTTGTTGGCTCTCATCTGGGTTGTTTTGTAGCTTTTAGTTTTTTTTTTAATTTTTTTTTTATATACAATAATGTATTTTTATCCCCAGGGGTACAGGTCTGTGAATCGCCAGGTTTACACACTTCACAGCGCTCATCATAACACATACCCTCCCCAATGTCCATAACCCAACCCCCTCTCCCGCCCCCCTATCTCCAGCAACCCTCAGTTTGTTTTGTGAGATTAAGAGTCACTTATGGTTTGTCTCCCTCCCGATCCCATCTTGTTTCATTTATTCTTCTCCTACCCCCAACCCCCCATGTTGCATCTCCACTTCCTCATATCAGGGAGATCATATGATAGTTGTCTTTCTCTGATTGACTTAGTTCACTAAGCATGATACCCTCTAGTTCCATCCACGTCATTGCAAATGACAAGATTTCATTTCTTTTGATGGCTGCATAGTATTCCATTGTGTATATATACCACATCTTCTTTATCCATTCATCTGTTGACGGACATTTAGGTTCTTTCCATAGTTTGGCTATTGTAGACATTGCTGCTATAAACATTCGGGTGCACGTGCCCCTTCAGATCACTACTTTTGTATCTTTAGAGTAAATACCCAGTAGTGCAATTGCTGGGTCATAGGGTAGTTCTATTTTCAACTTTTGGAGGAACCTCCATGCTGTTTTCCAGAGTGGTTGCAAAGCTCAAATTCCCACCAACAGTGTAGGACGGTTCCCTTTCTCCACATCCTCATCAGCATCTGTCATTTCCTGACTTGTTAATTTTAGCCATTCTGACTGGTGTGAGGTGATATCTCATTGTGGTTTTGATTTGTTTTTCCCTGATGCCAAGTGATGTGGAGCACTTTTTCATGTGTCTGTTGGCCATGTGGATGTCTTCTTTGCAGAAATGTCTGTTCATGTCTTCTGCCCATTTCTTGATTGGATTATTTGTTCTTTGGGTGTTGAGTTTGCTAAGTTCTTTATAGATTTTGGACACTAGCCCTTTCTTAATATGTCATTTGCAAATATCTTCTCCAATTCTGTCAGTTGTCTTTTGGTTTTGTTAACTGTTTCCTTTGCTTTGCAAAAGCTTTTGATCTTGATGAAATCCCAATAGTTCATTTTTGCCCTTGCTTCCCTTGCCTTTGCTGATGTTCTTAGGAAGACGTTGCTTTGGCTGAAGTCAAAGAGGTTGCTGCCTGGGTTCTCCTCAAGGATTTTGAGGGATTCCTTTCTCACATTGAGGTCCTTCATCCATTTTGAGTCTATTTTCATGTGTAGTGTAAGGAAATGGTCCAATTTAATTTTTCTGCATGTGGCTGTCCAATTTTCCCAACACCATTTATTGAAGAGGTTGTCTTTTTTCCATTGGACATCCTTTCCTGCTTTGTTGAAGATTAGTTGACCACAAAGTTGTGGGTCTATTTCTGGGGTCTCTATTCTGTTCCATTGATCTATGTGTCTGTTTTTGTGCCAGTACCATGCTGTCTTGACGATGCCAGCTTTGTAATAGAGCTTGAAGTCCGGAATTGTGATGCCACCCACTTTGGCTTTCTTTTTCAATATTCCTTTGGCTATTCGAGGTCTTTTCTTGTTCTGTATAAATTATAGGATTATTTGTTCCATTTCTTTGAAAAAAATGAGTGGGATTTTGATAGGGATTGCATTAAATGTGTAGATTGCTTTAAGTGGCAAAGACATTTTCACAATATTTGTTCTTCCAATCCATGAGCATGGAACATTTTTCCATTTCTTTGTGTCTTCCTCAATTTCTTTCATGAGTACTTTATAATTTTCTGAATATAGATTCTTAGCCTCTTTGGTTAGGTTTATTCCTAGGTATCTTATAGTTTTGGATGTAATTGTAAATGGAATTAACTCCTTAATTTCTCTTTCTTCTGTCTTGTTGTTGGTGTAGAGAAATGCAACTGACTTCTGTGCATTGATTTTATATCCTGACACTTTACTGAATTCCTATACAAGTTCTAGCAGTTTTGGAGTGGAGGCTTTTGGGTTTTCCACATACAGTATCATATCATCTGCAAAGAGTGATAGTTTGACTTCTTCTTTGCCGATTTTGATGCCTTTAATTTCTTTTTGTTGTCTGATTGCTGAGGCTAGGACTTCTAGTACTATGTTGAATAGCAGTAGTAATAATGGACATCCTTGCCATGTTCCTGACCTTAGTGGAAAAGCTTTCAGTTTTTCTCCATTGATAATGATATTTTCAGTGGGTTTTTCATAGATGGCTTTGATAATATTGAGGTATGGGCCTGCTATCCCTACAGTTGAAGAGTTTTGATCAGGAAGGAATGCTGTACTTTGTCAAATGCTTTTTCAGCATCTATTGAGAGAATCATATGGTTCTTGTTTCTTTCTTTTATTAATGTGTTGTATCACATTGATTGATTTGTGAATGTTGAACCAACCTTGCAGCCCTGGAATAAATCCCACTTGGTCGTGGTGAATAATCCTTTTAATGTACTGTTGGGTCCTATTGGCTAGTATTTTGGTGAGAATTTTCACATCTGTGTTCATCAAGGATATTGTCTGTAATTCTCTTTTTTGATGGGATCTTTGTCTGGTTTTGGGATCAAGGTGATGCTGGCCTCATAAAATGAGTTTGGAAGTTTTCCTTCCATTTCTATTTTTTGGAACAGTTTCAGGAGAATAGGAATTATTTCTTCTTTAAATGTTTGGTAGAATTCTCCTGGGAAGCCGTCTGGCCCTGGGCCAGTTTGTTTGGAGATTTTGATGACTGCTTCAATCTCCTTACTGGTTATGGGCCTCTTCTGATAGTCTTTGGCTTAAAATCTAATTGATCTGATATAAGGATTGCCACCCCAGCTTTCTTCTGATGCCCATTAGCATGGTAAATTGTTTTCCACCCCCTCACTTTAAATCTGGAGGTGTCTTCGCGTCTAAAATGAGTTTCTTGTAGACAACATATTGATGGGTTTTGTTTGTTTATCCATTCTGATACCCTGTGTCTTTTGATTTGGGGCATTTAGCCCATTAACATTCAGGGTAACTATTGAGAGATATGAATTTAGTGCCATTGTATTGCCTGTAAGGTGACTGTTACTGTATATTGTCTCTGTTCCTTTCTGATCTACTACTTTTAGGCTCTCTCTTTGCTTAGAGGACCCCTTTCAATATTTCCTGTAGAGCTGGTTTGGAGTTTGCAAATTATTTCAGTTTTTGTTTGTCCTGGAAGCTTTTTATCTCTCCTTCTATTTTCAGCGATAGCCTAGCTGGATATTGTATTCTTGGCTGCATGTGTTTCTTGTTTAGTGCTCTGAATATACCATGCCAGTTTTTTTCTGGCCTGCCAGGTCTCTGTGGATAAGTCCGCTGCCAATCTAATATTTTTACCATGGGTATGTTACAGACTCTTTTTCCTGGGCTGCTTTCAGGATTTTCTCTTTGTTACTAAGACTTGTAAATGTTTCTATTAGGTGATGGTGTGTGGACCTATTCTTCTTGATATTTAGGGGGGTTCTCTGCACCTCCTGGATTTCGATGCTTGTTCCCTTTGCCATATTAGGGAAATTCTCTCCAATAATTCTCTCCAATATACTTTCTGCTCTCCTCTCTCTTTCTTCTTCTTCTGGAATCCCAATTATTCTAATGTTGTTTCATCTTATGGTGTCACTTATCTCTCGAATTCTTCCCTCATGGTCCAGTAGTGGTTTGTCCCTCTTTTGCTCAGCTTCTTTATTCTCTGTCATTTGGTCTTCTATATCACTATTTCTTTCTTCTGCCTCATTTATCCTAGCAGTGAGAGCTTCCATTTTTGATTGTACCTCATTAATAGCTTTTTTGATTTCAATTTGGTTAGATTTTAGTTCTTTTATTTCTCCAGAAAGGGCTTTTTTCTCTCCAGGGAGAGTATTTCTAATTTCTTCCATGCCTTTTTTGAGGCCGGCTAGAACCTTGAGAATCATCATTCTGAACTCTAGATCTGACATATTACCAATGTCTGTATTGATTAGGTTCCTAGCCTTTGGGACTGCCTCTTGTTCTTTTTTTTTGTGGTGAGTTTTTCCACCTTGTCATTTTGTCCAGATAAGAGTATATGAAGGAGCAAATATAATATTAAAAGGGTGGCAAAGACCCCAGGAAATGCGCTTTAACCAAATCAGAAGAGACCCCAAATCGTGGGGGGGAGAAAGGGGATAAAAAGAGGTTCAGAAAAAAAAATTACAAAAAGAAAACATAAAAATATAAAAAAGAAAAAAATATATATATTAAATAAACTAGTTAAAAACGTTAAAAACAAAAGGGTAAAAGTTAAAAACAATTTAGCTGAAGGAAAAAATAAAATAAAAAAATTAAATTAACCACAAGACTAAAGAATCATGGTTAGAAAGTCATGAGTTCCGTGCTTTGCTTTCTCCTCCTCTGGAATTCTGCTGCTCTCCTTGGTAGGTCAACTTAATCTTCACTGGATTTCTTTTTGATCTTCTGGGGAGGGGCCTGTTGCAGTGATTCTCAAGTGTCTTTGCCCAAGGCGCAATTGCACCGCCCTTACCAGGGGCTGGGCTAAGTAATCCACTCGGGTTCGCTTTTGGAAGCTTTTGTTCCCTGAACGCTTTCTGCTTTTCGTAGAGTTCTGGAGGACGGGAATGAAAATGGCGGCCTCCCTGTCTCTGGCCCAGAGGAGCCAAGAGCTCGGGGCCCCACTCCTCAGTGCGCCCTCAGAGAAAAGATCCCAATCACTCCCATCTCTCTGGCCTCTGGCCGCGCTCAGAGCTCACCCAGTCTGCATCCGGTTCAAGGTAACCCCAAACTGAGAGCTCACTCCTCGGCTCTGTCTCTGTAGCTGGCTGCCCCTGTCTAATACCTGAGAGCTCTGCGACACTCAGACACCCCCAATCCTTCTGTGACCCTGCGGGACCTGGGTTTATGTTGACCCCGTGTGGGCTTCACCTCAGTTTAGCCTCTGGAGCTATGTCCCTCAGTGAAGCAGACTTTTAAGAGTCCTGATTTTGTGCTCCATTGCTCCACCGCTTGCCGGGAGCCGGCCCCTCCCCCCCCATGGTCTATCTTCCCGTCGCTTTGGATTCACTTCTCCACCGGTCCTACCTTTCAGAAAATGGTTGATTTTCTGTTTCTAGAATTGTTGTTCTTCTCTTTGATCTCCCGTTGGATTTGTAGGTGTTTGCAATGGTTTGATAAGCTATCTAGCTGATCTCCTGCTACCTGATGTAGTCTCAGCCTGCTACTTCTCCGCCATCTTGACTCCTCCTCCTGTAGCTTTTAGTTCTTAATAAAACATCTCAAACAAATATATTTCCTAAGGACATTTGTGCATAAACAAGACTTTGTGTGGAAATAGGCTTTAATTCCTTAATTTTCCATGTCTCTAGAAATGGAAATGCTATATCACAACATAGTTCTATGCTTAAATCTGCAAGATTCTGAGAGACAATTTTATAAAATGGTTGTGCTATTTTATGTTACCACCAGGAGTTCTACATCCCCACAAACTCTTGACATGGTGGGTGTTTTTAATTTTAGCAATTCAAATGGCTATTTTATGATCGTTTATATTATTAAGTTTTTATTTTAATTCCAGTTAGTTAATATACAGTGTTATATTAGTTTCAGATGTACAATACAGTGATTCAACAGTATCACAACAAGTACACTCCCTAATCCTCGTCATCTATTTAATGGAGCTCCCATTTCCCCTCCTCTCTGGTAACCATTAGTTTCTTCTCTATAGTTATGAATATATTTCTTCATTTTTCTCTCTTTCTCCTTTTCCCTTTGCTTTAAAAAAAATTTTGTTTCTTAAATTGCGCATAGGAGTTAAATCACACAGTATTTGTCTTTGACTTATTTTTCTTAGCATTATACTCCCTAGTTCCATCCATGTCATCGCAAATGGCACTATATCATTCTTTTTTATGGCTGAATAATATTCTGTTGTATATATACCACATCTTCTTTATCTATTCATCAGTGGATGTACACTTAGGCTGCTTCCATATCTTGGCTGTTGTAAATAATGGTGCAGTAAATAGGGGTTCGTGTATCCTTTTGAATTAGTGTTTTTGTATTCTTTAGGTAAAGATCCAGTAGTGTGATTTGGGATCATAAGCTAATTCTATTTTTAACTTTTTGAGGAACCTCCATACTGTTTTCCATAGTGACTGCACCAGTTTGTATTCTCACTAACATTGCAAGAGGTTCTTTTTTCTCATGTCCTTGCCAACACTGTTGTTTCTTGGGTTGCTGATTTTAGCCATTCTGACAGGTATAAGGTGATATCTCATTGTGCTGTTTTTTTTCTTTTCCCATTGCAAGTATTTACTCAACTTTTAATTTTTTCTCTTTTTTTAATTCAAGTTCAATTAACCAACATATAGTACATCATTAATTTCAGATGTAGTGTTCAATAATGTATCAATTGAGTATAACACCCAGTGCTCATCATATCATATACCCTCCTTAATGTCCATCACCCAATTACCCCATCCTCTGCACAAACTTCCCCTCCAGCAACCCTCAGCTTGTTTCCTATAGTTAAGATTCTCTTAAGAGACTCTTTTTTTTAAAGATTTTATTTATTTATTTGACAGAGAGAGATCACAAGTAGATAGAGAGGCAGGCAGAGAGAGAGAGAGAAGCAGACTCGCCGCTGAGCAGAGAGCCTGATGCGGGACTCGATCCCAGGACCCTGAGATCATGACCTGAGCCGAAGGCAGTGGCTTAACCCACTGAGCCACCCAGGCGCCCTCTCTTAAGAGACTCTTTAGAGTTTGTTTCCCTCTCTGTTTTTGGTTGAATTTGGTTAGCTAATATTTTGTTGAGGACTTTTGCATCTATGTTCATGAGAGATATTGACCTGTTCTCTTTTTCAGTGGTGTCTGTGTCTTGTTCTGGTAATCTTGCCCTCATAGACTGAATTTGGGTTTTCCTTTCTTTTCTATTTTTTGGAATAGTTTGAGAAGAATACGTATTAACTCTTCTTTGAGTGTTTGGTAGAACTTGCCCAGGAAGTTATCTGGTCCTGGACTTTTTTGGAGGGAAGGTATTTCTATTGTAGATTCAATTTCTTTGCTGGTAATGTTTGCTCAAATTTTCAATTTCTTCCTGTTTTAGCTTGGGGAGGTTATATGTTTCTAGGAATTTATCCATTTTTCCTAGGTTGTCCAACTTGTTTGTGTATAGTTTTCCATAATATTCTAATTATTTGTATTTCTGTGATATAGGTTGTTATTTCTCTTCTCTCATTTGTAATTTTATTTATTTGAATCTTTTTTTCTTGGTAAGTCTGGCTAGAGGTTTATTAATTTGATGGATTTTTTTTCAAAAAAGCAGCTCGTGGTTTCATTGATCTGTTCTATTGTTTTTGTTTTAGTTTCCATATAATTTATTTCTCCTCTAATCTTTGTTATTTCCTTCCTTCTGGTGGTTTTAGGTTTTGTATGTTGTTCTTCTTGTAGCTCCTTTAGGTGTAAGGCTAGGTTGTTTATTTGAGATTTTTCTTGCTTCTTGAGGGAGGTCTATATATTGCTATAAACTTCCCTTTTAGAACTGATTTTGCTGCATACCAAAGGTTTTAGACCATTGTGTCCTCATTTTCATTTCTTTTATTATTTCTTCTTTGATTTTTTGATTGACGCATATATTAGTTAGCAAAATGTTGTATAATCTCCATGTATTTGTGGTTTTCCCAGACTTTTTCTATTGGTTGACTTCTAGTTTCATAGCATTGTTATCAGAAAAGATGCATAGAATGACTTTGATCTTTTTTAATTTGTTGAGGCATGTTTTGTGGCCTAATATATGATCTGTTCTGGAGAATGTTAAGTGTATACTTGAAAAGAATATGTATTCTGCTGCTTTAAGATGGAATGTTCTAATATATCTGTTAAATCTGTCTAGTCCAGAGTGTTATTTAAAGCCATTGTTTCCCTGTTGATTTTTTATTTAGATGATCAGTCCACTGATGTAAGTTGGGTGTTAAACTCCCCTACTATATTGTATTATTATTGGTTAGTTCCTTTATGATTGTTATTGACCATTTTATGTATTTGAATACTTCTATGTTGGGTGCATAAATATTTACAATTGTGATATTTCTTGTTGCATTGCCCCCTATATTATTATATAGTGTACTTCTTTGTCTCTTGTTACAGTCTTTATTTTAAAGTCCATATTTTTTTATGTTAAGTATTGCTACTTTGTTTTTGTTTGACATCCTTTGCTTGATTAATGATTCTACATCCCATCACTTCCAATCTTCAGGTGTCTTTAGATCAAAACTGAATTTCTTGCAGGTAGCATATAAATGACTTTTGTTTTTTTAAATCCATTGTGTCACTCTTTATCTTTTGAATGGAGTGTTTACTTATATTCAAGGTAATGATAGATATGTATTTATTGTCATTTTATTACTTGTTTTGTAGTTGTTTCTGAAGATTTTCTCTGGTACTTTCTTGTCTTTTTCTCTTTTATGATTTGTTGGTTTCTTTTAGTGGTATATTTGGATTCTTTTTGTTTATTCTTTGCATATTTCTTAGTGATTTTTCATTTGTGGCTGTCTTTAGATTTGTATGTAACATCTTCTGCATACAGCAGTCTATATTAATTTGACGGGTGATTAAATTTGAACCCATTTTTTACACGTCTCCTCCCCATATTTTACATCTGTTTATTTTGCAAGTTCTTTAACTGGTCTTTTACAAAAATACGTATTTTTACTGCTTGCTTTTTTTTTTTAACTGCTTTTGTGTTACTTACCTTTATATATCATCTTTTGTTTTTTCTTTTCCACTCAAAGAGTCCCATTTAATATTTCTTGCTAGGTTGGTTTAAGGGTTATGAACTCTTTTAGTTATTGTTTGTTTGGAAGCTCTTTAACTCTCCTATTCTGAATGCTTGACTAGCTAGATAGAATATTTTTGCCCGTGAGTATATCATGTCACTCACTTCTGACTTGGAAAGTTTCTGCTGAAAAATCCCCAAATAGCCTTCTGGGTTTCCCTTTTATGTAATTGTCTTATTTAGTCTTGCTGCTTTTAAAAAATTTTCTTTCTTATTATATTTTGCCATTCTAATTATAATATGTCTTGGTGTGGATTTGCTTTTGTTAATTTTGTTGGGGGTTCTCTATGCCTACTGGATCTGGATATCTGGATATCTGTTTCCTTCCCTGGATTAGGGAAGTTTTCATCTATTTTTCCTTCAAATAAATTTTCTGTCCCTTTTCCTCTCTCTTTTTTTGCTAGGTCTCCTGTACTGTAAGTGTTATTATGTTTGATGAAGTCACTGACTTCCCTATGTCTATTCTAGTTTTTCAAAATTCTTTTTTCTCTCATTTGTTCACTTTGATTATTTTCCATTACTCTGTTTTATAGGTCATTAATTTGTTCCTCTGCTTTTTTCAACCCTCTGTTCATTCCATCAAGTGTGTTTCTTACTTCATTTATTGAGCCCTTTATCTCTGCATTATATATTTTTTATCTTTGTCTTAAAGGTCTCACCCATGTATTCCACTCTTAAGTCCAGTGAGTATCTTTATGGTAATTATTTTAAATTCTCTATCAGGCATGCTACTTATATCTGTTTCACGTTGATGTCTGGCCTTAGCCTTTCCTGTTATTTCATTTGGGACAGATTCCTCTGTCTTCTCATTTTGTCTAAGTCTTGTGTCTGTTTCTCTATGGTAGGAAAGTCAGTTACTTCTGTTCTTGAGGATAGTAGCCTTAAAAAGAAGAAGTCTGGGGTTGGAGGATGTGGTGTTGGCAGTGTTTGGGCCAGTCCTCTGGGGGTAGTGTCCTGCTGCACTGGGACTGAGGCAACTAATTGATCCATTACTATTTAAAACTTTAATTATGATTTGTTTTGAAACTTAAATTGCCAGTTTTTATTAGTTCATAGAAACAAATTAGAGTTTTAAAATGGCCTTATACCCTCCAATTTTGCTTTTTAAAATGAATTTCTTATGCATTTCTACCTATGCAATTATGTCACGTGCAAATCAAGATATTTTTACTTCTTCCTTTTTAAGTTGCATGACTTTTATTTATTTTTCTTCACTTTTGCACTGGTTAGGATCTACAATGCAGTAATTAATTGAAATGTGAGAGCAAATAGATATACTTGTCTTATTCATGATCTTAGGAGGAAGCCATTCAAGTCTTATTATGAAGTATCATCCTAATTGTAAGTTTTTCAAAGTTCACTACATTAGTTTGAGGAAGTTTCCTCCTATTTTGAGTTTACTGATAATTTTACTGTGGATAGATAATGAATTTGTTGAATGGTTTTTCTACATTTATAGAGCTAGTTACATGGGTTTATTTATTCCATCTTAATATGGTGAATTACATTGGTTGATTTTTGAATGTTGAATTAGTTGTGTATTTCTGGAATGTACCTCAGTTGGTTGTGATTTATTGTTTATTTTTATATATTGCTGGATCAATTTGCTAATATTTATTTTGGAATTTTGCAAATATTTTCATGTAGGTTATTGATTTGTAGTTTTTCTCTTCTTTTTTGTAGTTTCTATCTTGTTTTGGCATTAGAGTAATTCTGGTAAAAAATGAGTTGAGAAATGTTCTTTTCCTTTATTTTCTGACTGTGTACAATTGGCACTTTATCTTTTAATTGTTTGGTAGAATTTGCCAGTAAAAAGATTTGGCTCTATGGTTTTCTTACATGGAATATTTTTAACTACACATGGTTCAATGGTTTTAATACACACTACAGATTCATGGACTATATAAGTTATCTATTCCTTCTTTAGTGAGGTTTGGTAGTTTTTCTTTTCAAGGAATTGATCCATCTCACTTATGTTGTGGAATTTATGGCCATAAAGTTGTTAGCAAATCCTTTTTATCTTTGTAATATCTGTAGGATCAGTAGTGATGTTCTTTTTTTCTTATTTCTTATACTAGTAATGCATTTCCTTCCTTCTTTCTTTCTCTTTTTATTTCTTGCTCTCTCTCTCTCCTTTCTTTCATCAGTCTGATTAGAAGTTTAGCAATTTTGCTGATATTAAAACATCAACAACAACAACAAAATGGGTCTTAGTTTTGTGAATTTTCTTTGTTGTTTTTACCTGTACAGTTTTATTGACTTCTGCTTAATCTTTATTTCTTTCCTTCTGCCAGCACTAGGTTAATTTGTTATTTTTATTCAATTTATTACATGTAAACCTACATAATTGTAGGTTTGTACAACTTTGTGCAACTTTTCTAACATGTACATTTGTTGCTTTGGATTTCTCTCTAAACATTGTTTTTCCTTAATTCCACAGATTTTTAATGTTTCATGTTTCTTTTCATTGAGTTCACAGTATTTCCTAATTTCCCTTGTGGTAACTGAAGTATTAAGTATGCTTAATATATATTAAGTATATATTAATATACTTATATTAAGTATTAATATATTAATATTAATATAAATATATTATTATATTATATTATATTATATTATATATATAATATAATATATTAATATACTTATAATATATTAAGTATGCATATATAAATAGTTTTAGCTTTCTTTATGTTTTGGGTTCCAATTTGTGTTCAATTATATTTGTAATATTTTAATAATGAAATTTTACATTTATTGAGGCTTATTTTGTAACCCAGAATGTGGTCTGTCTTGGAAATTATTTCTTGTGGTTGTGTGTGCGTGCATGTGTGTATGTTTGAAAAGAATGTATATTCTTCAGATTGTGGAAGTAGAATGATCTATAAACATCAATTAAGTCAAGCTGCTTGATAGTATTGTTCAGTTTTTCTATAACATTCCTGGATTTTCCTTTCCTTCTTTCTATCAATTATCAACAGAAAGAATTTGAAATCTCTAACAGTAATGGTGGATTTAAAGAAATTTTTTCCTTTTAGTACCTTCAGGTTTGACATATTTCAAAGCCATGTTAATAAGTGGATACATTTTTAAGGTGTTTATTTCTTTTTGATTAAATTTTCCCTTGATCACTATGCAATAACGTGTAATTTTTTTTTTCTATGACCATACTTTGATTTTAATGTAGCTACTTCTGTTTGTGTGTGTATGTATGTGTATATATGCATGGTATATTTTATATTTTTTACCTATATGTGTTTTTATGCTTAATAACATTCTTATAGATAGAATATAGTTTGGTCATCTATTTCTTACAGATAGAATATAGTTTGGTCATATATTTTCATCTAATCTAACACTTTTTAATTGATATTTTTATACCATTTGCAATTAATGTGATTGTGTGCATGGGTTTAAATCTATCATCTTCTTATTTGTTTTCCATTTGTTCCACGTGTTCTTTAGTCTTTTGTCTTTCTCCTTTTCTCCTTTCTTTTGGATTATTGAATATTTTTTCATGACTTGAATTTTATTTCCTTTATTGCTTTCTTTGTTGGGGCTTACATATATGTATAGTCTAACTTGTAACAGTCTACATTCTAGTCTAGTATATGTGCTGCCGAAGTGAGCACGAACTTGTAACAGTCTACATTCTAATAGTAGTATACCACTTCATGCATATTCTAAGATAATAGGATATTTTGTTGGGTATAGAATTTTATATTAACTTTGTATTAGTTTTCTAGTACAAAGAACAGTGTTGCCTTACTTACTTTTCTTACTTGTGTTGTTTACTTACATGTGTTGTTTCTGTTTAGAAGTCTGCCATCATTCTTACCCTGTTGTTTTGTGTGAAATGTGTCTTCTTTCAGTGGTTGATTTAAAGATTTTCTTTCTATCACTGTTTGGCAAGACTTGGGTTATGATGTGTCTTCTTGTGGTTTTATTTATATTTATTTTGGTTGGGCTTTTTTTTTTTGAGCTTTTGGAATCTATGGGATTAGAGATTCCTTTAAATTTTGAAACTTTCAGCAATTATTTCTTCAAAAATCTTTTTTCCATTCTTAGTCCTTTTCTTCTAGAATTCTAATTATGTATTTTTATGTTGTTTGAAATTGTCCATAGCTCACTGTTGCTTTGTTTATTTTTGCCTTTTTTTTTTTTGGTCTTTGTGTTTCATTTTGGACAGTTTCTCAGGCTATGTCTCTAAGGTGTGTGTGTGTGTGTGTGTTTTCCTTCTGTAAAGCTTAGTTTATCATACAGGACGCTTTTCATGTCAGAATTTACATTTTAATTTTTAGAAGTTCAATTTGTGCCTTTTAAAATATTCTATTAATCTTTTTATCATTCTTATGCTTTCTTTCACCTTCTTGAACACATTAAGTTATATTTATAATAGCTATTTTAACAACCTCATCCACTAATTCTATCATGTATTCTTTCTGGGTCTGCCCCTCTTGATTAACTCTCCTTGTTAATACTGATTTTTAAATTTTTTTTTTATTTCTTTTCATGATTAGCTAAGCATAATTAAGTTCCTGGTATTGTAGATCTTATATTCTTGGATTCTAGGTTTTATTTTATTTTTTAAAATGCTTTTGTCTACAATCTGAGACATAGGTAAGTTACTTAGAAGTTTGTTTTTAAGTTTTCTTATGTGCATTAAGAACAGCTATTAGTTTAGTGCTAATTTGATTCAACTACCAAGGCAATACAATTTTTAGGATTCTACTTCAAAAGTTGGCAAATACTTTCTTCTCAAGGGTCAGATATAAATATTTTATACCACATGGAACAAAGTACTTAATTCTATCATTATAGAACAGATAACATGCAATAGCCATAGATAATATGTAAATAAGTTAGCATAGCTGTGTGCCAATAAAATTTTACCAAAAAAAAATAAAAAAATAAAGCCACCAAAAACTCAAAACCAGATGGCAGGCCAAATTTGGCTTGTGACCATATTTTGCTGGCTCCTGCTCTACTTAATGTCAAGAAATCTTTCTGTTATGGCTATTGAGAACATGAACTACTCCCATCATTTTGTGAGCTCTACAGAACATTCCCCCTGCTCTGTTCTAGTGATTTCCTCTTTAGCTCTAGCAGTTATTTTAAATGCATGCAAGATCAGTACTCAGCAAACAAGTCTTGAGGGAAAACTTCTGATGTTCTGTGATGTTCACTCTCTCCTCTCTGGTAGTCTGCCTCATAAATTTGAGAATGCATGAACTCCTTGAATTCAGACCTCTTCTTCTTCAAACTCAAGCAACTGCCAGGTTTGGCTTTAACTTACCCATGTTATGCTGCAAATTTTTCCAGGTGTAAGCTGGGGTAATCAGAGTGCTCTTTTAGTTTGGTTCAGCAGTTTGATTCTTTTTGAATCATTTTTATGATTTCACTTGTTGTCCAGTATCTAAAGGCCGCTGTTTCCTATATTTTGTCTGTTTTGTAAGTTAAATGTATAAATCTGGTTCCTATTACTCCATCATAACAGGAAGCAGAAGTCACTTCCTTAAGTACTTTTTACTTACAAAGTCTCAACAGTATACATATTCTCTTTATATAAGATTCCAAAGAAAAGGATTCTAACCTTTAAAAAAATAAGTTTTGCTAGGGGTTCCTTGGTGACTCAAGTCATTAAGCATCTGCCTTCAGCTCAGGTCATGATCCCAGCGTCCTGGGATCAAGTCCTCATGGAGCCCCACATGGAAACCCACATCAAGCCCCACATCAGGCTCTCTGATTGGTGGGAAGCCTGCTTCTTCCTCTCCCACTCCCTCTGCTTGTGTTCCCTCTCTCTCTCTGTCAAATAAATAAATAAAATCTTAAAAAATAGGATTTGCTCATTTTATTTTCTTTATGTACAATTTTACTTACAAGTTGAAATATGGGGAGTCATTATGCACTACAGCAAGCAATATTAAAGTTTATGAATCTCTCAACATTATTTTCTCTAAGCTCATAAAAACTTTTGAATGTAAGTGGAAATTTGCTTTGTTTTCACCTCTCACTTTTTCTCACAAGCACATCTTAAAAATTATTCTGCTAAAACTACTCTTGACACCTACCCTTTTATATTCATATTAATGGATTTTGATTGCAGTCTATCCTGTTATGTCCACCCTGATTTTCACAAGAAGTAGTTTCTTGTCAATTCCTAGCTTTAGGCTAAGAGGGAGGGATCTTGAGAGGATTTTGGCACAACTTAGACCTTGTAATATAACTTCAAAATTAAAATAAAAGAGTGGCAATGGGTAGGAACTTAAGAGACAGACAAGAAGGCAAGCCAGGTTGACACTGTAAAGTGGGTTGAACACAGAGATGAAAGTAATTAGAGAGTGTGGGCAAATAAATAAGATGTCCTTGGCTGGAGAGCAGAACAAAGTTGTGACTGGGCTGTTGGTTTCAGTCCAATCCTATTTGTACTATATCTAGTAGGACATTGATATTTGTGAATAGGGATTATACTCTGATGTTCACAGTTCTGATGGCCTTGCCCTTATTTTTTCATCCCTTTGTTTATTTTAGCCTAGATATGACTTTCATATCTAGGCTAAAAGGAAGAGAGTGAGTAGGGTCTGCACCTCAAGGGAAAAATAGAAAGAGCAATTCTGATCCAATTCAAAACCATATGGGGTTACATAGTATATTTCAGCTGCTGTGTCAATTAAACATTGTCAACCAATATGTACTGAGTATTTGTTATTTGATAGGCACTGCACAAAATTTTGAGAATATAAGGATGAATATTACATATCCACTATCTTTGTGAATGTCAGTTTCTCACTGGGAATATAGACATGCAAATAATTAACCGTACTTATTATTGCTAGTACTAGGGGTATATGTAAATTGACCAGGAATCCAGTAGGGCAATTAGAATCTCTAGAGAATACATTGGTTGTAATGCTAGAAGTCTTTATCACACAATGTACCATAATATTCCTATTTTGACTGATTACTCATTATTTGTATTTTACTAACAGAAAATGACACGGTGCTAATTTCTTCCATGGGCTACCAATTTTCTTCATCCTTTTTACTTTTCAACATTATGGAGTAAATCATTATTTTGTTTTTCCTTGACTTTGATCTAAATACATTTTAGAAGTAGCACTTTTTAAATATAAATTTTAATATCTTATTTTTTGGGTAGATAGGAAAAATATTTCCAGTTATACTTAGCAATGGAGAACTGTCATTTTTAGCACCTTTGTGGAATGAGAGAGATTTCCCATATTTAATTACGAGTCATCTAAAACAGACATATGTTGACTTTGCAGGAAAAGATCACCAGGTAATTTCAGGACTAGTTTCAGACAGTTTTTTCTGTTGTCAACTTATGAACTCATATGAATGCCTTTTCCTTCCCCCCTTTCCTTTTTCTTCTTTTGGGCACATTAGATTAAGTTAGTCTGTCTTCCAAAGCACAGTATTGAGAAAGCTAATTGTATGAGTATTATGATAGAATTCATATGAGAGCATTAGGATATTTGAGAATAGTTTCTAACAGAGAATAATACATCAAGAAGCTTATGTTTGAAGATGTCTTTGGAACTCTGTTATAGTAT
Source organism: Meles meles (assembly GCF_922984935.1). NCBI lineage: Eukaryota > Metazoa > Chordata > Mammalia > Carnivora > Mustelidae > Meles > Meles meles. The sequence continues at coordinate 164,553,665 of NC_060067.1, read as the reverse complement.
AAATTTGTGGGCAAAAGAGTAAGTTCAGATTTCTTCTAGAGCGGTAGTTGTAGGGTGTAGAACAACAACATCTGAATTAAAAATCACTTTGTGAGATGGAGTCTATTTTACCAAAAGAACACATGAATTGCTGCTATAAATCAGATTTCTCATTTATCCACCCTGACATTTGTTCTTTAATAACCTCCTGAAATGCATCCAGTAATGTCATTCCTCACAGCATGTTCAGATGGTATGCATGCTAGGGAGTGTACAGTCAGACCAACGAAAGAAGCAACAGAAAAAACCATGCTGAAGGCACCACATGAGCAGTCAGGAAATCCAATGCTAAGTGGACAGGCATACTTTAAACAGTATCAGCAGACATCCATAATTAAGAAAGCTTAATCCAGATCTAACATTAAAGTCCAGGGGACAGGGAGTATCTGAAGTTGGATGGTCTCTAACTAACGGTATGAAGAGCAAGACCAGCCCTTCAGGGAGACTTTCAAGGGAGTAAAAAAATCTCAAGCTAAATATCTAAGATTGGATCAATGCAGTGTGGACTAGGGATAGGGGAAGGCTCTTTGTGTATCAGTGGGACTGAGGGAAGGAAAGAATACACAAATATGACCAGAAATCCTCAGACATATTAGATATTATTTTATGAGAGTGAGACAACTTTCAGTGGCTACTGCTGATATATTTATTCGCTCTCCATTCTGTGATAGGCTTAGAAACTAACCAGAGCTGGGCCTGCAAATGAGGAGATGAAGCAGCCAGAAATGGACTCTTAGTGCTCATGCCAAAAGGAAAAAAAAAGGGGTCCTACCTGCATCTCTGATTCTGGGCATATTTACTATCCTCATTCCCTTTAAATCTTTATATTTCCTACTTTCTGCTTGGATTACATTTTGTTGGCAACAATTTCCTGTGAAAAGTAAAACTTCTTTTTATCTGCATTACAGAAGAGTTAAATTAATAAATATCAGCAAATGTCTGCTAGTTCTAAACACCTATGATCTGGGATCTCTCTCTCTCACTGTATACATCATAGATGCACATATATGTACATATAGAGAAAGAGTCAGAAAGTTGTACTGCATACATAATATATATATATGTCTATATATAGAGAGAGAGAGTGAGAGAGATCTAGAATTAGGAGAGCTCTTACTGATCTACTGATATCTATTAATTTCATTAATATATTTCATAAAAGTCATATATATCTTTATACATAAGCATATATGTGTGGAAAATATATATGGAAAGAGAATGATTACATTATTTAAAAAATGTATCTTAAATCATCTTACTCCATAGTAGGTATTTATGTCAGCAAACATTAACATTGTTGATTTGTCTTTCCCTAGCCTGGCTGGTCAACGTCATTCACTTATTTTTTCATTCAACAATGTGACTAAGTACCTACTACTTTGTCAGCACAGAGCCACGTTCTGGAATACAAAGAGAAATAAGATATGGCCATGATTGAAGTCTACAACTAATAGACACAAACGTTTGACTTGTCTCCGTGTCTACACCAGATGGACCTCCTTAATCTATAATTAAAGCATCTGCTGATGTTACCAGTGTTGCCAGACAACCAGCAGCCTTTGTTGCCTAATCCTGGGCTAGTCCTTTCAATGAGCCCAGTAGATGCTTATTCCAGATAAGATTCATGTTTGGTTGATTTGGACAGATGATCTCTTCCTGGATGAGGACAATCCTTCTTTTCTATTCAATGTGTCCTGGTTTCACCTAAAACCAGTCCCAGCTTGCTCTCTCCTTTTGGCTGGAAGTACCCACCATGCCATGTGGTTTTTAGTAAGAGCTATATTAATTTTAAAAAAGATAAAATTTTATTTCTAGGCTCTGAAAGGAGAATGAACATGTCATTTTACAATGGCTTTTCATTCAATTTTCATTCATACATATATATATTATTTCTTTTTTTGGTATTTGATTATTAACTTTCTCTTTTCAGTTTGAAGACTAAGACATAATGTGTCAGTTTAGGTTCATTAAAAGAAGTAGAGTTATGAGTGATAAAAGTTAAGAGATTTGTTATAAGATTTAAACCTTACGCAATGGTGGGAACTGATGGGGAAATTTTTACAATGCTAGTATGAGCCTCGGTTGCTCTTGAAACCATTATGTTTCAACCAGACTGAAATGTAGGTTGGAAATTTGGACATGCGTAGGAGCAAGGAAAACTGGAACCAAAAAGATTGAACCCATCAGAACAAACTGAAGGCTGTTTGGCTGTCATTACTTGGAGTTGTTCCCATGGATGACCTTCAGGAGATGCTGGCACCTGGTGCCTTAGGCTGTGCATGTTCTTGTTACAAGTCTCAGAGCAACAAAAGAAGATCAGGCAGGATTAAGATTTGCTGTGGATTCAGGTGCTGCCACATATCAAAAAGGTGGTCAATGACAGTGTATATCGTTGATAAAGTAAATGTAGTGCAAGCAGCACTTGACCTGTCACTGACCTTCAGAGAGTAGTAACAAAATGACTGTTGCTCCACTTCTACTTTCCAAATCTTATGCAGATATTGGCCAACTCTTGCTTAGAGCCATATAAAGAGAGAATTCCTGGAAACGTAACTAAGTTGACAGAGAACAAAACCACAAGAATCTACCACTTGTCAAATTGGTACCCACATACACTTATTTTAACCATGTTTAACTTTGAAATACAGTATCAAAATCATGCTTTCACTTAATATGATGCAACTATCTCCTACACAATTGGAAACACACTAATCCTGTCCCCAAGATAGGATGCAAAATTCTTTTCTCCATCTTTGATATTTATTCCTTTTCTGAGTTCTACTCCCATTTTGATATTCTATACTTTTCATCCTGATGTATAGATTAACTACTATTTACATATCATATGTCTGGAGGTAGGGAAGGGGGGAGAGAAAAAAAGTATTGTTTATAGATACAATTATATTCACATGAGCATAAAAAAGGAACAATTATAATTATTGCAGTCTTCATTTCTGCAATGGATCATGTAGTTATAGCTGGTTTCCATAACTGTCTTTTCTTCTAGCTATTTTACTCTCAGCAAGAAACTCAATTGATTATAGTTCCTTACTTTCACAATGAACCTAGCCTTTATTGTTTAAGTGTCCGGGTCAGAAGTCTTGCCTGTATTAGATTGCTGCAGTTTCCATTGATTTTTTTTTTCCACAAGTCTGTTTTCTTTTTTTTTTTAATTTATTTTTATTTATTTATTTTCAGTGTAACAGTATTCATTGTTTTTGCACCACACCCAGTGCTCCATGCAATACATGCTCTCCCTATTACCCACCACCTGGTTCCTCAACCCCCCACCCCCCACCCCTTCAAAACCCTCTGGTTGTTTTTCAGAGTCCATAGTCTGTCATGGTTCATCTCCTCTTTCAGTTTCCCTCAAATCCCTTCTCCTCTCCATCTCCCCATGTCCTCCATGTTCTTTGTTATGCTCCACAAATAAGTGAGACCATATGATACTTGACTCTCTCTGCTTGACTTATTTCGCTCAGCATAATCTCTTCCAGTCCTGTCCATGTTGCTATAAAAGTTGGGTATTCATCCTTTCTGATGGAGGCATAATACTCCATCATGTTTTAATCATAGTACGATAGTACAATCAAGTCATCCCAGGCATCTCCTCCTTTACAGACATAATCTTCATTATTCCTGTAATGTTGTAGTGACTCAATTTCACCTTGTGTTAAAATCGATAACCCCAGCCAGTAACCTTCTCTTTGTCTGTCTACTCACTGGAATGAGGAGCCCAGAGTGGCCAGGTGGGTAGTTTTGATTTTCTGTTTAATAGAGTTATTGCTACACCTCCTGCCAGAAGCACTCTATCTATGGCAATGAAGACTTCTAGTCCAGCAAAACACAAGATTATAAGGATCAGAAGCAAATATTTTGTTCATGTATAGATCCTTAGAGGTAATAGTTTGAGAAGCTATACTCCTTTCCACCTCTTGACTTCCAGATCCATGAATCTTGGCAATAAGAGAAATAGCACCATATATTGGCCACTAATTTAGAGCACATATCATATTCTAGTGACATTACCCCAGCTCTACAAGGTGTTTCATCCAGCTAACACCATGACTAAGTTTTCAAAAGGCCATTCTACTATTCTATCAGATTTTCACAGTGATAGGAACATTGTAAGTTCAGTGCATTACATGTGTATGGGCCATTGTCACACTTTATTTACTATAAAATGATTTATTTGGTCAGAAGCTATACTATCTAGAATATCGTGACTGTGAATAAGGCTTTTTATAAGTCCATGGATGGTGGTTTTGGCAGAAGTGCTGCAGTTGGGAAGGCAAATCCATATTCAGAATAAGTGTCTGCTTTCTAGTGAGAACAAAGTGCTGCTCTTCTATGATGGAAATGGTCCAACATAATCAGCTTAGAAGCTGGCTACCAGGTAGCTGGCTAATCCTTTCTGGGAATGCAATACTGGAGGATATTATTGGTCTCTACTGTTGGCAGGTTGGTCACAGACAGTAGATCAGCCATAACGAGTGTATTAGAGTTCTCTAGAGAAACACAACCAGTAGGATATCTATTAAGAAGAGCTTTCTTATTAAGAATTGGTCATACAGTGGGGATACTGAGAAATTCTATTGTCTGCTATCCCTAGTTTGGAGATCCAGGAAAGCTGGTGGTGTAATTCAGTCTGAGTCTGAATACCTGAGAGCCAGGAGCAAAGGTTGATGACCTAGCTTGGCAATCAGGTAGAAGGGGCCAAATTCTTTTTTCCTCCAGCTTTTTTGTTCTGTTCATGCAATCAGTGAATCAAATAATTTTCACCCACACTGGGGAGGGCTATCTACTTAACTCAGTCACCAGTTAAAATGTTAATTTCATCTGTGAGAAATACCATCATAGACATACCCCAAAATAATATTTATCCAAATATCTTGGCATTCTGTGATCCAATCAGGTTGACACAAAATTAACTATTACATTGCAGGGAGCAAGTCCATATTGCTAAGCACATGCACAATCTACATCATGCTGCCTTAAGTACTTTGTTTATCAGCCCCCTGAGCAAAGAAAATGGTCATTGGTAATTAGTAGCCACAAAAAAGAATAGTTTTATCCACCTCATTAATATGGTCCTCCTCTGCTGAAGACATTCTTTGATAAGACACTCTTTTCATATATGGGAAATATCTTTATAGTCTTCCCATTTGGGAGGTGTTCTGTCCATGTACCTCTTCCTAAGATCTCTATGGATAGTTTTCTAACCTTGTTCCTCCCTGATGTTTCAGCTAAGTCCTTAGTCACTGTCCACAGATCAGAAAACTCTGGCCATCTCTTCTTAGAACTTCAGGATTTGCTTAAATTTACTCTTTTATGACACTTTCATTTGATTATGGAATGCCACAATGCAGTCCTAACTTTTTGGCTTTGTTGGCCAAACAACCCCAATAAAAGATAGACTACCCAAGTCACCTGGTAACTTAATGTCCCATGATTAATAGTTAGGTTCAACCAAGCTCCAGTAGTAAAGGCAGAAGTTGTTTCTAAAATAATATTGATAGACAGAGGCATAACTGTTCCAGAATCTTAGAGATCTGCACCTAGAGATTCCTGGCAAAGTCTCCTTGCAGCATGACTATCTGCCTGAGACATTTAAAGCACTATCGTGTATGCTGGATCCTACAACCTGAATGACGGAAGAGCTTGTTTGAAGGCATGGATATATTGCACAGCCTTTTAAAAAATTCTGTATCCTATTCAGTATTCTGACAAAAAAAAAATCTTCTGAGATTTAGGCTGATGTACAGAACTAGGTTTTAAAAATTCAGCAGGTTATGGATACCCATGAAGTCTTTAGAAAAATAATGTCACCTTTTTCCTTGCCAATGACAAATTCATATTGCTTTTCCTGATCACTTCAAGAGGTTTTGAAATTATTTTCTATGTTTTTTGAGTTTCTTATCGACTAAAATCCTTAGAGTGTTTTCAGATGCATTTTTATAGAGCAGTTGGGACTGTATATGTCTCTTAAACCTTGGGCATGTGGTCAGTACCATAAATTTGTGGAACTAATCTTTGAACAAAGAAAGAGACAATATACGTAAGTGGGGCAAATGTGCATTCTATATGAAGAGGTAGAAGATGTGGATACAATGTATGTGGTTATTTATAAAATCAGTGATACTCTTGGGTACCCAAAGAAATTATTCAATTTTTCTTTAAATTATAATTTGTATTCCCTTATACAGAGTGGATGTGAATATATATAATATTTTATATAATATACTAGATATTGTATGTACCACATTACATTTAATTATTATGTCTACTTAGGCTTCTCTTGGCTGTGATTGTTTCTCAGAGTTTGTTTTTAATGACCTTGACAGTTTTTGAGGCTTAGGTAATTGGTAGAATGTTCTGTAACTGGAACTTGTCTGTTATCTTTCTTTTGAGTATATTGGGGTTATTTTTGTGGTGAAGAAGACGATAGAAATAAAATGCCATTCTCATAACATTATGTCAAGGATACTATCAACATGACTTGTCACTGTCAACATTCACCTTGATCATCTGACTGAGGTAGTGTTTGTTAAGTTTCTTCATTATATAGTTACTCTTTCACCCCCTTCCCATATTGTACTCTTGGGAAGGAAGTTCTATACAAAGCCCACACTTAAGGTGTAGAGACTTATACTCCTTCCTTTGAGGGTAGAATATTTATATAAATTGGAATTCTCTTGAGTGGGAGTCTTATCTCTTCTCCCTCACTTATTATTTGCAGTGTTTTATTGAAACTGATATGTGTTCATGATTATTTTACACTTTGGGTTATATCGAATACTATATTTTGTTGTTCATATTGTTTCATCTTTGGCCATTAGGAGGTCTTTCAGCTGGCCTCTTTTTTCCTTTGCTGTATCATGATCAGCCTGGGTTTTCTGAGTACTTCCTTACTTTCTGCCACTAGAAGAGGCTCCAGGCACATCTTCTGTATCTCCTGACTTGGCCCTGGAATCAGACATTTCTCCAAGGAGACTTGGTTCCTTTTACTGGTGAATGGTATTAGAAATGAAGATCTGGTTCCTAGGTATACTCAGTACTTCTGTGGCGCCATTGTTTCTAAGACCTCCCAAGTGACAGAGAGAGCAAATAAATGTGTGTATACTAAAGTGTCTATATGTGTATATTTGTAAATATTTCTATATATAACCATCTGCATCTATATTAAGTATGAGTTCATATTAACGAACTCTAATCCATTACCACATGGATCATTTTAGTCTTCTCTTGATTTTCTGTTAACTCTCATTCCAAGTATGAGAAATCTGATTTCTACACGCTGTCATACATTTGCCTAATTAATTCTGTTCTAGCAAACATGTATTATGGATTGAATGTTTTTGTTTCCCCAAAAATCACATATAGAAACTGTAATCCCCAATGTGATTATATATGGAGGTAGGGCCTTTAAGGAGGTAATTAAAGTTAAGTGAAATCATAAGTACTGTGCTCTGATCTTATAGAAATGGTGTCTTTGTAAGAAGAGGGAGAGACATGAGATCGCTCTCTGTCTCTGCACACATACAGAGAAGAAGCCAGGTGAAGGTACAGTGAGATGGTAGCCAGAGAGATCTCAACAGAAACCAGCCCTGATTGCATCTTGATTTGGGACTTCCAGCCTCTAGAGCTATGAAGAAATAACTTTCTGTTGTTGAAGACACCCAGTCTGTAGTATTTTGCCATGGAAGCTGGAACAGACAAATATATGTATGGTCGGTTCAGAGTTGTTAACCCATATTTCCACTGGGCCAACTTCATCAACCAAAGTGCAATACTTATATCCACTTTGCTTTAGTCTCACAGTTGCTTAGGTCAGCATTTTTCTCTCCTAAACTCCTTTCAATGAAAGAAGAAGTTACTCCATATATTTGTAATACACTTAGATCCTTTTGTTATAGTCTACATTCTATCTTAGGATTCCTCAACATGCTAAATGATTTTTACATATTTACATACATCAAGGTTTACTCTTTCCACTGTGAAGTCCAATGGATTTTGACATGTGTAGTATCCTGTATCAACAATTATGGTTATCAGGCAGAACAGTTTCATTGCCATGAAAAAAAAAAACTCTCCTGTGCTTCACTTATTCATAAACTTCTGATAACCACTGATCTGTTAACTGTCTCTATTTCCAGAATATCATATACATTGAATCACAGAGCCTTTTCAGCCTGATTTCTTTCACTTAACAATATGCAATTAAGAGTTGTCCATGATTTTGCAGGGCTTCCGTGTAATAACCATGTTTCCTAGTTTCTGTTTTTGATGATTTTACATTGTAGGGTTTTGCTGACCCTGGAGGGATTGCCTCTACCAAGGTTAGTTGATTTCTAGATACAAATCACCTTTGAGCATACCTATGAGCAAACTAACCAATCCAGAGCGCATACCACCAACCATCTTCTTTGTCAGCCTCATATTTTAGTGAGAACTATCTCCCTGCCCTAATGACTTGAGGACAAGCACTAGAAAATGAGGGACAACCTTATAACATTGATTCCACTGAAATATTCAAAGTAGCTAATCCTCAACCTGTTTAGCCTTCTTACTCTTCCTTGTTCATTCCTTTCTGTGAAAATCACAATAAAACTTTTGCCCACATTTTCCCCATGTTCCTTCTGCCTCTGATCCTGGTGTTTTCCCATGTGGTCCCCCATAACCTGACATGACCCCTCCTCTTGAGATCTGGATAATAAGCTCTCTTTTCAGTGGCAATTATCTCCTAATCTTTTGGCCTTGCTGTACCTGAATAATGGTTAAACTTGCATTTTAAAACACATAGTTCACTCTATTTTATTATTGAATAGCATTCCATTGTGTAGATCAACTACAGTTTATTCATTCACCTACAGAAGAACATATTATTGGTTCTAGTTTGGGGAAATGATGAATAAAGCTGCTATTAACATTCATGTGGAGGTTTTTGTGTGGGCACGTCTTTAAATCAGTTGGGTAAATATCTTTGAGTGCAGTTGCTGGATTATATGGTGAGACCATGTTTTGCTTTGTAAAAAACTACCAAACTGACTTCCAAATTGGCTGCACCATTTTGTCATTTTGCATTCCCACCAGGAATGGATGAGAGTTCCTGTTGCTCACATTTTGCCAGAATTGACATTTTTATTATTTTTAAAAACTTAGCCATTCTAGTAAGTGTGTTGTTTTAATTTGCAATTCCTAATGAAAAATGACAGCATCTCTAATATACTTATTTGTCATTTGTATATATTTTTTGGTGAGGTGCCTGTTTATAATCTTTTTTCCATTTTATAATTGTGTTGTTTATATTCTTATTGTTGATTTTAACAGTTCTTTGCATATTTTGGCTACAATTACTTTATCTGATTAGAGTTTTGAAAATATTTTTTCTCTCATTTGGTGGTTTATCTTTTCATTCCTTAAAAATTGTACTTCATACAGCAGATGATTTTAATTTTGATAAACTCCAGCATATCAATTTTTTCTTTCATGGATCATATTTTCTTGTTTTGTACATAAAAAATGTCACAAACTCAAAGACAACTTAGATTTTCTTCTAGACATTTTATAGTTTTAAATTTTACATTTAGGTCTATGATGCATTGGGGTTAATTTTTCGGAAAGTTGTAAAGTCTGTCTGTCTTTCTTTCTTTCTTTCTTTCTTTCCATATGGATGTCCAAATATTCCATCAGCCTTTGTTGAAATCTTTTCTTCATTTTGTTGCATTTGCACCTTTGCTCAAGATAACTTAACTATATTTATGTGAACATATTTCGGCTCTCTATAGTCTTTTCATTCATCTTTTTTTCTTTTTGCCAATATAACACTGTCTTTATCATTGTAGTGCTGTGGTAACTTTTGAAGTAGGGTCATGTGTGTCCTTCACCTTTGTTCTTCTTCAGAATGGTGTTGGTTATTCTGTGGATCTTGCCTTTCCATATAGGCTTTAAAATCAGTCTGTTGATAACTAAAATATAGTTTGCTAAGATTGGGATTGTGTTCGGTCTATAGATCAAGTTGAGAAGAATTGACATTTTAATACTCTTGAGTCTGTCAGTCCATGAACTTGAAATATATCTCCATTTATTTACATCTTCTTGGATATTCTTCTTTTGTTGATCATTTCTTTCTCTTTACATTTCAATTTGGGAAGCTTCTAGTGACTTTTTTTTTTTTTTTGGTGGGGTCTCCCTTTCATTTTATTTTGTATCTTTTTTTTAATTGCATTATCTTAGTCACCATACAGTACATCATTAGTTTTTTTTTTGGTTTTTTTTTTTACATTTAAGATTTTTATTTATTTATTTATTTTTTTCAGCGTAACAGTATTCATTGTTTTTGCACAACACCCAGTGCTCCATGCAAAACGTGCCCTCCCTATTACCCACCACCTGTTCCCCCAACCTCCCACCCCTGACCCTTCAAAACCCTCAGGTTGTTTTTCAGAGTCCATTGTCTCTTATGGTTCGCCTCCCCTTCCAATTTTTTTTTTTTTATAAACATATAATGTATTTTTATCCCCAGGGGTACAGGTCTGTGAATTGCCTGGTTTACACACTTCACAGCACTCACGATAGCACATACCCTCCCCAATGTCCATAACCCCCTCCCCCTCTCCCAACCCCACCTCCCCCCAGCAACTCCCAGTTTGTTTTGTGAGATTAAGAGTCATTTATGGTTTGTCTCCCTCCCAATCCCATCTTGTTTCATTTATTCTTCTCCTATCCCCTAACCCCCCATGTTGCTTCTCCATGTCCTCATATCAGGGAGATCATATGATAGTTGTCTTTCTCTGATTGACTTATTTCACTAAGCATGATACCCTCTAGTTCCATCCACGTCGTCGCAAATGGCAAGATTTCATTTCTTTTGATGGCTGCATAGTATTCCATTGTGTATATATACCACCTCTTCTTTATCCATTCATCTGTTGACGGACATCTAGTCCTTTGGTTCTTTCCATAGTTTGGCTATTGTAGACATTGCTGCTATAAACATTCGGGTACACGTGCCCCTTCGGATCACTATGTTTGTATCTTTAGGGTAAATACCCAGTAGTGCAATTGCTGGGTCATAGGGTAGTTCTATTTTCAACATTTTGAGGAACCTCCATGCTGTTTTCCAG